>NC_068920.1:105168119-105783483 GCF_023091745.1 Budorcas taxicolor
CCATGTGGCCATGAGTGGCCGTGACACGGCAGAGGTTTGACACAGGTCACGCGGGGAACTTAGTTAAAAAAACATGGTATAAAGAAAAATACTGCAGGAAGATATAAATATTCCGTCTGTCTTTCTGTGGATTTCCCTTTTGGTAGGAGATAGCACTTGATTTTTTTTGGGGGGGGGGGCATGGATTCTGAGCAGTAATTTTGAATTATCTCAAGAGCTGTTAGTTTTGAGTGCTTTTTCTTTCTGTATCTGTGTCTCATGTGTGCTGAATTCATTCATTTGGGGTTAGACTGCCTGGGTTTTCAGAATTCACAAGAGGGCCAGTGCACTGTGGCCACCCCACCCTGGGCCCGTCCTCCTCCCAGCATAAAAATAACATGCCCACAGCCTGCCAAGAACACTACTTTGAACCTATTTAAGTTAATTATGTGAGAAAGGAGAACTTGAGAACTTACTGTTTTAATCACTCTTTAACTGGAGCTCTTTAGGGCTCATTTCTCAAGGCTCCTGTTTTCCCAGCTGCGGTTCCGGCAAGCAGCCTTGTTCACAAGACAGAGTGGCGGGAGAGTGGCTTGCTGGCTGGCAGCCAGCACGGACGGATCGCCATGCCAGTCGCCCTCCCCCGACTCAGGGGTTTGAACATTATGCTTGTTTTGGGTGCAGTGTGCCCTGCAGTGGGCAGGCTCTGAGCATTTTTTCCTGGGTGGTGAGAGTTCACCTTGGTTATTACTGCTTCGTAGTATCTTCCTAGCACCTCTCATGACTGATCTTTTATGCTTGTTCTGAAGTTTCCCCTGCTGTCCTGCCCGTAATTCCTTCCGAGACTGTCAGTGACTGGCGAGGGCACTGGGGCCTTACTGTTACAGGCAGGATGTGTCCCTGTAGGACGGAGACATGGGCAACATGAGGTCTAGTGTTACAGGGCATGCCTTAGCCCTTCCAGGAGGGGCGAAGGGGGCAGTCATTTGCCCGTTGGGTCATCTGTCCAGGGACACTGTGTGGCTCTCACCTCTTGGCTACTGTAAGTAATACCGCTGGGCATGTGGGAGCGCGAGCATCTCTTTGAGACTCTGCTTTTTCATTCCCTTGGCTGTAATCCCCGGAGTGAAATGTCTTCTCCTATGCTGATTCCATTTCTAATATTCTGAGGGAATGCCCCACTGCTCCCATGGTGGTTGCAGTGTTGCCTTCCCACCAGCAGTGCACAGGGGCTCCAGTTTCTCCACATCCTTGAAGACAGCATTTGTTACTTTTTTGGGGGTTTTTTGGTAGTAGACATCCTGATCCATGTAAGGCAGTACCTCAGTGTGGTCTTGATTTGGGAGTTTCTGATAAGTGACATTGAGCATTTTTTCATACACTTATTAGCCATTTGTGTATCATCTTTGGATGATAAATTCAATATATTCAGTGTTTGCCATCTTTTAAGTTGGTTGATTTTGTGTTGTTCATTTTAGGAGTTCTTTATATATTCTGAATATGAGCTTATCACATATAATTAGCAAGTATTTTCTCCCATTCTGTAGGCTGTTTTTTCACTTTGTTGATGTGTCCTTTGATCCTGGCAGAATGTTTGATGTAGTTTCATTTGTCTGTTTTTGCTATGTTTCCTTTACTTTTGGTGTCAGAGTCAAGAAATCTTGCCTAAATTCAGTGTCATGCAGCTTTTCCCCTGTGTTTTCTTCTGGGAGTTTTATTCCTTTAAGTCTTGTATTTAGGCTGTTAGTCTGTTTCGTGTTGGTTTCTGTGTGTGGTGTAAGATCAGGGTCCAGTCTTGTTCTTTTGCATGTGGATGTGCAGTTTTCCCAACACCATTTGTCAAAGAGACTGTCCTTTCTCCACTGCATGGCTCAGCACCCTTATCAGAGATCGTGTGATCATACACAGAGCGTTTACTTGTGAGCTGTCCTCTCTCATCCTTTGGTCTCTATGTCTTTATGCCGGTAACACACCTTTTTGTTACCGTAGCTTGGTATTGTGTTTTGAAATCAGGAAATGTGAGTCCTTCAACTTTGCACTTTTTCAAACTTATCTTAGCTATTTGGACACCTTTGAGTTTCTGTATGAATGTTGTTTTAGATGTATTCATTCCTTTTTGAGGTCGAGGGCACAGACATTAAAGCGTTACCTCCACCAGGGGAGTCATGTGGGATCCAGACATTTTGCTGTTCCTGGCTCTAAAACCACCTCCAGATCTGGTGTTTATATGCAGGATAAGTAGAAACAGAACAAAAGCTCTCATCTCCCACACTTTCCTACCCTTTGTGTCAGATTTGTTTTTATAAACTTAGAATGTCGTTCATCTTGATAGTCACACTTCTCTCTGTGTCTGAGAACTCAGTCTGCCTTCCAATCTGAGCACTTCATCCGGATAGATCTTCTCAGAGAACAGTCCACTCGGCGATCAGACCGATTCTAGGTAGAGGGGAACAGGCCACATGAGGGGCCCCGGCACACTCTTGTTCCAGATGATCAGACTTTGTTTCTGTTTAAAGTTCTTCCAGCCGTATAAGTAAGCTAGTTTCTAAGAAGAATAAAAGTAGAATTTCGCTGAAAGATACATGAGCACTGTTTTCACACGGTCCAATTCTGGGAGGTCAGCGTTTTCCAGTGTTTTCCCTGGAAGTAACAGGTGTGTTTTGCCTCCCGCCATCCCCCACAGTGGACCAGATCTACCACCTGGCCTCTCCTGCCTCTCCTCCAAACTACATGTACAACCCCATCAAGACACTGAAGACCAACACCATCGGGACCCTGAACATGTTGGGTGAGTCAGCCCCTCGTCCTGCAGACGGTCAGGGTGTCGGGCCCAGGTGTTGGATCCTGACAGTTGTGTTCTTCAGCCCCCCTTCCCCATGCGTGCTTTCAGGGTGACTGGATTTGCCGTCACAACTCGACATGGGGGTCCGTCACTGTGGGAATCGGTCTACGTTGCCTCAGTGACATCCCCTGCCTTCCAAGTGGCCGCCTGCCCCTCCTGCACTTGTGGCACGTGTGCCTCGGGGCTAGAAGGGGGGCTATAGATTGTGATGTGAGGTGGGCATGGGCTGGGCCCACATAGTTGAGGGTGGAGGAGCCTCCTCGTGGGGTTGAGGAAACTGAGCTCCAGACTAACTGCAGGCCTCTCCCTGAAAGTGGAAGGTGGGTGTGAGCACTGCCCCGGGTGGCTGCGTGTGAGCCCACAGACAAACCCAGAGAGTGAGCCACATGCATATGGGTGGCTGAGGTCAGAGCTGCTTCTGTTTCCATGGCTTTAAGAACCAAGGGTTTTGATTAGGTGCAAAGTGAAGACAGGAACCACTTCTTTAAATGGCAAGTGAAAAGTGGATTTAATTATGGAATATTTAAAGCAGATTTTGTAACTGGGTTTGGGAAATAGCCCTGCATTTCAGTTTGATAAAAGGGCAGCAGGGAGGGGAGCACGGTCTGTTAGACAAAACCTTCGTGGCAGCAGGCTCTGCAGAAGGTGGAGGACGCTTTCTCTAACTCAGGGCACTGGTGTCCTGACTGTGAGGTCACCTGGTGGAGACGCCCCTCTTAGCACTGCACACACCTGCCCCCAACTCTCTCCAGCCCCCCACCCTGCCTCCACGTGGAGCTGGAGGCAGTGCAGAAACAGCTGCCATGCTCACGATGTTTAGAAAGATGACCGTCCTCCCACCTGTTACAGGATGCTCCCTCCTGTCCGCTGACGGGGGGTAGGTCAGATGAGGCTTACAGTCGGGGGCTTGGCGACCACGGCGGATGGAGAGGTTCCCAAAGCTGATGCCTTGAAATGGCCTTAGAGCAGGGACCCCAAGTACTGGTCCATGACCTGTTAGGAACCGGGCTGCACAGCAGGAGGTGAGCAGTGAGTGAAGCTTCATCTGTATTTACAGCCGCTCCCCATCACTCTCATTTCTGCTTGAGCTCTGCCTCCTGTCAGGTCAGGGGCAGCATGATGTTCTCGTAGGATCATGAACCCCAGTGTGAACTGCACATGCAAGGAGCCTAGGTTGAGAGCCCCTTACGAGACTCTGCTGCCTGTTGATCTCAGGTGGAGCTGAGGCGGTGATGCTAGTGCCAGGGAGTGGCTGCAGTTACAGGGTATCACTAGCAGAGAGGTGTGACTGCAGAGACCCAAATAAATCAGCTGCGGACTCATGTCAGAACCCTGCCAGTGAGCAGCAAGTGATAGCTAAGCTGCACCTGGCGGAGTGTGTCATTATTTTACTGTATATCACAGTGTAATAATAATAGAAATAAAGTACACAATAAATGTGATGTGCTTGAATTGTCCCCAGACCATCCCCCCACCCTCGCCGCGTCTTTGGAATAATTGTGTTCCATTAAACTGGCCCCTGGTGCCAAAAAGGCTGGGGACTGCTCTTAGAGCTTGACCTGAGCATGGCAGGTGACAATGCTCTAATCCATTCTTGCTGGGAGCGGTGAAGGCGAGAAGCGGTCAGAGCTAGACACAGACATGGCCAGTTGCTTTGGAGAAGATACTGCGAAAGCTGGACCTCAAAGGAAGGAGGGAGTGGGGCAGAGGTGCCTGAACAGGAGACGGTCTTGGGCACAGTGGGAGGTGCCCAGGGCACATGGGGAGCAGAGGATAGAAGGCTGACCATCAGGGAGAGAGTGGCAGCCAGGGTTCAAAGGACCTTGCCCTCTGCCTACGCGGGTGGGGGTAGTTACCTGATGGAGTGCTGGTTGCTACGTTCAGGTGAAGGGATCTTTATAAAATTCCCCAAGTCATACCTTATAATAAAGCCCACAGACCGTGCATTTGGCCCTGTTTACAGTTACACGTGTCCAGCTAACTGCTGTGTTTCTGGGAGTTCATTTGTGCTTTTCTTACAGTTTGAATTTAGATTCCAAAGTAGATGCAGTAAGAGTGGATAACGTACAATGCACGGATGACCAGATACCATTTGTGCAAAAACATTCCTTGAATTGCCTGTGCGCTTGTGTTTTCCTTGATCCTTGAAGCTGACGGTGTCCTGTCATGTTTCTGCAGGGCTGGCGAAGCGAGTTGGGGCCCGTCTACTCCTGGCCTCCACCTCAGAGGTGTACGGAGGTGAGTGGGCATCACGCTAGCCCCCTGGACAGCTGGCTCCTGTCACAGCAGGAGGGAAAAGGGACCAGTGAGTCTAGACTTGTTTCCAAAAGGCCCTCCCAGCTGTTCCTCTCAGGGCAGCGACCAGGGGGTTCCCTCCTCCGGGTGGGATGAGCCTTCTGCTGCTGCTGCAGGACCTCCCCCACCAGGACTGGGTTATGTCACCTTGCCAACAAGCAGCAGCCACTTAAAAATCCGCAGAAGTGTCTTTGCTCCAGAGGCACCTCAGGAGTCAGATCACGGAGGTTTTGCTGGTTCAGCCAGAGGGTTTGCTCTTCAGTGAAAGCAGCCTCACCCCGCACCCCCTCCACTCTCCAAACCCCGAAAGCTCAGGGATTAGGAGACAGATGGTGGGGAGACAAATGTGTGCTGGTTGCCTCCGCTGTTTTAGGGGAGCTTCTGAGAGAGCCTTAAGTAGGCGGAGCTAGAAAACCCTGGCGCCTGCTTTGCCCTCCCCGCCCTAAACCTTGAGGATATGAGTGTTCAGACGGGGCTGAGGGCCCCGTCCACTCAGGGGCTCCTGCCCACCCTTGCCCGCAGGCGCAGGGTTCTGGAGAACCAGTTAGCGGATGCAGCAGAAGCCAGATGCTAATGCACTCTGATTTTCTCCAGGTGTTGCTGTCACTGCCAGGAAGTGAGAGGGCAATGTGGGAAGAGATGCCTTTTAAAAAAATAAGGGAACCAAGTGAAAAAAATCATAGAAGCTGCAGTTCTGATGACGCAGCTCTGCTCTTTGCCTCCCCTGGCAAGGCAGAACACCCCCACAACTCTGACGTCCAGGCAGCGCCCTCCTCCCACCAGCTCCAGGAAGGGGCATTGAGAGGTGGGGACCTTGTGTCCCTGTGCTTCCCGCCTCTGGACTCTGCAGAGCTTGGCAGGTCCCCACGTGGTACCAGGAGGCCCTTTGTAGCATGTGTCCCAGAGGCAGCGAGGCTGTGTCCTTGTTCCTGTCTCAATGCCCTGATGGTCCCTATCCTTCCCTGGACGTCTTTTCCACCACCCCCTACTACCCTCACTTAGCATCTCGCCTCTGACGTCAGCTTGTGAGTGATGTTAGGGTGACTCTCAGAGGTCCCCGGGTCTGCTCCAGCAGTGGTGCCTGCAGGCAACCCCGTCTGGTCTGCCGGCCCCCATGCTGAAGGGGGGACGGGTTTTAGATCATGTGTCCCTACACCCTCACTGTTGTAGTAGCAAAGCGGCTTTGTGAGGGGGTAAAGCTGGCACCCACTCTGAACCTCTGGCATTTCCGCTCCACCGGTGCCAGCCGAGGAGCAGGTGTCTGTGCCCACCCTTTTCTGTTGGTCCTCTGCAGCATTCAGGGCCTCTCTGTGGGTGTCCAGCCTGCCACACCCTTAGCAGAAATCCCAAATCCCCTCTGATAGGTGTCTTTCCAGGTGAGATGCTTATCCTGGTCTTTCCCAAACTCCCTTTTGCATCATCGTTATCTACTGTCTGTAAAACATGTGAACTTGAACAAAGGGAGGTTCTGAAAGCGCTTCCTCTTCCACCACCATCCCCCGCTCTCCCGCAGACCCTGAAGTCCACCCACAAACCGAGGATTACTGGGGCCACGTGAATCCCATAGGACCCCGAGCCTGCTATGACGAAGGGAAGCGAGTCGCCGAGACCATGTGCTATGCCTACATGAAGCAGGTATCGGGGGCTGGTGGTGTAGACAGGTCACTGCTGGATCGAGTACAGTTGACCGTGGTTGACCCTGTCCAGGGACGGGTTCGGGTTCCCCACTGTCGTAAATTAACAGTGCTGTCAGCAGCCTTTCCCATGTCTCTTTTAAAAAATGATTCCTGGGGATGAAGCCTTGGGTTTTGAAGACCCCAGCATGGCTGGATGAGCTTTATGACTAACCGCCCATCAGCAGTTAATATTAAGTGCTTCACTTTTCCCAAGGCCTCTGGGTTGGTGGACACTTTTTTTTTTTTAACTTTTTACTTCTCTTTCTGTTATCTAGTGGGTATACTTCATTTTTGCTTTCATGTGGGCATCTTCAGGGATTGTTATGCACCCTCTGAGTCCCTGCCTCCTTAGTCACCCCGTGCTGCGGCCTGCCCACGGATCTTTCCGTGTTATGGATTTGCTGACTCCCAGCTGAGGAGTGGGGGTCTGGGTTCCCACCTGGCTTCCCGTTGTCTGCCCTGGGCCGTGAGCTGTTGCTCACAGGCCGTGTCCCGACCCACCTGAAGGCTATGCAGACACCAAAGAGATGTCCAGGCCATCCGTTGTGCTTGATCAGTTCTGGGGTCCTCACTGACATACTCTTTACTGGAGGGACATATAGGTGGATGACTGTGGCCAGTTGTTTTCAGGGCAGGCCTCTGTGACAGGGAGGCCTCTCTCTCTCGGACTGAGAGACAAGACCTCTGAGACTGAGAGCTCTGAGGACTGAGAGACTAGCAGGCGTCCATCCTGGGAGCAGCCTTGGATTGAGGGTTCATCATCCTGGCCCATTTGGAGCTCAGTTGACCATGGGCTTTGTGCAAGGTGGGGTGGGCGCTTCCTGGGTACCCAGTGCCAAGAACTCAGGGCTGGGCTGGGAGGCCCTGAACACTTGTTTCTTTTTGAGGGGGGGTGCAGTTACCAGAGCCTTTTTTCCCTTATATTTTTAACGTTTACACGTGTTGAAGACCCACAGAACAACCTTGTGCTGATGTAGGTATTTACATTTTTCTGCATATTTCATATTTCTTGGCAGAACTAATCACTTTCAAAGTTTCTCTGGGGCAATTGACTTGTATTATTCATTTATTTTAATCAGTTTTAGAAAAGACATACCTATATCATCTTTTTTTAAAATTGGAGTATAATTGCTTTACAGTCTTGCGTTGGTTTCTGCCGTACGGTAACGTGAATCAGCCTTATGTGTACATGTATCCCCTCCCTCTTGAGGCTCTCTCACCTCACCTCACCACCCGCCCCACCCCTCCAGGCCATCGCAGAGCACTGAGCTGAGCCCCCTGTGCTGGACAGCAGCTCCCCGCTGGCCGTCTGTTTTACAGGGTAGTGTAGTTATGTCACTGCCACCTGTATCATTTTTGAGCCCAGAGTATTTTGACACCAAAAGTTAAACCGGTCTCTCCCAGGAACAGCCTCCGTGTATTGGTGCCTAAGAACACTAACTCGAGTGCGTGAGGGGACATAATTACACTTTACTGTGTGGTAAGTTTGCAGACTGCAGGCTGTTTTCTTTTGTGCTCAGTCTGTGGGAGTATTTCTTGGCTTTTCGGAGCTAAAGATGGTGCACAAATAGGTCATTTTTGTTGAACTTTCAGTTTTTGTTAAAAAATTAGTAGTGTAACTTAATGTTGTAAGTGTACATATTAAGAGATGAGCTCATAATAACTAAGGGTATTTAGTAGCAGCATAGCCAGCATTTATTGAGCACTGACTGTATGCCAGGACCTGTGGCCCACACACAGGTCTTGAGTGAGTCACACTCTCTTGAAAATCTGTACAGTAATGTACCCACTGGGAGTCCTTTGGGTGGTGGCCCTCAGAAGGTGTCACTCACTGCCCAACGCATCTGCTGCAGATGCCGCCTGCCAGGGCTGCCCACCGAGAACCCGAGCAGATGATGGTGCCTGTGTGCAGAAGTCACGTGGCAGTCAGGGTGACAGTGGGCATCCCCCTGGGGACAGTGTGCAGACTGATCCCTGTCTTGGTGTCCGGTCTAGGAGTTGCCCGTGGACACAGGCTCAGCAGTTTTTGTGACACTGGGGTCTGGGCCAACAGTGCCAAGTAACTTGTGGGTTCTGGTCAGCACACTTGCCCCAGGACTTGTGTCTGCCCAGGTGAGCAGTGCGTCCCAGCTGTCTGGAAGTGCCCCCCTGCAAGGCCTGCCCTGTGGGCTTGGGGGCATGTGTGGGTCCCCACTCTCCACAGCCCTCACCTGCTCCTGGTGGGGGGGGCCCTTCAGTCCAGGAGACACATGTCTGTTGTCTGGTGGGTTGCTCTAAGAGTTCACTGTTTCAGAGTAGGTGATAGAAACAATTATCACTGACAAAGCAGCCTGTGAAATTAATAGTTTGCAGAAGGCTTTGGGGGTTTAAAAAATACATACTTTCCTGATTACATGTTTGAAAGTGTGTTTTCCCCAATTACAGAAGTAATAGATGTTTATTGTAATGAAAATAGAAATGTTGGAAACAACGTGCAGAAGAGAGTGAAGGTTGTGCAATCTCACCACGTGGGACTCCCATTGCTGTGATCAGTGTTAAGCGTGTATCTTCCCAGGCATTGAGCTGATCGCCTGTATCAGGTGCTAGGTGGTCTGTTTTTTCACTAAACAGATGAGTTTTTCAGCAGAAGAGGGGATGTAGGTACAATGTGGTCCTTTCCCAGGACAAAGTGCTGTCTTACTTTCCTTCAAATCAGCTATTAAACATTCACTGACATTTAAATCTCTGTTGAGTGATGAATTTACACAAAACTATGTGAAAGAGATTGGGAAAGAGATGCATAGCATGATGCTTGTTGAGAAAATAGATACTTATTTCCTGGGGCAAAAAATGTACACCCATCATTTCTTCTTGCCCCGATTAACTGCCTCGGGTTTCTGCAGTGTGTTCACACCAGGGGCTCCTGTGAGTTTGGGGTGACTCTGCAGACTCCAGGCTTAATTACAGAGCACACACATCCCGTGTGTGCAGGGCAAGACCCCTGTATCCAGAAGGAGCAGCCACGAGGCATGGGGCTCACGTTCTCTCTGTTGCAGGAGGGCGTGGAAGTGCGTGTGGCCAGGATCTTCAACACCTTCGGGCCCCGAATGCACATGAATGATGGCCGGGTGGTCAGCAACTTCATCCTGCAGGCTCTGCAGGGGGAGCCGCTCACAGTGCGTGGCCAGCAGGCGGGCGTGGGGATGTTGTCTGGGGGGGGGCTCGGAGTAAGGGCGTCCCATCCAGGGGAGCTGGCCCTGAGTCCCATGTCCCTGCTGCCCTCGAAGGGAGGGAGGGAGCCTTTGGGAGCTGTGACTGAGGACGCGCTCAGGTCACCCTGTCCCCAGCCACAGACACCCTGGTGCCTTGGGCGCAGGGTCTGCCTGTGAAGACCCCTCTACATGCTTTTGGCCCCTCCCCCTGGGAGGGGTGTCTCTGTACTCAGGGCCCCTCAAGGTGCCTCTGGGGGAGGTTCCAGGTCTGGTGGAGGCCTTCCCACAGTAGGACCCTGGGGTGTCATCCATGGGGGCTGGACCCTCTCCCACGTGACCTGGCAGGGCCTGGAGCCGCAGCCTCTGGATCCCGAGGGCATCAGGGTTGAGGTCCCTGTCTGCAGTTTCAGGACCCTTACTGTCATCTCTCCGCAGGTGTACGGATCTGGATCGCAGACGAGGGCCTTCCAGTACGTCAGGTAAGACTCCAGGCGCAGCTCCCATCTGAGCTGCTCCGCCCTGGGCGGGACTGACTGCTCTGCTCCTCCGTGGGTGCCTGGGATCTCTGTGAGCGGAGGTCAGACATGCTGGTCCCTTGCTGCCCCCTAGTGTCTGGTCGGCAGACCCACCGGCCCTGCCGGCCACCCGGGGGCTCCAGGTCAGCCCAGTGAGGCGCTGGCCTCTGCATCCAGCAGGCTCGCAGATGCTGGAATCAGACCCTGTGGACACGGCCTCCTGGGTGGACGAGATCGTCTTCATTGAGGGAAAGATAAGGCTGAGTGTCATATTGTCAAGGAATGTGCTGTCAAAACTACACGCAGTTAAAGGCATTTTTAATAACTTTGTTGAATTATCTCACAGGTAATATTTACATTTTCTCGGTCATCCTCCTAAATCTAGCTTTTTTGTCAGCCAGTTTGGTTGGTGACGAGTTTTACAGTGCAATCTAGGTTCTAAGAGTTACTGTGTGAGCAGTTACATCTTCCAGACTGTTCTCCCACGTGCCAGGAGGTGGTGAGTCCTGCATCGTTCTGTGGTGTCCTGAATCACTGGGCACATGCTAGTTGTGTGTTTTGGTACCTTGTGCACTAGGAAACGCCATTCCTGGTGCCCTGTGGCCACCCCGGGGGTGTTGTCAGGGGAAGTGGAGGCAGGTAGCCACCAGCCCCACCCCGGCCCAGGGAGTCACCCTAACTTTTGCCTGGCTTAAAAGAGAGAAAAAATTAAACATGTAACCACTGTAGATTTTTTTTTTTTCCCATGCAAGTGTTTGTGAGTTTTCACGTTTAGTCCAGAGGAACGTTGTGAGTAAATGTATATAATGAGCAGTGTTTTTTTCTCACACCTGTTAGTATGTTGGCCAGGAGGGCAAAGTGCCTGAGACCATCTTGTCACTGGCCCACTTTGTTGCCCAAATATTCTAAGAAGGGATTTGAGCACAACCTAGCAGCCTGTTTCCAGGTCAGGGCACTTGACCCCAGAGCCATGCACGCTGAGGGAATGGGCGAGGTCCGTGTCAGTGTGGGGACTGCTGGGGAGAGGGGTGTGTCTGCATCAGATACCACCTGCTTTAGTGAAACATCTCCATCCCACCCCCCCACCCCTCTGCGCACTTCTCAGGGATCTTGGCATCTTAGTCACATTGAATCTCCTCCAACAGCCTCATCAAGGCTCCCAGACTCCTCCAGCCATACCACCTCATGGAATATTCCAGAGTGTGTACAGTAAACAAGACATCAATCAAAACACATTCTTATTTCAAAGGCATCAATCAGATATGAAATCATGTAAAGTAGCCTCTCAGATGCTTTTTTTTTGCTGATGGTTAAAGTCTTTTAAGCATCACTTGATACGTGGGTTGCATTCTGTCCCAGCCAGGACAGGACACGCCTTGCTGCCCACCCTGCACAGCCCATGTGCCCCTTACTGACCAGACACCAGTGTCTGGTGTTTTAGAGACCTTGATGCGGTCACTGGAGTGTTGCTGGGGACCTTCTGGGCAGAATGTCTCTTCATGGGG
The DNA here is from genome assembly GCF_023091745.1 of Budorcas taxicolor. Taxonomy (NCBI): domain Eukaryota; kingdom Metazoa; phylum Chordata; class Mammalia; order Artiodactyla; family Bovidae; genus Budorcas; species Budorcas taxicolor. Next base: position 105,180,123 of record NC_068920.1, read on the forward strand.
CTTTGCTGTCTGCTGGTCTTGCTTCTGGGGTCACTGGGCCCTGATACATGAGGCTTCCCCGACCTCCCCAAACTTGGGGAACGAGGTTCCCTGGCCTCCACTCTACCTTGTTCAAGGCTTGGCCAAGATGGTCAGCTCACCAGGGCTAGGCTGTTTTAAATAAGCTAGTTTATAGAAACTGAGACTCTTCTACTTCACAGTTACTAATCAAAAGGCACAGTGTCGGGACCTTGCATTGCTGAACTAAGTTACCCATTTCCAAAATCCACGGTTTCCTTGAAACAGCATGGCACAGTCTCTGAGTGACTGTTGGGGTCTCAGGGTGGCCTGTGCGCCGATGTCCTGTCCTGTCTGTGCCTGGTGCTCTTGTAGGCAGATTGCATCCTCACCCTATCACAGAGGCAATGCAGTGTTGTCTTAAAAAGTAGCTTTGTCAGAATGACACTTTAAAAGAACTTCAGGTTAAATGGGTATGATCTATGCAACTCTGACCTTAGAAGTGGACGGTTTGTTGCATAAAAGATGCATGCCTCATCTCCACCTCCACCGAATGATTACATGATGCTATCACCTTCCAGCTTAGTATGGGGACCACTCCCCCTCCATTTCAGTGTTAAAAACCCATGGATGCTACTGAACAGCAGCTTTCAATTTCATTCCAAATAGGCAGAGATGTGTGTCCTCAGAGGGGGAGTTGGGATATGGTCATTACCGCCATAGTGATGGAGGGGCCTGTGTTCGTTTCTAGGAGAGAGGAAACATCCTGGGTCACCGAGTGTCTGTCTGCATCTGTGCTTGATCTGCAAGAGCAGAGTGGACTTCAGGCATGTTCCCAAAACACCCACTGGTTGTAAACAAGATCCTAGAAAATCGTGTTTGCTAAATAGCAACCCCCTCCCCCCGATTTTTTTTCCCCTTGATTTAAAGCAAAGGGGAAAATGAAGATGTTCTTTCGGAGGTGAGCACAGTAAAGTGCTCCTTACTGGTTGTGATGGAGGAGGAAGGAGAGGCTCCCGGTGGCTGCGTGTGCAGAACCCCCACAACCTCATCAGAAACACAGCTTGGGGAGTGCCTTAGCCTGTGCTTACGTAGCACTGAGGTGTCATTTTTACAAAGGCACCTTTTTTTTTTTTTGACAAAACCACTCTTTAATGGTTCTATAAATAAGAAGCAAACCTTGGTAAGGGGAAGTTTGTCTCCTCACAGTCCGCATCATGGCCCAGTCGCTCACGGTCCATTGGCAGCATCTAGACACCCCGACTGTCCCCTCTGGGAGCCGAGGGCTCTGGGGTGGAGGTGAGGCCCAGAGCGCCAGGGAACTTGTTTTAACGCTCAGGGTTGTCTGCTTTATCTGACTTTTCAGTATAGGACTCACATACTGGAGTGTTTTTTTTTGTTTTTGTTTTTTTTTTTTCCGCAGAGGAGCTTGTTTTTTCTTGTTTTTTTTTTTAAATCATCTGCTTTTCCGTATGGGCCAACTACCTGGGTTCACGTTAAACATCGTCTTTCCTCAGAAACTTGCATAAACACCATCTCTTTTGGATGTGTGTCTACTTTTACTTTTTAATTGTTAAACAGTTTCAGAAATACACAGCGTAGGGGACTCAGCCCCATCTCTCAGCACCCATCCTGTCCAGTCATCTGCCTACACCTGCCCACAGAAGGCAGCTCCCTAACACTACCTTGTCTCCTAGAATACTTGAGCATCCTCCACGCCCTCTATCATGCAGGATTTTATTCTGATGTCCCATCTCTCCTCCCGGGAGGCGGCCTGTGTCTGATGCACCACACCTGTGGGCATCAGCGGGCACCTGAGTGGCCTCCCCTCTTTTCCAGTGACCTGGTGAATGGCCTTGTGGCACTCATGAACAGCAACGTCAGCAGCCCCGTCAACCTGGTGAGTCCATCCCCACTGCCCACTTAGCAGTCCAGTTCCTGCTGTGGTTCACTTGCTGTCAGCAAGCTTAGCCCATGCGCCTGTTTACCACTTAACCAGCACTAGAGGAAAAATCACAGAACAGAATGAAACAGGAGTCTGCCAAGATGTAAGGTGTCTGCAACGGAAGGATGAACCGCATAATAAATACTAACCCGACTCCATCCACCTGGAGGCCAGGTCCTGGAGCTCACAAAGCCTCTTCTGGTTGTGGGGGTGTTAGTATGTCTTTTCTCCATCATGTATCGTGCAGTCGTGTTGTCCAGTCATTCAGTCATGTCTGACTCTTTGTGACCCCGTGGACTGTACGTGCCAGGCTTCCCTGTCCTTTACTGTCTCCCAGAGTTTGCTCAAACTCATGTCCATTGAGTCAGTGATGTCATCCAACCATGTCCTCTGTCATCCCCTTCTTTTACCGCAGCTAGTCTTTATAAAGCTCGCTTTCCAGGGACATAGAAAGTGAAGGATTAGGACGGTTTCCCTCCCTTGTCAGGGCTGCGGGTGGCCCAGACCTGCCTTAGGCAGCTTTATGTCTGGCTTCCTGTAGCCCCAAACACTCCTGGAAGGGTTGGGAGGTGGTTTATCCTGCTGTCTCCTCCAGCCTTTCACCCCTTATGCCAGAGGATATGCTTCTCTACAGAGCAGCTCATGTTTGGTTCTTGCTGGCAGAAAATCTCCATGTATTTATGGTACGAGGGGCTTCCCCAGTGGCTCAGTGGTAAAGAACCTGCCTGCTAATTCAGGAGATGCTGGTTCAATCCCTGATTTGGGAATGTCTCCTAGAGAAGGAAATAACCACCCACTCCAGCATTCTTGCTTGCAGAATCCCATGGACAGAGGAGCCTGGTGGGCTGCAGTCCAGGATTCGCAAAGAGTCGGACATGAGTTAGCAGTTAAACCAAAAAAACCGTGCCTGCCTCTGTCATCTTCTTGCTTCAGAGGAAATTAGGAGATTGAGAACAAAGAGTACTTAGGACATTCATTTGCCAGACTTCATGGTGGTCTGTCATGATGGGATGAGCAGGACTAGGAACGGAAGGAGCTAAGGCTGCTAGAAGGTATAGGGGAGGAAGAGAAGGAGAAAATGATTTTCCTCAAATCCCCCCAGAAGTCAGCTCACCTTCAGCCACGTCCTGTCTCTCCTGCTGGCTGCCCGCAGCCCACATCTCTGAATACCTTTTGTTTCTGGGCTTTGTGTCTGAGCTCAGGGGTCTTCACTACTGAGGTGGTGAGCATGGTGCCCCATCAGGGTATCGAGTGTCCCGCGGGAACCTGCTGGCAGAACCAGGCTTTCCTGCCTAGCAACACTGCTGTTACGGAACCTTTGCTCCTGGACACCATCCTGTACCTGGACCAGGGAACGTGTCCCCATTAGCTGGCCCCGACCAAGGCCAAGGTGGGGACAGGCATAGTGTAGCCCCCAGCTGTGCTGTGCCTCCTGCGGAACCTTCATGGAGGTGGGAGTCCAGTGACTTCGTGAGCCTGCAGGTACCCCAGAGGACGTGAGTGGTGGCATCCTGTTGCATCGACACTGCTAACCAGAGACCCTCTCCTCCTCAGGGGAACCCAGAAGAACACACCATCCTAGAATTTGCTCAGCTCATCAAAAACCTCGTTGGTGAGTAGAACAGGGCCTCCCTGAGTGAAGCTGGCCTGTCAGTTAGTAACACCTTGTCTGGACAGTGCATGGTTAACACTCGCTGACTGAATTGGATGGGAAGCAGAACTGGGTCAGGAGCGCCCCACTGTTTTGAGATGCTTTAAGTAATGGAAAGATGAAGGGGAAGGGGCTGGCTTGGGTCCCTGTGGTGACATCAGGTCTTTGTGTAGTGGGAATGTCCAGTTGTCCCCAGTGCCTGAGATGTGACATGGTCAGCATTTCTGCACCGGTGGCCGCTGACTGGTGCCACATGCTGGCCATGACGAGCACAGGACTGCAGGGAGCAGGAGGGCAGCGCTGGCCTGTGTGCTCCTGACAGAGTCTGGTGGCCAGCTTTAGGTTCCATGTGCAGGCCTGGCCGAGCGGGCAGGCGGTGTGGATGCTGGGAGTGGCTCCAGAGAGGGTGTGCTCTTAAGCCACGAGCAGTTTGTGTATTTCCAGCTGTCCGTGGGCTGCTGGTGTCCACGGGCTGTGCCCTTTGTCACAGGTATCCTGGGGCTCACAGGAGCCTGTCTCAGGAGAGTCTGCTTCCCACAGTCGATCAGGAAATCAGAGTTTCAGACACAACCAGATTGGAATGGGTTTGGCTAAACTGCTTGAGCAAGATGTGGGCCTGGACAGTCGGACAGGACAGGGGATAGTCTTCCTAAGACAGAAATCTCAGTAGCCTGTGTTTACAGTCTTCCCTGGTGTCTCCACTGGGGGTCTGTCCACCCTTCCCCAGTGGGGAAGCTCACCTTGGACCCCGGGCCCTGGCACCCTGAGTGAGGCCCTTCAGCCAGCAGCTGCATCACCATCTTGTGAGAAACGCAGACCCACAGACCTGCCCACGTGTCCCGGAGCAGAGCCTGCACGTGACCAGATCTTCAGAGTCGTGCTCACGCTGAAGTGGAGAAGTTTGTCTAAATCCCAGGAGGATGGCTGTGTGACACACAGCCCCAAACACCAGTGGCTTCAGACAGCAGCTGTTTTATTCACTCCAGATTCTGGAGTGGGAACTCCCTCTGCAGGCCTGGCCAACGGTCGCTGGGATGGCTTCATTCCGCTGGCTGGCAGGGTGTGGGCCCAGCAAGGAAGCTGGACCGGCCAGGCTCCCGTCCTTCTGCATGTGGTCTGTCCAGGGTGGCTGGACATCTTTGTGTAGGCTCAGGGTGGCTCTTGCAGGGTGTCGGTGGGCAGGCCCATGTAAGGTGTTGGCCAGGGCTGGCCCACGTTCACTCCCCTGCATGCTGCTCATTAGGCGGCCTGACTGCAGGCGAGGGGCTCTGGTAGGGTGTTCATGCCTGGAGGATGGCTTGTCGGCGCATCTGGAGTGTGGGCAGTGGGTACACGGCCATGTTGGCTGAGGGTGGTGGTCAGTGTGGGGCCTGCCCACTCACCCACCTCAGGGTGGCTCAGGCCTGTGGAGTCAGAACGAGAGGACTTGGACACATCACACCGTCTGCATCTGTGTTCCTGTGCAGGTGGTACTTGACTTGCATCTGTGTTCCTGTGCAGGTATATAAAAATCACACCTCAGTGGTTCCTGATTCTGTTTTTTTTTTCTTCTTAAATTCAGGCAGTGGGAGTGAAATTCAGTTTCTTTCTGAAGCCCAGGATGACCCCCAGAAAAGGAAACCGGACATCAAGAAAGCAAAGCTGATGCTGGGGTGGGAGCCAGTGGTAAGACGGGGTCGGGGCTATTGCTGCCCCCTGGAGAAGGCCTTTCCCCATGTTTATCCTTTACGGGCACTGCCGAGTGGGGTGGCCCTGGCAGGGTCCTCTCCAGGCCTGTGTCCTTCCTCCTCCCTTACGGGTTGTGACCTGGACTCTTGGGGCATCTGCCATCAAGGGTCTCATTTCGCTGGCTTCACTTGAAAAGCCTCACTGAGGGGGCGACAGTGCAGCCTTAGAACTGAGTAGCCCTGCAGGGTCTGGCCGTCCATTCAGCCAGGGTATCATGGGTGAGAGGGGCCAACTTGGTGTCCGTTACCTGTCTGACCTCATCCAAGGTCAAGCAGGATGGGCAAATGAGAAGCCAAAGCCTGCAAACTGCAGACCTCCCAGCTTTTCCTGCCCTCTTAAAGGCCTTCGGCCTCCCAGTGTGGCTCCCCAAGCCAGGAATGCTGTGCCCTTGACCTGGTGTCCCCAGGTTCCAGAGGCTGACTCCCACCCCCCATGGCATGGGCCCCCCTCAACCAGAATGACTGCCCCCCTGGGGCGAGGGTCCCCCAGGCTGACTGCCTACCTCCTGGGGCGTGGGTCCCCTGTCCCACTGGCTGACTGGCCCAACTGGACTGACTACACCCTGTCGGCTAAATGCCCCTTCCTGAGATGAAGGTCCCACAGTCGCCAGGCTGACGGCCCACCACCTTGCAGCCTGGGTCCTCCCCGGGCTGACTGCCCCTTCCTGGGATGAGAATCCCCTGTCCCCCGACCCTGGGAATGACTGCCCCCATCCTGGGACCTGGGTCCTCCACCCCTCTTGGGGATGACTGCTCCCCTCCTTGGGCAGATGTCTTCTTCCTGCCCCGGGGCAAAGGTCTCCTTCCCGCCCCAGGGCAAAGCTCTCCTTGTCTCCTCCTGGTAGGCTGCCCCCCTCCCTGGGACATGGGTTGTCCCCCCGGGACTCAGTGCCCCATCTCTGAGGAGTGCATACCCCCAGGCTGACTGCCTCCCTCCTCGGGTGAAGGTCCCCATGTCCTCCCACGCTGACTGCCCCTCTCTTGGGGCATGGGCCCCTCATCTCCCCGGGTTCACTGAGTCCACCTGGGGTTGGGTCCCCTTCTCCCCCTGAGCTGACTGGCCCCCTTAGGGTTGTGGTCCCTCTATCCCCCAGGCTGACTGTCCTACCAGGGCTCACTGCTCTCCTTTCTGGGCCTGGGTCCCCCTCCCCACCCCCTTTCCGCCCAGTTAACTGCCCCCCTCCTGGGCTGTGAGTCCTCTCTGGGCTGACTGGTCCTCTCCTTGGGGTCTGGGTTCTCCCCAGGCTCACTGCCCCCCACCCGGAGCGTGTGTTCATCTGTCCCCACCGGGTTGGTTGCCCCCCCTCCCTGGGGGTGGGTCCCTTGCCCCTTGAGCAGACTGCCCTCCTCCTGGGGCGAGGGTCCCCCGTTGCCCGGGCTGACTGTCCTCCAGGTTCTCCAGGTGGGCTGCCCTTGGGCTGCTGCTTTCCTGTCCTTCGTGGTGTCTGCACGACGTGGGCACCTGCTGTGATTCCTGCTCCGTGTTTGCTCTGGCGGCCTCCACATTATGAGGCTGCCCAGTGGTTGTCCCGGGTCCCTGTGTGGAGGGTGAAGAGTCCCCAGGGGTGAAGGTGCATATGGTTTCGATTCCCTGGGAGTGACAGAGCAAAGGGTGTCAAGTTTCCGGGGTGGGGGGGAGGTGGCTGTGACAGAGCAGAGGGTGTCAGGTCCCCGGAGGAGTGGGTGATGATGCAGAGGCTTTCGGGTCCCATGGGGGTGGTGACAGAGCAGAAGGTGTCAGGTCCCCAGGGGTGAAGGTCCAGAGGGTGGGTGTCCCCAGCCGAGTCAGGTGTGTGGCTCTTACCTGGCTGCCTTCCTGACCATCTTCCTCCGTGAAGACTCCTGAGAAGGAGAAGGGCACACCTGGTGGTGTAGTGCACCATGCAGGCGGGGGCTGCCCCTCATCCTCACCCTCTCTTTAAACAGGTCCCGCTGGAGGAAGGGCTAAACAAAGCCATCCACTACTTCCGGAAGGAACTTGAGTACCAGGCAAATAACCAGTACATCCCCAAACCAAAGCCGGCAAGGATAAAAAAAGGACGGACACGCCATAACTGAAAACCTCGCCTTTCGGGACCGTAGATGCCCTATTTCACACTTGACAGGATGTATTTTTTTTTTTAAAGAAAGACTAACTAAAACAGGTGTCATGAAGAAAAAAACTGGAATTCATACTGAAGCTTGCTTTAAGAAATGGATGTGCCTAAAAACTCCCCTAAAAAAACTGCAGATTTTGCCTTGCACTTTTTAAAATCTTTTTATGTAAAATAGCGTCGATGCATCTCTGCATATTTTCAAGTTTTTTATCTTGCTGTGAGAGCCTATGTCGTGACTGTCGTCGACAGTTTTATTTACTGGTTTCTTTGTGAAGCTGAAAAGGAACATTAAATGAGGTGAAAATGCCGATTTATTTATGAAGTGGGTACTTATAAATGAGACGTTATTCTATGCATAGAGGAGAAAAAGCAGACCAGCAGTAATGTCAGGTGGGTGGCATACTGCATTAATTCTCAGGCAGAGAAAAGAATTCTGCTCGAGAGCCTTGTGATGTTTCTTCTAATGCAGAATTTTTCCAAGGTCTAGTTTTTAGTTGCAAACTTGACTTTGAAATGTTTCTGTTTGTTATCACGATCAAGGATATTTGAAATCACTACTGTGTTGTGCTGCATATGGGGTTGGGGTGGGTGGGACAAAATTAATATTCTTGGTTAACAGTTGTTAAATATGCTATTTTAATAAAATATTGAAACTCATACTCTGGTTTCTCTTCAGACCATATAAATCTTCTGCCTTTTACTAATTTTTCTAAGAGGAACAATTCTGAGTGTGTACCCAATTTTTTGAGGCCTTGCTCTTGCAAGGCTCAAAAAAAAAAAAAAAGAAATTTAAGCTCACTTTAACAGTTGGTTTTCTACTTTGCATGGTGCATCTTTGAATGTTAAGAAAAATATTAGAGAATTTAAAGATTGAATGGCTACAAAAAATAATGGTGGATTTGATTTTAAAGAAAGTTCTGTAAACATCCAGGTTGGTATAATATGTAAGGTGGTGCATGGATGTGGGCTGAAACTATGCATACAGTGTTCTCTGCTGTGTGTACCAAGGTTAGCATCACTGTGTATCCTTCTCTGGGAGCACAGACCAGATGGAGAAAAGGAAGTGCCATTACCGACCTGTGCTGTAGAAACTGAGAGCTTCCACTTTCACTAAGAATTCTTTCAAAGTTTAGTGTTCAGTTTTTCTCAGTTCCTATTATAACAAATGGAAGAACACGTAGATAGTTAAAGCAACACAATTTTGAGTCAGTTGGTGCTGCGTGGTGGTGGCATATCCTGCACGGACATCAAAGGGATCAAAGCACGACTCAGGGGGCACTGTGCTTGTTTCCATACTTACCAGGGTGACCTGGGCTTGTCTGTCCTTCAGAATCTCCTGGGGATGTATTTTTTAATCAGACCTGTTTTTCCAGTCAGAATCTCTGGGCTCACAGAGAGGCTGTGGTACTGTTGTATTTGTCATGCAGAGTAGGAGTGTTATGGTGTGAGAGGGAGAGGACTGAGGATAGCATCTTATATTCAGTTGTCATTATTTTGGCCTGAACTGAGTGACACACCTTTTTTGGGGAACTACTGGTAGTGCCCGGGGTCACCAAGGAAAGCACACAGACATGGAGCTCCATGGTGCTCGGCTGTGTAGTGCGTTTGGGAGAACCCCAAAGCCCCAGGCTCCAGAATTCTCTCACCTTGTTTATGGCTAATATCTAGAACTCTTCTGAGATTAATTCCTTCAACTTTCTTCCCCATGATTTTCATGGAATATGTTCAAAGAACAAGGGACAGAAAGGGGGAGCTGAAAAAAATGTTCCAAGAAAAAGGGCTGACAGTTTCCTGGCTTTGGCAAAGCCACGTAAAGGCTCAGATTCAAAATGCTGATGAGCATAAGATAAAACCAAAGGAGTCCACACCAAGACCTCACAGTAAGACTCAAAACTAGAGCTGGAGGAAAAGAACCTAAAAATGGGCCAGAGAGAAGACTCGTTTCCTCCAGGTGGTGATGTCTGAACACAGAATGGCAGCAAGTTCCTCAGAAACCAGGGGACCTGGAAGTGAGTGGCACGTTTCTCGTGGACTGAAAGAACTGTCATTCCAGAGTTCTAGTGAAAATATCCTTTAGAAAGGGAGGGGAAATGAGACATTCTCAGAGGTAAAACAAGTTTTCACCAGCAGACCTGCCCTAGAAGTATGACTAAAGAAAAGCTCTCTCAACAAGAAGGAAACAATAAGGTGGGACCTTGAGACATCAGAAAGGAAGAGCACGGAAAGGAAAACGGGTAAATGGAATAGGTTTTCTTTCTCTTCTCAAGTTTTCTGGGTTACCTTTGATGGTTGAAGCAAAAATTGTAACAGTTTTGTGGTTTTCAATGTATGGAGATACAAAAGATCCCAAATAGCCAGAGCAATCTTGAGAAAGAAAAATGAAGTTGGAGGAACCAGGCACTCTAACTTCGCACTATACTACAAAGCTACAAAGTAATCAAAACAGTATGGTACAAAAGCAGAAATATAGATCAATGGAACAGGATAAAAAGCCCAGAAATAAACCCATGCACCTATGGTCAATTAATCTATGACGAATGAGGCAAGAATATACAATGAAGAGTCTCTTCAATAAACGGTGCTGGAAAAACTGGACAGCTATATGTAAAAAATGAAATTAGAATACTCTAACACAAAAAATGGATTAAAGATCTAAATGTGACACTGGGTATTGATAAAACTCTTAGAGGAAAACATAGGCAGAACACTCTGATGTAAATTGCAACAGTATCTTTTTTGATTCCTCTTCTAGAGTGATAGAAATAACAAAACTAAATAAATGGAACCTAATTAAATTCAAAAGCTCTGCACAGCAAAGGAAACCATAAACAAGATGAAAAGCCATCCAACAGAATGCCAGAGACTATTTGCAAATGATGTAACTGACAAAGGATTAATCTCCAAAATTTACAAACAGCTCATATGGCTCAAAAAAATAAATAAAGATTTAGGCAAAAGACTTGAAAGTTGCTCAGTCATGTCCATCTCTTTGCACCCTCATGGACTGTTGCCACCAGCCTCTTCTGTCCATGGAATTCTCCAGGTCAGAATCCTGGAGTGGGTTGCCATTTCCTTCTCCAGGGGATCTTCCCAACCCAGGTCTCCCACACTGTAGGTAAATTACTATCTGAGCCACCAGAGAAGCACCATCAAAAAAGAGGCAAAAGACCTGAGGAGACATTTTTCCAAGAAGACATACTTAGAGCCAAGAGGCACATGAAAAGATGCCCAACCCTGCTAATTATTAGAGAAATGTGAATAAAAACTATTATCACCTCACATCAATCAGAATGGCTGTCATGAAAAAGTCTGCAAATAATATGAACTCCATACACAAAAATAAGCTCAGAATTATTAAAAACCTAAATGTGAGACCAAACACTAAAACTTCTAGAGGAAAATATAGGCAGAACACTCTGACATTAATCACAGCAACATCATTTTCAGTCCATCTCATAGAAAAATAAAACAAATGGGACTTACTTAAATGCTTTTGCCCAGCAAAGGAAATAATAAAACGTCCACAGATTGGGAGAAAATATTTGCAAATGATGTGACTGAAAAAGGATTAGTCTCCAGAATTTACAAACAGCTCATGATGCTTAACATCATCAAAACAACCCACTCAAAAATGGACAGAAAACCTAAAGAGGCATTTCTCCAAAGAGGACAGACATACAGATGGCCATGAGGCACATGAAAAGGTGTTGACATCGCTAATTACTGGAGAAATGCAAACATAACTGCAATAAGATAGCACCTCACACCAGCCAGGATGGCTGTCATCAAAAAAGCCACAAACAAATGCTGGAGAAGAAGGGAGGCCCCCTACACTGCTGAGAATGCAAATAGGTGCAGCCACTATGGAGAATAGTAGGGCGGTTCTGTAGAAAACTGAAAGTCGAGCTAACATACCCTGCAGTTCCACTCCTGGGATATATCCAGAGAGAAACATGATCTGAAAGGATACACATACCCCAGTGTTCGTTACAGCACTGTTTACATTAGCTGAGACATGGAAGCAGCCTGAATGTCCATCAACAGAGCGATGGATAAAGAAGTGGTACACATACACAATGGAATGCTACTCAGCCATTAAAAGAGTGAAACTGCTATTTGCAGCAACATGGATGGACCTAGAGAGTCATACTGAGTGAAGTAAGCACAGAAGGAGGAGTAGTGTATGACATCTCTTATATTTAGAACCTAGAGGTGATTCAAATGAACTTACTGTAAAAACAGAAAGACTTACAGACTCGGAACTTAGGGTTGCTGCGGGGGAAGGGTAGGGGAAGAGAGAGGGAGTTTGAGATGGGCATGTGCACATTGCTGTACTTAAAATGGATAACCAACAAGGATCTACTGTACAGCACAGGGAACTCGGCTCAATGTTATGTGGCATCCTGGATTGGGGGTGAGTTTGCAGGAGAATTGATACCTGTATATGTACGGCTGAGGCCCTTCGCTGTTCACCTGAAGCTATCACGACACTGTTAATCAGCTATACCCCAATACAAAATAGAAAGTTTAAAGTCTGGAACAAAGAAAAAGTCTACCAATAATAAATGGTGGAGAGGATGTGGAGAAAAGGGAACCCTCCTACACTGTTGTTAGTAATGTAAATAGGTGTGCAACCACTATGGAGAACAGTAAGGAGATTCCTTAAGAAACTAAAAACAGAGCTACCATATCACCCAGCAAATCCCACTCCTGGGCAAACCCAGAGAAAAACACGATTCAAAAGGACATATGCAACCCTATGTTCATTGCAGCACTGTTTACAATAGTGAAGACATGGAAGCACCCTAAATATTCATCAACAGCGGATGCATAAAGAAGATGTGGTCCAAAGTGTACATGGGAATACTACTCAGTCATTAAAAGAATGAAACAATGCCATTTACAGCAACATGGATGGACCTAGATTGTTGTACTAAGTAAAGCAAGTTAAGACAAATATCATATACTATTGCTTATATGGGGAATCAAAAAAAAGGATACAAATGAAATTATTTACAAAACAGAAACTTACAGTTACCAAGAGGAAATAGTGGGCAGGAGGGATAGATCAACATGTACACACTGCTATGTTTAAAATAGACAACAAGGACCTACTGGATAGCATAGGGAACTTTGTTCAACAATCTGCAAAAAACTAAATGGCAATGAAAAAGAATAAAAACATGTATATGTACAACAGAATCACCTTGCTGTACACCTGAAACTAACAATATTGTTAATCAACTACAATATAAAATAAAATTTTTTAAATGTGAAACTGAGCTCAGATGATAGGAGACTCAGGTTTGATCCCTGGGTTGGGAAGATTCCCTGGAGAATTCCATGGACAGAGGAGCCTGGTGGGCTACAGTCCATGGGGTTGAAAAGAGTTGGACATGACTGAACAACTCAGATTTTCACTTCACTTTCACAACTATGCTATCTACGGGGCTTTGAAAATATGAAATTCAGACTTCTTACAAAATGACAGAAGCCATGAATAATCAAGATTAGGAATGAAACAAGGAATACACAAACATCAGAAGGATTCTACACAGATTTGACAGCATGTATGAAATAGGCCAACTGTTGGCCAAGTGCAAACTCTCCCAGCTTGTGCTCATTCAGTCGTGTCTGACTCTGCGATCGCATGGGCTATAGCCTGCCAGGCTCCTCTGCCCATGGAATTGCCCAGGCAAGAGCGCTGGAGTGTGTTGCCATTTCCTCCTTCAGGGATCTTCCCAACCCAGGGATCAAGCCCACGTCTCCTGTGTCTTCGGCACTGGCAGGTGGATTCTTAACCACTAGCGCCACCTAGGAAGCCAGATGAGGTTGCCGTGACATGACATTCAGATGTAAGGAGGAAATGGTGAGGGTAGTGTTTCTTTATTCCCAGAGCAGAGCCGTGTCTGAGTCACCTGGCTGACTAGTAGGAGGGTCACTGAGGGGCAATTCATCACATTCCTCATCCCTAGCTCCCTTGATCCAGTGGCAAAAGGTGGAGTCTGTCTGCTGTCAGTGTGGGAGTACTGCTCAGTGGTGTTCCTGGAAGCATCTGGGCTTTACTAATGGACACTCCACGCGTTCCCTTCCACAGTGCCTGGCTGCTTCTCAGCAAAAAGGGGAAGGAACTAGAAATCCAAAAATAGGATGAAAGAGTTTCATTAATAGCAATAAAAATCCAACCCTGAGTTGGCATCAGATGCTCACCACACAATGTGGGTAGCAGAGTACATTCCATGCCTTTTTAGATTATATATATATATGTATAATATATATACATGTATGTTATGTATATATGATGATGAAGATGTTATTCATTCTTTGTGACCCCATGGACTGTATGCTCCTCTGTCCATGGGATTTCCAGGCGAGAATCCTGGAGTGGGTTGCCATTCCTTTCTCTTCTCCAGGGGATCGTCCTGAACCTGGGATTGAACTGGGTCTCTGCATTGCAGACAGATTCTTTACCATCTGAGCTGCCAAGGAAGTCCATATTTATATATAATATATTATACATTATGTAATTATATATTAATAATAATCTTAAAAGACACAGCCTTTTAGAAACAGATACAATCTTCACCAGAGAGTAAAAAATAAACACCACCACAGTTGGCCTAAAAGCAACCATCAATTAAGAAAGCGGTAAAGCTCAACAAGACTCTTCAGAGTCCCTTGGACTGCAAGGAGATCAGCCCTGGGATTTCTTTGGAGGGAATGATGCTGAAGCTGAAACTCCAGTACTTTGGCCACCTCATACGAAGAGTTGACTCACTGGAAAAGACTCTGATGCTGGAAGGGATTGGGGGCAGGAGGAGAAGGGGATGACAGAGGATGAGATGGCTAGATAGCATCACTGACTCGATGGACATGAGTCTGAGTGAACTCCGGGATTTGGTGATGGACAGGAAGGCCTGGCGTGCTGCGATTCATGGGATCGCAAAGAGTCAGACACGACTGAGCAACTGAACTGAACTGAACTGAAAGCTCAACAACATTTCCTTAATACCAATAGTAAATAAATCAACCTATTGCTCAATTACTGGACTAATCTTTTAAATAATAGAAGCAATAGTGTTAATGAGTAACAAGAAGTATTTCTCCTTGCCTAAGTTTATATCATCAACTATTATTATTTAACAATAAATAAACATAACTTAGCATTACACGGGGCTTCCATGGTATCTCAGATGGTTAAGAATCCACCTTGCCAATGCAGGAGACCCAGGTTTGATCCCTGAGTCAGGAAGCTCCCCTGGAGAAGGGAATAGCAACCCACTCCAGTATTCTTGCCTGGAGACTTCCATGGACAGAGGAGCTTCAGGGCTACAGTCTACAGGGTCCCAAAGTGTCAGACTTGACTGAGCAACTTAACACTTTCACTTCTCCAGCATTAAATTATTTATGAACCATACTGTTAACCCAACACAGGTATGCCCCAAGGAAAGCTTAAAAAGAGTGAAAGGAGCTCTGCAATCACAAACCCCATCTATTTGTCAAAAACATGACCTCTATTAACAGCATAAGTAGTATTGGAGACACTGTCTGCCCAGTGACAATTGTTCAATGGCCAGAGTATCCTGACTGTCCAAAGGTAACAAAACCATTTGTTCTCTAAATAAGGACTCTAAAAAATGTGTCCATTTATATAATGGCCAACAAAGGTTTTACTGTCTCCTGCTTTTCATCTGTGAAATTGATCTTTTCGTGAACATGTGGGAATAAACAAATAAAATCCCATGGAGCTATAATTCGTTAACCCAAAAATTCAAGATTAAGCCATCAAGGGATACTAAAACTATGTGCTCTGTGATAAGTCGCTTTCGTCGTGTTCAGACTCTGCAACCCCACGGACTGCAGCCCACCAGGTTCCTCTGTCCATGGAATTCTCCAGGCAAAAATACTGGAGTGGGTTGCCATGCCCTCCTCCAGGGCATCTTCCCGACCCAGGGATCGAACCCACATCTCTTATGTCTCCTGCGTTGGCAGTTAGGGTCTTTACCACCAGTGCCACCTGGGAAGCCCTACTCTAATATAAAATGACGGTGAAAAACGGAAAAGGTAAAAAAAAAAAAAGTGGGGCATGAAGAAATGCTGCTGCCTTGTGGCCGTGTTGTGTAACTACAACTATAAAAGCTGTGTTGACAGGGTACTCGCAATACAGGTACAGGGTATTCATAAGGTCCACGGGGTTCTAAGTAACAACTGATCTCCGGGACCTTCCTGCTGCTGCTGCTAAGTCACTTCAGTTGTGTCCAACTCTGTGTGACCCCATAGACGGCAGCCCACCAGGCTCCCCCGTCCCTGGGATTCTCCAGGCAAGAACACTGGAGTGGGATGCGGTGGTCATTAAAAAAGAATTCATAACTGGATGAAAGTGAAAGTGAAGTAGCTCAGTCGTGTCTGACTCTTTGCGACCCCATGGACTGTAGCCTACAGGCTCCTCCGTCCATGGGATTTTCCAGGCAAGAATACTGGAGTGGGTTGCCATTTCCTTCTCCAGGAGATCTTCCCGACCCAGGGATTGAACCCAGGTCTCCCACATTGTAGGCAGACGCTTTACCATCTGAGCCACCAGGGAAGTCACCTGGTAGACCATCACAAAACCAATTTTAATAGGTATCTTTAACTCACATTTTAAAAAATCACATGAAAAGATGTCAACAATGCTAAATATTAGGGAATTGCATTCGATCCTGCAATGAGGTATCACCTCACACTGATCAGATCAGATGAAATAACACCAGTCAGATCAGAATAAAACTATACAGGTTAATAATTTTGGTGGGGGTGACCTTGGAGAACAAAAATCCGCCGAGTGAGTTTAAAGCCTAGACTTACCGGTCAAATCACATTATCACTTATTGATCCAAAAATGGGTCAGCAGAACAAGTTACCCTAGGTATAACAGCACAGGCCTATTCTAGAGTCCATACTGACAATAGGCTGTCTGACCTCTGTGTTGAATCAGGGCACCCCAATGGTGTGACCACTATTAAACTTTCATTTGTGTGATGATTAAAGTCCTATGTGATCTGAATTCAGACTGGTATAATCCAGGTTGGTTTCTATATTATATATTTCTCCCAGTAGGAAAGGACAAGAGAAATAAAGACAACTTCAAACAAGCACCTTAAAAATAACCAGTGATCTCATCTTAATTAATAAGCATAAAATCTTACCCAAGAACAGGGTTTAATTAAGGTGACAGAGGCTGGTAACTGTGTAAAACTGAAACCTTTATAACCAGAGATTCAAATCCTCTCCTTGACAAAATGTTCATAATTAATATTTTAATACTTACAGTCCCTGTCCTTTTAGCCATAGCATTCTTAACACTAGTCAAACGGAAAGTTTTAGGTTAGATTCATTTTGAAAAGGCCCAAATGTCATAGGACCACATGGTTTACTTCAACCCATTGCCAATGCAGTCAAGCACTTCATTAAAGAACCATTATCACCAGCCACATCCTCAGTCTCTATATTCATTTTAGCACCAATTCTAGCCTAAGTTAGCCCAGACCTTTGAATCCCCTACCTACCTATACCTGACTCTCTCGCTGACATAGACTTAGAAGTCCTATTTATACCAGCCACACCAAGTTTAGGTGTGTATTCTACTGTATGATCTGGAAGGGCCTCCAACTCACATATGCACCAACTGGAGCCTTATGAGCATAACACAGACAGTCTCATATGGAGTAACACTAGCAATCATTCTCCTGTCAGTCTTTCTAATAAATGGGTCCTTGACCCTTTACGCCCTCATCATCACCCAAGAACAACTGTGACTAATTTTTCCATCATGACCCCTAGTCATAATATGACCCATCTCCACTTCACCAGAAACCAGCCGAGCCCCATTCGATCTAATAGAAGGGGAATCTGAACTCGTACCAGGCTTTAATGTAGAATATGCAACAGGCCTATTTGCCTTATTATTCACAGCAGAATATGCAGATACTATTATAGTAGGTATTTTCACAACAGTCTTATTCTTATGAACATTCCACAACCCACGTGTGCCAGCATTGCATACAATTTATTCTGTTGTTAGGTCACTATTATTAACAATATTCCTTCCTATAAATTTGAGCATCTTACCCCCGACTCTGGTATGACCAACTAATACATTTACTCTGAAAAAATTCCCTACCCCTAACACTAGCCCTATGCATATGACATGTTTCGTTATCCATTATATTATCAAGTATTCCCTCACAAACATAAGAAATACATCTGATAAAGGAGTTACTTTGATAGAGTAAATAATAGCAGTTTAAATCCTTTTATTTCTAGAGTTACAGGAATTGAAACTACCCCAAAGAATCCAGAATTCTTGGTGCTACCACATTACACTACCTTTTATAAGTAAGTTCAGCTAATTAAGCTATCGGGCCCATACCCCTATTGAAAATGTTGATTTATACTCTTCCTGTACTAATAAACCCCATCATTTCTATTATCATTTTATCAACCATTATTTCAGAAACTATAATCATTATTAGTTTCCACTGACTACTCATCTGAATTGACTTTGAAATAAATATATTGGCCATTATTCCTATTGTGATACAAAATTTTTAACACACAAGTCATAGAAGCTAAAATATTTCTTAACACAACCTGCCAAATCACTATTACTTATCATAGCTGCTATCATTAACTTATTATTCTCCAGTCAATGAACTATTACAAAAATGTTTAACCCAATAGCATGAATAATAACAACAATGGGCCTTATTGGGGCTTCCCAGATGGCACTATTGGTAAAGAACCTGCCTGCCAGTGCAGGAGAATTAAGAGACACGGGTTTGATCTCTGAGTCAGGAAGATTCCCTGGAGAAGGAAATGGCAACCCACTCCAGTATTCTTGCCTGAAGAACCTTGTGGACAAGGGAGTCTGACAGGCTACAGTCCAGGAGATCACATAGAGTCAGACACACACGACTGAAGCAACTTAGCACAACACAATTAGCATTGGGCCGAATTTTATCAACATGACAAAAACTTGCACGTATATCCATACTGTGTCAAATCTCACCATCATTAACTTAAGCCTAATAGTAACTGTATCCAAACTATCTATCCTAACTGGGGGCTGAGGAGGACTAAACCAAACACAGCTATGGAAAATCATAGCCTATCCATCAATTGCCCATATAGGATGAATAACAGCTATCTTATCACATAATCCCAGTGTAACACTACTAAACCTAGTCATTTATATTTTAACTTTGACTATATTCATGGTGAAGAAGGGTAAGTGTTGGTGGCTCAGTCATATTTGACTATTTGCAACTCAGTGGGCTATAGCCTGCCAGGCTCCTTTGTCCAAGGAATTCTCCAGGCAAGAATACTGGAGTGTGTTGCCATTCCCTTCTCCAGGGGATCTTCTTGACCCAGGGATCGAACCTGAGTCTCTTACATTGCAGGCGGATTCTTTACCATCTGAGCCACCAGGGAATCCCCATATTCACAATACTTACATGCAAGTCAACCACTACCACATTATCGTTATCACACAGGAAACAAAATACCCATCATTACAACTCACATCCTCGTTACTTTACTACCAATAGGAGGTCTCCCTGCACCATCAGGATTCGTACCTAAGTGAATAATGATTCAAGAAATAATAAAGAATAATAACATTATATTACCTATACTTATTTACAGCACTAATCAACCTGTATTTCTGTATGTGACTTACATACGCCACAACACTAACCAGGTTTCCTTCCACAAACAGCATAAAAATAAAATGATGACTTGATCTCACAAAACAAATAATTCTTCTACCAACAATTGTAGTATCTACAATAATCCTACCCCTAACACCAGTTCTCTCAGTACTGGAATAGAAATTTAGGTTAAATAGACCAAGAGCCTTCAAAGCCCTAAGCAAGAATAATTTACTTAATTTCTGCTTAATAAGGATTGCAAGATTATATCTTACATCAATTGAATGCAAATCAAACACTTTACTTAAGCTAAATCCTCTCTAGATTTGTAGGCTAATTTTCCCACAAATTTTTAGTTAGCAGCTAAATACTCTAGTCAACTGGATTCAATTTACTCCAGCCACAGAAAATTCAAATTCAAAGCTCCTTCTTTCAATTTGCAATTCAACATGTAAAATTCACCATAGGACTTGGAATAAAGGGGAATAGATCCCTGTCTTTAGATTTACAGTCTAGTGGTTACTCAGTCATTCTACTTATGATCATTAATCACTGATTATTCTCAACTAATCATGAAGATGTAGGTACTTTCCATTTACTATTTGGAGCTTGAGCTGGAATAGTAGACACAGCCCTAAGTTTATTAATCTGTGCCGAGTTAAGCCAACCTGGAACCACACTTGAAGACGGCCAGATCTATAATGTGATTGTAAAAGTACATGCATTTGTAATCATTTTCTTTATAGTAATGCCTATTATACCTGGGTTTTTAGAAAACTGGCTAGTTCTTCCGATAATTGGAGCTTTTGATATAGCCTTTCCCCATGTAAATAACATTTAAGCTTCTGATTACCTCCACCCTCTTTCTTATTTCTGCTTATATTATCAATAGTTGAAGCAGGTACTGGTACAGGGTGAACTGTCTACCCACCTTTGGCTGGAAACTTAGTAGTTTCCACTGAAGCTTCAGTAGACCTTATCACTTTTTACCTATATCTAGCAGGCATTTCTTAAATTTTAGGTGCTATCAACTTTATAACTACAATCATTAATATGAAACCCCTGCAATATCCCAGTATCAAACACCATTATTTGTATGATCAGTCCTAGTTACTGCCATATACTACTATTATCACTACCTACATGAGTGGCTGGTATGCCTGGCGTGCTGCAGTCCATGGGGTCGCAAAGAGTCAGACACAACTGAGTGACTGAACTGAACTGAACTGACTGATTACTACATAACTAACAGACTAAAACCTAAATACAACTTTCTTTTGATCCTGCAGGAGGAGGTAACCCAATCCCGTACCAACATTTATTTTGATTTTTCAGACATCCTGAAGTGTACATTTCACTTTAACTTGGGTTTGGAATAATTTCACATATTGTAACCTATTATTCAGGGAACAGAGAGCCTCTGGGGTATATAGGAATGGTATGAGCTATGGTATCAATTGGATTCTTAGATTTATCTTATGGCCCCACCATATAGTCACATCAGGAATAGATGCTGACGCCCGAGCACATTTTACATCAGCCACTATGATTGCTGCCATTCTTACACAAGTAAGTGTCCAGCTGACTAGCCGTGTTTCATGGGGATAATATTAAACGTTCTCTGGCCGTGACATGAGCCCTGGGTTTCGCTTTTCTTTTTACAGTAGGAGGACTAACAGGCACTGTCCTGGCTGACTCACCTTTAGATACTGTACTCATGATATGCATTAGGTAGCTGCCCATTTCCACTCTCAATAGGAGCTGTATTTGCCCTTATCAGAGGCTTCATACACTTATTTCCACTCTTCTCAGGATATGCTCTTAACTCCACATGACCAAAAATTCACTTCATGATAATAAGTATCCATGATTATAAAGGACAGACTAGAGCATTAATACTAATATTACCCAATTTATTTATTGGATCAACAAACTTACTAAGATTATTACTTCACTCATTCACACCAACTACCGAACTATCAATAAACTTGGGAATAGCAATTCCCTTATGAGTAGGGACTGTCATTATTGGTTTTTGCAATAAAACAAAAGCATGCTTAACTCATTTTTTACCACAAGGAACATCAGCTCCTCTGATTCCTATATTAATTATCATCGAAACTATTAGCTTTTTTATTCAGCCAATGGCCTTAGCCCGACGACTAACAGCCAATATCACAGCAGGTCACTAACTAATTCATTGATTGGGGGAGCCATTCTGGCACTAATGAGCATCAGCACCCTCATGACCCTCATTACATTTATTATTCTCATTTTTACTATTCTTGAATTTGCTGTTGCCATAATCCAACCCTGTGTGTTTATTAGTAAGACTTTACTTACATCACAATGCATAATGACCCACTAAACCCACACCTATCATATACATATTAAACCCCAGCCCCTGACCCCTCATAGGAGTCCTTTCAGCTCTTTTAATAACATCTGGCCTAGTTATATGATTTCATTTTAATTCAACAGTATTATTACTACTCAATCTACTAACTAATGTCCTCACGATATATCAATGATAACAAGACATCATTGGAGAGAGTACTTCTCAAGGTCACCACACACCAACCAAACAAAAAGGACTTTGGTATGGAATAGTTCTATTCATCATTTCAGAAGTCCTCTTCTTTTTTTTTACCAGCTCCTTTGGGGCTTCCCAATGACTCATTGGAAAAGACCCTGATGTTGGGAAAGATTGAGGGCAAGAGGAGAAGGGGGCGACAGAGGATGAGATGGCTGGATGGCATCACCAATACAAAGGAAATGAACTTGGGCAAACCTCGGGAGATGGTGAGGGACAGGGAGGCCTGGTGTGCTGCAGTCCACGGGACTGCAGAGTCAGACACTGACTGAGTGACTGGGCAACAGTGGCCCGGCGGTAGAGAATCTTCCTGCAGTTCGGGAGACACAGGTTCGATCCCTGGGTGGGGAAAATCTCCTGGAGGAGGAAACAACAACCCACTCCAGTATTCTTGCCTGAAATGTCCCATGGACAGGGGAGTCTGAAGGGCTACAGTCCATGGGGTCACAAGGAGTTGGACACAACTGAGTACTGGGCTTTTTACCACTCTCAAGTCTTGCCCCAACACCCAAGCTGGGGGCATGCTGACCACCCACAGGGACCTTCCTTCTTAATCCCTCAGAAGTCCTACTCTTAAATTCTTGTGTATTATTAGCCTCCAGGGTATCTATCACCTGAGCTCATCATAGCTTTACGGAAAGAAACCAGAAACATATACTCGAAGCCCCTCTTACTACAATTGCCTCATGCCTCTGCTTCACGCTCCTACAAGCCTCAGAATATTATGAAACGTCATTTACCATTTCAGATGGATTGTCTGGCTCAAGCTTCTTTGTGGCCACAGGATTTCATGGGCTTCATGTAATTCTTGAATCTGCCTCTCTTATTGTCCGATTTTTACGTCAATTAAAATACCATTTTACATCCAACCACCTCTTTGGCTTCGAAGCTGCTGCCTCAGCTTTGACCCTAGGATCAGCTCATCTTCCTTTCTCTACAAAATTATTTATAGTAGCCATTACATCTCTTTTCTTTGGTTTAGAAATTGCACTCCTCTTAGCACTCCCTTGAGCATCATGAACATAACTTAAACACTATACTCAATATAGCCCTTTTCCTAATTTTATTCTTAGCAATTAAGCCTAGCCTATAAATGAACTCAAAAAGGACTAGAATGAGCCAAATATGGTATCTAGTTTAAAATAAACTATTTCAACTCATTAGATTATGGTTAAATTGATAATTATCAAGTGCCTTTACTATATATAAATATTATTGTAGTACAGTATCCCTTATAAGACTATTAATATATCCATTTTGTTTAATATCATTATTATGCTTAGAAGGCACAATATTATCCCTATTTCATTATAGGAACCCTAATAATCCTAAATACAATACTTAAGTTATCCATACTAGTAATAGTATCAAATACTGACTATGTACAAAAATCTCAACTTACCACAATGCTAAAAATCGTTATTCCCACAGGAACATTAATTATATTAATACCCTTAATTTAGTTATCAAACAATAGTATAATCTGGATCAATACTACTACTCACAGCTTATTAATTAGTCTTATAAGCCTACTTCTTAAACAATTCAATGATAATACTCTTAATATTTCATTAGTTTTTTCCTCTGACTCCTTATCTATACCACTACTAATTTTAACAACATAATTATTGCCTCTGATAATAAAAGCTAGCCAATATCACCTATTAAAAGAATCATTAACCCCCCAAATTGTATATTACATTAATTATAGTTGACACTATATTAGTTATACCTACAATTATTTCTAATCATAACTATGCACAAAATTTATTGCTACAGAATTAATTCTCTTCTACATCTTATTTGAAGCAACATTAATCCCAACACTTATTATTATTTCTCGATGAGATAATTAAACAAAACATCTTAACTTAGGCCTCTATTTCTTATTTTATACACTAGTAGAATCCCTCCCCTTGTAGTAACACTGGTCCCTATCCAAAATACCACAGGGTTCCTGAATTTCTTAATACTTCAGTACTGAACCCAAACAATATCCAGCTCTTGATCCAGCATTTTTGTATGATTAGCATGCATCCTAGCCTTTATGGTAAAAGTATCACTCACTGTCTTCATCTTTGATCACCTAAGCACATGTAGACGCCCCATTGCAGGTTCCACTGTTCTTGCAGCCGTGCTACTAAACCTTGGAAGCTACAGCATATTATGAATTACAATAATACTAAATTCACTAACAGACTTCACAGGATATCCTTTTATTATATTATCTTCTTGAGGTATGATCGTTACTAGCTCAATTTGCTTACGTCAAACAGACCTAAAATCACCCATCGCATATTCTTCTGACAACCATATAGCACTAGTAATTGTAGCTAGCCTTATCTAAATACCTTGAAGCTATATATGGGGTGAAAATGAAATCATTAATCACAGCCGTGTCCAACTCTTTGCTACCCCATGGACTGTAACCTGCCAGGCTCCTCTATCCGTGGGATTTCCACGTAAGAATACTGCAGTGGGTTGCCATTTCCTTCTCTAGAGGATCTTTCCAACCAAGGAATCAAACCAGGGTCTCTTGCATTGCAGGCAGATTCTTTACCATCAGAGGCCACAGGGAAGCCGTTATATAGGGGTTACCATTCTAATAGCTGCCCACGGCCTTGCATCATCTATTACTATTCCGTTTGGCAAATTCAGATTATGAACAGATTTACAGGCAAACAATAATTCTAGTCCAAGACCTAGAAATATTTCTCTCATTAATAGCAACATGGTGGTTATTACCAAACCTGGCAAACCTACCTCTCTACCATTAATTTAATTGAATAGTTAATTATAGTAGTATCTTTCTAATGATCAAACATTACAATTTTTCTAATATGAGTCAACAGAGTAATTACTGCCTTATACTCCTTATACATATTAATCATAACACAGCAAGTTAAATATACACACCATACCAACAACATCTCATCATCCTTTACATGAGAAAATGACCTCATATCATGCCACATCTTACCCTTCCTACTCCTATCACTAAATCCCAAAATTGTTTTAGGTCCCTATACTGTAAACATAGTTTTTAAAAATGCTAGATTGTGAATCTAGTAACACAAGATTATCCCCTTCCTATTTACTGAAAAAGTCTGCAAGAACTGTTAAATCATGCCTCCTTGTCTAATAACATGGCTTTTTCAAACTTTTAAAGGATGGTAGTCATCCATTCAGAGAAGGCAATGGCACCCCACTCCAGTACTCTTGCCTGGAGAATCCCATGGACGCAGGAGCCTGGTAGGCTGCAGTCCATGTGTTGCTAAGAGTCAGACACGACTGAGTGACTTCACTTTCACTTTTCACTTTCATGCATTGGAGAAGGAAATGGCAACCCACTCCAGTGTTCTTGCCTGGAGAATCCCAGGGACGGGGGAGCTTGGTGGAAGGCTGTCTATGGGGTCGCAAAGAGTTGGACACAACTGAAGCGACTTAGCAGCAGCAGCAGCAGCAGTCATCCATTGGTCTTAGAAACCGGTGCAACTCCAAATAAAAGTGATAAACTTACTCTCCTCTTTCACACTAGCCACTCTATCTACATTAATTATACCAATCATAATGACAAGTAGCAATATCTATAAAACTAACATATACCAATCAAATGTAAAAACCACTATTTCATATACCTTAATTATTAGCATAATCTTAACAATAATATTTATTCATACAGGCCAAGAAATAATTATTTCAAACTGATGCTGAATTACTATCCATCCAAACTCTTAAATTATTGCTCAGCTTCAAAAAAGATTATTTCTCAACAATATTCATACTAATAGCACTATGTGTCACATGATCAATCATAGAATTCTTAATAGGATATATGCACTCAGACTCCAATATCAATCAATTCTTTAAGTATCTTCTCCTTATTACAATATTAATTCTTGTTCCTGCTAATAACCTCTTCCAGCTCTTCATGGGATGAGAAGGAGTAGGAATTGTACCTTTCCTACTTTTCAGATGATGAAAAAGATGAGCAGAGGCAAACACAGCAGCCCTACAAGCAATCTTATATAACTGTATTGGAGATATTGGATTTATCAGAGCACTAGCATGATGCCTAGTCAGCAAAAATTCACGGGATTTATAAGTTTTTGTGCTTGACTTAAATGACTCCAGTCTACCTCTGCTAGCTGCAACTGGAAAATCCACTCAGTTCGGCCTCCACCCATCACCTTCAGCAGTAGAAGGCACTACCTCAGTCTCAGCCCTCCCCCACTCCAGTCCCCTAGTGGTAGCAGGTCATCTTTTTTACTCATTCACCTTTATCCTTTGACAGAAAATAACAACATTACTCAAACAATTATATTATGTTTAGGAGCCATTGCCACACTATTTACAGCAATATGTGCTCTTACCCAAAATGATATCCAAAAATCGTTGCCTTCTCTACCTCTAGTCGTTCAGGCCTTATAATAGTAACAACTGGCACTAACTAACTTTACCTAGCATTTCTTCATATTTGTACTCACACTTTTCTTAAAGTTGTATTACTCATAAGCTCTGAATCTATCATCCACAGCCTGAATACTGAATAAGACATCAGAAAAGCAGGACATCTATTTAAGGCAATACCCTTTACCAGGATGCAGGAGGTCTGGGTTCAGTTCCCTGGGTCGGAAAGATCCCCTGGAGGAGGGCATCTAACCCACTCCAGTATTCCTGCCTAGAAAATCCCATGGACAGAGAAAAGAGGAGCCTGGTGGGCTACAGTCCATGGGATTTCAGAGTCGGACATGACTAGGTGACTAACACTTTCACCAGGATAGCCCTCATTATTGACAGCCCAGCACCAACAGGAGTACCTTTTCTCACTGGATTTTATTCCAAAGACCTAATGATCGAAACCCCCAGCATGTTTTCTATTAATGCCTGACCCCTTTTAATAATTCGAATCACTGCCTCCCTCACAGCCATCTACAATACATGCATTATCTTCTTTGAACCTCTAGGGCAACCTTGATTTTCTGCCTTAGCTATCATTAATGGAAACAACTCCCTCCTAATTAATTCTATTAGATGCCTACTGATTGGAAGTGTTTTCACTGGTTTTATTATTATCAACAACATTCCTCCAACAATTCCACAAATAATTATACCTTCAGTTCAGTTCAGTTGCTCAGTCGTGTCCGACTTTTTGTGACCCCATGAATCGCAGCATGCCAGGCCTCCCTGTCCATCACCATCTCCCAGAGTTTACTCAGACTCACGTCCATCGAGTCCGTGATGCCATCCAGCCATCTCATCCTCTGTCATCCCCTTTTCCTCCTGCCCCCAATTCCTCCCAGCATCAGAGTCTTTTCCAATGAGTCAACTCTTCGCATGAGGTGGCCAAAGTACTAGAGTTTCAGCTTCAACATCAGTCCTTCCAAAGAAATCCCAGGGCTGATCTCCTTTAGAATGGACTGGCTGGATCTCCTTGCAGTCCAAGGGACTCTCAAGAGTCTTCTCCAATACCACAGTTCAAAAGCATCAATTCTTTGGCACTCAGCTTTCTTCACAGTCCAACTCTCACATCCATACATGACTACTGGAAAAACCATAGCCTTGACTAGACAGACCTTTGTTGGCAAAGTAATGTCTCTGCTTTTGGATATGCTATCTAGGTTGGTGCCAGGGGCCAGTGTGAGGAACTCCGCCCATGGCAAAGGTCATGAGGAAGGAGGCTTGGCATACACAAAGGTGTGATCAAGCCTCAGGAAACCCCCTGTTCCCGAGCATCTACCCCAAAACCAGAGTCTGTTTTATGCTCTCCCCCATAACCATTTCTCTCGGAGAAGGAGTTAACTTGCAGCCCCAAGTCAATAAAAATTCCTGGGCATGACAAGAGTGTTTCAGCTTAGGGACTCCTCTGAAGGTTATCTAGCCCGCCTGTATAGGTTCGTCCAGCCACATGTGATTGTTTACAGCCTCCCAATCTGAGAGGCACGAGATGTTTTAGACTTACTAAAGGCAAATTCTTTTGGGAACTTAGAAATTTTTAGTATAGTGGGTTGGTTAGGAATTATATTGGTGAAGGGTTTTTTTCATTTGTTGTGCCAATAATTGCTGCTAATTCCCTGCCCTGGGTGTGACAAGGTTGTCTTAGGTCAAACCTCTCTGCTGACAGACTAGCTTGTGTAACAGGATTATCCATACTCCTGCCACTACGCACATGATTGTTTACTACCTCTCAACCATAAACAGCACAGAGAGTTTTGGAGTATTTTGAGAGTCTTAATTAGCATAGGGCTTTTCTCAATGTTGAGTCAATGATTGCCGCCAGGCCTCCATATCCTTAGGCACCTGGGAATATATTAATCAATGTATTTGGAATATAGAAAAGGAAATACAGTAGTTTTTAAGGTTAGCAATACTAGACTTTTTGAGTTAATGAATTTTCTCTTTTGTAATAGATCACTGTACTTTGTTATAAATCACTGTGTCCTTGCTATGTAAAAATGTAACTTTATCACTATCTTAAGACTAAATAGATCTTAAGGGGAACATTGGTGAAAGGATTTTCATTTGTTGGGTTGATGTTTGCTGCTAAATCTCCATGTTCCCTGCCCTTATAATGAATATAACTAGCATATAGGAGAAATAAGCATTAACCTTTAAGCATATAGGAGAAATAAGTATTAACCTTTAAGATTAATCATGTTAACCTTGGGTTAAATAAATTCCTTTCTTGATTGTAACTCACTACACCGTCACCCTATAGGAATGCAACTTTATTTGGAGGGTGGTGCCTGGTTTAAGAAAAAATACCCTTGGAAGAAATAAGTTTTTTGGTTATCAGAAAGAAAGGATCATGAAATGTCAGTCTCATGGCCAGAAGATGATGTAAAATCCCTAAGACCTTTTTATGTGAAGAACCTGATTTTGATAAAGGTCAGGACTGCTGACTCCCATGTGACACTGTATTCATCCCTATGTGTAACAAAAGGTATATAAGCAAACCCAGAAATAAAGAAATTGGATCAGTTTCCAGAAAGACTGATTCCCCCATGTCACTTCTTTCTTGCTCCACGTTTCTCTGGCTGAATTCCCATCTGGAGCATGGATGCTATTCCACGTAAACCAAGTTATTCAGCCTCTTTTTCTCCACTAATTTTCCTACTACACTATTAGTTTCTAATTTCTCTATATATCTGTAATTAAATATGTATTTTTCCAAGGACGCTGACTCCATCCCCACCTTCGAATCACCCTGGAACCAAGTAAGCGTCTTTTAATTTCATGGTTGCAATCACCATCTGCAGTATTTTGGAGCCCCAAAAAATAAAGTCTGACACTGTTTCCACTGTTTCCCCATCGGTTTCCCATGAAGTGATGAGACCAGATGCCATGATCTTCATTTTCTGAATGTTGAGCTTTAAGCCAATGTTTTCACTCTTCTCTTTCACTTTCATCAAGAGGCTTTTTAGTTCCTCTTCACTTTCTGCCATAACAGTGGTGTCATCTGCATATCTGAGGTTATTGAGATTTCTCCTGGCAATCTTGATTCCAGCTTGTGCTTCTTCCAGCCCAGCATTTCTCATGACGTATTCTGCATAGAAGTTAAATAAGCAGGGTGACAATATACAGCCTTGATGTACTCCTTTTCCTATTTGGAACCCGTCTGTTGTTCCATGTCCAGTTCTAATTGTTGCTTCCTGACCTGCATATAGGTTTCTCAAGAGGCAGTTCAGGTGGTCTGGTATTCCCATCTCTTTCAGAATTTTCCACAGTTTATTGTGAGCCACACAGTCAAAGGCTTTGGCATAGTCAATAAAGCAGAAATAGATGTGTTTCTGGAACTCTCTTGCTTTTTCCATGATCCAGCAGATGCTGGCAATTTGATCTCTGGTTCCTCTGCCTTTTCTAAAACCAGCTTGAACATCTGGAAGTTCACAGTTCATATATTGCTGAAGCCTGGCTTGGAGAATTTTGAGCATTCCTTTACTAGCATGTGAGATGATTGCAATTGTGCGGTAGTTTGAGCATTCTTTGGCATTGTCTTTCTTTGGGCTTGGAACTGTACAAAAAAGATCTTCACAACCAAGATAATCATGATGGTATGATCACTCACTTAGAGCCAGACATCCTGGAATGTAAAGTCAAGTGGACCTTAGAAAGCATCACTACGAACAAAGCTAGTGGAGGAGATGGAATTCCAGTTGAGCTATTTCAAATCCTGAAAGATGATGCTGCAAAAGTGCTGCACTCAATACGCCAGCAAATTTGGAAAACTGGTCAGGAAGCAACAGTTAGAACTGGACATGGAACAACAGATGGGTTCCAAATAGGAAAAGGAGTATGTCAAGGCTGTTTATTGTCACCCTGCTTATTTAACTTCTGTGCAGAGTACATCATGAGAAACACTGGGCTGGAAGAAGCACAAGCCAGAATCAAGATTGCCAGAAGAAATCTCAATAACCTCAGATGTGCAGATGACACCACCCTTATGGCAGAAAGTGAAGAGGAACTAAAAAGCCTCTTGATGAAAGTGAAAAAGAAGAGTGAAAACGTTGGCTTAAAGCTCAACATTCAGAAAACGAAGATCATGGCATCTGGTCTCATCACTTCATGGGAAATCGATGGGGAAACAGTGGAAACAGTGCTAGACTTCATTTTTTGGGGCTCCAAAATACTGCAGATGGTGATTGCAACCATGAAATTAAAAGTCGCTTAGTCCTCGGAAGGAAAGTTATGACCAACCTAGACAGCATATCCAAAAGCAGAGACATTACTTTGCCAACAAAGGTCCATCTAGTCAAGGCTGTGGTTTTTCCAGTAGTCATGTATGGATGTGAGAGTTGGACTGTGAAGAAAGCTGAGCACCAAAGAATTGATGCTTTTGAACTGTGGTGTTGGAGAAGACTCTTGAGAGTCCCATGGACTGCAAGGAGATCCAACCAGTCCATTCTGAAGGAGATCAGTCCTGGGTGTTCTTTGGAAGGAATGATGCTAAAGCTAAAACTCTAGTACTTTGGCCACCTCATGCTCTGATGCTCTGAAAATCATCTGATGCTGAAAAGCATGAGAGCATGCTCTGAAAAGACTCTGATGCTGGGAGGGATTGGGGGCAGGAGGAAAAGGGGACGACAGAGGATGAGATGGCTGGATGGCATCACGGACTTGATGGACGTGAGTTTGGGTGAACTCCAGGTGTTGGTGATGGACAGGGAGGCCTGGCGTGCTTCAATTCATGGGGTCACAAAGAGTTGGACACGACTGAGTGACTGAACTGAACTGAACTGACTGACTGATACTACCTACAATTGCTGTAACCATTCTAGGTTTCACTCCAGCACTTGAAATTAATAGCATTACGTAAAACCTAAAATCAGTTATCCATCAAATACATTTGAGTTCTTCAGTCTCTTAGGATATTTCCCCATCATTATTCATGGCCTTGCACCCTATCTAAATCTATCAACAGCCAAAAATCAGCATTCATCTTTCTAGACTTAATCTGATTATAAAATATTTTACCAAAAGCCACCTCCCTTACTCTAATAAAAATCTCCATGTTAGTATTAGATCAGAAAGGCTTTAATTAAATTATATTTCCTTTCATTCTTCATCACCCTTCTCCTTAGCACGATTCTAATTTATTTCCATGGGTAATTTTCATAATCACCACAACACCAATTAACAATGACTAACCAGTGGTAATCACCAATCATTCCTATAGCTTCTTAACTAAAAAATCCAGAATCCCCTATATCATAAATTACTCAGTCCTCTAAATCATTAAATTTATGCACTATCTCCACCTGCTCATCCTTTAAGGCATAAAAAACTATTGAAAATCCATAGTTAAACCAGAAAGAAATGCCCCCAGTACAGCCTTATTGGAGACCCAAACCTTACCACTAACATCCCTGCCAAATAAATTAAAAGTGCTATTAAATGTTAAAATAACCCACCAAAATTTAATACAATACTACAACCAGTACTACCACATACAACCAAACCAAGCCCACCATAAATAGGTAGTTTTTAAGAGAAACCCACAAAACCAATCACAAAAATAGTACCTAAAATAAATACAATGTATGTTATCATTGTTCTTATTAATCTAACTATGACCAATAACATGAAAAATCATCCTTGTTATTCAACTGCAAGAATACTGATGACCAACATTCAAAGATCACACCCGCCAGAAGATAAGGGCTTACTTCACGTGGTAAAGAATCTGCTTCCCAATATAGGAGATTCAGGTTCAATCCCTGAGTCAGGAAGACTCCCTGGAGAAGGGAATGGCTACCCACTCCAATATTCTTGCCTGGATTATCCTATGATCAGAGGAGCCTGGTGAGCTACAGTCCACAGGGTCACAAAGAGTTGGACATGACTGAGCAAATAACACTACTTAC
Organism: Budorcas taxicolor; assembly: GCF_023091745.1. Taxonomy (NCBI): domain Eukaryota; kingdom Metazoa; phylum Chordata; class Mammalia; order Artiodactyla; family Bovidae; genus Budorcas; species Budorcas taxicolor. The sequence continues at coordinate 105,212,183 of NC_068920.1, forward strand.
TTGCAGAAGACAATGGCATAATAATAGCAAAATAATGAAGGAAAATGATTGTTGACCCAAATTCTAAGCTCAGGTAAACAATAATTCAAAAGAGAGAGCATACTTTGACACTATAAAGGAGAAAGAATTTGCCACTAACTAAACCTCACGACCAAGATAGTCACAATGGTGTAATCACTCATCTAGAGCCAGACATCCTGGAATGTGAAGTCAAGTGAGCCTTAGAAAGCATCACTATGAACAAAGCTAGTGGAGGTGATGGAATTCCAGTTGAACTATTTCAAATCCTGAAAGATGATGCTGTGAAAGTGCTGCACTCAACATGCCAGCAAATTTGGAAAACTCAGCAGTGGCTGAGTTTTCTGCAGCCTACCAGGCTTCTCTGTCCGTGGGATTTTCCAGGCAAGAATAATGGAGTGGGGTGCCTGCCTTCTCCAATCCCAAAGAAAGGCAATGCCAAAGAATGTCAAACTACCACACAATTACAATCATTTCACACGCTAGTAAAGGAATGCTCAAAATTCTCCAAGCCAGGCTTCAGCAATATATGAACTGTGAACTTCCAGATGTTCAAGCTGGTTTTAGAAAAGGCAGAGGAACCAGAGATCAAATTGCCAGCATCTGCTGGATCATGGAAAAAGCAAGAGAGTTCCAGAAACACATCTATTTCTGCTTTATTGACTATGCCAAAGCCTTTGACTGTGTGGCTCACAATAAACTGTGGAAAATTCTGAAAGAGATGGGAATACCAGACCACCTGAATTGCCTCTTGAGAAACCTATATGCAGGTCAGGAAGCAACAATTAGAACTGGACATGGAACAACAGACGGGTTCCAAATAGGAAAAGGAGTACATCAAGGCTGTATATTGTCACCCTGCTTATTTAACTTCTATGCAGAATACGTCATGAGAAATGCTGGGCTGGAAGAAGCACAAGCTGGAATCAAGATTGCCAGGAGAAATCTCAATAACCTCAGATATGCAGATGACACCACCGTTATGGCAGAAAGTGAAGAGGAACTAAAAAGCCTCTTGATGAAAGTGAAAGGGAGAGTGAAAAAGTTGGCTTAAAGCTCAACATTCAGAAAACAAAGATCATGGCATTTGGTCCCATCACTTCATAGGAAACCAATGGGGAAACAGTGGAAACAGTGTCAAACTTTATTTTTTGGGGCTCCAAAATCACTGCAGATGGTGATTGCAGCCATGAAATTAAAGGACGCTTACTCCTTGGAAGGAAAGTTATGACCAACCTAGATAGCATATCCAAAAGCAGAGACATTACTTTGCCAACAAAGGTCTGTCTAGTCAAGGCTATGGTTTTTCCAGTAGTCATGTATGGATGTGAAAGTTGGACTGTGAAGAAGGCTGAGCGCCGAAGAATTGATGCTTTTGGACTGTGGTGTTGGAGACGACTCTTGAGAGTCCCTTGGACTGCAAGGAGATCCAGCCAGTCCGTTCTAAAGGAGATCAGTCCTGGGTGTTTTTTGGAAGGACTGATGCTAAAGCCAAAACTCCAATACTTTGGCCACCTCATGCGAAGAGTTGACTCATTGGAAAAGACTCTGATGCTGGGAGGGATTGGGGGCAGGGGGAGAAGGGGACAACAGAGGAAGAGATGGCTGGATGGCATCACCGACTCGATGGACATGAGTTTGGGTGAACTCCGGGAGTTGGCGATGGACAGGGAGGCCTGGCGTGCTGCAATTCATGGAGTCACAAATAGTCAGACATGACTGAGTGACTGAACTGAACTGAATTGAAACCTCACTAGAAAAATTACTAAAGGATAAACTCCAGAAAGAAGGGATTTCAACTCAGAAGGAACAAATAAGACCAAAAAATAAAAGTAAAAAAGAAAAGAGTTGACCAAATAAATCAGTAAATATGTGAACTGATCTAACTATAATCAGTTGTATAAACTGATAATAATGTCTTGAAGAGTTTGAAAACAAATTGGAAACACAATAACATAAAAAAAGAAAATCACACCCACTACTAAAAATTATTAATAATACATTTATTGACCTCCTAGCTCCATCAAACATCTCATCATGATGGAATTTTGATTCTCTGCTAGATATCTGTTTGATTTTATAAATCTTAACAGGGGTACCTAGCAAAATGCTACACATCAGATAAAATAATCACCTCATCAATCACACACATATGCTAAAACGTAAATTACAGATAAATTAGCCAATATATACATGTAAACAGGGCTCCCATTTTCTTTATCTGCCTGTTCATCGAGGTAAGACGGCCTATACTATGCCTTCTTAGAAACATGAAACATTGGGGCTATTCTATTAATACTCGTCACAGTTATAGCAACAGCCTTTATAGGCTATGTACTACCTTGAGTACAAATATCATTCTGAGGAGCAATAGTAGTTGCTAATCTCCTTTCAGCAATCCCATGTATTGGCACAGATCTTGTTGCGGGAATCTGAGGTGAGTTTTCAGTAGATAAAGCAACTCTCACCCAATTCTTCCTTTGCCTTTCACTTTATTTTTCTATTTGTTATTGCAGCACTAGCTGCCATCCATTTAACTATCCCTCCATGAAACAGGATCCAATAATCCAAAAGGAATTTCATCTGACATAGACAAGAAACCATTTCACCCATATTATACAATTAAAGCTATTTTAGGTGCCTTGTTACTAGTTCTGATATTAATAATATTAGCCCTATTTTCACCTGACTTATGAGGAGACCCTGATAACTATACCCCAGCAAACACACTCAATACACTACCCCATATTGAACATGAATGGTATTTCCTATTCACATATTCAATCCTTCGATCGATCCCTAAAAAACTAGGAAGGGTTTTAGCCCTTATCTTTTCTATCCTGATCAGTACTAATATCATTGCTTCATACATCTAAACAATGAAGCATAACATTCTGACCCCTTGTGCTTAGTCGCTCAGTCATGTCTGACTCTTTGTGACCCCATGGTCTGTAGCCTGCCAGACCCCTCTGTCCATGGGATTCTCCAGGCGATAATATTGGAGTTGGTTGCCATGACCTCCTCCAGAGAATCTTCCCCACCCAGGAACTGAAACCACATCTCCTTTGTTTTCTGCGTTGCAGGTGGATTCTTTACCTGACCCCTTATCCCATATCTATTCTAAATTCTAATAGCAGACCTATTAACACTAACAGAAATTGGAGGACAAGCAGTAGAACAGGGTCATCATTACGATCAGACAGTTAGCATCAATCCTGTATTTTTCCCTAATTCTAGTACTAACACCAGTAACTAGTATCATGGAAAACAGTCTCCTAAAACAAAGAGTCTTCATAGTTTATTTATTACCTCAGTCTTGTAAATCAAAAAAGGGGAAAAATAAATCTCCCTGACTTGAGGAAGAAGCTAAAGCTCCATCATCAGCACCAAAGCTGAAATTCTATTTAAACTAGTCCCTGAAATTTTGTTGTAATACATTGTCAAGATTTTTAAGTACTACGTCAGTGTTGAAATAACCTAATTCCTCCAAACCCCTCATGTACTTCATGCATATGTATATCTCTTTCATCTATTATATCTATATAAAAAATATAATTATATATTGTATTATATAGGTTAAAGCGTCTGCCTGCAATGCAGGAGACCTGGGTTCAATCCCTGGGTTGGGAAGATCTCCTGGAGAAGGAAATGGCAACCCACTCCAGTATTCTTGCCTGGAGAATCCCATGGACGGAGGAGCCTGGTAGACTACAGTCCACGGTGTTGCAAAGAGTCGGACACGACTGAGCAACTTCACTTCACTTTACATATATAATTGTATTAACTATATATAATTTTATATATTTGTTTTAGCACTCCAGGCTTCCTTGTCTTTATCATCTCCTGGAGCTTACTCAAACTCATGTCCTTTGAGTTAGTGATGCCATCCAAGCATCTCATCCTCTGTCATCCCCTTCTTTCTCCTCCTGCCTTTAAGCTTTATCAGCATTGGGGTCTTTTCTATTATATATTAAATATATATATAATTATGTTAACTATTTAATATATATTAAATATACATAATTATATTAGCTATGTATAAGTACATTAACTGTAACATCTGCCTCATACATGGGCTGCTTCTTGGTTTCATTTTTAAAATTTTTTTAAAATATAAATTTATTTATTTTAATTGGAGGCTAATTACTTTACAATATTGTATTGGTTTTGCCATACATCAACATGAATCTGCCACGGGTGTACACATGTTCCCCATCCTGAACCCCCCTCCCACCTCCCTCCCCATACCATCCCTCTGGGTCATCCCAGTGCACCAGTTTCATATTTAAAGTAATGTTACTTATTTATTTTTGGCTGGGTTGGGTCTTTGTTGCTATGTGGACTTTTCCCTAGGTGTAGAGAGCAAGGGTTTCTCACAGCAGTGGCTTCTCTTGCTGTGGCTCCCAGGCTCTGGAGCACAGGCTCAATAGTTGTGGCACAAGGGCCCAGCTGCTCCATGGTATGTGGGATCTTCCTGGATCAGGGATTGAACCCATGTCTCCTGTACTGGCACGCAGGTTCTTTATCACTGAGCCACCAGGGAAGCCCCTGGTGGTGGCAGCTGTGGTATCTCTGCTCTCTCCCCAGACCAGCTTATATTAGGTGTGATAGGTGCTTGTTTAATGAGAAAAAGGAATGTACATTCCATGGAAAGACAGCTCTTTATAAATCTCAGTTCCCTGGCTTTACGCACCTGTTCCACCCCCCAAATGCTTCAGCCTGATTTGAGAAGCAGATAAATCACCAAACTATTGGGTTGGCCCAAAGGTTCATTTGAGTTTTTCCAGAAGATCTTGTGAAAAAACCCAAACGAACTTTTGGGTCAACCCAAAAGTTAGAAACATTAGAAAATTTTAGAAAAGCACTGGCCTGTTGTAAGCAAGACTCTTCAGCCTTAACTCTTTGCTCTGCAGCGTGAACGAGGTGAATTCCTTTGGCCCTAACATTTCCCCCAGTATCTAGTCTTGCCTGTGCTCCTTTTGTGTGAACACTGTTGCAGTTTTATCCCAGAGAAACGTTTAGTCAGTTCCAGAGGGATCAGGTGCCAGGTCCCTTCACAAAGGCTCTGTAGGGGTGGAGGACGGTGTGTTGCCCATGAAGAACGCCAATGGATGTCCATCCTGTGACCTCAAACTGTAAGAGATCTTCATTTGCAAGTGCAGAATTTTCAATAAACAATCTTGACAAAGGTTCACTTACTCTTTAGGGGGTGCTTTCACTCTGTGAAGCAGCCTGTTCCAACTTTGGAATTCTGAGCTAACCTCAGCGTCCCTGAGCATCCAGGCATGGGTTCTGGTTGTGCCCTCGGGCTCTCCAAGGACAAGACTCCTTCTCCATACAGCCTTCAGTTGTTTGTAAATGAGTGACCAGGTCACTCTGGGTGTGACATCCCCAGCAGGGGTCCCCCTGGATGACCTGGTCATCCTCTCTCATGTGTCATATGCTTCTTAAAAATATGAGAAAAGTCAACACCTATCCTTCTGAAGCTATTCCCAAAACATGCTGAAGAAGGAACACTTCCAAACTCATTCTATGAGGCCATTATCATCCTGTTATCAAAACCAGACAAAGGTAACACACACAAAAAGAAAATTATAGGCCAGCATCACTGATGAGCATAGATACAAAAATACTCAAAAAAATACTAGCAAATCTAATCCAACAATACATTAAAAGGATCATACACCATGATCAAGTAGGACTTATCACAAGAATGCAGGAATTTTTCAATATCCACAAATTAGTGTGAAACACCACATCAACAAATTGAATAAAAACCACATGATCATCTCAATACTTTTGATAAAAACAGTCAACATCCATTTATGATATCAGCTCTCTAGAAAGCAGGTATGGAGAGAACCTACCTCGACGTGATACAGGCCATGTGTAACAAACCCACAGTTAAAATCATACTTGAAACAATGAAAAGCTAAAAGCACTTTCTCTAAGATCAAGAACAAGACAAGGACGTCCACTCTCGCCACATCTATTTAACATAGTTTAGGAAGTGCTATCTTCAGAAATCAAAGAAAAAGAAATAAAAGGAATCTAAATTGGAAAAGAAGTAAAACTGCCACTGTTTGCAAATGACATGATACTATACACAGAAAATCCTACAGATGCCAACTAGAGCTCAGGAATGAATTCAGTAAATTTGCAGGATACAAAGTTAATACACAGAAATCTGGTGCATTTCTATACACTAATGACAAGAGATCAGAAAGAGAAATTAAAGAGATAATCCCATTTACCGTTCCATCAGAAAGAATAAACTACCTAGGAATAAACTTACCCAAGGAGACAAAAGATCTATACTCTGAAACCTGTAAGATGCTGATGAAAGAACTCAGAGAAGACAAACAGATGGAAAGATATACTGTGTTTCTGGATTGGAAGAATCGGTACTGTCAGTACTGTCAGAATGACAATTCAACCCAAGGCAATACACAGATTCAATACAATCTCTAGCAAATGAACAATGGCTCTTTTTTTTTTTTTTTACAGAACTAGAACAAAATTTTTTTAATTTGTGTGGAAACACAAAAGACTTTGAATAGCCAAAGCAATCTTGAGAAAGAAAAACAGAGCTGGAGGAATCAGGCTCCCTGATTTCAAACTATACTCTGTGTGTGTGTTAGTCACACAATTGTGTTCAACTCTTCGCGACCCCATGGACTGTAACCCACTAGGCTCCTCTGTCCATGGAATTGTCCAGGCAAGGATATTGGAGTGGGTAGCCATCCCCTTCTCCAGGGGATCTTCCCGACCCAGAGATCAGACTATACTACATAGCTACAAAGTAACCAAAACATTATGGTACTGTCATAGAATCAGGAACATGGATCAATGGAACAGGACAGAAAACCCAGAAATAAACTCACACAATCTACGATTGACAAAGGAGGCAAGAATATACAATGGAGAAAAAGTCTCTTCAATAAGTGGCTCTGGGAAAATTGGACTTGCAAAAGAATGAAATTAGAACACTTCCTGACACCATACACAAAAATAAACTCAGAATGGATTAAAGACCTAAATGTAAGACTGGATAGTTTACAGAAGACAAAAATCAATATCTTTTTGGATCCATTTCCTAGAGAAATGAAAATAAAAATGAAAAACAAATGGGACCTGATTAAACATAAAAGCTTTTGCACAGCAAAGGAAACTGTAAACAAATGAAAAGACAACTACAGAATGTGAGAAAATATTTGCAAAATCATCATTTGCAAATAATGCCACCACCAAGGGATTAATTTCCAAAATATATAAACAGCTCAATTGCAGAAAAAAAATAAACAACCCAATCAAAAAGTGGGCAGACGATCTAAAGAGACTTTTCTCCAAAGAAGACAAATGAATGGCCAATAGACAACATGAAAATAAGCTCAACATTGCTAATAATTAGAGAAATACAAGTCGAAACTACGATGAGGTATCACCTTACTCCAGTCAGAATGGCCACCATTAAAAAATCTATAAACAACAAATGCTGGAGAGAGCATGGAGATAAGGGAACGCTCCTGCACTATTGAGGGGAATGTAAATTAGTGCAGCCACTATGGAAAACAGTACAGAGGTCCTTAAGAAACTAAAAGCAGAGTTGCCACACGATGCAGCAATCTCACTCCTGGGCCTATATCAGAGAAAACTCTAATTTGAAAAGATATATGAACTTCAGTGTTCTTCTATTTATAACAGCCAGGACACGGAAGCAATCTATATGTCCATATACAGATGAATGGATAAAGAAGATATGGTATATAGATATATACAAGTGAAATATTACTCAGCCATAAAAAGGAATGAAATATGCCATTTGCAGCAACATGGATGGACCCAGAGATGCTCCTACTAAGTGAAGTCAGTCAGAGAAAGACACATACCATATCACTTATATGTGGAATCTAAAATATGACAAAAATGAACTTATTTACAAAACGGACTCATAGACATAGAGAACAAAACTATGATTACCAAAGGGGGAGGGGATGGAGGGATAAATTAGGAGTTGGAGATTGACATACACACACTATTATATATAGTATTGATGAGGCTTCCCAGGTGATGCTCACGGTAAAGAACCTGCCTGCCGATCAGGAGATGCCTGAGACAAGCGCTCCATCCCTGGGTCAGGGAAAGTACTGCATTATTTGCTTTTGTGTGTGCATGCTCAGTCACTAGGTTGTGTCTGACTCTTTGCGACCCCATGGACTGTAGCCTGCCAGGCTCCTCTGTCAACAGGATTTCCCAGCAAGAATACTGGAGTGGGTTGCCATTTCCTCCTCCAGGGAATATTCCCGACCCAGGGATCGAACCTGCGTCTCCTACATTGCAGGTGGTTTCTTTGCCACCGAGCCACCAGGAAGTCCATTATTTGTATTTACTAACCCTCAACTCAAATTTAGCTTTTTGTTGATTATAATGGTAGACAACAAACTGCAATAGTATTGGTTCTTACCTGGGAGTTCTTCACCTAGTATACTTGTCACCTGGGTTTGATCCCTGGGTTGGGAAGATTCGCTGGAGGAGGGCATGGCAACCCACTTCAGGTTGTGAAGATCCCCTGGAGGAGGGCATGGCAACCCACTCCATTATTCTTGCCTGGAGAATCCCCATGGACAGAGGAGCCTGGCAGGCTACAGTCCATGGGGTCACAAAGAGTTGGACACGACTGAGCAACTAAGCACGTACTTTTCAGCAGACCTTGTTATTTGTATCATTCAGAAGCACACTTGTTACTATATCACTAATTCATGTTTTAAAGTGTTAATAACTCCTTTAATACAATTGTTTTCATCTGTAATATTGTGCATTTTAGTTTAGGCATTAAAAAGCATTAGTTTTAGAAGAGATTTCCCAGACACAGAAAAATGGTGAAGACCATAGGATTTATAGTAAATGGTCAGGGGACATCCCTAATGGTCCAGTGGTTGAGAATCCGCCTGCCAATGCATAGGACACAGGTTTGATCCCTGGTCCTGAAAGACCCCACATGGCTTGGAGCAGCTGGGCCAGTACACCACAGCTACTGAGACGGAACTCTGGAGCCCACACGCTGCTGCTACTGAAGCCCATACACCTGGAGCCCACGCTCCACAACAAGAGAAGCCACCGCGATGAGAAGCCCATGCACCACCACTAGAGAGTACCCCCACTTGCTGCAACTAGAGAAAAGCCCGTGCAGCAATGAAGACCCAGTGCAACCAAAAATAAATAAGTATTACTTATTAAGACCTCACCTTCCATTGCAGGGATGCTCATCTGATCCCTAGTTAGGGAGCTAAGATCCCACATGCCTCAAAAACATAAAACAGAAGGAACATTGTAACAAATTCAATAAAGACTTTAAAAGTAGTCCACATCAAAAAAAATGTTTTGAATAAATTATCAACCGGGAGTCTCTAGCAGTAGGGCAGATTAGATAACCTGGGCTATCAATGCTCCAATGGGAGCAAATGAAATGCCACATATGATTTTTTTTTAATTTTTATTTTTACTTAATTTTACTTTACAATACTGTATTGGTTTTGCCATACATTGACATGAATCCAGCACGGGTGTATATGCGTTCCCAAACATGAACCCCCCTCCCACCTCCCTCCCCATAACATCTCTCTGGGTCATCACCGTGCACCAGCCCCAAGCATGCTGTATCCCACATATGATTTTTTAAAATCTTTTTAAAATGCATCTCTTAGAAAGTAGGGATTCCCAACCTCTGGGATCAAATGCCTGATGATCTGAGGTATAGCTGATGTAAAAATAATAGAAACAAAGTACACCATAAATGTAACATACTTGAATTATCCAAATACCAACTCCCCCAAACCCTAGTCTGTGGAAAAACTGTCTTCCAAGAAATCCATCCCCAGTGCCTAAAAGGTTAGGGACACTGTCTGAGATGATACAAAAGTCAGGGATTTGCAGATTCCCAAGATGAACACGTCTTCCCCGATGGCTCAGCGGTAAAGAATTTTCCTGCAATGCCAGAGACACAGGCTCGATCCCTGGGTGGGGAAGATCCCCTGCAGGAGCAAATGGCAACCCATTCCGGCACTCTTGCCTGGAGAATCCCATGGACAGAGGAGCCTGGCAGGTGAGAGTCCATGAGGGTTGCAAAGCATCAGACACGACCACGCAAGTATACACATTATTGCCAAGATGAAGGGCACGCAGACTTTGCCTGGAGGAGTCTGCAGAGTCCCACAGAGCCTATTCTTCTCTGAAGTCTGCCCAGCACTTGGGACAGGAGACAAAGGCCCGATTATATGACCCAGATCAGGCTGAACCACCAGCAGCTCCACCATGATGTGGGGTCAGTGTCAAATCAGTCCATCACACTGAAACGTACAGTGAGGATGCTCTGGGAGGGGTGGATGCATGGGTGGGGAGAGGGCATCAGGAGAACAGGAACCGCAAGGGGAGGGTCTGCAGATACACACGTAGAGTTAATCTACACTGAGGGGTCCCAGTTAGCAGATGCCCACATTCTAGCCCTGGCACCTGCACTCTGGGCCTCAAGCAACAAGAAATCCAAGTGCTGATTGGAAGAGTCCATCTAATTCAGGCTTCAGTTATTCATGAACAAAACAGTTCCAAAAATAATGAGCACGTTATGGATAGAAATCACAGGACATCCAACCAGGTCCAGGAAGCACAGAGAGTTCCAGGCAGGATAAACCCAAGAAGGAACACACCAAGACACATAGTAATCAAACCAACAAAGATTAAAGTCAGAGATAAAATACTAAAAGCAACAAGGAAAAACAACAAATAACATAGAAGGGAACTCCCATCAGGCTATCTATCAGCTGATTTCTCAACAGAAATTCTACAGGCCAGAGGGAATGGCATGATATATTTAAAGTGATGAAAGGAAAGAACCTACAACCAAGAATACTCTACCCAGCAAGACTTTCCTTCAGATTTGATGGAGAAATCAGAAGCCTTTCAGGCAAGCAAAAGTTAAGCAAATTCAGCACCACCACCAAACCAGCTGTACAACAAACGCTAAAGGAACTTCTCTAGGCAGGAAACAAGAGAGGGAAAAGACTTACCTATAGAAAATAAACCCAAAACAATTAAGAAAATGATAATAATATCATACATATTGATAATTATTTTAAATGTAAATGGATTAAATGCACCAACCATAAGACATAGACTGGCTGTGGACGAAAGCATGTGTGCACTTCTACTTACCACATCACTCTGCTTGACCCCCCAAAATTGTATGTAATTATTTTATATTGTTAGGTTAATCATGTTCCCCTTATGGCTTGCAATTGTAATTATCTTTTATTTTTGATCTACCTATCGATTATGAAAACTGATAAACATCTTTCACTGTTGTGATTATGTAACTGTTACTCACTTAATACCATTGTATCATGATTGGTCAACAGAAAAATTACAGAATTCTATATCATCAAAACTACCATTTAATAGAAGAAAACTGTAATCACTTTTTAAAACCTAGATGATATCAGAATTATCTTGGCATTTTTTGAGAAATATAAATGTCTAGGTATTACTTTTATTTCACTAGAGCTCCAGATATGTTTCTAAGGAGCAGCCACATTTACAAACAACTGGATTATATGAGGATCTTTTACTTTTGTCTAGTTTGTTTCACTTTTTCTATTTCATATTCAGTGCTGCTATTTTGTTTAGTTTTTGTCTTACAATTTCTCCATCTTTTTTTGATGTTCTTTCTTAAGCCTTTATCAAGTATAGTACAGAAGCTCTTGTATACATATATATAAATAATATCTATTTTAGAAAACTTATGAATTTTTGCCTAACAAAAATTAATGATATTTTGGTTCCACTTGTTTGACTTAGTATGAATACAATGCTAGATTTCTAATTTTAAATAATAGACATGCAACAAGCAAATGTTTAGCACAGGGAACTGCAGTTAATATGTGTAATAATATATAATGGAAAATAATTTCAAAAATAATATATGTGTATATGTACAACTGAATCACAAAATAAAGAATTATGCTTTTTTAAATTTAGTAATGTTTACCCTTTTGCCAGTTTTACTAAATGCCCTATGGCAATTTAACAATGTATGAGATGCAAAATTTTAAATATATTTGTGTAGGATATAAGATTAATATAAATAGAAATCTGTTATATTTAAATTATTAATGACATAATTCAAGATGCTCCTATTCTTATTTTTTCTGCACTTGATAAAATATTCTCAGAGAAATGTTAAGATGTCACTATATTTTTTCCCCCTTATATTTCTGCTGATTTTTGCTTTATGTATCTTTGGTTTTTTGTTGTTAGGTGTTTATGATGTCTGTCTTCTATGTGAATTGTACCTTTTATCATTAAAAATATCCATCTTTGTTTCACTTAAAAATAAATAAATTTAATTTAAGAAAAAAAGAAATCACATGACATCAAGAAGGCAGGACACCATGAGTAAAAAGCAGTGGGGCCAGCCAGAATTGACCTGCAAAGACTTCAGAGGCTGGAATCTGCCTGCAATGCAGGGGACCGGGGTTCAATCCCTTGGTAGAGAAGAACCCCCAGAGAATGGAATGGCAACCCACTCCAGTATTCTTGCCAGGAAATCCCATGGACAGAGCAGCCTGGCAGGCTACAGTCCATGGGGTTGCAAAGAGTCAGACACGACTAAGTGACTAACACTTTCATCTCTTTCAAGCATATTTTTAAAAGGGAGCATAGTAAAATTTATAACCTGAATGAAGTTCAGGAAATAATGGAATCGGGGAGAAGTAACATTCAAATGAACAGAATTTTTCCAAATTTGTTGAAATACAGCAACCCTGAGATGAAGCCCAATAACCCCAAGCAGTACAAATACACAGACACAGATGTAAGTAATCGGGGTGCATCTGTTATATAAAGCAGTGGGGAGGACAAGTGTAGTATAAAAGCTGTTGTATACATATGTATGGAAAATGTGTACAATATATATATTTCAGAAACCATGAATTTTCGCCTAAGATGACAGGGTATGGTGGAACCCTTCACACAGCAGTGGAGGCCACGCAGCTGTAGCGTAGTGTCTCCAGAGTGCCGATTAACTCAACCAAAACCCTGACCCAAGCAACACAGGGGAACGTGTGGACTTGGGGAGTTGACCATCAAAGGACCCGCACTAAAGGGGTTTAAGAGGATGGTATTAAAATCAAACGAAGAGGAGCTCAGATGCAGGGTCTGAGTCTCAAGGAGAGATAGTAAGCCATGCTGGATATGACATGTGACATTAAACAAGCTAGTGACTGTAAATGAGGCAAAGGTAACTAACATGGGGCAATAAAGAAGACAAGATTTTTATTTGTTTATTTAGGCCGTGCTAGGGCTTTGTTGCTGCGCACGGGCTTTTCTCTAGTTGAGGCAAGCAGGGGCTACTCTTCATTGCAGTACTCAGGCTTCTCGTTGCAGTGGCTTCTCTTCCTGCGGAGCATAGGCTCTAGGGCACACAGCCTTCAACAGTTGCAGCACGTGAACTCATTACCTGTGGTGCATGGGCTTAGTTGCCCCATGGCACAGGGGATCTTCCTGGACCAGGGATTGAATCCATATCCCCTGCTTTGGAAGGCAAATTCTTAACTACTGAGCCACCAGGGAAGTACCCAGTAGACTAGATTTTAAATGCTGAGTTATTGGAGCTTATAAATTGGGAGAGGAGATCACAAAATGAAGTATTTGGGGGTCCTTGTATTGTCCAGGAGATGACTATGGCTATTGACTGCCTATAACTTGTTAAACATGGATTAAATGGGCAAACACTAATAGAACAGATCCAAATAACCTTCAAAGGAAGTGAAAGGAAAAGAAAGATGTAAAGGAAAACCAAAGAGTCCAAATGATGGCAAGACAGGAGGAAAGGGGAGGAGAGGAACAGGTAAAATGGGACAAGTTCAAAGTGTAATGTTATATACAAAAATCACTAATCATACATGTCAATGAACTAAATTCTCCTGTTCAGACCTTAAAAGTTATACCCTATTTTAAAAAAGCAAAAAACAATTTCAGTGATGTACTGTTTATAAAAAACACGCCTAAAGCACACAGGAAGATAAAAAGTCAAACTATGGAAAAGAGAGAACAGGCAATTAGTTGTCAACAGAAGGCAAATATTAATAACAAAAGAGAATTCAGGCAAAAAGCATTATTAGAAATAAGGCAATGTGATGCATAAATATAAGTAACTCCATTCACTGGAAAAATTTATCATGTCCCGTGTGAATATGTATATACATGTTAAGTCACTTCATTCGTGTCCAACTCTTTGCGACCTTATGGACTGTAGCCCACCAGGCTCCTCTGTCCATGGGATTCTCCAGACAAGAATACTGGAGTGGGTCACTATGCCCTCCTCCAAGGAATCTTCCAGACCCAGGGATCAAACATGCATCTCTTACGTCCCCTGCACTGGCAGGCGGGTTCTTTACCACTAGAACCACCTGGGAAGACCATAGCTTTCTATGAAGCCAGATTGACAGAAATTAAACAAAAAACTAGTTAAATCCAACGTTGGATTTCAACATACCTATCAGAGTCAGTAGATCAAATGGACCAAAAATATTAGTAAGAAAATAGAGTATGTGAACAATGTCAAAACAGGGCTTGAGCTAATGGATTGACTACATTTGATGTCTGGGAAACACACATTCCTTTCAGGCACACGGGAACCCTTGCTGGGCTGGCACAAGCTCAGATGTAAAGCTGGCCTTGGTATACTTCAAAGAATTAGGATCTGACTACATTAAAAACACACACACACAATGCAATTAAGTAGGAAAACAAAGCCAATAAGATAATTAGAAAAATTCATTCACTTGGAAATTTAATAACACTTATAATTAACTCATGGGTCAAAGGAGAAATTATAATTGAAATTAGGTGATTTCATCATCTAGATTTTCACATCAAGCTCATGGAATACAGTTCTTGAAGAGGAAACTTAGAATAGTAAGTATTTGCCTTTGGAAAAAAATAAGCCTCAAAACTGAGATAAATCAAAGACCCACAGATGCAGAAGAAAGGAAAATGAGTGAACAGAAATTTGTGACATAGATGTACCAAAGAGCACATCAACAAGGCAAAAACTGAATGTTTGAAAAGATTCTTTAAAAACAAAGGCACAAGTGTTTGAAAAGATTTTCTTAAAGGCACAAATGGAATGAAAAACAACCACAGATGCTACAGAGAAATAAAGATTAAAGGATATTAAAAGCAATTCTCAACACACTTCTAAACTTTCATATAATCAATGACTACCTAGACAGATAGAATTTTTCAAAACAAATTCAAGGAAAGAAACAAAATTAGAATAAAATTAAAATAATCCTTAACCTGTAAAATAAATGCATTCAAATAGTCAAAAATTTTATTAATACCATGAAGAAAACATTCCATCCAAATGGCTTTATCAGAATGCTCCCATTTCAGAGAATTCCATCCTTATATGGAGAAATATCAGAAAATAATTCATTTTAGGAATCCGGTATAAGCCAGACACCCAAACTGACCACAACAGAACCAGAAACAAAACTACAGGCCAATCTTCCTCATGAATATGGATGTAAAAATTCTGAACTAATATTATCCAACCAGATCTGACAATGAAAAAAAGCATGATCAAGTTAGTTTTATTCCACTTCACTGATGACTCAGAAGTAAAGAATCTGCCTGCAATGCAGGAAACTTGGTTCAATCCCTGGGTCGGGAAGATACCCTGGAGAAGGGAATGGCAACCCATTTCAGTATTCTTGCCTGAAGAATCCCATGGACAGAGGAGCCTGGCCAGCTACAGTCCATGGGGTCACATTTCAATTGCTTAATATTAAAATTCGATTAATTTGTTAATTAACAGATTTTAAAGGATGATTTATCAACAGATAATCTAGGATTCAGCATCCATATGACATTTTAAAATCTTCTTAGCATATTTTAAAAAAAATAGTAACTTTCTTGAGAAAAGGCATCTACCAAAAATGCCCAGCAAGCATAATTTATGGAGAAGCACAGCAACATTAACATTAGGAATGAAACTAAGACATGCTCTCCATCACTGCCCAGCCCCCTCCCCAACACTGCACTGGGGTTAAAGCAGCACCATAGTGGTTAAGAAACAGAAGCAAAAGTCTGAATGTAACTCTATTACAGAGTCCAATCTCGTACCCAAAGGACAGGCCAATAAGTCAAGAGACGACTTGCTGGGGCAAAGAATTGTGACTTTATCCAGAAAGCCAGCAGACGCAGGAGATGGTGGAGTTACACCCCCAGAGAGCCATCTTGCCTGAGTTAGCGTCAGGCTCCTTTTATCCTAAGGGGGAGGGACTACAGCCACACATTTCTGGTTCCACCTCCCCATTCCCCCACCAGCAGCCTCTGGAGGCGGCATGTGAATTTCATCTTCCTGTAGACACTCACAGGTGGGCCTAGTCAGGAAGTTTCCTGGGAGGTAAACAAAGGTATTTTAGCTTTATGCTCATTATCTGGGAAGCAGGGGTGCCCAAGATGGGCCATTATATGTAATATAGGCTTAAAGGCAACATCCCTTCAGTGACTAACTTGTACAGAATACAAAAGCTCTTTCCTATTACAACTCTTGGGCTTCCCTGATGGTAAATAGCAAAGACATTACTTTGCTAACAAAGGTCCGTCTAGTCAAGGCTATGGTTTTACCAGCAGTCATATATGGATGTGAGAGTTGGACTATAAAGAAAGCTGAGTGCCAAAAAACTGATGCTTTTGAACTGTGGTATTGGAGAAGACTCTTGAGCATCCCCTGGACTGCAAGGAGATCAGACTAGTCAATCCTAAAGGAAATCAATCTGAATATTCATTGGAAGGACTGATGCTGAAGCTCCAATAGTTAGGCCACCTGATATGAAGAGCTGATTCATTAGAAAAGATCCTAATGCTGGGAAAGATTGAAGGCAAGAGGAGAGGGGTACAACAGAGGATGAGATGGTTGGACGGCGTCACCAACTCAATGGACATGAGTTTGAGCAAGCTCTGGGAGTTGGAGATGGACAGGGAAGCCTGGCGTGCTGCAATCCATGGGGTCACAAAGAATCAGACATGACTGAGCGACTGAACAGCAAATTACAACTCTTTTATATTAAAATATAAAGTAGCACAGCTGATTTGGAAAACAAATGGTGGTTCCTCAAAAAATGAAACAAATTACTTTATGATCCAATAATTCTACTTTTGGGTATGTGCCCCAAAGAACTGAAAGTGGGGACAGAAAGAGGTATTTGCAGACTGTGTTCACAACATTAGTCACACCAGCCGGGAGGTGGAAGGAACCCAGTGTCTGTTGGTAGATAAACAAAGAGTGGTCTGCACACAAAATAGAATATTCCTCAGCCTTAAAAAGGGAAGAAATGCAGTATGCTACAAGGGGCATGAAGCTTGAGGACATAATACTCAGTGAAATATTGAGTTAGTAACAAAAGATGAATACTGTGTGATTCCACTTACAGGAGGTCTCTAGAGGAGTCAAATCCATGCAGACAGAAAGAAGGTGGAGCAGGGCTGGGGACTTATGGTTTCATGCACAGACTACCTATTTGGGGAAGATGAGATGGCTCTGGAGATGGAGATTGGTAAGAGTTGCAGAACAATGTGAATGAACTTAATGTACCTGAACTGTGCACCAAAAAATGCTCAAAACGGGAGATTTTATGTTGTGTGTGTTTTACCACCAATTTTTAAAAGTTGTAGGGATTCCAAAGGATTGTCCAGAAACACTGCTCTTCTGAAGGCGGTATCTGCCACCAAGCCCGGGGGTTCATTACCTGCAGCCTGTGAATATCGGGGTGTCTCAGAGATTATATACAAATCACGTGGCAGTTTTGTGAGAAAGCTTCTAGTAGGCTGTCAGAGGGTCTGTGAGTACAAGAACCATGCTGAGGGCCCCTCCCCTCTGCAGGGGTCACCTCCCCATCTCCCTCCCCTCCCTTCACCCACCCCCCCTTTTCCATTCACTCAGGTTGTTTAAACACGATGCAAAGGATATTCTTAAATCTTGGATTCATTAGACAAGGTTTAATTTCTTGACATAAGTGAAGCTCTGAAATCAACCGAACTTTAGTGGTTTTTCTATTACCCATTTTTCCTGCCTAATAATACTAAACAAGTCCAGTTCTGGCTCAGGCCATGGAAGAGCAATCAAACTTGCAAAACCACATCAATGATTAGATCCTCCAAACTGTGTTCTGTGATCTTAAATGATTTCCAATAAATTTTCTTGCTGGGTTTTGCTTGTTTGTTTGCATTTAGTGTGGACTGAATTCTAACACACTGAAGACCCCTGCTCCATCCCATATCTTGGGATGGTAGGGACTCTTTGGAGGGTCACACTTGGTGCCTCTGAGAGGTTGAGAAACATCCAGGGAAGGAAAACTCTCGTCAGCTTAAGTTTCATTCAAACTTTCAAACTCAGAGTTTTAAACAAAATGCTTTTATTTCTAGTTTTAAATGGAATACAGTGTTAGGAACTTGCATGGACTCTCAAAAGGCCTCTATATTTTCTGTGTTAATGCTTCCTTTCTGGCCATAGAAAGCGAGTAGGGAAAATGGGCCAAGACTAGACACGGCAGACACAGCCCGAGTGCTGAGCAGAGCCCACGGCCTGAGCCTGCCCAGAGGGGTGGTCAGTAGTCGTCGTAGTTCACGCTGGCTCCGTGCCGGAAGCTGTGGGCGCTCCGGGGGCCGATGGCCGCGTCCTCATCATAGTGGCGCTGGTAGTAATCGTAGTAGTCGTGCCCATTCCGATTTCTGTTCAGCCAATAGCTGATGTCATCCTCAAATTTCTGGAGCAGAGGGTGAGAAAGGATGGGATTAAGGACACCATTTCCCAGAGCACATTTTACTGGTGGTGTTTCTCTGGTGTTTTTCTTCAGTGAATGACCCCTAATAGAAACTCCTGCGACAAGGTCCTACCTTACAGTACAAGGAGGAACTATATTCAATATCCTGTAGTCACTATAAGGGAAAAGACCCCGAAAAAGAACATATATATGTGCGTGTGTATCTGAAACTAACACAAAATTGTAAATCAGCTGTTGCTGCTTAGTCACTAAGTCATGTCCAACTCCCTGTGACCCCGTGACCTGCAGCACGCCAGGCTTTTCCTGACCTTCACTATCTCCTGGAGCTTGCTCAAATTCATGTCTATTGAGTCAGTGATGCTGTCTAACCATCTCATCCTCTGTTTCCCCCTTCTCCTCTTGCCCTCAATCTTTCTCAGCATCAGGGTCTTTTCCAGTGAGTCATCAGGTGGCCAAAGTACTGGAGCTTCAGCTTCAGCATCAGTCCTTCCAGTGAATATTCTAAGTTAATTTCCTTTAGGATTGACTGGTTTGATCCCCTTGCAGTTCAAGGGACTTTCAAGCGTACTTCAATAAAAGAGTACTTCTCAACTATACTTCAATAAAAAATAATAAATAGTACTTAAAAAAATAATTACTCCTGGCAACAGCATCCCTGGGCCAGAGGTCAGTTCTAACCAGCAGGAGAGCACTGCTGAAAGCCTAGTCCCCAAAGGCATATGCACCCCTTCCCTTGAACCCCTACCTGTGAGTTCTGAATATACCCCAGACTTCGGCATTCTTCTTTTTTGGTAAAGAAAGCCCAATGAAGTAACAACTGGGCCCGCCCCCAGCACTAGGTGTCTAGTGTGGCAGACACTGAGCGCGAGTCCTGCCTGGGCTGCTGCACAAGCTATGGGCTTAGTAAATGGTGGTGAACAGAAACACTGCAGCCTCAGGGTGTGTCTGGTTGTGACTCTCTCACAACTGTAGTGATGCTCAAACAGATCTGGTGTGCCGACTCAGGCCACAAACACTGACTACATGGGCGCAATTCCACCCTCTTCATCTGCTTGGACTGGGGTTCTGACCTCTACCACCCTCACCAACCCCACCAGTCTCTGCTTTCAAAAGAAGATGGCTTGCTTAACTCACAATACTGCAGTTTGTCACACAGAGTAGTAGCCTCATTCTTTGGTTTTCCTCATTTTATAATCTTGTTTAAGGTTTTGCCTTAAAATAATTTTTTTAAAAAAAGCTTAGAAAATATTTTATAAATACAGAAATAATGCAGACTCACATTTTAAAAAAGCATGGTGGAAGGGAGACAAAGAGAAAGGGGCTATTTCCACTGCCAATCCCTACTGGTGTCTGGGTGCATGTCCTTCTAGTCCCATCTGTGCATATGTTAGAACCTTACTGGATCCTCACATTTACTCACACTCAGATAAAACCGTACAGATACGGTCAGAGAGTTCCTAAAAAAATCAGACTCTCCCTGAATCTAAGTCCCAGCCTCTCTGGTCAGGGAAGTCTCTGGAATTCTGCTACCAAACCCTGATGGGAGGGATCCCATTGGGCACAGCAGGGTGGAAAATTCCAGCCAACACCCTTACACCTGACAGTCACGTGGTCCAGTGCCTGGCAGCTCTGGCTTTGACTTCAGAGCAAATAGCAGAACTTCATTCTCTGCCCGTTTCCCTGCATGCCCTCCCACCATCTGGTGGGAATCCAAGCCTCTCCTCCACCCCCAACCCTCATCCTCCCAGGGAGAGCCAGGCCTCTGCCCCCCAACCCTGCCCTGTAGGAAGCCAGCCTCCTTTCCCCACCTCCACCCTCAACCCCCACGGGAATTCAGGCCTCTGCATCCCAACCCTCATTTCCTCAGGAAGATCCAGGCTTCTGCCCCTCAACTCCACTCTGCCCTGTAGGGAGCCAGCCCTCTGTCCCACCCACTCCCACGGGATCCAGGCCTCTGCCCCCCAACCCTCATCCCCACCAGGGGAAGCCAGGCCTCTGCACCAGCCCCCACTCTCCCAGGCCCCACCCCTCCTGCCGAGGGAGCCAGGACACCCACCGCCTCGTCGAAGCCCAGGTACAGGAAGTGCTGGTACCATTGCTGCACCTCTGGCCTCGAGCGGTCCCACAGCTGCCGCTTGGGCCTCCTAAGGCTGCTCAGGAACTCCTTGGCTCTGTTCTCCTGGAGAGCCACCGGGGTTGTAGTGGGAGCAGGGGCTGAAACGAGGGGATCCCCCCCACCACCAAGTACAAAGATGATTTCTTTCCTCACTGGGGTGAATCGCTCTTCCACATCCCCTCCCACCCCACCTGGCAGGAGATGCTCTGTCTGGCACATCCTTCTTGCAGGACGCAGGTACAGTGCAGGCTCCCTCACTAGGTCCCACCCTGGCCTCTGGGGTAGCCAGCCCTGCCCTCTAGGCACTGCCATATCACAGGCCTGGGGTTGGAGCAGGAACTGAATTCAGCTCCTCCTCTGCAGCCCCTGGCTACCCCAGACCCAGGTCCAGCACTGAATAGGGGCTGGTACTTCCTTGTGGGCTCTGCTGTCAAGAAACCACGGTGGATCCAGTGCTGCCCGGTGGGTGTTCACTGTCCAAGTAAACTAGAGCCCTCTGGGCCTGCTTAGGAGTCCAGGGGAGAGAGAGCTGAACAAGGAGCCCTGGGCAGGCCAGCCAGGTGAGTCCAGCAGGGCTGCGGGGACAAGCGGTGCCACCTGGGGTCCCACTGTGTGACCACCGATGATTGGACTGCCTCTTAATGGGGTGACCCTTGCTTTCCCACGGCTTCCCAGAATGCCTTCTGTTCTAGGCTCAGTGCTGAAAGGGCCCCACTCCTGCAGATACACTCAGGGAAGCTCTGGGTCCTGGGCTGGCCCTGCTGACCAGCTCTGAGCCCCTGTCCCCCCATCTGTGATGCTGGATGGATGGTCTTTGCCTTGAGGTTGGCATGGAGGCCGCACAGGAAAAGGAAGTCAAGTGCCCTTGTGTCCTTGCTCACGTGGGTAAATACCAGCACGTTTGTATTCTCACTGCCTGCTTGTCTGGGCATTTTCCTCTGGGCCTGTCACACTGTTTCGCACACAGTAGGTGCTCAATATGTGTTTCTTGGCTTGAGCTGGATAAACGCTGAAGGTGTACACAGAGGAGTCCTCATTTTCTCGGTCACTTTCTCTCTGGTATCCCTTCCACAGGTAGCCCTGCCAGAACTCCCGTCAGCCCTGGTATCCCTGGGAGATGGCTGCCCTGCCCAGGGAGGGGGCCGTCTGAGGGGCCTGGAAGGTCAGGGGTGGACGAGGGCCTCAGGAGCGGCTGGAAGAGCTGGGGAGATGCTGGGAGTCCCTCTCCATACCGAGAGGGGCCACATGTGCTCAGCAGGTGTGTGTCAGGTGGAGGGGGGGGGTCACTGCAGACCCCCTGGGAAGTAGCTGCATGAGCACCGGGGCCCCACAGCAGGGAACAGACTTCAAATTCAACCTCCTGAAGCCCCATTAACTTAGGGAAAAGAATAAGTGGCAAAAGTTCACCTCAGAAATTAAGTCTCCATTCTAAGGGACAGATAATTTCCTGTTTTCCAGGTGAAGACACATGTTCTGAGGGAGAATGGTGTTGACAGGACCACAGGATGATGGATCCCATTGCAGGGGCTGGGACTCACCTGCATGGCTCCCAGACTGTTCATGTGCTACCACCACTACCTGAGGCCTGCTCTTCACAACAGGTGTCAGCAACACAACAGTCTTTCCGGTTAACCCTCTCCCACGGGCCACTCGGGTATGGAGGATGCCCACAAGCCCGCTCTGCGCTGCCCCAGGACTAAGGCTGTGTGTGCTCTAGACTCAGGCGTGTGCTCTAAACGGCATCAGGGTTCTAAAACAGCCTTCCCTGAACACTGCCGCTCTGTTCCTTTTATTTCTGAATCTACACTGACAGCTTTCAGAGAAGCATTAACTGGCAATAATATTTATCTGATGAAATACCGCACCACATCTCCACAGAACCAACCCTTCTATCTGCTAACCTTTTAAGGAGTAAACACTTTTCATTTTCCAAACACAAGCCTCCAGTGAACAGATCAACATCCCTGTTTCCCTGCAACCCGCTGAAGAATGCCCCCTTATCCGTGTAGGCTGTATTTACCTTCTCGTTTCCGAAGCAGCAACTTGAGTTTATTTCCACTTATGCCGCCTAAAGGAATGAAGACAGAAATCATTTCAGGGTTGTACTGCACCCTTAAATTTCTCACATGCAAAAATCCACATTGGAAAAAACTCACTTCATACCCCTATCCTGCTTTGGCAGATTGGTATTCAATGCTTGCTGCATTTCCTGTTGTGTACAAAAGGCCGTTCAGGCTGCCCGTTGCTCAAACTGGTGACAAGGACTACGGCTGAGCAGGACACTTTGAGCTACTGGAGACCATCTGAACTGTTCTCCAGGAAAAATAACGTTGTTCTCTGAGCCCTTCTATCATAGTATTCAGGCAGTCACCAGGAGTTAGGGGTATGCATGGCTGAGTCCCTCTGTTGTTCACCTGAAACTATCACAACATTGTTAACTGGCTATGTATACATGCGTGCTCAGTTGTTGAGTCGTGTCCAACTCTTTGTGACCCTATGGACTGTAGCCTACCAGACTCCTCTGTCCATGCAATTCTCTAGACAAGGATACTGGAGTGAGGAGTTGCCATTTCTTCCTCCAGGAGATCTTCCCCACCCAGGGATTGAACCCTGGATCAAATCCTGCATTGGCAGGCTGAAACCTTATCACTGAGCCACCTGGGAAGCCCATATTCTAGTATAAAACTTAAAAAAAATTAAATAATATTCAGGCAGCTATCTGTCATATGTACCTGCCTGCAGACTTTACTTTTCATGGTACAGTCTACTGAATAGAGTCCCCCCAAATTCATACCACCCAGAATCTCACCGTGGGAACCTATTTGAAAATAAGGTCTTTGCAGATGTAATGAGTTATGGATCTGGAGGTAACACGATGCTGGGTTTAGGCTGGGCTCTAAATCCAACGACTGACGTCCTTACAAGAAGAGGTGACACCACACAGATGGCAGTCATGAGAAGATGAAGGCAGAAGTGGAGTTTCTCCACCACAAGCCAAGGAACGTGCCTCACTGCTCTCAAAAGTTCAGCCCTGTATTGTTACTTGCCCTGACTGTCTTACAATCAGGCATAATTTGTACCATTTACTGTGGTTTGTATTCAGATCTAGAAGTGTTTATAACCTGCCCAATCGTTTAATAGGAAATGATGAGTTTGATCACACGGAAGGCCCCCTCTGGCCCGTGAGCTGGTTTGAAGACTGTGGAAGCCTCTGGTCTCTAAGCGCTACTTACAGGAATGAGGCTTGTCCTGTGGAGGGGGAACCAGAGGCCCTGGGAGAGAGCACAGCCTTGTAAAGACTGAGCAGAGCATCCTTAGGTGTATTAGCCACAGTCTGGCCCAAGGATGGAGATGCTGAGATGGTGGTATCTTCGGCAGGTCCTGCCCTCCCCAACTGTGGACCAATTTGCAACTGCAAAGGTGTGGTCTTCTGGGAATAGGAGCCAGAGCTCTGGCCAGACTTTCAGAAGTGTGTGGGGCCCAAAGAAAACTAAGAAACTCTGCTTTAAGAATTTATTACGTAGCTGGGGAGAAAAAAAACACATTTGTAGCCAAAAGTCACAACCGAACGTGACCGGCAAGTGTGTTTTCTTAGGTGCCCCATGTTTACAGATTTAGTATTTGAATGTTCCCAGATTCAGGT
Organism: Budorcas taxicolor; assembly: GCF_023091745.1. Taxonomy (NCBI): domain Eukaryota; kingdom Metazoa; phylum Chordata; class Mammalia; order Artiodactyla; family Bovidae; genus Budorcas; species Budorcas taxicolor. Next base: position 105,236,805 of record NC_068920.1, read on the forward strand.
CACTTGGCAGACCCCGGACACTTTACCTCTCAAGCTCCCCACAGGTGTTTGGATTTGGGTGCCTCCTACCTGCCTTTAGAATAGGGAGCCAGGTTTGGGGGGAACTCTAGGGGTCCCAGTGCAAGACGAGAACACAGTGGGGCCACCCTCATGTCTTCAGAGGAGGGCTGGTGTCTCTGGGCAGTGGGCTAAGTGGGCAGTGGTCTGAATTCGGAATCATCATCTATACTTCCAGTCAGTCTACAGAGATGTGGTTGTTTAAAAAGCAGGTACAATTTTAGGCAGCATAAATAAAAGGAAAGTGTCTTGCAGAAAGGAAATATTTGTCCTGCCTGTGTTTCAGCTTGTCTCTGATCAGCCCACCTCTTTTACTATTTGGTTCAGGTGCTAACATGTGACCTTCAGACAGTCACAGAAAAATAGGAGTTCTGGCGAACGGAAAACGTTTTAGAAGGAGGAAAAAGTCCAGGAGGAACGAACGGCCTGTGTGTGTGTATGACAAATTAAAGGAATTTAGATCTTAACTGGGGCTTCCCTGGTGCCTCAGACAGTAAAGGATCTGCCTGCCAATGCAGGAGACCCGGGTTTGATCCCTGGGTTGGGAAGATCCCCTGGAGGAGGGCATGGCAACCCACTCCAGTATTCTTGCCTGGAGAATTCCATGGACAGAGGAGCCTGGTGGGCTACAGGGCTGTAGCCCTGTAGAAAGTTGGACATGACTGAGTGACTAACACACACACACACACACACACACACACACACACACACACACACACACATACATGTTTAACTAGAGAAAAGAAACTTCTGGGAGCAGAGTGATGGATGGCTCTAGGATGCCACTGGGCCATAGATTAGGGTGGGCAGCAGGCTGCCAGCACCGGACAGCCACCCAAGGCTGGAGCAAATCACCAGAGAAGCTTCCCATCCAGAGTCGCTAGAGGTATCTGAGCATCACAGGAGGTTCAGTTACACGGAGTGGGACCACTTTCAGTCTGTGCTTCCCTCCCAACCTCAAGAGCCAGTGAAGGAATCTACATTTGCCAACATGGACAGGGCACGAATCTGAGCATATTTCAGTATCTTAATACACGTGAGTCTCCAATGACTCAGAGTAGCCTGCCGAATTAAGTACCACCCCTCTGTCTGTATTCTGTAAGAGCGCTTTAATACTGATGAATCGAAAAGTGAAAAGTATTAGTCGCTCAGTCATGCCCGGTTCTTTGCGTCCGCTTGGACTGGAGCCTGCCAGGCTCCTCTGTCTGTGGAATTCTCCAGGCAAGAATGCTGGAATGAGTTGCCGTGCTCTCCTGCAGGGGATCTTCCTGACCCAGCAATTGGACCTGGCTCTTCTGCGTTGCAGGCAGATTCTTTACCATCTGAGTGGCATTTGTGCTGAAGCTGCAATTTCTCCTAGCAAATCTGTGTCACTACTACCCCAGAAAGGTGAGCCTCATCAGATTCAGCTACACAATTGAAAAGGGTGAACAAGTCCTAAAATGATAAATATCAGCGGTACCATGGTGCCAATTACTGCCCACTGAACTGTAAATATCAATGCGTGAACGTGGACAACACGATAACTTTATTTGAAGAAAGGAATAAAGAATGAATGAGCCGCTGTGGGGTTTGTCTTGTAGCATCATGGAGTTCTACCCCAACACCACTGGTCACCATTTCCAGGCCGTGCTCATATGCACTCCTGAGTTGATCAAGTTTAGCTCCCTGGCATTTCATCTCCCAGCAGGTTTGGAATTTCAAGATACCCCTTTGAAGCTCATGATAAACTGATCAAGAAAGGGCAATGGTCCCTTTCTCCATTAAATGCTTTTGGGTGTCATAAAATCACCTTGGGGACTTTACATAAAGATTTTTATTTGGTGTCATAAGAACTTTCACATTCCAGCTCAATGACCATAATATTTTAACCAACTCCTATCACTGCAGTCTTGGTATAGATGAAATAAAATACAAGTCCTGAAAAGAATGGGTTTCTAGCTCATGTCCACTTGCTGTATTCAGATGTGGTTCTTAAAATGGGAGGAACGAGTGGGAGGTGATAAATCAGGTGATGGGGAGTGATTGACTGGCCTCCCTTGTGGTCCTAAATTAGAAAAGCAGTCACCCCAGCCCCTCTATTGTGCTGATGCCCCCCAGGGCTCCCATTGCTCCTCTGGCCCATGTTTGCTATTCCCCACTTGTGCTGACCACCCAAAACACAGATGTTCAGCAACCAACGGGGTCCTGCCTTTCCACCCACCTTGCTTGGCTGCTTTGTGGTGCAAGAAACTTCAGTCTCAGGCTCTTGAGCAGGTCACCCTCCCACCTTCCAGCCCTTGCATCTTCCCAGTAGACCTGGGGTCACCACCCCACCTCTCATACCTGCAAAGGCACCCCTGCCTGCAGGAGGCCACTCCTGAGCCATAAAGGATGGCAAGAGGGAAGAGAGTGCTCAGGGTGAAACCTCCCTAAGGTGGGCTCTGTGGGCTCCCAGGGTTCAGAAGTCCACACCCCACCCACTTCATCTGCAGCCTGTGCGTGAATTCGCGCAGTTTCTAGGGAAAGAACTGGGATCCATTCCATTCAAAAGGGCCTCCAAGAAGTAGAGACGTTGAAGAATTTCTCCTTTCAGAGCTTTTCCCCAGCGAGGAGGTGAGGCCCTGCTCCTGCTCTGCAGGTTTGCAGGCTTGGAACTTAACTGAGCAGAGGAGCCTGGAAGGGAACCCCTGGAAGGGACCGTGGGGATGAAGGCCCTTTGATTTCTCTGAGTTCTGGGTGCCGCCTGCCTACCGCGCCCACTGTGCCTTGCCCCTAGCGTTCTGTCCAAGGCTCCTCCGCCTCTTTTCCCACGGTTGCCGCGAACCCCTGAGACCCTGCCTTTGACCCTGAACTCTGCCACTTCCCACCGCGCAAGGGCAGAACCCAAGACGGCTTTCAACTCTTGGTCCTTGCCAGGACTCGGGATGTACGCCTTGGTATCCGCGCCCTCCTCTGGGCGTTAGCGCCGTGAAATCGCCCCCTTACCTGGGCCCACGCACAGCAGCAGCAGCAGCGCCAGTGCGGTCATGACCAGGAAGGCGGGCCGCGCGGAGGAGGGGGCCATGGTTGCAGCGGATGCGCTGGAGAGAGATGAGCGCGCCTTGGCCACTGCGCGGGAAGGATAAGGAAGACGCTTGTTCTGGAGAACCCGGCGCCGGCGGACTGCGCCCTGGAGAACTGCGCTCAAGGGTACTGGACGCGCGGGCGGTCCCCGAGTCCGGGCCGGGGCGGGACCCGACAGGCGGGCGCTGTGCCGACGGGCCGCGGGCCAAGCGTCCGTGCCAAGTCTCCGCGCCCCTCTATTCGGCCTCGGCTCCTCCAAGGCTGCGGGGCTGCGGGCGCCTGGGCCGCCAAAGACCATGGGCGAAGGGCAAGGGAGGTCCGGCTGCCTCGGGAAGGGACGCGCATCCAGCGGGGGAAGGGCTGGGTGCTCTGAGGGTCCCCGCTCAGGCCTCAGGATCTCGCCGCTACCGGCCCTCCCGACCACAGTCCCCTCCCCTGCGCACCGCGGGCCCTGGTCCCCCCAGCCCTCTCCCTCCCTCCCGCTCAGGCCTTCGGAATGTCCTGGCTTTGCGTCGCAGCTCTGAAGATGCCTTTGGCAGCTCTGTGCTTCGTGCTGTTTAAGTCTCCACGCTCTGGGCTCAGAGCTGCATTCCAGGAAAACAGCTCGCTCCAGAGACTCCAACAGACGAGCCTTTCAGTAATCAGGAGAGAATGAGCCCCGCAAGTGTTCACACGTCTCCATCGTGTGCCCCATCCACGCACACTGAAGAGGCACCTGGCACCCGCGTGAGGCCACGGGAGCTGGAGCCGGCCTCCCCCGTCCCTGACCTGTGCACAGAGGAGGACCCCCGCGGGCGGCGCGGCTTCTGGGAACTAACCCTTCTAGGCCCATCTACACTGCGGCCACCTCTCCTTTAACACCTCAGCACCCTGTACGTGTACCAATAGTTCACCAGGTAAAGAATCCGCCTGCCAGTGCAGAAGAGACGCAGATTCGACCTCTGGCTTGGGAAGATCCCCTGAAGAAGGAAATGGCAACCGGTTCCAGTATTCTCGTCTGGAGACTCCCATGAACAGAGGAGCCCGGTGGGCTAGAGTCCATGGGGTATAAAAGAGTCGGACAGGACTTACGGACTAAACAACAGCATAATACAGAAAAGTGTGCAGATCAAATACATAACTTCACAATAGAGGTGTTGCTGCCTTCCCAGCTCTGCAGGAGCTGGTGTTCCTCCCAGCTTCTACCCCCACATGTAGCTTAATAGTTTAGTTTGAGGCAATCCTCTTGTTTTGAGGGGGGAAGATTGTTTAAAGTCTTTACTGAATTTGTTACAATATTGCTCCTGTTTTATGTTTTGGGGTTTTTGGCATGAATGCATGTGAAATCTTAGCTTCCCAACCAGGGATCGAACCCGCACCACCTGCATTGAAAGGTGAAGTCTTAACCACTGGACTGCCAGGGCAGTCCCTTAGGTAATCTTCTTTTAAAAACTTCATTGGTATTTTATTTTCATTTTCTTAAAGAGGAAAAACAACAACAACAACAACAACAACAACCTCAAACACTTTTGGTTACCGGGAGGAAGACACTAATGATTAAAAGGATTAAGAGGATCAGATTCATTACTGTCAATTGAATCCAATTTAATTCATTTCAGTCCTTATCAATATCTGTTTCTCAAGATGCTCAGTGGACATTCCTATAAACAGTCTTCTGGAGTGACATGTCTTTGGCTCCCATGTTCACATCTGCCTTACATGTTGTCAGTACCGTTTATCAACATGAGTAACAGTGCACAGAGCCCTGCATCCTCCTGTCTCTCTGTCTTTTGTCTGTTTCCATCAGTGCCAGGTCTTTGATTGCTTGGGTCCTACTGACTGGGCTTTCTCTCTCTCTTTCTCTTTCTCCTGCACAAACACAGAAGGGTTCCCTTGTAGAGGAGGGCAGGGGAGGGAAGGCGACTTTGATGGCCCTAGAAGCCATAACTGATGCTTCAGTAAGAGGCTCAGGTGTGATGAGTGATGAAATCCCCCATGTTCATTCACAGGGAGACAGCCCTGTGTCAGCAGCAGGACTCTCTCCCCCCCACCACCTTCCTGGGATCTGCCAAGCTCAAGTGCCCAGCTGGAGATACTGTGCCTGTTCCAACATCCACTTTCCTTTCTGTTTACTTCTTCAACTGCTACTGCTGCTGCTAAGTCACTTCAGTCGTGTCCGACTCTGTGCGACCCCAGAGATGGCAGCCCACCAGGCTCCCCCATCCCTGGGTTTCTCCAGGCAAGAACACTGGAGTGGGTTGCCATTTCCTTCTCCAAGGCATGAAAGTGAAAAGTGAAAGTGGAGTCACTCAGTCATGTCCGACTCTTCGCAACCCCATGGACTGTAGCCTACCAGGCTCCTCCATGCATGGGATTTTCCAGGCAAGAGTACTGGAGTGGGTTGCCATTGCCTTCTCCTGTTCAACTGCATTTGCTTATAAAATGAAGTGCTTCGAAAAGTCCTTTTCTTCCTATTTACTTAAATCCACCTTCCCCTTCTTCCCTCTACTGAAGCTGGTGTATTCCTCATTCCACTGTTTCTCAGATTGGGTCTAAAAGTCCCAAGGTGCTTGTTAAGGCAGGTTCCTGGGCTACATTCCTTGGAATTCTGATCCACTTTGTCCTGAGTGGAGCGCAGGGTCTTTGTTTTTCTGGGGGATGCTGATGCAAGCAGTGCTCAGGGTGCTTTCTGGGTCCCCATCCCCACCAAAACCCACTTGCCACCTTCAGCCTCTGCTCCACTGACATGCCTACGTGTGGCCTGTCCAGCATGGGGGCCTTAGGGTAGGTGCAACAGGGAGGCTCAGGGCTCCCAGAGAGAGCATTCTAAGATCAGCTGCTCCAAAAGACAAGAAGAGGAAGCAGCTGACACCTTAGGGGCTTGGCCTGGAAACTGACCTGCGTCAATGCCACCATGCTCTTGATGGGAGCAGTCACAGAGCCCACCACCTGGGGAAATTCTGCAGAGGGTCAAAGGTGCCATTTCTCAGTGGGAGGATGTCAAAGAATGTGTGGCTGTCTTTAATCCACTGCCCTCCCCACTTCTCAAGGCCAAGTTCAGATGCTGCCTCCTCCAGGAAGTCTCTCCTGCTTCCCCCTTGGGGCCAGGCGCATACTGCCCTCTGAGTTCCTCCAGGCCTATTTTCCCCCTCAAAGTTTCTTTCTTCTGCTTTATTTCTCTTTGACCTCTTCAAGTTGTTTGTTTTCTTTATTTCCTCATAAAACTGACACCCAGTAAATATTTGGTGAATGAATAAATGTTGCCATCGAGAGGTGAATCTGTAGTTACACAGGTCTTGTATAAATGAGATCATTTCATATGTTTCTGTCTATTTTAGGTTTACTATTTAAAAAGTACATGTTACATATAACAAAAGCTCATAGCAGCCCAGGGACAGTATAAGGAAAGCCCCCTGAGTAAGACCCTCCTTCAAGGCCAGTGTAGAAACTGCCAACACCCCAGAACTGGCAAGTGCAGGGTTAATCTGCATACGCAGTGGTGGGTCCTCAAAACTCCCTTCCTGTTTATTAAGCGAATTCCCACACTGGAATTTTAATAACTTTTGCCATTTCAAATAACTAACCGAAGCCAAAGGCAGGGAATGCAGGAAATGCAGGAAAGTTTCCTTTCAGCCTAAAAAAATACTGAAAGGACAGAGTCTTTATTATGCACAGTTCAGCTCCCGAGAAGGCTCATTGAGCAGGGTTCTGGAGGGGCCAAGGACCCCACAGACAGATGTGATCTTAGCAATGTGTCCCTCAGGAGGACAGGTCCTTAGTGATGGGTTCCCTCAGGAGGACATGGTCTTTAGTGATGGGACCCCTCAGGAGGACGTGGACCTTAGTGATAGGACCCCCTCAGGAGGACATGGTCCTTCATGATGGTGTTCCAAAGGTCACATGGTCCTTAGTGATGGGGCTCCTCAGGAGGATGTGGACCTTAATGATGGTGCCTCATAGACAGACGTGGTCTTTAGTGATGGGGCCACTCAGGCCACGTGGTTCTTAGTGAAGATGAACATAGGCGAATGTGGACCTTAGTGATGGGACCCTTTGGGCCACATGGTCTTTAGTGAAGGTGAACTGAGATCCCCAGCCTTGGTATAAAGACAGTCAATATCTTGAAGAAATGGGCTTCAGATCCCTAAGGGGCCTCTGGTGAAAAAGAGATGACGCTACCAAAACATATTTGCACATTAAATGGAGCCAGTTTCCAGTCTCTTCCTGCATTAAATTTGTAGCATTTTAACCAAAGCTGAGGAGACCCCAGATACCTGGAGCAGATCACTGAGGTGGAGTGTAGCCCAGCTGCCCACGATGGAGCAAGCCCCCTGCACTTTGCCTGAAGTCCTTTGTCCTGTGGAGAAGGGAGAATGCATGTTCTCAGTATAAAACCAGAGCAGTGGCTCGATGACCTGGATGCAAAGGATGATGTCATTGTGGGGGCATCATGATGGGGGGGAGCTGCTCCAGGCAGGAGGGGTCCCAGCCCTGGGCACCAAGATCACAGCCAGAGGCTTGCTCTCTACACCTGGTCCTGGGGTTACCTGGCCTCATAGTGGGTGTCCAGGGACTGGGCACAGATGGGGCAGGGGTCACAGGACCCACAGGGCCATCAACCAGTGTGACATTCCTTAAGGAATGACTCAAAATAGTCTTGTCACCTTCGACAGAGACACCCTGAATCCCAGAGCAGTGGGACAAGATCTTGCTGTGGCCTCGCTCCTGTGGTCAGGCGTCAGCAGTCACTGAGCACTGCTGGGGTCTTTTGGGAACCCAATTAGAGCATCATCACCACATGGTCCACAGAGTTCCCCCAGGCCGCTGGGGCTCTTCCAGTTTCCTTTTGTTCTTGCTGTTATCTCATTTCATTGTTTGTTGATGCTGTGAATTACTGAGCACAGAATTTTAAGTCAGCCGCGTGGGTGCCTTATATGTGTATGTGTGTTTCATCACTCAGTGTGCCCTACTCTTTGTGACCCCATGGAAGATAAGGTTTCCCAGGCAGCAATACTGGAGTGGGTTGCCGTTTCCTCTGCCAGGGGATGCTCCTGACCCAGGGGTGGAACGTGCGTCTTCTGTGTCTCCTGAACTGGCAGGTGGATTCTACACCACCGAGCCATCAGGGAAGCCCTAGGGCCTTACGGATAGATTGAAAATGTGATTCAAACCAGCTCCCTCCAGCCCCCTCGTGAGCATCCGGGATCATTCCTTCTGCTAAGGCAGCGTACTTTCAAGACGCTCTGCTCAAATACAAATATTCTTGATTAGGTGACAGCAGTATGATATCCTCCATTCACAGAGATGGACAAGCAGCCGTGGTACCATCACAGGCAGCCTCTGTCCCCTCCGAGGGTGTAGACACCTGTTAGGCATAAAGGGCCGCCCTTGGAAACCGAACCTACAACTAAACGGTGTTTTCCGATTCCCAAGTCCTTCTCAGGACCTGCAGGGCTTGCAGGAGTGACCTTTCCCCCTTTTACAGATCAGGAACCTGGGTCTCAGAGGCTGTGACTTGCCAGTCGGTCAGTGGGCTGACTCAGCCCGGGCTCTGACACTCCTCTGGTCTCTATGCATCCTCAGATGGCCCAGAGACAGGAGCCCGTGCTGGGTGCCCTGCGTGGGGATGTGTAGGGGCAGATTCAAGTCCTCAGGGCACTGTCAGTCTAGCGAGGGAAGCAGGACACACACTGAAGTGTCAGGAGCAGCGGACTGTAGGTAGATTTGCAGCTGTTTGAAAGCTATCTCCAAATCGGCATTTTAAGGTCCTCAAACCATGAAGGTTACTATTGTTAGGAACAAGAATGATAAAGCTTTATGTAAGTGATTGATGGTTTAGCAGCACCTTCACATGGAGTTCTTTATTTTAAACTCGTGATTTGGGGTGAGCATCAAGTCTTTCTGCCAAATCTTGTCCCTCCATCTTAAGATTCTACTCAAGAATCTTGTCACCTGAGAAATTTACGCAGGAAATTTCCTGTTACCTTTGGTCGGTATAAACCTGTTTATATCATCTTGGCATGCTAGTTTGAACTCATTTAGCTATTTCCTTTGGGAGATTTGGTCTTTGCTCTATTTTTTCTCCCCTGTGTGTGTGTGTGTGTTGCACGCCAGGAGGAGGCAGCTTAAAGTCATTTTTGTATTTCATTCGTCAGACCCTCCAAGCTGGGGATGTGTATCCTGAGTCATTGTTTACTGCCCAGCAGGAGCTGGTCCTTGCAGAGCTGCCTGCAGACGCAGGAAGGGGTGGGGTGGCCCCCGGGTGCTGGGGCGGCGGCTCAAGGACTGAGGGGAGGGGAAGGGGCTTGTCACAGGGATGGACCCCAGTTACCCTTATTCACTATTCATGTTTCTTCTTGAAGGGCCCTGCCCCACGTGGGAGCAACAACATTCACAAGGCATGGCCGTAAGATGAGCCCCTGCAAGACCATGGTGGGTGTGATCATGCTGTGACCTTCCCTCCATCCGGAAGCCCAGGCACCAGTCAGTGGACATAAAGTGTTTATTAGAGCCCCACTCCCTGTCATGCAACCTGAGTTATTCTTAAATATTTTCATTAAAGTACAGCTGACTTACAAAGTTGTGTTAATCTCTGGTGAAAAGCCAAGTGATTCCATCATGCACATACCTCTATCCATTCTTTCTCGTATTCTTTTCCATTCTGGTTTATTACAAGCTACTGAACATAGTTCCCCGTGCTATACGGTAGGAGCTTGTTGTTTATTTTGCACAGAGCTGTGTATCTGCCATAGCATCATGGGTGGACCTAGAGATGAGCAGGCCAAGTGAACTAAGTCAGAGAAAGACAAACACCTTTTGAGTTACTCACATATAACTTTCCCCTGCTTCCCCTTGAAGAAGGAATTCATAGGGCCTGGACTCCATCTTAGGCCTGTTCATGCTGATCATGCTGATCATGCTCAGCCACCTTTCCAATGGACTCTGAACTCTGTGTTTAGTGCCTATGAAAATAACAACAGAAGGATAAGACCCCTCCAGCCATGGGAATCTTGAAGATTGTATCCAGGTTACTCATCCCCTAAGAGAAAACATACACTAATCACCCCTTCCTCCAGACAGGCCATACATTTTTCTGTATCAGTTGGAGTGTAACCTCGGGTTTATTGATTATTGGCTAATTGTTTGAGTGTTTGAGCACATGAGCACACAGCGCGTGAATGATGGGGTTATTGGGATTGTATTTTCCTTGGTTTATGTAAGTCTCAAGGAATTTGGAGTGTTGGGTTCAGACGCGTACACATGGGGTATAAAAGATTTTCACAAATGCTGGTTGGGGTCCTTGGCTAAGAGGAGACGCTGCCTTGGGCCTGCTGGTGTAATAAACTGCATTCCACTATCTGCATTGTCCTTCTGAGTGAGTTTGTTTCCCGGAATGCGTGGCTACAACACCCTGACTGTCTAAGCCCGAAAACAGAGGCTAATCACATCCATGTTTTCTCCTGACTGCACTAGGGCGAAACTGAAGTCAAAGCAACAGCACACTGTTTAATGTGCAGTTCAAAGGGGTCTGAGGAACGTGTACAGCTGTGTGTCCAGCACACGTCACTCCAGAACAGACTAACCCGCTGCCCACTCCTGGGTTCACCAGGTAAGGCCTGAGAGCAGGTCACCTCGGAGGGGAGCACACGTGTTTGATTTGAGCGAGGTAGTTTTAACTCCCATGTCAGCCATGTGGAGTGCGTGCCTGCAGCCGTGGAGGGAGACAGGGGTGACACACAGGCCCCCACAGCTCAGCTGGGTCCATGACCTTCCTGGGCCTGTGTGATACCGCACCAGTCCAAGCCCTGGCTGAGTTAGGGCTTAAGACCCAAAGTGGCCCAATGCACAGAAATTTCCAGAGACAGGCTGCTCCTGACTCAACACAGAACCCTCCCACAGAGCATTCTCTGTCAGGGTTCACGTTGCTACACTTGGGCCAAAACCACTCTGCACTTCCTCTCTCACCCCCACAAGGCTGGCATCTCGGAGGATTCGGATGTTCTGACTCCAGGCAACTGACAGGGCTGAGGCTGCCAGCCAGGTAATGGAGCCTGTCTCATCAGTGACAGGCAAAAAGGCTTCTCACTGAATAGTGGGGCCTTCATGTAATTTTAACATTAAAGCATTTTGTGCCTCTCTGGGAAGGCGGACATCTTTCTAACAACTGTTTTCCTGCCCCTCACATACCCCCAGACCCCTGTTTCCAAGATTGGACTTATACCCTCAAAACTAACACAACATTGCAAATCAACTTTACTCCAATAAAATATTTTAAAAATTGGACTTGGCTATAATGATTGGTTCCACCTCTTCTAAGCTCCCAAGGACATGCAGCAGTGGTGATTATACCAAGCATATATATTAACTGGTTTTTATACAGATCAAATCATATTTTGCACAGCATGAAAGAGGGCCAGAAATATTCCAATACTCTGCAAGAAAATAAAATTCTAGGGGTGAAATGTTTCCTTACAGCTCCAAGCAGCTCAAAGAATGTATAGGTAAAACTGTACATAGTTTTGAGGTCATAGTTTGAAGCTCTTTCAGGGTAGGGGATGGGCTTCCCTGGTGGCTAAGTCAGTAAAGAATTTGCCTGCAATGCAGGAGACCCTGGTTTGATCCCTTTGTCAGAAAGATCCCCTGGAGGAGGAAACGGCAACCCACTCCAGTATTCTTGCCTGGAGAATCCCATGGACAGAGGAGGCTGTCGGAGTCTCAAAAGAGTCACACACATGATTTTGCAACTAAATCATCAAGGTGGGGAGGATATGTCTGCCTCTGGTATGGAGGGTGACTTAAATAACTTTGGTGAAATTTCAGAGAAAAACACACTGGCCCCAAATTGCTCTGTTTAAAAGAACCTGCTTCAATACCATGAAATCTAATACCTAAACCAACTAGATATTTAGTTGATGCAAGATATTTTATCAAATATTTTGGTGAAAAGGACTTCAATTAAATACTACTGATAATGGAATTCAAGTGAAACTAATTATATTTACAAAGCTTAGATGCGCATTTTTTTCTGGGTCAGTTCTTTTTCCTTCAACAAAATTCCTAATGATGGCAAACATGCGAAGATACCCATAAAGAAGATTCAGTCATTCATACTCTGCTCTGCATGTCTCATTACTTCCAGCAAGGCAACCCCTCTCACTTCCTCAAGCCCATTAGATGCTCAAACACTCGGGAGATTACTTAAACATCAATGATTAAAGGTATGCAGGCTATGCTTTGCAGATAAGCCATCTTCCTGCCTGTAGAAGCAGGAGGATTTAAAGTTTGTTCATTGATAGAATCAACTCCAGATCAAACAAGAGTGACAAATTCTTCAGAATGTAAAACAGTCACTTCCAGGACTACTCTTTTTCTGTTGTTTAAATGTTACTCTTTTTTTTTTTTTTTTGGCCGAGGGATATAGGATCTTAATTCTCAGACCAGGACCTGCATCCCTTGCATTGGGAGTGTGGGGTCCTAACCGCTGCACCACCAGGGAAGTCCCCCAGGACTACTCTTAAGCTCTCAAATGTACTGTTAAAGGGACTGCTCTCATTCAAGGAAGTCATGTGTCTTTTGGTAAATGCCATGGAGCTGACTGTCCTCTGAATCCGTTTTCAGGATGAAAAAGGCAGAGATGAAGGAGGAGAAAGAGCCCGTCTGGTGAAGATTAGTCCCTTAGACAACTATTTGGCCCCTTCCAGTGTCGAAACGTTGACCAGACTCATTTCCTTGGGCTTCTTGTCCATTGACCCTATCTGTCCTGTGATGAAACAGCTGGAGGGCCACAGGCTCAGTCACTCTTGATTATCCCTCTTTAGGACCACTGGTTGTCCATGGTGCGATCAGAATTTGAAGGAAATGGCTGGAGAGTAGCTGAGCTTGCCAGGAGCTGGGAAGTCTGTGCAGAAAGGACCTGGCCAGACTTGTTAGGAGCTGTATTAGGAGGGCTGATCCCACCAGGCTGGGGAGCTGATTCTGGTATCCGGCGAGGGCGGAGGTCAAGAAACAAAGGTGTCATGGGAGGAGAGCTTGGATGTGTGGGTGGGGCTCCACATACTCCTCTCCTCTAGGACCAGCTCAGTGGAGAAAAACAAGAGTACTCATGGTGAAAATCAGTGAATAAATAAACTCAGCCAACCTTGAATCTCATCATCAAGGTAGTGGTTGGGAGCCAAGAGACAAAAACCCACAAAAACAACCAAAGCAGAGACTCAAGAGGAGAAAAGTGGGGACAGGATTGTAATGAATAAATAAACATGGGTGGCAGGGTCATCAAAGCTCCAGCTGGGGGTGAACCAAAGCAGTGCTACAAACACGGTGACCTTCACTGCTGCCAACAGAGCCCAAATGTGGTGGGTGCGGGTGGAGAAGGGGCTTCAGCTAGACTCCTGTTATTACCGGGACTTAATGTAGAAACTGTAGTGCACTTCCACCATGAAGATTCCACTACAAACACACACACACACCCAAAAAGGCCAGAACAACAACAAAAACCTTAACAAGAGACCTCTTTATGGGATGGAAATGAAACCTACAGACTGTGCTAGCAAGTGGACATGGCCTGTGAGAGATGCTCCTCCCATGAGTCTTAAAAAAAAAAAAAAGTATTTCTTTAAAAAAATTATTATATTATTCTTATTGTCATTTTATCTATTTATATTTTTTGACTGTGCCACACAGTATGTTGGATCTTAGTTCCCTGACCAAGGATTGAGCCTTGGAAGCGTGGAGTCCTAACCACTGAGCCACCAGGGAAGTGCCCCTCATAAGTCTTCTAAGGAATTTAAAGCAATTGTCATGTTCAGAGATGTCATTCTGCACATTTTCAAGTTCGGTTGTGCACATCACAACTTATCCACTGTTGTAAAAAGGGATAAATATATAGAAAATAAGTTTTAAGAATCACTGCGGCTTCACTGGTGGCTCAGACAGTAAAGAATCCACCTGCAATACGGGAGACCTGGATTTGATCCCTGGGTTGGGAAGGTCCCCTGGAGGAGGGCATGGCAAGTATTCTTGCCTGGAGAATCCTATGGACAGAGGAGCCTGATGGGCTACTATCCACGGGATTGCAGAGTTGGACAAGACTGAGTGAATAAGCACACAGAGGCTTTTGTGTCTTGAATCCCCTGATGAAGACGCAGAAGTCTAATCAGGAAGCCCTGAGCTGTTTCAGGTGAGATATGAGAGAAGTAGACGAGGGTAGTGTTGGGAGGGGCAGAGAGATGTACACAGACCTCAGAATACAGGGTGGAGAATGGACAAGAGTTGGTGATAGGTTGTGGAGGATGAGATGGAGGGAGGGGCAAGAGGGTGAAGTTGAAAGACCTGTGACTCACCCAACAGGAGTGCCTAGTGGGTAGCCAGATCTCCACTGCAGGTGTGGAGCTCAAGAGAGAGCAGGCTGGAGATGGTTCAGGGGCTGTCAGTACACAGGGGTCTCTGACTCCACATAACTGGAGAGATTCACCCAGGGAGGTGGCCTGAAGTGGGAAGGTGAGTGCCTAAGAGAAAACCTACAAAGAAACTGACATTTAAGGGCACTGTGGTACCGTAGAAGACTCTTGAGAGTTCCTTGGATGGCAAGATCAAACCAGTGAAAGGTCTGAAAGGAAATCAACCCTGAATATTCACTGGAAGGACTGATGCTGAAGCTGAAGGTCCAGTGCTTTAGCCAGCTGACACGAAGGGCTGACTCATTGGAAGACACCCTGATGCTGGGAAAGACTGAGGGCAGGAGGAAAAGAGGGATGATACAGGATGAGATGGTTGAATGGCATCACAAACTCAATGGGCATGAGTTTGAGCAAACTCCAGGAGATAGTGAAGGACAGGGGAGGCTGGCGTGCTAGGCCATGGGGTCAGAAAGAGTTGGACATGAGTTAGCTACTGAATAAGAACAACCAAAGAGAAACCTAGAAATGAGATGGAGGTGGAGAGGGTTTGGCTATTTTGAAAAATTTAGGTACTCCCGGAAAGGACCAGTTATTAAATTCTCATCCCTTTAATACAAAGTGAAATATCAACTGTTCTTTTTCCTGAGAGGAAAAGGCATGAACACAGCAATCACTAAAATGGAGAAAGACCCATGGAAGGGCTGGAGGGAGAAGTCCCAGTTGCCTGCTACTCATAATGGAACAGTGGCCAGCACTGCTCATCTGTGGTGTGGGGGCCCTGCCAATGCCTGCCCACTCACCCCAGGGCTGTGGAGAGAAAGGGGGATACAGGAAAATCCTACCTGCGAGCTCTGATCCTCTCAGTGCTATGTATATTGTGTGTGTGTGTGTGTGTGTCCCCCTAGACCTGCTGTAACAAATTACCGCAACTCACTGGCTTAATTTAACACACACTTGCTCTCTTACAGTTCTGGGGGACAGAAGTCTTCAGTTAGTCTCACTGGTTCAATATCAAAGTGTGGGCAGGAACGTGCTCCCCCCAGAGGCTGCGGAGAGAGCCCGGTTCCCAGCCTTTCACAGTGCCCTGAGCTTCGTGCCTTGGATTCCTTGGCTCTGGGCTCAATGTTCCATCTTCTAATCCATTAGCATAGCATCTCACTCTGCGGTCACATCTCTGTGTGATCTTGCCTCTGAGCCCCTCTTGGAAGGACCCTTGAAGTCACACCGGGCCCACCCCGGGGATCCAGGACAGCAGGCCTCCCCCCCATCTCAGGAGCCCTGAGTTAATCACATAGCACTGTCTCTCTTACCAAATAAGAAAACAGAGGATGCAGAGCTTAGCACATGGGCATCTTCAGGACCATTATTCAGGCAAACACACCACGTGTGCCCTCCGGGGTGCGGGCAGGGGACTGGCCACATCTCAGGTCAAATCCAGCCCGATATCCCCAGACCCCTCTGTGTCCCATGTTCCCGCCTGAATGTGAGACCAGCGGTGCTCCGAGGGTAATCCCAGGAACTGCAGTATCAGTGTGGGGGAATTTGTTAGGAATGTACCATTTTGACCCCACCCCAGGCCCCTAAGACAGAAGCTCTGAGGTGTTGGACAAGTCCTGCTGAAGGTTGGGATACAGGCTCTTGGTAGCTCAGGTCTGAGCAGGGTCCGGAAGGAGGAGGGAAGCCAGCTTTTCAGCAAAACCACTCAGAGCTTTAAGCAGGTAACATACTAAGATCATGACATCCGGTCCTATCATTTCATGGCAAATAGATGGGGAAAAGATGGAGACAATGATAGACTTTATTTTGGGGGCTCTAAAATCACTGCAGACAGTGACTGCAGTCATGAAATTAAAAGATGCTTGCTGCTTGGAAGGAAAGCTATGACAAACCTAGACAGTGTATTAAAAAGCAGACATATCACTTTGCCAACAAAGGTTTGTCTAGTCAAAGCTATGGTTTTTCCAGTAGTCATGTAGGAATGTAAGAGTTGGACCATAAAGGAGGCTGAGCGCTGAAGAATTCATGCTTTCAAATTGTGGTGTTGGAGAAGACTCTTGAGAGTCCCTTGGACTGCAAGGAGATCAAACCAGTCAATCCTAAAGGAAATCAGTCCTGAATATTTACTGGAAGGACTAATGCTGAAGCTAAAGCTCCAATACTTTGGCTGCCTGATGGGAAGAGCCTGGAAAAGACCCTGGTGCAGGGGAAAATTGAGGGCTGGAGGAGAAGGAGGTGGTAGAAGATGAGATGGTTGGATGGCATCACTGATTCAGTGGGCATGAGTTTGAGCAAACTCTGGGAAATAGTGAAGGACAGGGAAGCCTGGCGTGCTGCAGTTCATGGGGGTTCCTAACAGTTGGACACAACTGAACACCTGAACAGCAACTACAGAACAGAACCTGAGGGGGAGGCCCTGGTAGGGCGTTGAGTTCCCAAGTGATTCTGAAGTGCACCCACTGCTAGTGCTGGGACCCTGCCACGAAACTTAGCCTTGTAAGGAGGAATCAGGGCTTCTAAATCAGAGCTTCTCAAACTTGAGGAGGGTCAGAATCACTGGCGGGCTTGTTGAGACTCAGATTCTGGCCCCCCTCCCTCCCAGTGCTGGGCCAGCAGGTCTGGGCAGACCTGGCTATGTGCATTTCTGACCAGTTCCCAGGCAATGTCCACAGCGCTGGTCAGGACCCCACTTGGGGGATCTCTGCACCAGTGTGTGACTGTAATACCATCAGGGCACCCCAAATACACTCCCAGCCCTAGTTAAGACTACCGAGTCTAGAAGCATTAGAAGTAAATTCATGAGATAATTTCCTCTCCCCTTTTTTGGGCAATGCCACTCAAACTTAACTATCAAAATTGTGGTATCTGTGACTTAAAGAAGATGAAAGAAATGGGGTGGAAATGGAGTTTAAGGGGGAAGAGAAGGGAGAAGGACATTGAAAATAGGTGGAGGACTTCCCTGGTGGTTTAGTGGCTAAGACTGCACTTCCAATGCAGGCGGGCTGGGTTTGATCCCTGGTCAGGGAAATAGATTCCACATGCTGCAACTAAGACCCAGAGTCACCAAATAAATAAAGTAAATAAATATTTTTTTTAATGCATGGGATGGAGACTTCCCTAGTGGTCCAATGGCTAAGGTTCCATATTCCCAGTGCAGGGGGATTGGGTTTGATTCCTGGTCAGGGAACTAGATCCCACATGCCACAGTGAAAATTGAAGGTCCTGTGTGCCACAACTAAGACCTGGCACAGTCAAATAAATAAATAAAATATTTTAAAAACGCACAAACACAGGTGGGATGGAGGACTAAAACCCCAAATAATTCTAACTGGCTTCTCGAAGTGCCAACGCCTGACTGTGGTGTGTGAGTGTGTGTGTCTGTGTGTGTGTGACAGGCCAGAACACTGAAAACAGTGAATAACCCTCCAATGTTCAGGGACAGTTCTCTGAGCATAACGCATTCAATATTCCTCCCCCTCGTGGTGTGGTTTGAGTGTCTCTTCTCTTTCAATTTCTGAATGCTATTCCACTGTCTGCATGGACCACACTCTCTTTATCCATCTCCTACTAAAGAGCATCTTGCTTGTCCACCAGGTTTGGCAGTTATGAATAGTTACTATAAACGTGTATGCACAGGTTTTGAGTTAAGTTTTCAAATCAGCAGGATAGATACCTAGGCATGATTGTAGGATAATGTACTGAGTTTGTCTAGCTTTGTAGAAACTTGTCAGACTGTCTCCTAATGTGGCTGCACCATTTTGCCCCCAGCCCACCCACCACCTCCCAGCCATGATCAAGGATTCCTGCTGCTCCATATCCTCCCCAGAAGTTGCTATTGTCAGTGTTCTGGACCCTGAGGCTGGGAAAGATTGAGGGCAGGAGGAGAAGGCGGTGACAGAGGATGAGATTGTTGGATGCCATCACTGACTCAATGCACATGAGTTTGAGCAAACTCCAAGAGATGGTGAAGGACAGGGAAGCCTGGCGTGCTGCAGTTCATGGGGTCGCAAAGAGTTGGACAAAACTTAGCAACCGAAAAACAACAAAAGAAGTGTGTACTGATATTTCGTTCTTTTTTTTTTCAACCCACATTGGAGCATGGCCAATTTGGAACACTGAGCAGTTTTTCCCCGGCCCTGGATTTTGTGTTAATTTTTAAAATCTGTGTTTCGTCAAGGCCAGAGGGCTTAGTGGGAAGCAACAGCCCTCAGTTCCTCAGCTGAACCTGTGGAGTTTGTATATTGACAGAAGCATCGACTCATGTTAACGGGGATCTGGGGAGAGATCAGGGGAAAACAGAACACAACCATGTAAAGTAATTATCCTCCAATTAAAAATTAAAATGAAAAAGTTACCCCCTCCTCAAAGTATTGATGACTGCTGCTGCTGCTGCTGCTGCTAAGTCGCTTCAGTCGTGTCCGACTCTGTGCGACTCCATAGACGGCAGCCCACCAGGCTCCCACGTCCCTGGGATTCTCCAGGCAAGAACACATTCCAAAAAAACAGAAAAAGAAAAGAAAGTGACCACAGTGGAGTGGAACATAGGCAGCTCTGGTCAGGCAGAAGAATGGCTTTAAATACCCCATCAAAATATGTACAGTTAAACAAATAGCTAAAGTGGTAAAAATCTATCACCTTAGGAGGTGGTGGTTGAGAGTGGAGTTCCCAGTGTGTCCCCCACTGCTCACAACCGTGTGCACGCAGGGCCAGGAAAAGGGAGGCTAACCCCACAGGTGTGTGACCGGTCCTCACCGGGCATGCTACTGTCTGCACTGGGTCTGACTCTCACGCCTGATGACTTCCCCAGGAGCCCCACACTGCAGGCGTGAGCGCTTCTATTTCAGCCCAAATCTTCCTGTTTTTCCAGCATCTCTGCCTCCTTGGCTCCCTGATCCTGCCTCACATTTAGCACAGATCTGTTTATGCAACTCTGCTTGTCTCAGAGGCGACTTCACAGCCAGAAAATGCTGGAACATCAGACTCCCGCCTGGAGCCGGCGCCTTCTCCTTCCATCTTCCCTCCCCTCCCCTCCCTCCTCCCCTCACTCTGATCCTTGATGGACTCTTTGAAAGTCCTGGAATCACACCCCACAGCTGACGCCAAGATTGCTGATCCCGGGGGAGATGTCGCTGGCCCCTCTGCTGATCTAGAAAATCTCCCTGTTCTCTGGTCTATGCCCTGTATCTAATTTTAAAAGACAGCAATACTTTTCCGTTCCTAAATGATCAATTCCAGTTTTTCGAGTCCATCGACAATGATTTGGCTGATTCTCAAAATACTATGTTGTATTGTAATCGAGCTGGACACTGTGGGACCTTCCCAGAACAGAGCCCCCCCTCTATGTCCATGCCTGAGTTTTGTCTGTAGAAAAATTTTAGACAAAGAATACATTTAATCAGAGAAGTGAGAAAATGCAGAAAGGAAAACAAGCAAGACAAAATCATAATATAATAGTTTAGCCATTAAACGAAGTCAAGGACCTTTAGTATGTTATCAGGGACTACAGATAACATCCTGAGCCATGTCCTTTGAGCTGTTTTTCAGATACTGAAACCCTCACCAGGTGGGAGAAGTTGACTCTATTCTGCCTACCAGCATGGAGACCCCAGACCAGTTGGAACCAGAAGAGTCACGATGCTGATTCCTGATGACCTCACCACCAGTCTCACTCCCTCACCTCGGCTTTAAAAACCTTTCATTTTAGCACGAGCTCCCTGGATGCCTTTCTTGGCGCCTGCAATAAACACCACGCTTTACTTCACCACAGTCAGTGTAAGTAGACTGGCTTTACTGCAGCTCTGAGGGGTGGAATTTATTTGAACTGAAGGTATCAGTGGTCAGCCATGATTTAGAAATACGTGTTACATCTCTCTCTCCACAGAAAGAATGGGAAGTAATGATGACCCAGGAGCAAAGTTAGTGCCCAGATTTTAATCTAAGAATGAAAGCGTTGGTTGCTCCGTCATGTCCGACTCTTTGCAACCCTATGGACTGTGGCCTACCAGGCTCCTCTGTCCATGGAAATCTCCTGGCAACCACTGGAGCGGGTTGCCATTTTCTTCTCCAGGGGATCTTCCCGACCCAGAGATCAAACCCAGGTCTACATGCGCTGCAGGCAGATTCCTTACCATCCGAGCCACTAGTCCAAGAATCCCTCTCCATTAAAACCTTGATTCCTTGACAAAGTGGCTGGTTTGGGCCTGGAGCAGGGGAAACGTGAGATGAGCCTGGAAGCCTCTCAGACCACCAATGACTTGCAGGAGTTTCTCAGTTATCATGTGAGCCCTTCCAGGAACTGACACCAAAGCTGGCCATCCTATCCATCTCACTCCGTGTTCTCTGTCATGAACCCTCATTCTGCAGAGTCTGTATATTGGTGTCTCTTTAATTTTGAAATTTTGTCCCAGTTGTCAAAACAAAGCCTTCCTCACCTCGTCTTCTTCTTTACGATAAATAAGTCTTTTGTTTGTTTCTGGCCATACTATGAGGCTTTTGGGGTCTCAGTTCCCTGACCAGGGATCCAACCTGGGCCCCCAGCAGTGAGAGTGCCCTAAGTCCTAACCACTGGACCACCAGGGAATTCTCCAATAAATAAGGCTTTTAAAAAGCCAGTCACAGTCTGCCAGAGGATCTGGGCTTAGGCTCAGAGCTTCTTTTATGTTGGCGAAGCCTGCAAAGCTTCCCTGTTAAAACCCTCTGTGGATGTCCAGACCAGAGCTGACTTGGGGCAATGTGTCTTTCTCCAGCCTATCCTTCCTGCCCCAAGAGGTCCCTCCCTCCTTCTTCTCCTGGGAAGGAGCCAATGAGGAGAGAGGGCAGGGGGTGAGGGGAGTGCAAGGAGCCGGAATGGAAAATACACTTTTTCCAATGAATGTTGAACCTGTGATAGAAATGCTTTTGGCAGTGCAAGCTGAATTGCATTCCTGACATGGCCTGGAGGCACCTTACACGTGTCAAATGCACAGAATCCAAAAATGCATCCCTCAAGATTTTCCAATGTTCTCAGGAGACTGCTCCCCCTTAAAATAGAGGGAGGTCGGGGTCTTTTCCTCAGTATGGGTGCTCTGTTGTCGCTCACTCATATTTGACTCTTTGTGGCCTTGTGGATTGCAGCACACCAGGCTTTCCTGTCCATCACCATCTCCTGGAGCATGCTCAAACTCATGTTCATTGAGTTGGTGATGCCATTCAACCATCTCATTCTCTGTTGACCCCCTTTCCTCCTGCCTTCAACCTTTCCCAGCATCAGTGTCTTTCCCATGGGTGCTGTATGGGCATCAGACTTTATCTCCAGACCATTATTTTCCACGTGTATCTGCTCTGGGGTTTTTTCCTGCTCCCTTGGCACATTCATCTCCATCTAATTCACATCTTATTCCCTGTCTTTGTGCTACAAGCATTGTCAGGTGCTGCAAACATTCTGGGGCCCTTGCCAGCTCCCTGGGGTTCCAGGCAGTACTTACAGCTTTCATTTTCAGTCCGATGTGATTCAGGATCATGAACAGCTAGCTCATGGCCAGGAAGCTCCTTGCCAGTAGTTCCTAATTTATCGAGTTTGTGCAAACAACACTGTGACTTGGAAGTGAAGTAAAGCCACTGACATTCTTCCTGCTCTTTCTGGGTCCTCTGGGTCACTGAGCAGCTGAATCAATGCTGAGGAGAGCTGTTCCTATCCCCCAAGGCCTGGCAAGGACCCCAAAGGCAGTTTCCATCCCCTGCAGCATGGAGGCCCGAGAGCCCTGCAGAAATGGCCCCTGTCAGACTGCTCACCCTCTTCCAGCCAGCACTTCTCACATGGGCCATTTAAAGGGGGAAGATCATGCACAGTTGAGGGTCCCACTCAAAGGATGCTCTCTGAACAGCACTGCAGAAAAAAACAGCATTTCATTCCATAAAACTTTTGTGGCAGATTTGCATTTGCAAATTGTTCTATCTGCACATTGTTGCTGTTTAGTCGCTAAGTCCTTGTTGTTTAGTCACTAAGTTGTGACTGACTCTTTGTGACCCCATGGACTGCAGCTCACCAGGCTCCTCTGTCCATGGTATTCTCCAGGCAAGAATACTGGAGAGGGTTGCCATTCCCTTCTCCAGGGGATCTTGCCAACCCAGGGATGGAACCCACATCTTCTGCATTGGCAGGTGGATTCTTTACCACTGAGCCACTGGGGAAGCCTTCTATATACAACTGGAGTAATTTAGGATGTGTCTGCAGCCCTGGCAGCTGGGGAATGGATCGTCTTGTTTTAAGAATTGTTCTTTGAAGAGTTAAGAGGATTACACTCTTACCTCCTCTCTCTGCTTCTGTGTGATGGTATCTCATCAAACCTCTGTTGCCCAGCTAGTCCCTGATCCTCACAACCATCCCCAGAGTCTGGAGGGGTCCTCTGGGCTTTTCAGTGATGGGGGTGAGGCTCCCCCAGGGTCACAAGTGTGACCACAAGAGGCCAGGCCACGTGCATGGCTGTGTTGGAGATCAAAGAGCCAGGGCAGGCAGCAGAGAGAGCCATGGTGTGTCCTGGGGGAAACTTCATGCCATCCACGTCATCCACACCAGACCACCCAGAACAGAGCCAGGCTGCTCCCACCCTATCCCGACCAGAAAGGGAGAGGACAAAGCTGAGCTCTGCCCACTCCCCACCCCTTTGCTGAGCCCTGGAGACACAGGTCAGACTTGCTCCGGAGGAGAAACATTTTGTATCAGGTATGAGAATGCAGTGTTCCCTGGGGACTGAACTATTACAACAGGAAGTGACTTTTCTCAGGTTGTCATTGATGGAGGCATGACCCAGCTGGAGGAAGAGATTTGATATCACATAGTTGTGTGTGTGGAGGGGGTGACTGGAAATTTCAAGGCCCTCACATGTCTGTGTTGACAATGAAAACATCGTGATCATGTACTGAAGGATCAAGTCCATGGGATCTGGTGAACAGACTTACCTGGGCTCCATGATCTCATGTTCCAGGTGCCCTCGGCCTGGAATGTAGGTCCGTCCCACTTGGTGGGTGGTCACTGCTGGACATGGTCTTGATCAATGATCCTGTCATCAGCCAGGTGACCCAGGAGCACACTAAGCTCCATGGTTGACCAGAACCAAACGTTGTCTTTTTAGCCACATCAGACACTGGCTTGTCTAGAGTCCTTCCTAGAATCACACTCTCAGTTCTCCCCCCCCTCCCCCGCCCTTTTTTTTAACTTCCAAAAAAGTGGCTTTAAGTGAATTACAGACACATTTTTTAAAACTGGGGCATAATTGCCTTATGATGTCGTGTTGGTTTCTGCTGTGCCACATCAGCTCTATACATGCATATGTCCCCTCCCTCTTGCTTCTCCCCTCTCTCCTAACCCCACCCCACTCCTCTAGGTCATCACAGAGCGCTGAACTGAGCTCCCTGTGCTAAACAGCAGCTTCCCACCAAGTGAGTGAAAATCGTTCAGTCGTGCTGGACTCTTTGCGACCCCATGGACTGCCAGGCTCCTCTGTCCATGTGAGTTTCCATGCAAGAATACTGGAATGGGTTGCCATTCCCTTCTCCAGGGGTCTTCTGGACCTGTGGATTGAACCCAGGTCTCCCTCATTGCAGGCGGATTCTTTACCATCTGAGCCACCAGGGGAGCCCAAATCCGAGCCCCACCCCATCCCTCTAGGTCATCACAGAGCACCGAGGTGAGCTCCCTGTGCCATACAGCAGCTTTCCACCATGGGCTATCTGTTCTACACACTGCAATGCGTATATGTCAGGCTACTCTTCCAATCCATCCCACCTTCTCCTTCCCTCACTGTGTCCTCAAGTCCCCTCTCTCTGTCTGTGTCTCCAGTGCTGACCTGTAAATAGGCTCATCCATATCATCTTTCTAGATTCCATATATACACCTTAATATATGATACTTATTTCCCTTATTTGAACATAATACTGCACGACAAAGGCATCCACATGCTCAAACATAAGAGCCGAGCAAACCAGTGTGTGCTTTGTGAGTTAATTCCTGCAGAGTAAACCACACACACAGTCACACCCCACCACCCCCAGTCATACTACTGGAACCAAAATAGTGGAGTTTTCAGTGGAGAGGTGGAACTCTAGATGATTTTTCTTCCTTTTTTTTAAAAAAAATGTGGACAATTTTTTAAAGTTTTTATTGAGCCTGTTACAGTATTGCTTTTGTTTTGACTTTTTGGCCATAAGGCATGTGGGCTCTTAGCTCCCTGACTAGGAACTGAACCTGTATACCCTGCATTGGAAGGTGAAGTCTTAACCACAGGACCACTGGGGAAGTCCCATGCCTTCTTTTTATTAACATATATATTGTCTAATTTTTTATTTAGTGAAAATTTTTTCCAATAAATGGTATTATTTAATGACATTATTCTCATTAGACGTGGAGGAGGAACTGGCAATCCACTCCATTATTCTTGCCTGGAAAAAATCTATGGACAGAGGAGATTGGTGGGGCTACAGTCCATGGGATTGCAAAGAGTTGGACACGACTGAGCAACTGAGCATTTTCCTATTAGAGGAATTTTGTTCACTTTGCCTTGAAAGAGGAGCAGCATTCAAGTCCAACAGACGGATCCCCATGGGGTCAGCAAACCATCCCCTGCAGTGGACATCAGAGGAGATGGACATTAACCTGAGTTCTGTTAAAGAAGGGTTTAAGGCACCCAGCTAATATTTGGCCCAGGGTACAGAATGCACAATTTTACCACTTCTCTGTGGGTTTGCCTTCTAGGTTTACAGTCATTTCCTGCTATGAAGTTATGTCTTTACAAGGAAAAATTACATTAAGATAATATTGAAGATTTCAATCCGTCACCTGAAGTGAGCACTGCCTCTTTGTGACATCATAACTGCTCGATGGAGACCCGATTATCATGTCACAAACAGAGGATGAAGCCCGCAGGTAAGGAGGAAGCTGCAGGAGCAGATGAAGCCCCAGGAAACCAGGATGCCATCTTCATGCAAATGTCAAAGTTAATAAAGGAGAAGCAGGAGAGGGTGACAATTTCACTTTCATGGTATATCTGTCATCCTCACCGCATGGGCTCACACTATTTTCTATGCTGCTGCTGCTGCAGTTCCACTGATTCTTGGGATGGGATGATCCCCTGGAGGAGGAAATGGCAACCCACTCCAGTATTCTTGCCTGGAAAATCCCATGGACAGAGGAGCCTGCAGGGCTACAGTCCATGGGGCAGCAAAACGTCAGACACGACTGAGCTACAACAAAGCCAACATGCTCTCCAATCGCTCCATCCTTAATGCAGTGATGGAACACACAGGGCCCACATCCTCCTTTCTGGTGCAGGGAGTGATGGTGAGGATGGGAGAGGCAGGGGCAGGGACACAAGCTTGACGAAGCTGTGTATCTTTAAGGCTATTAGTCAATGTTTAAAGATAAAAAGTAACCAGCAATATTTAATTAAGCTACTGTTTCCCCAAGAGAGCTCTACATATTTCCCTGCTGAAAGGAATTTTACTAGTTTTGTTTGTTTTTTTTCCATTATGAAGCATGCCATTTATTTTCTTCCTGTGTAGTATTTGGGTATTGTTGAAAGCACTGCATACAAGGTAAAACCTCAAATAATGACAAGGCTTAGGGTTTAGGCTGTGGGTTCCAGTTAATGAAATATGCTGGCTCACTGAAGATTAAAATCAAAGACTCTTGTTTTTACCTTTAGGGTTGAGAATATTTTTACAAGTGAAGGTTCTGGGTAGATGAGCTCTAGTTAATTGACACTTTATTATATATGTCCTTTAGATTAGGTCTAAGACATTGTTTTTCATTTAAAAGGTCAGATCTTAACAAGGACAGGAAAGGCATGTGGAATGTGAATACTTCTTTATCGTCCAAAGAGTTGGACCAAATGACACACAAGTTTGCCAGTCACTCATTTCTGAAAGTGCAGGCTTCCTGCGAATAGCATTTTCCTTCATCAAAACTTTGTGCTGCTTCAGAAGGTAATTTCACTGTTGCCCTTTCTGTAAACCTAAATTAGCCTAGCCTAGTAGGAGTGGCGAGTGGCCAAAAGGAGATACCCCACGTCTAAGGTGAGTAGCGGTGGCCATGAGGAGATAGTCCACATCCAAGGTAAGCAGCAGCAGCTGCACTTAGCTAGAGCAGCTGTGAAGAGATACCCCACTTCCAAGGTAAGAGAAACCCCAGCAAGACGGTATGCACTGGGAGAGGGCATCAAAGGGCAAACAGACTGAAACCACAATCACAGAAAACTAACCAATCTAATCACATGAATTACAGCCTTGTCTAACTCAATGAAACTAAGCTATGCCGTGTGGGGCCACCCAAGACGGACGGGTCATGGTGGAGAGGTCTGACAGAATGTGGTCCACTGGAGAAGGGAATGGCAAACCACTTCAGTATTCTTGCCCTGAGAACCCCATGAACAGTATGAAAAGGCAAAAAGATAGGACACTGAAAGATGAACTCCCCGGGTCGGTAGGTGCCCAATATGTTACTGGAGATCCGTGGAGAAATAACTCCGGAAAAAATGAAGAGATGGAACCAAAGTAAAAACAACACCCAGTTGTGGATGTGACTGATGACAGAAGCAAGGTCCTAATCCTAATCCTAACCATAACCCTCTGGAATGTTAGGTCCATGAATCAAGGCAAACTGGAAATGGTCAAATAGGAGAGGGCAAGAGTGAACATCTACATTCTAGGAATCCCTGAACTAAAATGGGCTGGAATGCGTGAATTTAACTCAGATGACCATTATGTCTACTACTGTGGGCAAGAATCCCTCAGAAGAAATGGAGTAGCCATCATAGTCAGAAAAAGAGTCCAAAATGCAGTACTTGGATGCAATCTCAAAAACGACAGAATGAT
Organism: Budorcas taxicolor; assembly: GCF_023091745.1. Classification (NCBI taxonomy): domain Eukaryota; kingdom Metazoa; phylum Chordata; class Mammalia; order Artiodactyla; family Bovidae; genus Budorcas; species Budorcas taxicolor. The sequence goes on from NC_068920.1 coordinate 105,264,125, forward strand.
CTCTGTTCGTTTCCAAGGCAAGCCATTCAGTATCATAGTAATCCAAGTCCAAGCCCTGACCAGTAACACTGAAAAAGCTGAAGTTGAATGGTTCTGTGAAGACCTACAAGACCTTTTAGAACTAACACCCAAAAAAGATGTCCTTTTCATTATAGGGGACTGAAATGCAAAAATAGAAGGTCAAGAAACACCTGGAGTAACAGGCAAATTTGGCCTTGGAGTAGAGAATGAAGCAGGGCAAATGCTAATAGAGTTTTGCCAAGAGAACACACTGGTCATAGCAAACACTTTCTTCCAACAACACAAGAGAAGAATCTACACATGGACATCACCAGATGGCCAATACCGAGATCAGACTGATTATATTCTTTGCAGCCAATGATGGAGAAGCTCTATACAGTCAGCAAAAACAAGACCGGGAGCTGACTGTGGCTCAGATCATGAACTCCTTATTGCCAAATTCAGACTTAAATTGAAGAAAGTAGGGAAAACCGCTAGACCATTCTGGTATGACCTAAATCAAATCCCTTATGATTAAACAGTGGAAGTGAGAAATAGATTTAAGGGACTAGATCTGATAGACAGAGTGCCTGATGAACTATAGATGGAGGTTCATGACATTGTACAGGAGAAGGGATCAAGACCATCCCCAAGATAAAGAAATGCAAAAAAGCAAAATGGCTGTCTGAGGAGGCCTCACAAATAGCTGTGAAAAGAAGAAAAGTAAAGGAGAAAAGGGAAGATATACCCATTTGAATGGAGAGTTTTGAAGAATAGCAAGGAGAGATAAAGCATTCCTCAGTGATCAGTGCAAAGAAATAGAGGAAAACAATAGAATGGGAAGGACTAGACATCTCTTCAAGAAAATTAGAGATACCAAGGGAACATTTCATGAAAAGATGGGGTCGATAAAGGGCAGAAATGGTATGGACCTAACAGAAGCAGAAGATATTAAAAAGAGGTGGCAATAATACACAGAAGAACTACACAAAAAAGATCTTCACAACCCAGATAATCACAATGGTATGTATGATCACTCACCTAGAGCCAGACATCCTGGAATGTGAAGTCAAGTGAACCTTAGGAAGCATCACTATGAACAAAGCTAGTGAAGGTGATGGAATTTCGGTTGAGCTATTTCAAATCCTAAAAGATGATGCTGTGAAAGTGTTGTATTCAATATGCCAGCAGCTTTGGAAAACTCAGCAGTGGCCACAGGACTGGAAAAGGTCAGTTTTCATTCCAATCCCAAAGAAAGGCAATACCAAAGAATGCTCAAACTACCACTCAATTGCACTCATCTCACACGCTAGTAAAGTAATGCTCAAGATTCTCCAAGCCAGGCTTCAGCAATATGTGAACCGTGAACTTCCAGATGTTCAAGCTGGTTTTAGAAAACTCAGAGGAACCAGAGATCAAATTGCCAACATCCTTTTGATCATCAAAAGAGCAAGAGTGTTCTAGAAAAACATCTATTTCTGCTTTATTGACTATGCCAAAATGTATGGATCACAATAAACTGTGGAAAATTCTTCAAGAGATGGGAATACCAGACCACCTGATCTGCCTTCTGAGAAATCTATATGTAGGTCAGGAAGCAACAGTTAGAACTAGACATGGAACAACAGACTGGTTCCAAATAGGAAACGGAGTATGTTGAGGCTGTATATTGTCACCCTGCTTATTTAACTTATATGCAGAGTACATCATGAGAAATGCTGGGCTAGAGGAAGCACAAGCTGGAATCAAGATTGCCGGGAGAAATATCAGTAACCTCAGATATGCAGATGACACCACTCTTATGGCAGAAAGTGAAGGAGAACTAAAGAGCCTCTTGATGAAAGTAAAAGAGGAGAGTGAAAAAGTTGACTTAAAGCTCAACATTCAGGAAACAGATCATGGCATCTGGTCCCATCACTTCATAGCAGATAGATGGGGAAACAGTGGAAGCAGTGGCAGACTTCATTTTTGGGGGTTTCAAAATCACTGCAGACAGTGATTGCAGCCATGAAATTAAAAGAGGCTTACTTCTTGGAAGCAAAGTTATGACCAACCTAGACAGCATATCCAAAAGCAGAGACATTACTTTGCCAACAAAGGTCCATCTAGTCAAGGCTATGGTTTTTCCAGTAGTTATGTATAGATGTGAGAGTTGAACTATAAAGAAAGCTGTGTGCTGAAGAATTGATGCTTTTGAAGTGTGGTGTTGGAGAAGACTCTTAAGAGTCCCTTGGACTGCAAGGAGTTCCAACCAGTCCATCCTAAAGTAGATCAGTCCTGAATATTCATTGGAAGGACTGATGTTGAAGGTGAGACTCCAATACTTTGGCCACCTGATGTGAAGAGCTGACTTATTTGAAAAGACCCTGATGCTGGGAAAGATTGAAGGTTGGAGGAGAAGGGCATGACAGAGGGTGAGATGATTGGATGGCATCACCGACTCAATGGACATGAGTTTGGGTAAACTCCAGAAGTTGGTAATGAACAGGGAGGCCTGATGTGCCGTGGGCCATGGGGTCACAAAGAGTCAGACATGACTGAGCTACTGAACTGAACTGAACTGAGGTTCATGACATGGAAATAAACAACTCTAAATCTCAGTGGCTTCAAACTTCAGTGCTCATTTCTGGTTCGTTCAAAGTCTTTTACTGTCCAAAGGCAGGTGCTGTCAAAGTGAGGTTGAGGGATCAAGACTTTATCAGACTTGCAACCCTGCTATCTTCATACAGGGCACTCCCAGCCCCTCCCTGGGAGGCAAGAGACTGAAGAACAGGTGAGCTTTCCACTGCCCATCACTTCTGGGTGTGAATCTGTGGCCAGATCTAGACATGGGGCCCCATCCGACTATAAGATGCTGAGAGGTATACTTTTCTGTGTTATCATCAGATAGGGTGTGGAAGCAGACTTGGGTACCATCTCTTTCATATCAGCTGCTTTAGACATTGTAAGAAGAAAATGTCTTTTGCTGAGAAAATCTGAGACCTTGACATTTTATATATATGTTCAGTGCTCGGTTGCCCAGTTGTGTCCGACTCTTCACTACCTGGACTGCCATCTATGAGGCTCCTCTGTGCATGGGATTTCCCAGGCAAGAATACTGGAGTGGATTGCCATTCCCTTCTCCAGTGGATCTTCCCAACACAGGGTTCAAACCCATGACTCTTGCATCTCCTGCATTGGCAGGAAGATTCTTTACCACTAGCATCAGCTTGGAAGTCGATATTATATATATAATTATATATAAATATATACATATTATGTAAATAACATAATACATAGTATATGTAATATGAAATATATATTTCAAGGTGTTCCTGAAAAAAGAGGGGGGGTTCCACTGCCAAAGAGGCTGAAGAACACTGAATTGTGCCTTTCACAGTTGGTTATTCACAAAACACTCTGATGTATAAGGACCACGACCAAGAGCCTTTAGAAGGAGTTCCAGTTATGGGAGCTCGAAGATGTCCATAGGTCCTCCAGGGAAGAACGTCTGTAAAGCCACACAAAAGTGTCTGAAAAATCCATTTCAGGGTACCAGAAACCAAAGGCAGACAAGTTTAGATGCATTCTTGAAAAAAGTGCTAGAGTTTCGAGAAAGGGTCTGTGGTCTTGTCACCCAGGGTTGGGCTGCTCTCTGACTCTCAAAGACAGCTGCTCTGTTGTAAGGATTTACAATTCCTGGGTGGGGTTGGGGAGACTCCTGTGACTGCTGGTGGGAATGTACACACTTTGCGGGCTGGGGGACACCTGTGACTGCTAGTGTGAAGTGGAGGGCTTTGCAGATGAATGAGGAGGGTAGAGACTGTCCTTGACTAGACTCCAGACAGCTTCCCCCAACTCTTCTCCTAACGGGGCCTCATCCTCAGGTCTTGTCCATATCTCAGGCCTGCAGAGCCCAATTTTAGCAAGAAGCCTTCCATGTCAGGTTGGCACAAACCCCCCACCTCCCTTATCTGATCACCCCCAGTATCTGATCAAACTCCTCATTCCCTACCATGTCTGTGGTGATAGCTGATCATTCTGGTTTGTCTTCAGCAAGAAATCTGTTAAGTCAGGTTAGCAGAAATTTCCCCCACCCTGGTCTCTCTCAGTAATTTTCCAGCCACTGAGCCCCATAACCTGCACCTTTCTCATAAAGCCCTGCCTGTCCTTGCTGCTTTTGGAATCGAGCCCAGTTCTATATCGGGGGCTCCTCCCCCCACCCACCTCACCATTGCAACAGCTCCTGAATAAAATCTATATTTACCGCTTTGACTCCTGTCCAGCTCTGGTTTCTTTAGCAAAGGAAAGCCTGCAGCTTTAATAACCTGAGATCAGAGACCTCAGTTAGGACAAGCAGCAGACCTGTCAGAAATTTAACAAGGAAATTCCAGAAATGAGAGAGCTATAGAAGGGCTGAGGTGAGCCTCTACACACCCCTGAGTGACTGGAAAACTGTTCTGTGCAGAAAAGACTCCAGTGAGCCTGAGGAAAAGTGAAACGTGAGATGTAGCTGTAACTCGTAATGCATTCTCCAGCCCACACACCGGTCCTGCAGAGAGGACTTGAGTCTCACAGACACGAGGCCTGACGTGTCAGTGACCGCAGAGCTGTGTAGACACAGGAGCTGTGCTTAGGAAAGGCAGACCAAAAAAAAAGACAACAACAAACCTTAGCAGAGACATCGACTAAGTATCACAGAGGAGGCAATTCCAGGCTTTCAGTCCAGATGAGGAGGAAGAAGAATCGCAATCTGAAGGAGAGGGATATAGAGTTGTTATAACGCATCGCCTAACATGTCCAGCTTCAGTGTAAAACCTTAAGAGACTGAGAAGAAAATAGGAAAGTATGACTCATACTCAGGGGGAAAGGCAATATAAGCTGTCTCTGAATGGGCCCAGATGTGGGGTTTGGCAGATGGACTTCAAAGCCCCTTTTATAAATATGTTCAAAGAGTTAAAGGAAAATATAACAATGAATCAAAGAATCTCAATAATGAAGTAGAAACTATGAAAACAGTAAAAATTAATCCTAAAGCTGAAAATATTTTTAAAATGAAAGAAATCACCAGATGGGTGTAGCAGTAGATTTCAGACAGCCGAAAGATGAATCAGTGAATTCAAAGATTGCTTAATAGAAACTATCCAATATGAAGAATAGAATAAAAGAGGATGAAAAAAAAAAAAGAACAGTTTTAGCAATCTGTAAGGCAAAATCAAGTATACTAGGAGAGAAGAGGGAGAAAAAATAATTGCTGAAAACTTCAGAAATTACTTAGAAACAACCTGTAGATTCAAGCTGCTCAATAACCCTCAAATAGGAAAAACAAAGAAATCCCCAACTAGACCTTCAGACTTACCACTCTAGGCAAAGGAAAAAGAGAAAATTTGAAAGCAGAAAAAGAAGACAACATATAATGAACCATTGTTAAGATTAGCATCTGTATTTTCAGACAATGCAAGCCAAGGGCCTTGGAATTGCATATCCAAAGTGCAAAGGTCAGCTGTGGACCAAGAATTCTATGTGCAATGAAATTCTTCACAAATAAAGATGAAATTAAGATTCTCAAATAAATAAAAGCTGAGGCCCAATCTACAGGATATTTATAAACAGTCCTTCAGGATGAAAGGAGATTGATATATAGGAATGCATAGAGAATACCAGAAGTGGTAAATATGTGGGCAAGTATAGGAGTGCATAAAGCAGTAATTGTAACATTGATCTTGTGTTAGGTAAAGCCTTCTCAGATATGACACCAAAAAAAAAAAAGGCATGATAAAAAATAAATAAATTGGACTTTCTCAAATTCTAAAACTTGTATGCTTCAATGAACACCCTGAAAAAAAGTGAAAAGACAGAAATAGAATAATAGAAAATATGAAAGAAAAAATGGCCAAAAGATCATGATAAGAATTTCTCCAAAGAATTTATTGCTGTTGTTTATTTGCTAAATTGTGTCCAACTCTTTGTGACCCCATGGATTGCAACACACCAGGCTTCCCTGTCATTCACTATCTCCCCGAGTTAGCTCAGACTCACATCCACTGAGTCGGTGATGCCATCCAACAATCTCATCCTGTCGCCCCCTTCTCCTGCCTTCAATCTTTCCGAGCATCAGGGTCTTTTCTAGAAATGGCCAATAAGCTCAAGAAAAGATGCTCAACACCATTTGCCATCAGAGAAACTTAACTCAAAATCACACCAAGATACCACTTCACACTTCTTGCTGCTACTGCTAAGTCACTTCAGTCATGTCCGACTCTGTGCGACCCCATAGACGGCAGCCCACCAGGCTCCCCTGTCCCTGGGATTCTCCAGGCAAGAACACTGGAGTGGGTTGCCATTTCCTTCTCCAGTGCATGAAAGGGAAAAGTGAAAGTGAAGTCGCTCAGTCGTGTCCAACCCTCAGCGACCTCATGGACTGCAGCCTTCCAGGCTCCTCCGTCCATGGGATTTTCCAGGCAAGAGTACTGGAGTGGGGTGCCATTGCCTTCTCCTCACACTTGTTAGAATGGCTTAATTTAAAAAGACAGTTATAACAAGCGCTGACAAGGACATCAGAGATGGGAACCCTCATACCCTGTTGACAAAAATGTAAAATGGTGCAGGCATGGTGGAAAATAGTCTGGTAGTTCTGCAAAAGTTTGAACATAGAATTACCACATGGCCCAGCAATTCTACTGCCCAAATTGTTCCCACCTCAGATCAACCCTAAAGGAATGAAAACACATGTCCACACAAAAATGTATACATAAGTACTCATAGCAGAATCATAACAGTGAAGATGACTCAAACTGATGAATGGTTAAGTAAAACATGTTGCATCTACAAAGTAGAATATTATTTAGCAATAAAAAGAATATTATTTAGCAATAAAAAGCACTACAGCATGGGTGAAATTTGCAAACACGCTCAGTGAAAGAAACCAGTTACAGAAGACCACATGTGGTATTATTTCCTGGGTATAAAATGTCCACAGCAGGCAAATCCAAAGAGAGAAGGCATGTAGTGATTGCCTGGGCTGGGGAAGCGGGAACTGGGCTGGAATAGGGAGTGATTCTCAGTGGGGCTGCATTTGGGGGTGGGGGGTAAAGAAGACGTTGGGGGGCTTCCCAACTGGCTCGGTGGGAAAGAGTCTGCCTGCCAATGCAGGAGATACAGGAGACATGGGTTTAATCCCTGGGTTGAGGAGGTCTCGTGGAGAAGGAAATGGCAACCAGTATTCTTGCCTGGAGAAATCCCATGGACTGAGGAGCCTGGCGGGCTACAGTCCATGGGGTCACAGAGAGTCAGACACAGCTGAGCACACACGCAGGAAGACATTCTAAAATTGATTGAGATGATTGTCACACAACTCTAAATGCACTGAAAATTATTGCATTGTTAAAAAGAAAAGCCAAGTGAGTGCATAGATGCGGTGTACGTTCCACACTCTAGTTGGTGGTGTAGGGTCTAAATACCGAGCTCCAGATGTCCACACAGTGCACTAGGAGATGAGGACAGATAGACAGGCTTGTCCTTCGCAGAGCCCAGAGCCGGACTTAGCACTTGACAGACAAGCAGTCAAATTGACCGTGGACAATCTCAAAATAGAGAATTTAAAACAACAAATCCCGTGCTTTCCTTGTGCTTCATTCTATCTCTTGTCTGTTCACTGATTGATGGAGACCTTTCAGAATCCTTCTGCCCTCTGAAGTTAATTGTATGAACTACATAAAGCCAAGGTTTCCAGGTGCTGGAACCCACATACCACAGGGAACCTGTAATGAGCAAGACCTATGTGTCCAGGTGTGGAGGATTTATTTCAACTCCCCAGGGAGTATTTTGGCTTGGATATGCTGGGTTGCTTTATGCATTTTCCAGATTGCATTGACCATAAATTACCATTGGCTTGGAGCGGTTCCCATTCTCCTTGGCAGGCTGCTGATCTAGATCGTGAATGCGCCAGCCTGACCTGAACTCACCAGCCACTGAAAACACAGCTGCTCACAAATGCACCAACAGCCTCTGGCCACAGCAGGGGCCAAACCATGGGTCTCATCTCCATCAATTGCTCTTTCCATGTCAGCTTGGAAGATGGTTCCCTCCGATGTGTTCCCTGTTTACCTGACTGCTGCCTGCTTCTTGCGTCTAGGAGCCTTGACTAGATCTTCAACAAATCCTCCTTCAATACTCATGCCTTCCTCTCTTAAAACTGCAAGGTTCTTTAGGAAGTGATGCCTCCCTTTAGCACTTCCCAGGTAGCTCAAATGGTGAAAAAAAAACCAAAAAAACAAAAAAACCCTGCCTGCCAATGCAGGAGACACAGGTTCAGTCCCTGGGGTAGGAAGATCCCCTGAAGAAGGAAATGGCAATCCATTCCAGTATTCTTGCCAAGACAATCCCATGGACAGAGGAGCCTGGTGGGCTACAGTCTGTGGGGTTGCAGAGAGTCGGAGCTGACTGCAGGTCCCTCGTTACATGTTTCTGTACTGAGACTCACACAGCACTTTCCATACAATGAGCACAGGCAATGTAACTCTTGGTATAGCTACCACCAAGACACTAGTTGGGTCTTCAGAAAACAAACTGGACTTTTCCTGCCAACTATATCTGGTAAGGGGCTTCCCCGATGGCTTAGTGGTAAAGAATCTGCCTGCCAATGCAGGAGACTCGAGTTACATCCCTTGGTCAGGAAGATCCCCTGGAGAAGGAAATGGCAACCCACTCCAGTATTCTTGCCTAGAGAATCCCATGGACAGTGGAGCTTGGCAGGTGAAAAGTCCATGAGGTCGCAAAGAGTCAGACATGACTTAGCGACTGAGTATACACCTTGCTGGTGAAAGTAGATTGTAATAACCAAAAGAACTGTGGGAGGGATTAAAAAAAAAAAGGTTTTGTAAAACACAGACCTTCTGGGATGTGTCCAGGATGAGCAGAAGTGATCCTTACCTTTGGAGAGGAGTGGACATGTGCCACATTTTCTTGAAATTTCACCCCTAGAAACTCATCTTTTAGTTGCACACTTTTCCTACTGTGAAAATGTAAATTCGTGCAAGATAGAGAGTACACTGAAGTCACATGGTTTTTACTAAAGTAGTGTGGATTAGTTGACTGGTTTCTCATGTGACAGCTCACAACTCCTGAGAATCCGTTTTTGAAGGAGACACAAAGACATGGCCTGCAAGTTTATTGTGGAAGCGAGTGAGCAGACCCAGCTGTGCAGCGATGGCATAGGTGTAGAGTCCGCAGGTGGGCTGGGGTGCTGGCAACCCACCGGAGGAAATACGGGAAACAAGTGTCTCTCAGGAGAGGGGGCAAAGTGAGAAAAGCAGAAAAGCGGGGAGCGGGTGCTGAAAGGATGGAGGAGGCACCCATCTCATAGCACGTGCGGAGAGGCCCAGGGCTGCTGGAGCACGCGCCCTTTGGGAAGCACTCCATTGTATACCTGGCTGGCACGGCAGCCAAGGCTGCTGCCCGGTGTCTGATCCCTGCTCACGTGGCCCTGTCCTGCTGAGAGGTTCCTTCTTCAAGCTGTTAGAGTTTCCTTGAAGTTGGCTGATGTGTCCTCCATGTCCCCAACCCTTTCTCCCCGCCAGTCCCTACCTACATAACAGAATTTCGCTTCTCCTCCACATCCACAGCAGCCCGCTCTCAGGACCCCGCCCTTCACTGCCTCCTGCCTCTCGAGCAACCCGTCCCCTAATTAGACCACGAGGGCCTGGTGACAACGCAGTCACCTTCACAGACTCTGTGGCCGGCAGAGAGGAGACCCTCAAAAAATAGTAACAAAAACAAACGAATAGTTTAAGGTACTATGTTTACAAAAATACAGCCATGAATCAGTATTTCTCCAAGTAAATAAACCACTGAACTTGAGAAAATTATTCTCTCTCAAGGGCTTTGCCACAGATGGGTTCTTCTCAAGGGCAGAGAGTGGTTTATGAAAGCAGGGCATTTCCACCAGGAGTAGGATCCCACTCTGTCTGCAGGAATGCTCCAGCAGGCCAAGAGGAAGAAGTGGGGATGTACGTGTTGCCCGGGTGATGGATAAAGCAACTGGAGAAAGGACACTGAAACGTACTCAACACGACAACCTGACCATGCGGGACCTGGAGTTCTTCACAGAAGCGGCTCCCCCAGCCTCCCTGCCACCCTTTTTTCCTAGAGAGTTCAGAGTCCCTACACACAGACATTCTCAATTTCCAGAGCACTCAAGCAAGACAAAATAGATCTTTCCCATCTGTAGTTTCATGGACGAATGATTCACGAAGCTGAAAGGCTCTTTGCCCAGCCCTTTGAAGAGGTTCCTTCTGTTCTTTGCCGTACAACTGAAAATAAGGGCAGATCCGCAGCTCCGCTGTGCGCCTCGTGGGTCAGATGATGCTCGGCATTTCGGGCCTCTGGGCCTTTTCCATGTGAAATGGTTCTTGGCTAATAGAGACAGATGAGCTGTGGGCTCGGGGCTTGGGCTGGCAGCACTGTAGTCACAAGGAACAGGGCGCCGAGGCTGAATTCCTCCTGTGTCTTCCCTGTGAGGCAGGGGCGTTCATCCAGCTGGGAGCCGTGGACCCGTGAGAAGGCCAAACCTCTCCTGAAACCAGGCTCCCCTGGGCTCATGGGGGGCCCTGTCTCTTAGACTAGCCTTTTCTGTAGGGGTTCCCTGCCCTGTCCAGTCTGGGAAAATCAAACCGCACGCTAGCAGACTACGGCACTAATAATATAGAGTGAAGGATTTCCAAATCTCCAAGGATAACATCCTATCAGGGATCATGACTAATCCATCCTTTTTTGAAGTGATTTTTAAGCTTGATAACCTCTTAGATTAAAAAAAAAATAGGATGAAATGATATAAAAGCAAATAAATAAATAGGTACACAAACTGGAAAAAAGTCATTTTGCATAGGGATTCCAATCCTGTATAAGTTTTGTTTGTTCAGTCACTCAGTTGTGTCTGACTCTGTGACCGCATGGACTACAGCATGCCAGGCTTCCCTGTCCTTTACTATCTGGATTATGCTCACATTCATGTCCATTCGGTCAGTGATAATATCTAACCATCTCATCCTCTGCCACTCTGCTCTCCAATGCACAAACCAGTTTACTAGAACTCTAAACTAGCTAGCATTTTGAATATCCCAATATGTATATACAATCATGTGTCATTAATTTTGGTCTGTCTACATCTTTATCTAGAATGTAACAATGGCTGAATTTCTATAGCCCTCCATTTTAGAAAGCTGGGATTCACTGATAAATTTACCATATAAGCATCTTTTTCTTTCAACAAATCCATTTAAAGATAGCTTATATACATATTTTAAAATAGCATATACATGCCTTTTTTTTTTTTTTTTTTTACAAAATAGCTTATGTTTGATGGAGACAGCCACGTTTAGAAGGTGTGCAACACTGCAATGCTGTGCTCACACTGAACAGGCAGAGTGAGCACAGACTTCAGATTTCAGAAGACTCTCCCCACTTCAGACACCAGCCACAAGTTCCAGGACTCCCAAGCCCCCACCCTTCTGACCAACAGGCTACAAAGACTCGCAGCCCTCTCAGGTTCAATAACTCCTTGGCACAGCTCACAAAATTTGGGAAAACACGATACCCATGATGCCTGATCATTATAAAGAGCACAAATCAGGACCGGCCATGGGGTAGTCCACGGGGTTGCAAAGAGTCGGACACAACTTAGCAACTGAACAATAATAAACAACCACCCTCCTGGCACACTGATGAATGGTCACCAGTCAGGAAGCTGAACGGAGCTGTGTCCAGAGTACTTATTCTGATTTCATTACATAGGCATGATTGATTAAATTATTGACCCCAATCAGCCCCCTTATCTGAACTGTGATTTCCGCTTGAGGAATATTCCCTGGGGGACAAGCCAGATACCTCACTGGGCCATGTGAAAGATGAAAACATTTACTTTTATCTCATTTTTTCATTTTGGTTTGGTAGTTTTTTTATGGTGTGCAGAAGATATCTTTGTAGAGTATATTCATATATGTAAAATGGAGCAATATACTCAGACATTTTAAATGATAAAAACCGTGTCCTACATCAGATGAAGAGCACTGTTTTAGAGCTGGAGAAAGTAAGATCTCTCCAGGCTAAACTCGTACATTTGGTTCCTTCTAATGAACTCTGATGTATTCTTCTCTGAACAGATGTACTCCAAAACATGTTTGTTTTGTTTTAACGAGGTCCTAAGATCTTGAGAATAACATCACGCTTAGCACTCATATCTTAGTGTTTAATGTTCATTCCATACATTTGGAAAAAGTTCTCCCCCCCCACTGTAGCAGTTTCCATGCTGGTGGATGCAGTCTTACCACACAATCTTTCCAGGAGGGAGGACCAAGACCGCTGATCAGGCTAGTCAGCACCTCGCTTTCTTCTCCTCTTGTTTTGGGGGCAGCGGTCAGTGTCTACACCCTGGGCACCCCAAGGAGATCCCAGAGTTGTTCTCAGGAAGCCGGCAGGTGGTGCTGTGGTCCCGTGCTCGGGATGGGGCCTGGGCTGCAGTCAGAGCTTGTTCCCACGGGGAGGATGGAGGACACTGGTCACCCCTCTACCTGTGCACATCAGGAAAGGATGCTCTGCCTCACCGCACGGCAGAAATAACAGCAGTTCTCAAAGGCAGCCTCCAAAGTTAGTGGAGATCAAGAAGACACTTTCATTTCCCCTTCAATGATTGACAGTAGCTTTCTTTTTGACTGGAATGCAGGGTTGGAAGTTACTGAAATTCCTAAGCCTGCAGGGCACAGCTGGCCATGGGGGAGGCCCCAGCTGGTAACTGGTGATGGTTACCTGGAGCTGTGCCTGCCATGATGACCTGGTAAATAGTCCAAGGGACACTGGCTGTCCAGACGGCCCTGAGGTCCATCTCATTGGCAGCCCTCCCATCCCAGCCCCTCCCACCCCAAAGACACCACTAGACTCTCTCCTTCCTCCATCCACACACTAAAAATGTACCTTTCCACAGCCTATTTGTCTCCAGTAATTGTGAAGTACTTGAATGAAGACTCCCAGAAACAAATTTTCCATGAAATTGAAAACCTTTTATCAACTTCAGTTTCTCTAAAGCTGAAATGTCTGTTAAGGTGTGTGTGGGGGGGCTAGATGGGGGTACTGAAGGGTAGAGGGTACTTGGGCTCCCATAAAACCATTGGTTTTTCCACCCTGGCTACACAGCAGAATCACCTGGGAAGACTTCTATGTCTGATGCCGCAGGGACCTGCACCCAGGGCCACATTATGATTTTTGTGGGCCCTGCCTTCATAGAAGTTATTGAAAATCATATTTTTACAACTGTGTTGGTATAAAGACAAATATGTTAATATTTCAGGTTAAAAGCTTTCCTATGATCTAAAAGTTCATTTTTTCTTCTCATTTCAGAAGGAAAAAATGTTTGTAGGTCCCTGGAAGTGCAAGGAGATCACACCAGTCAATCCTAAAGGAAATCAATGCTGAATATTCATTGGAAGGACTGATGCTGAAGCTCCAATACTTTGGCCACTTAATGTGAAGAGTCAACTTATTGGAAAAGACTCTGATGCTGGGAAAGATTGAAGGCAAGAGGTGAAGGGGATGAGATGGTTGGATGGTATCACTGACTCAATGGACACGAGTCTGAGTAAACTCTGGGAGATAGTAAAGGACAGGAAGCCTGGTGTGCTGCAGTCCACGGGGTTGCAAAGAGCTGGACACGACTGAGTGACTGAACAACAACAACAAGTGTCACGGGCCCACGCACAGTGCCATCTGTGCACAGTGGGTGAGTCAGTCCTGCCGGGAAGCAGACTTTCTCAGGGGAACTAAGGCTACAGTGTTTTCCTAATGTTCCAGCTCTTCCAGGGAAAAGCCAAGGCAGACACTCATTTCCAACCACTGGGGAAGGAATGCCTACTCACTGAATGGGTGACCAAGAGACCAGTTTCCTCTGGTCTCCACAGAACACAGTCAGCCAAGGTCAGCCTGAAATTCTGGCAGAATAAAGCATCACTAACTCCATCATCATCTTGCCTCTGGGATTCTAACCCCACCTGCCTGATCAGACAGCCCCAAATCTTAGAGCGGAAGAGCAGGAAGCCCTGTCCATCCATCTCATTTCCGGATTAGGAACAGCCCTGTTGCTAAAGGCCTGGACCAAGGTCATGGAGCTGCTGGAGCCAGAGCATGCCTCCACATCTACCTGCAGGCCTAGAGGGCAGAATCTGAGCTGCAGACCCAGTGTGCTGAGGATGGAACAGGCCCATCACTGTGCCCCAAGGCTCACTGGACCTGGCATCTCATCACACGTGCCATTTGAGCTGAGTTTGAATAAAGGTTCCTGAGTTGCCATGGAGATGAGTTTGGGGGCTGAGAGGGCACATGCGTGGAATTGGAGGGGAGCTCGTGTCCTACAGTACCATTTATTGAAGTGTTTTCCATTAGGAATTAGGGCATTAATTAATTGAAAACACCTAGTCACTTTCTTGGCACCCTTTGTGCAAAGGCAGCCAGGAGGCAGGGCTGAATGCTTCACAAGTTTTTCCCTTCTGTGTGCACCCCCTGAAAGCCACTTATGGTTATTGTCCACAAGACCTGCATTCCTAGTTTCCTCATAGTCATCAAGTTAAACACAGGTTGGTGCATAGATAAGACAGAGTCGGAAATGGAAACAGCCAAGAAAGTACAGGAAAGGGCTGTGTGGGAAGTAAAGCTTACAAGTTGACGACAATGTATGTTTTCCTTGGTGGGGGTCACTTCTCAGCACTGGAATCAGTACAGCTTGGACCAGCCACTCAGAGCCCAGTACTGTTTGCTGGTTATTTTGGTTTCTCACCAAAGCTATGCCCAGCCACATACAGCACAGAAATATTTTAAAAGCCCTTTATCTCTTCGATATCTTGAATTACTATTTTTAATCACTGCTTAGAGGAATATTGAAGAGAAATACACCAAAATGTTAACAGGATTTGTGCTTGAGTGATGGGATTTTTTAACGGTTTCTTTATCTCTCATATTTTCAACTTTTTATTTTGAGTTAGATTCACAAGAAGTTGGAAAAATAATACAGTGTATCCTTCACCCAGCTTCCCCCAACAGTTACATCTTACATCGTAACCATAGTTACAGTCACCAAAACCAGAAAGTTAACTACAGATCTTAGAAGATTTCACCAGTTTCTCTAACACATGCCCTTGTGTGTGTGGTTTCTATGCAAATTCGTCACACAGAATTGGGTTCTCTTGTTTTAAAAACTTTTTATAATGAAAAATGTATTTGTCTTGTTATAAAGAGAAAGGTTTTACTTTTAAATCTGTTTCTGGGAATCCCAGAAAAAAAAAAACTCAATATGTAAATTGCTAGGCACAAAAATATTTCCTGTTAAATTATTTATAAACAAATTTAAACCACTTACGTGTCCAACTTGACATAATTGAATTGATTTAACTGGAGTACATTTGCTTAATGGATATGGTGCAACCATATGCACAGTTTATGAAAAACGATGTGATGACAAGCAGGTGTCTGCTGCTGAAAAGGAGCAGGAGCCTATGAACCTTCCCTCCCATATCCTCTTCCTGCCTTTTTTCTGCAGAAAAGCTTTAGCCAAAGAATAAATTTCATCAGAGAAGAAAATACAGAAGCAAAGTAAACCAACAAGCAATAGTTTAGTCCTTAAACATAGCCAAGGACCTTTAGTTCCTTCTCAAGGGTTATAGATAATATTCTGAGCCATGTCCTGTGAGTTGTCTTACAGATACTGAAACCCTGACCAGATGGGAGAAGCTAACCACGTGATGACCGGATTGCATCTATGACATAAGCTGCCAAAATTCTGAGAGCTGGCCTCAAGGAAGTGGGAACAAGCAGCCTTGGAACTGAAGACTAACTACCTAAAGCATTCAAGATGACGTTGATCAGACCACCAACGACCAATTTCAAGATGCCAGTCAGAGCTGACTGCTGTTTTTGCCTGGAGCCCCCTCCCTCCACCTATAAAAGCTCTTTCCCCTTGCTTGTCAGTGGGGGAGGAGAGTTGGCCTTTGGACAGAGGTGCACCCTCGCCCTCCCACCTCCCTGTACCCCCGGGTTGCCAGCATCCAAAATGAAGCAAATTTTCTTTTCCACCAACTTGGCCCCTTTATTGGCTTTTGAGCGACTAGCAGCTGGACTCCACTTTCGATAACAATGAGGTTGAATGAAAGCAAGATATTAATACAAAACTGTTCAACTGGATTATAACTGTGGAAAGAGATCAATGTACCGGGAGTGGGGGAGGGTGGCAGGTGGGATGGGAGGCCAACATACTAAAATGGTTCCTCTCCATTTTTCTCTATTTTCCAGACTTTCAAATATTACTGTGCATCACTGGTGACCTTACTAAAATACAGATTCTGATTCAGTTGGCAGGGCCAAGCTGCAAGCATGGCCTAACATATCAGTTTCTAACAAGCTCCGAGGTGATGTTGATCCTGCTGTTCTGTAAGCCACACTGCTCAATGACTGATTATAAGAAAACAGGCCCTTTAGATATAAAACGCTTATGCTCAAAAGTGGCCTTGAATGCCAAAGCATACCAAAAAAAAAAAAAAATCAACAAAATCTCCAGATTCCACTTGGATTTCAAGTAACAAGTGCAGACATTGCTTTGCCCAGCCTCAATGGTGAGATTATTCTTTGTTCTGAGTTGCCCTTTGTTTTTTTTTTCCTGGCCATGGCATGAAGGATCTTAGTTTCCTGACCAGAGATTGAACCCGCACCTTCTGCATTGGAATCACAGCGTTTTGACCACTGGACCACTAGGGAAGCCCCCGAGTTACCATATTTTACTGGAGGTGGGATCAGAGTTTTTTTACCTACTCTCACTGTACATGCTTCAATCCAGGGCTTGAGCCTTGTTGACACACTGCTTCCTTGGGAGACCTTTTCTGTCTCCTTATCATGATGCCCGAGAACCTAGGACCACATACAAAGTGGAAAAATGGGAATCTCACTCCCCGTCCTTGGGTCCCACAACTGCCTGTCTGTTTAAGAAAAGTAACTTGAGGAACCTGGGTGCACCTTATCTCTTGGTGGCCTAAACCACGAAGCACTTTTTTCTTTCAACCTTTCAGCAGAGGCTGTTTGTTCTTTGGTAGCCAAATTAGATTACTGGATAAAACTTTCTATTTTTAGTGATAGAATGCAGCAGAGTTATTTCTTGTGAGTCAATATAGCAACATATGACTCCCTTTCTTTGCTGTTCATAGATTCAAGTGCTCTATGAATAGTACTTGACTTTTGTAATATATTCTTATTACATGCATGTTCTGTGCAGAATATATGGACTTTTAAAAATGTGGGACTTCCCCGGTGGTCCAATGGTTGAGAATCTGCCTTGTAATGCAGGGCACAGGGTTGACCCCTGATTGAGGCAGATCCCACATGCCTTGGGGAAACTAAGCCCATGTGTGTGCCACAACTACTGAACCTGTGCTCCACAACAAGAGAAACCACCGCAATGAGAACCCTGTGTACCATAACTAGAGAAAGCCTGCGCACAGCAGCAAAGACCTAGTAAATAGATTTTTTAAAATGTAATAAGAAAATAAACTGCCCAAGCTTACAGGAGGGTTTTTTGTTTCTTTGTTTGTTTTTACTTTGTTTTTAGTTTTGCCTGGATATAACTTGCATGACTCTTTCTGAAGTTGTTACCATACGTGTCAAGCTGCGTCATATCTGCTTTATCTTACTTGATCCTCAGCAGCTCCCGGAGGAGCTAGTTGGATGTTACAACTCCAGGTCATCTGATTGGCTCACTTGTGATAGTTATTCCACCATGGACCCAGGGGCTCTTGAAACTGCTCCTTTACAGCCTGGTCTGTCACCTCTCTGGGGACACTCCCTGAAGACCAGTCACAGCCTAAACTGCTCTACTAATGTATCAACAAAACAGACTAATGCAGAAGGGGCAAGCTGCTCCTAAATATTAGTTGGATGAAATGGAATTTATGGAGCACTCTCATCTTGGAAGAGGTGGCTGCAGTGAACTAGATGGTTTCCATCTGTTACTGAGTCCAAGTTTATTCTGCTCACCACAGACAGGCTAAAAATTTGAGAGAGGAATTGTTGGGGCAAGGAACAGTGACTTTATTCTGAAAGCCAGCAGACAAAGAAGATGGTGGACCTGTGTCCCAAAGGACCATCTTGCCTGAGTTAGGATTCAGGCTCCTTTTATCTTAGAGGGGAGGGACTACAGTCAAGCATTTTCGGGTCCCTGTCAGCCTCCAGGGGGAATGTGTGAGCTTCTTCCACCTGTAGCTACTCAGAGCTGGGCCTGGCCAGGAGGTTTCTCTTGTTGTTCTCTGTTGAACACTTTAAAAACACCATCTATCAATTGAGAAGTGTTCATCCCAAACGCACTATCTAATTTTTACAACTTATCACCTATTTATCTAAGGTATTTTGCCCCCCAAATCAAGTTTACCACTGGAATATGTGCAGGGGCCTTGGGATCTGCGTTAGTACAATGTCTGTAAGTCTGATAAATCCTTTCCAAAAATTCAGAGGGGTCTTCACTTTTTGGTGGTTTTTTTTTTTTTTTTTTTTTGCTGACCTCCTGGAATTCTGTTCTAACCCTTTTGCTTTGGTTCCCTTTCCAAAGTCATGCTGAGATGCGCTGATGTGTGTGTGCCCAGTCGTTGCTCAGCACGTCCAACTCTGCAACTCCATGGACTATAGCCCGTCAGGCTCCTCTGTCCATGGGATTCTCCCCAAGAATACTGGAGTGGGTTGCCATTTCCTGCTCCATGGGATCTTCCTGACCCAGGGATCGAACCCGGGTCTCCTGTGTCTCCTGCAATGTCAGGCAGGTATTTTACCACTAGTGCCATCTGGAAAGTATGACTCAGGGAACTCAAACTGGTGCTCTGTAACAATCTAGAGGGGTGGGAAGGGGTGGGAGGTAGGAGAGAGGTTCAAGAAAGAAGGGACATATGTATACCTGCGGCTGATTCATGCTGATGTATGGCAGGAACCAACACAATGTTGTAAAGCAATTATTCAATTAAAAATAAATGATTTCTAAACAAACAAACAAACAAAACACTGTAAAACCACAGGTAGCAAGGGATCACCTCTAACCATTCAAATGACGACTTTCCGCTTTGGCATCAACCAACCAGGCTGAATTCTAGGGTTTTTGGAGATTGTAGGAACCAAGTGGAACCTTTCTCTTCTCCTCCGGAAGAGAACATCCTGCTCTTGGACAAGAATAGACAGGATTTTCTCTTTTGGTTCCTTTCTTCCATGGGACATCAGGAAAATTTTACATATCACAAGGTTGACTTGGCTGTAAATGGAGAAACAGTACCAGACATAATGAAACAAAACAAAAACACCCAGGGGACAAATAGAATCCTAAGTAAACCCTCAAGTTTGTTTTGTGGTTCTACATATACCAAGAACACAAGACAGGAGACCACACACGATGTAACTAACGCAAGTGGAGCAGCACGTGGTGCACAGGACCCCAGGATGACGCTGCCTGCCTAACCCCCAGTGGGGACCCTTTCAGGACTGTGTCCACACACTGTCACAATAAGACACCATCTCCTCTCACTCACAGGTTTATGGCTGTAAGCAGACTACATATCCAAAATAAGCCTCAGGGGACTTTCTTCAGGAGTAGTTGTAACATTCCCTGTTTCTAAAGACAAACTCAAGACAAATGAAGCAAGCTGCCCACAGCAGTGCTAGCAGCCAAAGAAGCAAGTGAACCGCCTCCCAAATCAGGTGAAAGTTCAACAACTCTTTCCTCTCTCCAACAGCGTGCCCCATTCAGAGATAAAACAAACTGACTTATTCCAGTGAAAAAGACCCAAATGGAGAGAAATGCAACTCTTTCTATCGGGAGGGCACCCCAAACACATTGATTTATTCCAGAGAAAAGACCCCAAATGGAGAGGAAGTAAAGTTCCCAGCTGTTAAAAGCCAGGGAGACTTATTCTGTGGGCCCCTCAGCTTCCAAGTGTCGATTTCTTGCTCCAACTGCCATTGGGGTGGCTGGTGTCACTTCTGGGAAATTTGAAGGGCAGACCCTCAGGACAAGAGGTCTTGGGGGCTGCTAGGGCCTTACCAGAAAATTTCTCCAACCAGGGCCACCTGGTCACAAGCAGCAAGTCTCCTGGTTTGTTGCACCAAATTCATTAGCAAGTCCAAGCTCACATTGCTTGCCACACGACAGGATAATAAATTGAGATGAATTGTCAGGGTAGAGAATAGTGACTTTATCCAGAAAGCCAGCTGACCAAGAATATGGTGGGCTCATACCCCTCAAAGAACCATCTTGTCTGAGTTAGAATTCAGGCTCCTTCTGTACTATAAGGGAGGGAGTAAAGCCAAGCATTTCCCAGCAGCCTCTGGAGGGAGTGTGTTACTGTCTACCTCCACTCACAGGTGGGCCTGGTCAGGAGGTCTCATGGGATCTAAACAAAGGTATTTTAGCTTAATGCTCATTACCTTGGAAGCAGCGGTCCCAAAGATGGGCCATCGTGTAGAATTTAGGCTGACGCTTTTAAAGTGATTAACTTGCAACAGAATACAAAGCTTCTTCCCTTTAACACACCCAACCTAGAAAATAACACTAATAAGGAGCGTGTTAACACCAAGTCTCTGATAAACCAGCTGTGGTCTTCATACATAGTGAAGTTCTGTGATTTGAGGAGAAGAAATGTTCTCCAGCCACAGGCAACAGTATGAATTGTTGCGTCTGTCAACAGTATGAATTGATGTGTCTGTAAACATAATATTCAGTGGAAGAAGCTGGGCACAAAAAAAATATACCCTGCATGGTTGCATTTACATAAAGTGCAAACAGGCAAAAGGAATCCATGGTGTCAGAGGTTGGGAGAGGGGTCCCACTTGGGAGTGTGGTGACTGGGAGTGGTGGGCAGGAGGCAGGATTCTGGAAACCCTGGTAACATCTTTTTTTTTTTTTTTTTCCGCTGTAGAAAATAGACTTTCTAAAAAACCACTTTATTAAGTTATGATTGGCATGCATAAGTCTTCTTGTATTTAATGTATAAAGCTTGATGAGTTTGGACATAAGTATTCACATGTTTGGGGGCTTCCCACATGCTCAGTGAGTAAAGAATCTGCCTGCAGTGCAGGAAACACAGGCAGACCTGAGTTTGATCCCTATGAGTTGACTTTTTCAGACTCCGTGGTCATGCAGTGTTTGTCTTTCTGTGTCTGACTTATTTTACTTGGTTTAATATTCTCACTGGAAAAGACCCAGATGCTGGCAAAGATTGAGGGCAACAGAGGATGGGATGGTTGGATGGCATCACCAGCTCAATGGACATGAGTTTGAGCAAACTCCAGAAGATAGTGAAGGACAGGGAAGCCTGGCTTGCTGTGGTCCATGGGATCACAAAGAGTCGGACATGACGTAGTGACAGAACAACAGTGTTTTCCAGGTTCATCCGTGTTATCATAAGTGGCAGGATCTTTTTCTTTTTTAAGGCAGAATAATATTCAACTATACTTCCCTGGGGTAATGGAGGATGCTGCTTGGCCCTGCCCAACGTGAATCCAAGTTGCGGGGGATGCAAGGTCTTCCCAAAGTGCCTGTCTGTGCTGTCCCAACCCCGACTGCACACAGTGGAAAGAGAAGCCGTCCCATTTCTCAGCCCTGCTCAGTCCACGGGAATATCACTCTCCCGCTTTTATTCCTTCAGACCTCAAACACCTGAGCCTAACCGGGCAGGGCCAGTGGCAGGCCTAACCATACAGAAGGAGAGCTGGTGACCATCTGGTAAGAATTTGATTAGCATCCCTCAGAGAGAAAGGAAAGCTGGAGCTGGATGGCAAGTTTTATCCAGATACTGTCATTTTTGCCAGGGACATCAGTGGTTGCTATGGGGATCCAAGTGGGTTCTTCCTGGCCCCTCGGAGGGTGGAGACCTCCCTGCCATCTCCCTGTGTCTCCCCACCCCTGCCACCCACTTGTGGTACCAGGCACTCCAGGGCAAAGCTTCACACTTACTGCCCATGTTCAGAAGGCTGGAAAGTAGTGGCAGCAGAGACACAGCCTCACACCAAACTGTAAACCCAGTGTATGGGATGTATACAGAGCATGAACCTTGCTGTGAATTACAGCCCAAGGGCAGGTTGTCTGGAAGCCCTCACTCTTTGGGAGGATGCAACTTGTTTGGAACAAATTTTTCCAGGTGGTGTGAAAGAAGTTCTCACTGGAGCGCGAGTGGAGACAGGGATGAATGGGCAGGGCTGTCAGGGGACAGGAGGTGCTTGTCAGCAAGGGGGAGAGTGAAGTCATGAGCCCTGCAACCTCTTCCAAGTCTAACATCCCCTGTTTGTACACTCTGTTATGAGGGGAAATAGGATCAAAAGTTCCAGAGGACAGCTGCTCCTTTACTCATCTGATTCACTGAAGACTGTCTGTGTAGAGGAAAAATTAAAAATGAATAAAGTAAGCTGAGACTGTTTAAAGGTAGAGTTGAGCAACCTAAAACCTAAGAAATTGTTTTAGGAGATGAATTCAGACTAAGTAGGAGCTGATGGGCAGAGAAGCCATGCAGAACTAAGAGCTCTGAGGGAGGGCAGCCCAAGGACACCGGATGCATAAAGAAGTCAGGTGCAGGGACACTTGGTGGCTCCATGAATGTGTCAGGATCTGCTCTGTCATGTCAGGTGGGTCCCATCCTCCTGGTCCAGAGGTGTATACTTCAGCCACTTGAGCCACTTCAGCCAACATCTAGGAAGAGAGAAAATGCTGGCCTCATGGAAAGCAATTTCCTGCGAGTCCCTCAGGGAGGTCTGATGGCACCTCATTACCTAGAACATCCATCTGCAGCCTCTGTAGCTGCAGGGCAGGCTGGGATGTCTTTTGGTTGCAGGAATGCTGATTCTGTTATTTTGAGAGAAGGGAAGAATGGTCACTTTGGTCTGCCACAGAAGTTAATGTAGAAAAGTCCAGGTACACAAAACAGTTAAGACAGGTGATGATTCTCCCTGCAAGTGGCCTGTTTGACCTCCACATCAAAAGCCGCGCCTTCAGCTCTGCATCTGAGACCCTTCCTGACTCTTGTTTCCTGTCTCCTTCTACCCTTGCCGTCCACACTCACCTCTTTGCCGCCCCCTGGGAAGACCCAAGCTTCTGCTACATGAGGGATCCCCAAGTTCTGAGTCTCTGCTCTCTTTGTCCCAGCTTGAAGTTCAACTCACACATGAGGAGGCATGTAAAACCATTGTGTTGGCCTTCCCTGGTGGCGCAGTGGATAAGAATCTGCTTGCCAATGCAGGAGACGTGGGTTTGAGCCTTGGGGCAGGAAGATCCCACATGTTTTGGAGCAACTAAGCCCATTCACCACAACTACTGAGCCTGTGCTCTAGAGCCTGGGAGCTGCAACAAGAGAAGCCACTTCAGTGAGAAGCCAGCACACCATAACTAGAGAGTAACCCCCACACCCTGCCACTAGAGAAAAGCCTGTGCAGAAAAGACCCAGCACACTCATATTAAATAAATAAATAAAAAATAAAACAGAAAACTGGGAGATCCAGCAGGGAGGAAATCCTAGGCCTTCACAAGATATCAGGAAAGACACTGATTTTCACCAATACAATATCCACATACCATGCAGCTTCATCAAATGCTGTGCCTTTTCAGGCTGCACACATGACCCGGGACTTGATGAAAAAAATGTTAAGTAGACAGTGTGAAAAGCTATTCTCACATCAACAGGCCTGCATCCTTCAAATGTCCACAGCCCAGGAAGAGGTCCCAAAGCTACAGTGAACAACAGGTCATGGGAATCAGAAGAGATTTGTTTACTTATAGGACATGATGTTGTTCTTGTGGTCACCCCTAAATATTCAGTGAACACCTGTCTTAAGAAAAACTATCTAAAACTTGGAAATAAGGAGTCGGGGACAGCTGGTCCTGTCAGTGTCATACGGTGGCATTAACAAGCCTGCCCAAGGGGGCTTTGAATCTCCAGGAGAATAAACCTGCCCAATGTTGCTGGCCACTGGTCAGGGCCCAGGCTGGGATGTCACCTTTCCATTTCTCTTCACTGGAGAAGCTGTGATTCCCTCGTCCTGTGGAGCATTAACCGCTATTTACAGACAGGACGGACAATCTTATTCTGTGTTCTGTTCTTCAAAATGTCTGTAGACACCCGACTCCTTCGATTGCTTTCTGAACCACCTTTTTTCTAACATGTATTCTCTTAACAATGATCAAATAGATCTTTGACCCATATTTATTCAAGATTAAGATGACTATAGTTTCGACTTTTTGAAGTTACCCTCTATGCTGTGAAAGTTGTGCAAGAATATGAATGACATTTTAACATTGCAGGAATATGAATGACGTATGAACGACAACTCCTGCCTTGTCCATGGGGAAGCGCAGAGGAAGCACAGCAGGAAATCAGAAGAGAATAATGACTTAGGGCCAGAAACTTTATTTTTGTTATTCAGTTGCTCAGTCATGTCTGACTTTTTGTGACCTCATGGACTGCAACATGCCAGGCTTCCCCATCCTCCACTATCTCCCAGAGTTTGCTCGAATTCATGTCCATTGACTTGGTGTTGTCATCCAACCATCTCATCCTCTGTTGCCCCTTCTCCTGTTCCCTTCAATCTTTCCCAGCATCAGGTTCTTTTCCAAAGAGTCAAAACATTCCAGGTCCCTACGCAATATTGTTCTTTACAGTATCAGATTTTACTGTCACCACCAGACACATCCACAACCGGCTGCTGTTTCTGCTTTGGCTCAGACACTTCATTCTTTCTGGAGTTATTAGTAATTGCCCTCTGCTAAATTCTTAAACAGACAGGAATACCAGACCACCTTATCGGCTTCCTGAGAAACCTGTATGCCAGTCAAGAAGCAACAGTGAGAACCGGACATGAACAATAGACTGGTTCCAGATTGGAAAGGGAGTACGTCAAGGCTGTATATTGTCACCCTGCTTATTTAACTTCTATCCAGAGGTCATCATGTGAAATGCCGGGCTAGATAAAACACAAGCTGGAATCAAGATTGCTGCGAGAAATATCAACAACCTCAGATATGCAGATGACACCACCCTTATGGCAGAAAGCAAAAGGAACTGAAGAGCCTCTTGAAGAAAGTGAAAGAGAAGAGTGAAAAAGTTGGCTTAAAACTCAACATTCAAAAAACAAAGATCATGGCATCCAGTCCTATCACTTCATGGGAAATAGATAGGGAAACAGTGACAGGCTTTATTTTCTTGGTCTCCAAAATCAGTGCAGATGGTAACTACGGCCATGAAATTAAAAGATTTTTGCTCCTTAAAAGAAAAGTTATGACCAACCTAGACAGCATATTAAAAAGCAGAGACATTACTTTGCCAACAAAGGTCCATCTAGTCAAAGCTATGGTTTTTCCAATAGTCATGTATGGATGTGAGAGTTGGACTATAAAGAAAGCTGAGTGCCAAAGAATTGATGTTTTGAACTGTGGTGTTGGAGAAGATTCTTGAGAGTCCCTCAGAAAGCAGGGAGATTAAACCAGTCAATCCCAAAGGAAATCAGTCCTGAATATTCATTGGAAGGACTGATGCTGAAGCTGAAATTCCAACACTTCGGCCACCTAATGTGAAGAACTGACTCACTGGAAAAGACCCTGATGCTGGGAAAGATTGAAGGCAGCAGGAGAAGGGGACAACAGAGGATGAGATGGTTGGATGGTATTACTGATTCAATGGACGTGAGTTTGAGCAATCTCTAGGAGTTGGTGATGGACAGGGAAGCCTGGCATGCTGCAGTCCATGGAGTCGCAAAGAGTTGGACATGACTGAGTGACTGAACTGAACTTCCCCAGTAACATATTGGACACCTTCCAACCTGGTGGGCTCATCTTTTGGAGTCATATCTTTTCGCCCTTTCATGCTGTTCATGGAGTTCTTGTGGCAAGAATGCTGGAGTGGTTTGCCATTCCCTTCTCCAGTGGACCACATTTTGTCAGAATTCTCCACCATGACCTGTCCATCTTGAGTGACCCTGCACGGCATGGCTCATAGCTTCATTGAGTTATGCAAGCACCTTTGCATAACTGGACAAGACTGGAAACTTTGGGAACCTTTAAGAAATCAGGAGTGTCCAAAGAGCCTAGGCAGTGGGGAGAGGCAGGGCCATGATCTCCTTGTGCTTTGGGAAATTTTATTCCATCTCTCTTACTTGTGTCTCTTTGTCTTTCTTTTCTTTCTTTTACTTTTTAAATCCACAGACTCTCTCATCCCTACTCATCCTCTTCTGTTTCCATTTCTTGGCCCCCAATCCCTTTCTTAGGGAGATCAGGCAGCGGCACCTCCCACAGACATGGAGCTGAGCATGGCTTTCAGCAAATTGCCAGTTTTGCTGTCGGAAGTGCTCATTTTAAGGCAAAAGCCCTGAGGTATTAGAGGATGAAAACCAAGGCCAAGGAGCTGGGCAATCTGCATTTATTTAAAATGGTTTCGTGGAGTTGGCCGCTCCCTTTAATAGGCAATTTAAGACAATATCAATATTCATGTGGCATTGCTACAGCTGGGAGGAATACCACCGACACTTCCATCCTGAGGCATGGAGGATTATAAAGGCCTTGTGGGTCTGAGCCTTCAGATAAGCTGAGCAAATTGCTCCCTGGAGCTGAGATCATTCTTCCAGGGCATGGGGAGGGCCATATACAGCCCAGAAAGAGGAGTTGTGCTCAGCAGTCCCAAGAGCCCCCAACACCGGCCGCTAACCCATTCAGGCTCAGCATCCCTCCCATCAGCCAGGATCTGGATCAATCAACCAGTCAGAGCACAGTGGTCCCCAGCTGTTCTGTGTTGTTGTTTAGGCACTAAGTCATGTCTGACTCTGCGACCCTATGGACTGCAGCATGCCAGGCTTCCCAGTCAGAAGGAAGGAGCAGAGACCACCCTTTTCATTTCACAGACCCAAGGCATCTTGCCTGACTGAGTCTATCCAAAAATGGGTGACAGCAATGAGAACCAGGACCCCAGCCTCAACCCAGCTCACACTGCACACATGTGTCAGCTCCTGGGGCCAGAACATGAACTGCAGGCTCCCCTGGGTCCCCACATGTGGACCTGACCAAAAGGCTTTCTCTCAACAACTCGACTTTCCCGTGGAAGGCACGGCAGCCCTCTCCCACTTGGAAACACCTCTTGTTAAAATTCCTTTTTCTGGAGAGACTGAAAGCCTAACTCTGTCCACAAGTGGCTCGGCAGAGGGGCTGTGATGTAGACACAGTCGTCCTCTCCAGGAGACAGAGGTTCAGTATCGCCAACTTGCTTCCAGCGACACCAAGAAAGCCTGAGTTGCTTCCAAAAGATGCTGCCTCCGGGACGACAAGACACCCCACTGTCTCTGATCTGCAGGGTCCCTGGGAGCCTCTGATCTGCTGAACACCAGCTCCTGACCTAGTTGGAATCTGCACCCATGGAGACCGTGTGGAGTCTTATAGAATCAGGGTCTGGATAACAAGAGTAACAAGCGCTGCTTGGGTCAGGGAGGAGGGCCTTCACTGTAACTGACACCAGGGCCAGGGACCCCGGCTTTTGTCTCAGGACAATCCTACCAAGGAACCAAGGGGCCTTTTGATGTTTGAAGGCTGGGAATGAGGCTAATTGTAGAGAAAAAGCAAGGAAACAAAAAGAGGAGGAAGAGACTTGGGGAGAGGGGGTCAGAGGGAGGAAGGCTGGATTGAAAGCAGGATGAGACTTCAGAAGAGGGGCCGCCTGTAGCAGAGGCTGGTCTCTGACAACCTATCTCTCCTCAGGGCTGCAAACCAGCTGCCTATCTGGCCAGAGATGGTTTCTTTGTTGATTAGACCGAGCAGGTCAGAATGATCAGGGTCACAGTAGTATCTGGGTTCTGTGCTCCCTCCAGATCAGGATCACCAGGACTCCCGTCTCCCTCCTACAATAATCCCTGTGCTTCTGAAGACAGCTTCTCCCTGCCTCCCTCCTTTGCAAAACGTGAGCAGCCGGAGGCACCCTCAACATACCATGCTTAGTTTAGCCTGCCTTTCAGTTCAGCTAGTGGGATGCATACTGAGATGTGCCCACACGGTTGCAAACACAACACTGGTTTATATCAGGGACCTGAGCATCCGTGCATACTCGGGAACAACCGTGCATCTTGACCCTGCTTTTGGGTTGCCCCTTGCACCTCGAGCTTTTGGTTCCCCCTTGAAAATCTTCCCTGGGCCCTGGTAACATTTGGTTTCTGAATGCCGAGCCCTTGAATCATCTCAGCTTCTGCACAGGCCTTCGCACAAGAGTCCCTGCCCCCTCTGCTGAACTGTCCTTCTGGAAACTGAGGCTCTCCTTGCCTCCCAGCACTCCCTAGTCCGCTGAGCAGAGATGCACCCAGGGCGATGCCTGCAGCTGGTACGGAGGAGGTGGGTATGTCCTCCTGTGTGCATGCTAAGTCACTTCAGTCATGTCTGACTCTTTTGTGACTCCATGGACTGTAACCCACTAGGCTCCTCTGCCCATGGGATTTTCCAGGTAAGAATACTGGAGTGGGTTGCCATGCCCTCTTCCAGGGGATCTTCCCAAGCCAGGGGTCAAACCCAGGTCTCCTACACTGCAGGTGGCTTCTCAAACACTCACATCTCTCTCCCAAGAGGAGAGAAAGTCGAGGTTCACTGGACACCTTGGCATCAAACCCAACAGATACTCTTTCTTCCTTTTTCTCAGGAAAGTGATTCTTAAGTGAGCGTCCATCTCTGTGAAGCAGTCTGTGAAGCTGATCAGGGTGGTTTTAGAGTCACTCTTCCTTTTCCCAAAACTCAGCATTTATTCATGGGGCAGGTCATAGCCAAGGGAAGACGATGAGCAGCAGGGTAACTGTGGAGCCCAAAGTGATGGCGCAAGAGGAAAAGAAAATGGGTCTCAATGCTCTTCCTGTGCAGGAGGATGTCATGCTGTGAGAAGGCAGTCCTCTTCCCTTGGGGCAGCACTGGCCCTGCCCTTGCAGTAAAGCTTAGAAGGACCTCATCTAACCCAACTCTTTTGACCAAAGAGGAGCAGAGTCCTGGTTCTTGGGGCTGATCCCCCTGGATTGTGGAGGACACTGATGGCCAGAGAGGTGAAGTGCCCCACCCAACGACACACGGAGCTTCTGTCCCTCACAACTATTCTTGGCCAATTGTGCCTATGGTGCCTATTTGGCAATGTCTTCATGAGTTTTAAATTTTTGGTTTTAGAGCCAACTGAATTGATTGAAAGAAAATTGGTTGAACATCAAGGTTTTCTAACCACTACATAGGTAACTTCTCATTTCACTGTGTGTTATTTTAAAGTGTTTAAAATTCACTTTAAAACATTTTTCTTATCTATGTTTAGAAATTTTAGATACTTAAAAAATCATGGGAAGATACACATTGTGTACACAAGATGAGATTTAGCATTTTAATTATTTCATGTGTAGAGTGCAGGCAGAGGCTCCAGAGAGCAAATAGAAACAGCAAGGCACTCTCAGGCTTGATCTCAGGGTCTGCATAGCATCACTTCAATTCACCGGCCAAAGCGGGTCACATGGCCAACATTTAGGGAGGGAAATGTACTCTTCTTGGGAGAAAACTGTAAATTCACATGGCAAAGATTCAGGCATAGAGGGGCTGAAGAATTGTGGCACTAGTGGTAAAGAATCCACTTGCCAGTGTGAGAGACAAAAGAGACTTAAGTTCAATCCCTGGGTCAGGAAGATCCCTACAGGAGGGCATGGCAACCCACTCCAGTATCCTTGCCTGGGAAATCCCATGGACAGAGGAGCCTAGCAGGAGTCCCAAACAGTCAGACATGACTGAGTGACTGAGGACAGAGACAGGACAGAGCAATGCATCCTCCAAATCAAGCCACGGAGAAACAGCCAAGAACAACTCGGTCTTCCCAGAGAGGCAGCAGCAGTCAGGTGGCATTCAAATGAGATAGGTCAGCACCTCAGTGAGGGCCCCAGCAGGACGCAGCCAGACCCCAGGGGACGTGAAAGAAAGGCCCACGTTCCTGCTCCTTTCAGGGCACCCTCTGGAGCTACCATCAGCCAAGAGTGCCTTCCCTACTTAGGTGCAAACTCTCAGATTCTCTCCATAGATTCTCATCCTCAGAACCTTCATTACATGGCAAAACCAGCTTCTGAGTGTTGAAGGCAAAAGGAGAAGGGGCCAGCAGAGGAGAAGATGGTTGGATGGCATCAGTTACTCAATGGACATGAGTTTGAGCCAACTCCAGGAGATGGTAAAGGATAGGGAAGCCTGGCATGCTGCAGTCCATGGAGTTGCAAAGAGTTGGACAAAACTGAATGACTGAACAACAACAAACAGTAAACCCTACTCTCTCCAAGAGAAAAAAAAAAAAAAAAAAAAGGTGTAACTTCTGTGCATGTGATTCTTCCATGATGCAAGGGCCGCTGAGGTCAGAGGCTATTTGGATGGCTTTGTTTTCCAGCAGCTGGAGGTAAGCCCCTGGCATGAGCTCAAAAGCAAACAGCAAGGTCCCTCCTGATACTGGTTCTGGATCCAGGTGTGGGGCCGGGTAATTGGAGCAACATTCCTGTGGTTCATCTCCTGTGGCAAGGCAGCTCCCGTCAAAACCAGACACACTGGAACAGAGTACCAGTCAGGCTGGGCACCTTTCAGACACCAAGTTCTGTGGCCAGGGTATGTCTGGGTGGCCCCAGGTCCCTTGCTGTCTGGGTCTGGTCACAACAGGGAGAGTCAGGGACACAGGAGGCACAGATGCCCAGGGCTCCTCTGCCCAGCCGCTAGGTTCAAAAGGGCCAGCCGAGGGCACTCCTCACATCCTGAACACTCTCCCCATAGCTCTTCCTCTGTCACCAGGATCTGAGAGACTCTTTACTCAGAGAATGTCTAGGGAGCCAGGGTTCTGGGAGGGAGCGTTTATGTCATAAAGACGATCAAGGTTGGAGGTGACACAATGAAAATGGATGTCGGGGAGCAACAGGAGGGAGCCTTCTCTGTGGATCAGTCTAGAAAAGAGACAATAAGTATTTCCATTCCTAATCCCAGGTGGACATGACAGACTTTTCCATTTTACCAGAGTGCGTTGCTGAGGACAAACAGATGCTGAAAAATCGGCCCCAAAACTCTTGAAATGTAAAACGAACTCAGACCTTGTGTCCTAGGCTATGAGGACAATGGGGCCATTTGCCTACTGACTCTAATGTCCTGGTGAGCACATAGCGTGGTAGCGTGAGGTCTAGGGGGCATGATTCGCACCATCTCAGAAGACAGGAAAGTGGCAGTGAAAAGTCTTGGTGGGGCCCTTGACACGGGCAAGGGAAGCCTTCAGTGGCGCAGTGGTGAAGCATCCTCCTGCCAATGCAGGAGACACCAGAGACTCAGGTTCGATCCCTGGGTCGGGACGATCCCCTGGAGGAGGAAATGACAGCCCACTCCAGTACTCTTCCTGGGAAGTCCCATGCACAGAGGAGCCTGGTGGGCTATAGTGCATGGGGTTGCAAAGAGTCGGACATGACAGAGCATCTGAGCACACACACTCAACACAGGCGAAAAAAGAAGACTTAGGTGCAATTTTGAAAGGTTGACAAACGCAAATGAAACCTTCCAGAGGCTGGCCACGAATTTTGGGTGGAGGGAGGAAAAAAAAATTTTTTATCAAATACAAGAAACTGGTTGAGAGGAGCAGATGCGTTACTATGAGTTGCCATCATTTCCTGAGGACACCTGAAGCCTCTGCTTATAGGTTAGAGATGCACAGATCGTTGACCTCAGGAGGAAATGCTGATTCAGGGTAGATTCAGTCAAGTTGATTCTGAGTAACTCCAAGATCCAAGGGCATTTTAAACACCAGACTTGCGTCACTAGCTACTTAACAACTTTCTACCGCCTTTCTAAGTTTTTGAGTGACTTTGTAGCTTCTCACATTTCTGACTTACCTCTATTTTAAGAAAAAATAGTATTTTTAAGATACTCTGTTCTTTCTTATCATCTTAAAAAGATCTTTATTTTTTGCCCCTGCAGGCTGATTTCGTTTCTCTAAGGTCATCGGGAAAAACCCTCTGGATTCTGAAAGCTCACTTTGGAAAGCCAGCTCATGGTACTAGTCCAGTCTCCAGGTGCAAGACCCACACAGCCAGGCAGCGGGAAGGCCAGATGCCCTCACAGCCTCTCTGCTTGACCCTGTGCCTCAGGGGGCCCTTCTCCCCAGCATCAGTGTGAGGTGAGGATGGTCCATCCTGATGCCTAGCCAGTACCCACAAATGTTCTTGGGCCTGATGAAACTACCTGTGCTTTCCTGAAAGGCAGAGACCAGCTTCCACTTAGGGACCCCAGAGGTGAAGCAGGAGCCTGGTGGGGTGACCTATGTGCAGCATTGTATGCAGACAGCATTTTCCTAGCTTTCTGATTCTAAATAATCCTTATACTATTGAACAAATGATTAGGCATTTTTCACATCTCAGGATATAAAACCAATATTGTTAAATGGGGTCACAAAGAGTCAGACATGACTGAGCAACTGAACTGAACTGAACCGAACAAACTAGTCAATTTAAAAACTATCCTGGGACTTCCCGGTGGTCCAGTGGTTAAGACTTCACCTTCCAGCGCAAGGGGTGCAGGTCTGATCCCTTGTTAGGGAGCTAAGATCCCAATGCCTTAAGGCCAAAAAAAAAACCAAAACATAAAAAAACAGAAGTAATAGCATAACAAATTCAAACAAGACTTGAAAAATGGTCCACATCAAAAAAATTTAAGGAAAAAGGCCTCTCCTGGAATCTCTAATTTTCTTAGTTTCTTCTTATGGATCCATCACTCCAGAATTTGTCTAGAATTGTTAAAGCAGATGAATCTGTGAGCACATTGCACCTCATAGACAGGCCAGCAGGTATGGATGGAGAAGTGGGGCTGTTCTGTGTTCCCCTGTGCCCCTCGCTTGCCCCGAGTGTTCACCCAAAACCAGGCACCAGCCACGCACGGCCTAGAATCGCTACATCCTGCATCTTCTCCTTGTGGGGTGATGGAGACTCCCATTGTCCTCCCAGATTCACAAGTTCTGGAGCGTCTGTCCCCAGGCTGCTCCCTACAGACCAGAGCAGGATGTTGGTGCTATTCCTCACCTCCCTTCCCAGAGCATAAGTGTCAGAAGGAAGGAGGTCTGGAGTCTGGCCCTGTCCACGTCGTGTTCTGAGTCCCAGTGCTCGGCCTGGCCAGACGTTCATTCAGTCAACATTCTACAGTAGTGTTCAAATGACCTGCCACCCCTTCCCCCACTACTGCTCCATCCAGGCGTCTTTCCTGAGCTCCTTAGCACGTCTCCAAGTCCAGGAAATAAAGAACAACTTCCGTATTTCCATTGTCACCAGGTAAATCTGTCTGTCCTTCTGCTCCTCGTCTGAGTCACCTCCATCCTCAAGGTGAGGATGGGCACATCTGGCAACTCTGGAAAGTGAGCCCCCTGGAGCCCCTGAGGCTGGGTCCAATCAAAGCCCACAACTCGGGGTTTCCTAGTTTCTTCGGGACAAATCGGGGTCTGGAAAAGCCCTTCTCATTCTCCTGTCGTCTCTCCAACATTGACCTTGCTCACCAGCTCCAGGGGCTGGTCACCCTTGGCATCTTGTACTTCCTGCTCAGGGTGTTTCCATTCTGTCTTCCAGAATATCCGGCTTTGTTCCTTCCATTTTTGTTTGTTTGTTTGTTTTGTTTCGTGTTTTAAGCGTTCTTGACCTTACCCTTGCTTCCCAGCGACATTCCCATGGAGCCTGTAGATCACACGGTCCCCGGCGACACCAGCGGGTGCCTTGGACACACTGACATCATGGCAGCCCTGGAGAAGCATGAAGGAGCACAGAGATGGACACAGCTAGCCTGGAGCAGGAGGAAGGGGAAAGGATAAGACCCCCTTTCCGGGCCGCGTGCTCCTCCAGGATGTAAAGTCAGGAGGGAAGGGAGGTGATGTTCTGGGATGAGGACTGAAAGATGCAGGAGCCAGTCTGGCCCCTCACATGGAGAGTCACAGGCTTTCCCTCCCTGAAGTGAGCAGGCAGCTGGCTCTCCCCTCTGAGCCCCACTCCCTGCACTCAGCAAGGCTCTGTTTGCAGAGACAAGGGCCCCTGTGAATCCTCAAAGTGAGAGTGGAGAGGGGGCCTGAGGATCCTTGCTCAACCCGAGGTTTGTGCAGCTCAGCTGTGGATCCAGGCCTCGACCCAACCAGGCAGAGTCGTGCTCATTAAGGTGAGGGGGCAGCTCCTCAACCCCACGCTCTCAGAAGACAGGAAGTCACAGAATGCTGGATATTGTGTTTAAAAAACCCCATGGAAATAGCGACCTGTCATATCGAAAGTATGAGTGTTTGATGAGAAGATAAGACAGATAGTGGAGGGTGGGGACCTCAGCTGCCATCTCCCCGCTCCACTCAGCCTCTCACCAGTCACCAGAGGGCTGCCCCCCAAAGGCACGGAGCCCCCTTCCAGGGTCCAGCCACGACTTTGACTCATCTAAGTCCACTTCCTCTGAAATAAAGTTTTTTTTTTTTTTCCAGATGTTAATTTGAGACTTGTCACCTAGCAATCTCTTTAAGCCTGTCAGATGGCAGCCGTGATGCTGGGTCGCCCTTGCCTCCTTTTCCTCAGACTCCTTTGAGAATGCTCAAAAAAAAACCCCAACAGGAATAAGAGAAAAGTGGTAAATGAGGTGGAGTGTGAGCAGAGGGGGCAGCCTGGGGCTGGTATGCCTGGGGCAGAGCAAGCAGGAGAACCAGGCTCCCAGGGCCTTGGGGACCCGACTGTGAGCTGTGAATGTTCGCGGTGCTTTGAAGTCCCTGGATGGTAGTGGAACCTGGTGCCTCGGTGAGGAACCAGATCACATAGCAAGTCGAGCTCAGGCTTGTGGGAGCTCAGAACCATAGGTGCCTGGTTGGGCCTCTCCAGCTGCTTGGACAGCTGGCCTTATAAAGGGAACACCTTTAAGTCCATCCCATGACACTTTAGGGCTTCCAAGGTGGCAATGTGGTAAAAAGTCCAAATGCCAATGCAGGAGACCCAGGAGACGCAGGTTCAATTCTTGGGTTGGGAGGATCCCCTGGAGGAAGGCATGGTAACCCACTCCAGTATTCTTGCTTGGAAAATCCCGTGGACAGAGGAGCCTGGCTATAGTTCAGGGGGTCGCAGAGTCAGACACGGCTGAGCATGCACACATGGTGCTTTCATTCCGGAACACAGAGCAGGAAGGGCTTGTTGGAGGTCTTGCAGCCGGGACCTCACTGCCCAGGTCATGATACCTGCCATCATGCCTGGCCTGATACATACCATCCCACACTGCCTTGAAGTGACTTCTTCTGGATCTTCACATGTTTTTCTCCAGACAGCCCTGGAAGGTTGGGACCTTCTGCTGCAAAAGGAAATCAAGATAAATTGATCTGCAGCTTGGTCTTGTAGGATTTTGGGGGAGGGGTGTCCCAGTGAAAATGACAAAGAGCAGTGGGTGGGGAATGGGGAGTGTGGCTGGGTGACCACCCCTCCGCTCGTAAGACCTCCAGCCCCCAGGAGGAGACAGTAAGTGGGAAGAAGGCAGAAATACAGAAGGAGGGGTGGGGGCAGCTCTGATTCTTTTATAGGTTATTACAAGATATTGAGCATGGTTCCCTGTGCTGCACAGCAGGTCCTTGTTGGTTATCTATTTCATATATAGTAGTGCACATCTGTTAATCCCAACCTAATTTATCCCTCCCCCCATCCCCTTTGGCAACCATAAATTCGCTCTCTGTGTTTCTATTTTTGTAAATAAGTTCATCTGTATCATTTCTTTAAGATCCCACATATATATGACATCATATGGTACTTGTCTTTCTCTGTCTGACTTACTTCACTTAGTATGATCGTCTCTAGGTCCATCTGTGTTGCTGTAAGCGGCATTATTTCATTATTTTCTGTGGCTGAGTGGTATTCCATTGTATATATGGACCACATCTTCTTGTCCATTTGTCTGCTGATATGCTGCTTCCATCCTGACTATTGTAAATAATGCTGCTATAAATGCTGAGGAGCATGTATCTTTTTAAATTAGAGCTTTTGTCTTTCCCAGATATGTGCCCAGGAGAAGGATTGCTGGATCACGTGGTAGCTCTGGTTTCAGTTTCTTAAGGAACCTCCTTACTGTTCTCCCTAGTGGCTGCACCAATTTACATTCCCACCAACAGGATAAGAGGATTCCCTTTTCTTCACAGCCTCTCCAGCATTTATTGTCTGTTGATTTTTTTGATGATGGCCACTCTGACCAGAGTGCGATGGTACCTCAATGTAGTTTTGACTTCATGGATTTAGATTTTAACATATTCTGGAAACACCCTCACAGACACATCCAGAAATGATGTTTGACCAGCTAGTGAGGCTTCCCCTAACCCAGTCAAGTTGAAACAAAATTAACCATCTCAGAGAGGAAAGCAGAATTGAACTCAATACTTCTGTGGATTAGAGTAAGCCTGGAGCCCAGCTTCCTTTCTCCTGCAAGGGTTGAGCCTGGCAATCAAGGGCTGGGCTGTCTCATCCAGAAGCATCACCACCCAAGACCATGGAGCTCTTGGAGTGAGTCTGGTCTGACCTGAGGTGTGTTTGAGGGTCAAATATACCCTGAATTATGAACATAATTTTTACTTAGAAAATTTCAAAAAAAAGAAGATATTGAGGATTTCCTTGGTGGTCCAATGGTTAAGACTCTTTGCTTCCAATGCAGGGATTGTGAGTTCGATCCCTGGTCAGAGAACTGAGATTCCACATGCTGCCAAAAAGTAAAATAAAGAAATAAATTAATTAAAAAAAAAAAAAGAAACTAGGTTTAAAAAAAATATTTCAATAATAATTTTTTGACTACATGTTGAGATAAAATTTTATTGATCTATTGTGTTAAATATATTGGTAAAATTAATGTCAAATACACATGGCTACTGGGAAATTTAAAATGACATCTGTGAATTGCACTGTTGTCTATTAAACTGGCCCTGATCTAGAAGGAAACTGAATATCCCCATTCACACCTTTTTTGAATCTAAGACTCCAGCAAGGAAAGGCCCTGGGGGGCTTCCAGAGTTTCCGCTGGAAATGTCAGGTCCTCCCAGTTGTCCAGAGTCAGAGACACCCAAGCAGGTGCTCCTCGAATCAAAAATGTGCCTCCCACAGGGGCCCCTCTCAGAAGGGCCTTGGATAAGGCCCCCTCGCAAAGCCCAGAGTCTGCCTTCCGGTGCCTGGTTCTCCTTGTGCTCTGTGGTGAGTCCTGCAAAACCATGCTCTCAAGCTCCGAGGGGGCTTTTCCTGGTGCAGGACCCCTCAGGGCTTTTGTCCATCCACTGTTGTTGCTGTTCAGTCTTTCAGTCGTGTCCAATTCTTTGTGACCATATGGACTGCAACACACCAGGCTCCCCTGTCCTTCAGTATCTCCCCGACTTTGCTCAAACTCATGTCCATTGAATCCGTGATGCCATCCAACTATCTCATCCTCTGTCACGCCCTTCTCCTCCTGTCCTCAATCTTTCCCAGCATCAGGGTCTTTTCCAATGAGTCAGCTCTTCACATCAAGTGGCCAAAGTATTGGAGCTTCAGCTTCAGCATCAGTCCTTCCAGTGAATATCCAGGGTTGACTTCCTTTAGGACTGACTGGTTTGATCTCCTTGGTCTCTGAGGGTCTCTCAAGAGTCTTCTCCAGCACCACAGTTTGAAAGCATCAATTCTTGGGTGTTCACCTTCCTTTATGGTCCAACTCTCACATCCGTATATGACTACTGGAAAAACCATAGCTTCAACTATATGGGCCTTTGTTAACAAAGTAATGTCTCTGCTTTTTAAAATGCTGCCCAGGTTTGTCATAGTTTTCTTCCAAGTGTCCTTTAATTTCATGGCCACAGCCACTGTCCACAGTGATTTTGGAGCCTAAGAAAATAAAGTCTGTCAGTGTTTCTATTGTTTCCCCATCTATTTGCTGTGAAGTGATGGGACCGGATCTTTGTTTTTTGAATGTTGAGTCTTAAGCCAACTTTTTCACTCTCCTCTTTCACTTTCATCAAGAAGCTCTTTAGTTTCTCTTCTCTTTCTGCCATTAGGGTGGTGTCATCTGCATGTCTGAGGTTGTTAATGTTTCTTCCAGCAACCTTGATTCCAGCTTGAGCTTCATCCAGCCCAGCATTTCACATGATGTACTCTGCATAGAAGCTGAAAAAGCAGGGTGACTATATACAGCCTTGAAGTTCATGATCATGGGAGATCTCAAAAAATATGTGTGATTTGTGTACTGGGAGTATGAGAGGGAGCCTTATAGCAAGATGCTTAATTCATTTAACTCAGGGAAAATAAAATCAATTTTTAATAGGCAGCTTTAAGACTTGGAAAGTGTTGGATTGAGGATCTTACTCAGTAATCATCTGTATTATGTTATATCCGGGCTCTGGGCCTTCCAGAGTTGGGGGGTGGGGGGGGGCGGATAAGATCTGTGGCTGGTGGCAGGGGGCTGCCAGCGGACTGGGGCTGTTCGGCTGGAAGGGAGCCAAGAAGTTCATTTCCTTCCATCCATTTTGCTAACAGTGGCTGCTATGATGTTCCATCCGAGTCCCTGCCTTCCGCACCTCCTACCACTCTGAGATCCCTCCTAAAGGCTCCGTTTGGGCTCAGAGATGCTTACAGCTTCTGCTTCCAGCTTCTGTCACCAGGATTACACATCTGGCCCATTTTTTCAAAAAACAAATGCCACCGATAGGCTGGCCTTGCCACCCCAGGAATTTTGTTACTCATAGTTTTTCACTCTCAGCCTTGGTTTCATCATCACTTAACAATCATTTATTAAAAGAGCAGGCACAGTCTGCACCCACTCCAGTGTTCTTGCCTGGAGAATCCCATGGACTGAGGAGCCTGGCGGGCTACAGTCCACGGGGTCACACAGATTTGGAAACGACTGAAGCGACTTGGCACGCACAATCTGCACCCGCCTTCTGAGATGGCCCACACTATTTGTCTCTAAATAAATCCACTTCTCACCTAAATAAATAAATAAATAAAATAAAAGAACAGGTACATGTGCCAGGCTTAGGGCTAAGTATAGGCCAGGAAGGCAAGCTTCTTCTGGGTCTGCACGTGTGGACAAAATTGGTTGATTTGGATTTTTAATAAAAGCCCTCATTGGTTGAATTCATTGTTCCTTTTTGTTTCTTTCATCTTCATGACAACTGAGTGCAAGTCTGGTCCTAATTCACGCTGGACCTCATCTGCCTCCAGCACCGCATCACTTTGGAATCTTCCCCCACGGTCCTGAGATGGTGGCACCCGGCCTTGGAGGGTCTGCCCTTCCTTCTCCTTGGTGTCCAGTCCCAGAGCAGGGCCATGGCCAGACACAGCTTCCTCTGCCTCTGAGCAGGCCTGTGACCGTGTGGATACAGCAGAGACCCAGTTTCAGCTGACAGTCTCACCCTGCAGGGCAGGAAACAAAAGAGTGATTCAGTTCTTGAGAAAACCGGCCAGATTTCCACCCAATCATTTTCCTTCTTGAAATCACTTTTCATGTTTCCATCCCAGAAATGAATTAGAAGGAAAATGAGTTGTTGTGGGTGTGCTTGGCATGGCTGGTCCCCCACAAGTAAGTGCGTTCCTGCGTGAAGCTATTGATTTCTGTTTCTAGAGTTTTTGGATGTAAAACAAATGTTTGATGTATTGTGTATTATCTGCCCTGTTATAATTAAACAGCCTCTCACTGCTTTAATTGGAGAAGTACTTCATGGATTGATATATATAGGGTCCTAGGGAAGCTGCTTTTATGTAAGTTTGACACAAGAGAAAATGGTCATGAGCCTTTGTCTGGATTTCTTGGTGCCTGCTCCTCCCTGCCTCCAAGTTCCAGTAACTGCTGCTTCTTGCTGGCTTTTAGGTGATGGCCACGTCCAGTGATGGCCCAGTGTGCACGGGCATCAAGATGAGTCTCCAGTTTGGATAAAATAGCAGATTCCACTCTGTTCTTCTGTAACACCATCCTGGGCACAATTGACCAAGAGCCACATATGTACCAGAAGCTGGTCACAGTGTTTAAGATGTGACTTCCTATAATTCTAAATATATTTTCTATCATCTACTTCTTTCTTTTTAACATTTTATTTTATACTGGAGTATAGCAGATGGGGCTTCCCAGGTGGCGCTGGTGGTAAAGAACCTGTCTGCCAAAGCAGGAAACATAAGCAACACGGGTTTGATCCCTGAGTCAGGAAGGAGGGCATGGCAACCCACTCCAGTATTCTTGCCTGGAGAATCCCACGGACAGAGGAGCCTGGTGGGCTACAGTCTATAGGGTCGCAAAGAGTGGGACAGGACTGAAGCGCCTGAGCGCTCATGCACGCATAACTGACTTACAATGTTGTGATAGTTTAGGTGGACAGCAAAGGGACTCAGCCATAAACGTATGTGTACTGATTCTCCCCCAAAGCCCCCTCCCATCCAGGCTTCCATATAACACTGAGCAGAGTTCTGTGTGCTATACAGCAGGTCCTTGTTGGTTATCCATTTTAAATACAGCAGAGAGTACATGTCCATCCCAGACTCCCTAACTATCCCTTCCCCACATCATACTCCCATGGCAACCATAAATTCATTCCCTGTGAGTCTGTATCTGTTTTGTAAGTAAGTTCATTTGTATTATTTCTTTTTATATTCCCCATATAAAGGATGTCATATGGTATTTCTCCTTCTGTCTTACTTCACTCAGTATGACTCTCTCTAGGTCCATCCATGGCGCTACAAATGGCATTATTTCATTCCTTTTAATGGCTGAGTAGTATTTCATTTTATATACACACCATCCACTTTCTTCTGCAGCAAAGTGGGAATGCTGGATTCCGGCCAGGACTAACCACCTAGAATTCACTCTCATGCAGCTCAGAGGGGCCTAATTCATGCTTTTTGCCCAAATGTTGGTCCGTCCAGGCCCATGTTTACCAGGACCCCAGGTTAGGCCAGGCCTGAGGTGGGACACCTCTGCGGTCAGCATCCCACTGTCCCTCTGGTCTAGCCTCACCACTCAGCTGTATCTGGACATCGGCTTCTGCCTTCGCTTTCCAAGACAATGCCCACACTGCAGTCATATTCCTCGGGGTTTGCTGCGAGACAGAGCCCATATGAGCTGAGTGAAGCAAAAGGGTGTTATGACAGGCTGTGAGGTGGCTTTCGGGATGCTAGGGAAAGCAGGAGCAGACTCCAGGAGGAGCAGATCTCCAGAGCCGCCCAGCAGACCCAGCTGCATCCATGGTGACCAGGTGGGGCTGCAGGGCCCGTGCTCAGCCCACACCTGCTGCTCCCAGTCCGCACACCCACTCTCCTCACACAGCCACGCAGGCGTTGTGGCCACATGACTGGTTCTAGATGAAATCTCCCCACTCTGCATCAGAGGGTGGACCCGAAGTGATGCCAGCTTCTGGCCGGATGTGGCCAACAGGAAGCACTGGGGGAGGCAGAGGAAGGAGCCCCAGGCTTGCCTCCAGCAGCAGCTTCACCCACTCTGTTATTACCTCCTAGAAGCCTGCCAGGTGAGCGCAGCCCCCTCATTCTGTAACACCTCCTCCTCTTAGATCCCAGATAATGGAACTGTTTCACCAAAAACCTGATGGGATTCACAAAAAAAGCTGTTAGAATTGAGGAGTTTAGAGAAGCTGCAGCATACAAAATCCAGACACAAAAATCTTACATACGTATATCCTAGGAACAAACGATTGGAAATTGAAATGAAAATCAATTTCATTTAATATCACGTCAACTATATTAAGTACTTACCAATACATCTGACTGAAGAAGCAAAAGATCTATGCCCTTAAAACTGCAAAACCTTGCTGAGGGAAATTGAAGATTTAAATTGATGGAAATATAGACTTTATTCATAGGGTGGAAGGTTTGATTGTTTTCAATTGATCCATACATTCAAAACAGACCCAATCAAAATCCAAACAAACCTTTTTAATTTTTGTAGAAGTTAACCAGCTGTTTCTAAAATGTAAATGGAAACACAAAGGGCCTAGAATAGGTGGAACCACTTAGAACAAACTTAGAGAATTAATGCTGCTGCGCTGTGCTTGGTCGCTCAGTCATGTCTGACTCTCTGTGACCCCATGGTCTGTAGCCCACCAGGCTCCTCTGTCCATGCGGATTCTCCACGTGAGAATACTGGAGTGGATTGTCATGACCTCCTCCAGGGGATCTTCCCAAACCAAGGATCGAACCCAGGTCTCCTGCATTGCAGGCAGATTCTTTACTGTCTGAGCCACCAGGGAAGCCCAAGAATGGAGTGGGCAGCCTATCCCTTCTCCAGGGGATCTTCCCAACTCAGAAATCGAACCGGGGTTTCCTGCATTGCAGGCGGATTCTCTACCAGCTGAGCTACCAGGAAAGACCAGATTAATGCTGCCTGGTGTCAATAATTAATACAGAGCTTCTAGGTCCCCTGGAGGAGGAAACTGCAACCCACTCCAGTATTCTAGCCTGGAGAATTCCATGGCTGGAGGAGCCTGGCGGGCTACAGTTAACAGGGCCACAAAGAGTCAGACATGACCGAGCACAGAGCAGAGCACAGCACACTAATCACTGTACTAATTATTATAGAGACAGCGTGTTACTGGCATAAACACTAGCAAACAGAATAGAATTCAGAGTAGACTCACCATATATAGACACCTTGTTAATAATCTTGACAAAGGGGCAGAGACAACCTACGTTAATGTGGTTACAAAACCCAGCTCGGGAAATGCTGACAAACTTCTTTTGAGAAATGGAAATTCCTTTTTAATGGAGTTGCATTTGTCTACTATTTAAGATTTCCACATTTTACAAATTTTTTTCCAGTTCAAATTCACAAAAATATTGTTTGAGGCACCCTCTAAAAGCTTTGCCTTTCACATTTTTGTCTTTATTTTGTCTGGGATTGTATCTCCTGTTACAAGAAAGGGAAAGGGGTCTGGGGTGGTGGGCTGGCTGGTCTGTCCCCTTCTTGGATTTGCAGTGCCCCCTCCATCTTCTCTCCAGACGAGAACCTAGCAGCTCTTCTGGACCTAATATCTGCATAATGTGGTAAGACTACTCTATTCTGGGTATTCAGTTTTCAACGTTTTCTATCAACTTCCTGTGGCAACAGACCAGTACCCTCTCCTCCATCTCCCTGAACTTGGGGCCTTTTTTCTCCCCTTTTCATAGTTTACTGCTAGTTCCCCTTGTACATCCTA
The DNA here is from genome assembly GCF_023091745.1 of Budorcas taxicolor. Classification (NCBI taxonomy): domain Eukaryota; kingdom Metazoa; phylum Chordata; class Mammalia; order Artiodactyla; family Bovidae; genus Budorcas; species Budorcas taxicolor. The sequence goes on from NC_068920.1 coordinate 105,307,318, forward strand.
TAGTTTTCCTATCTCTTTTCTCCATTCTAGAAGATTTTCTCAAACTACTGCCCAATCCCTCTGATAAATTTATTAATAAGGGTGGCTCATTTTTTTACTTTCCAGGAGCTTTGTTGTTTTCTTTCCATTCCTGCACTGGAGCATCCTGTCCCTGTCAAGGCCACACTGCACTCCGAGGACAGAATTGTTCAGGAGTGAGAGTGGGGCAGAGGCTGGAAGGAGACAGAGGGACCCAGCTGGGGGACCTGGGGAATTCAGGCAGATAAACAGCCCAGAGCAACTCTGTCCCATAAGATACAATGCGACCCAATTATGTCATTTTAAATTCTTTCATAGATACAGTTTAAAAGGGAAAAGGAAGAGGTTGGAATTTACTTCAATACAGCATTTTCTTTAACCCACTATATCCAATACATTTCATTTCAACATATTGTAATATTACCTAGACAGAATTTCAACATATATTGTCAGTATGGAAACATATTAATGAGCTTTTTTCCATTTCTCAGGGTGTCTTCACAATTGGGTGTGTAATTTATACTTCAGCATACCTGGACTCGCCACATTTCTTTTGTTTTAAACTTTTTATTTTATATTGGCGTAGAGCTGATTAAGAATGTTGTGATAGTTTCAGGTGTACACAAAGGGACTCAGCCATACATATACATGTATCCATTCTCCAAACCCTCCTCCCATCCAGACTGCTATATAACATTGAGCAGAGCTCCTTGTGGTATACAGTAGGTCCTTGTTGTTACCCATTTAAAATATAGCAGTGTGTACATGTCCATCACAAACTCCCTAGCTATCCCTTCCCTCCATCATTCCCCCTGGGAACCATAAGTTCGTTCACTACGTCTGTGTAGACTCATCACATTTCCAGTGCCCAGGAGCTGCACAAGGCTAGTGCGGGCCAGGCTGGGCAGCTCAGGTCAGCAGCAGGCTCACTTCAAAGCTGCCCTGGCTACCCCAGAATGTCGTCCTGTCTTTGTGGAACTTACCCTCAGCTCTGACCACCCTCCTGGACTATCCCAGGAGAGGATTCCCAGATCCCTGTCAGTTGGGCCTGCCAGCCCTGCCTTGGACACCAACTGTATCCATGCATTTGCTCCGTGTTTAAACCCTTTGAAGGCGCTGGTTCCCCAGGGCTCACCCAGTCGGTCTCTTTACCAGGTCTGGTTCTGACTGTCATCCTTGGGTTCCCTGTACACCCCAGGCTCACTGCCCCAGCCTCCAGACCCTGGGCTGCTGCACAGCTGGCCAGTTGCTCAATCTGGCTGGAAATGCTATGGCTTGAAGGTTTCAGGAAAGGCCGGACGGGGCTCAGCCCTAATATTCTGAGCCTGGACCTGGCACATGACCAGTTTCTGCCCAGCCTCTAACTCTGGTGTGGGGCCTCCTAATTCTGGTCACAACTGGCTCAAGAACTAGGGTGGGCTGGAGGCTGTTGTGTCCAGGGCCTGCACTCTGCCCCTCAGTGCTGGTGGAGAGAAGGCAGAGTCTGGACGAAAGCGGCAGCAGGAGGCGGGAGAGGTGGCCCCAGGCCAGGCATCCAGGAAGCCCCGCCCATCCAAGCTCTGAGGGAGGGGCCAGGCAGGTGTGCCTGGTGACTCAGCCCTGGGCCCCACTGCCCTCTGGATGACTTATAGCTCACACAATAGACTGATTGTGTTGCTGCCTTTAACTGCGACTTCCATTGCTACCCAGGGACTCAGCCCAGGGACCTCAAGGGACAGAGAGATGGCTGTGAGAGAAGCCTTTGTGTAAATCTGTCCTCAGGAAGGACCCGGGGTCATGGAGAGCAGGGAGGCCGGGAGGAAGAGAAGCTGGTCTGACGGCTGGTCTGTGGGTGTCAAAAGTGACTGGGAAAGCTCGTCCAATCGGTGTGGATCGGCTGTACATTTTAACTGGGTTTTCAGACAAAGGACCTTGAAATCTGAAATCTAAGAGGGGTTAGCAAAGTCCCAAGATACTGCAATGATTTTTAACCTAGTGGATAATTTGAATGTATTTCCCATTTTTTCCCCCCAATTGTCATGTGCAAAGACCTACTTGAGACTGCCCCTGGGAAACCCTGTAGGGTCTTGCTCTGTTTTAATTTTTTTCAATTTTTAAAATTTATTTTAAACTTCTAATTTTGTAATGGGATACAGCCGATTAACAACGCTGCGGTAGTTTCAGGTGAACAGCGAAGGGACACAACCATACATATACATGTAACCATTCTCTCCCACACTTTGCTCCCATCCAGGCTGCCACATAACATGGACCAGAGTTCCCTGCACTGTAAGTAGGTCCTCGTTAGTTATCCATTTTGAATATTTGCTCTGTAGGGTCAAAAAGAGTCGGACATGACTGAGCGACTGAACACAAGCACAAGGTACCAGATGCCCATTTAAGGGTGTGGCCCTGGCAGGATACGTGTGGGAAGAAGCCCCGCAGAACGGGCCACCTTGGAGGTTGGCAGCAGCTAATAAGGTGGAAGCCACTACAGGCCTCCAGGAGCAGAGAAACAGCCACTGGGCCCCTGGAGTCCCTAGGAGCTCTGCCTGGAAGGGGACAACGGCACAGCAGAGGCTGAGCTTAGACCCGCCCACCCTGGTGCGGGGGTCTCAGCTGGAACCTAGTTGGTGGATGTCTGGGCCGGGACTTCCCCCATCATAAAAATCCCCCAGTCCAAACGGTGAACCCAGATTCCTCTCAGGGAAGTTATGGCAGCATTCTTGGGGATGACGATTTCTTTTCTTAAGCCTAGGAAGACTTTTGAATTAAATATGTGTATTTGTTTATTTTTATTTATTTTGGCTGTGCTGAGTCTTCATTGCTGCACACAGGCTTTCTCTAGTTGAGTGAGCAGGGACTGCTCTTCATTGCAGTGAATCGAACAGGGATCGAACCTGTGTCTCCTGCACTGGCAGGCTGACTCCCGACCACTAGACCACCAGAGAAGCCCAAATATATAGCCGTTTAATTGAATTAAATTATAGCATTACTATTTTTGAAATAAAATCTGTACAATTGGGTTAATGTATTTACAAAATTTGAGAATTTGTAATCAAAATTTTGTTGATTTAAAATGTATAATTGATTTTAGACTTTTGAATTTAGGTTGGAGTCAGTAAATATATAAACAGAGCATTTAAGAGAGCTGAGGGCTTAACTATATTTAATTAGATTTTCAAGGATTACTTAAGTACTTGTAAAGGTTTGCTAATTATATAACTTAAGCACTTAGAAAAGGAAATTTAATTAATAAACATAAATGCAATTTGAAATACTTAGAGTTTATTTAATTCAATTTTTTAAATGAAAATAGACATTAATCAAAGTAATTAAAAGGAATTGCTCAATGTTGAGTTTGAAAATAGAAAAAGATTTGTAAGTTGGATTTTAAAATTTAAGGAAGAACCAGGATTTTGTAACTATTTTTTTTAACTGAACTAACTTCTTTTTTAATAATCTTTCTTTTCTATATTCAAAAGCCTTAAGAACACAAAAATCTCCCACTGTGAGCCTCATACTTCTTAGGGAGACGGGAGCCACCATGCAGATATCCTACCGATATTGGGTCATCAAATCTCTGTACCAGCTGTACCACTGTCCCCTTCTCTTTTCAGGTACCAACAGAGTCTGGTTCCCTCATCTTTGTGCAGTCCCCCTCCCTTGCTCCCTTTACCCTCTTTCCAGCGGGGGGACCTTCCCCGCACCACCAGCTCTGCGCTAATCTGCACACAAGCCAGCACAGGGGCCAGCATGCAATAACTGGTAAACTGTATTCTCTGCATTACACCTGTGGATGAAGATACATAGCAATTAATCTTTCGAGATAGTATAGTGCTGAGTGTTCTTGTAATTGCCAATGAGGATATGTGGACACTGAAACGTAAGCTTCCACAGATAGTTGTGGATGTGAGACCAAGTTCTAATGGTGTGGCATTTTCTCCAAGCCTTATAAAAGTGTTACAACTGCCATATGGATTAGGATGGCTGCTATCAAGAAAACAGAACACTACAAGTGTTACGAGAATGTGGAGAAATAGAAAGACTTCTGCCCTGCTGACGAGAATATAAAATGGTACAGCCACTGTGGAAATAGTATGGAGGTTCCCTGCCAATTGAAAATAGAAAACTATCTGACCACATGATCTGACAGTTTCATATCTGGGTATGTGCCCCAGAAAATTAAAAGTGGGATACTGCACACCCATGTTCATAGCAGCACTATTCACAATATACCAAAGGTGGAAGCCACCCAAGTATCCATCAAGTGATAAACAAGTAAAATATAGTATATACACACAGTGGAATATTGTTGCTGTTGCTCAGGTGCTCAGTCGTGTCCGACTCTTTGCGACCCCATGGACTGCAGCACTCCAGGCTTCCCTGTCCTTCACCTCTCTCCTGGAGTTTGCTTAAATTCATGTCCATTCAGTCGGTGATGCTATTATGCAGCCTTCAAAAGGAAGAAATTTCTGATACCTGCTACAAGATCGATGAATTTTGAGGACATTATGCTGAGCAAAATAAGCTCACAAAAGGACAAATACAGCATGATTTCATTCTTATGAGGTCCCCAGGGGAATCAAATACAAAGAGACAGAAAGTAGATGGTAGGGGCCAGGGGCTGGGGGAGAGTTTCAATTTTATATGAAAAAGAAGTTCTGGAGATGATGGTGGGAATGGCTGTACAACAATGTGAATTTATTTAGTGTCACTGAGCCAAACACTTAAAAATAGTGAGGCCGGTAAAGCTATCAGTATTTTACCACAATTTAAAAAAAAAACTCACAGTGGTCACAGGCCACATTTAGTGCTTAGTTTAAAGGATTTTTCGGGGCTTCTCTGGTGGCTCAGATGCTAAAGAATCTGCCCACAATGCAGGAGATTTGGGTTCTGTCCCTGGGTTGGGAAGATCCCCTGGAGAAGGGAATGACCAACCCACTCCAGTATTCTTGCCTGGAGAATTCAGTGGACAGAGCCTGGCAGGCGACAGTCCATGGGGTCACAAAGGGTCAGACACGACTGAGTGACTAACACACACTTAAAGAATTTTCCAGAGATTCTGTGGAGATTAGACAGATATGAAATAATAGCTCTACTGAACGAGACCCTGGCTCATTCCCAGATGACATGTGATCTTATCAGAGATGGAGACACAGGGGCCTGATGGGTCCCATTCAAAGTTTGCATGAAGTCAAAGTACCCCTGGGACCTAGAATACATTCTCTGGCAAGCAAGTGACTGAGCCAAGGCCTCCCTTCGAGTGTTTTTAAGGTGCGTTTGGTTTAACTCTCATTACACCAGAGAGAAGGATGTGACCTTTGTATCTTATTCTTGTTGTTCAGTAGCTAAGTACTGTCTGACTCTTTGAGATCCCATGGACTGCAGCATGCCAGGCTTCCCTGTCCTTCACTATCTCCTGGAGTTCGGCTCAAACTCATGTCCATTGTATTTTATAGGTTCTCTTTTTCTGTTGTTAATCAATCAACAGATATTTGCTAAGAACCTATGACATACAAGGAGCACAGTGCTAAGAACTTTGAGAAAAGTTTTTAGGGTGAACCTTAAGACACTGCCAACATTCAACCATTTTGACCTGTGGGGAAGAAAGGCAATTTCATATTGTTCAACCTAAACTAGTCTGATGGAAGAGAACCGATACAGAGACACAGAAAGGCTGGCTAGCAGCCCACACAGACAAACCCGAGGTCTTCCGAGAGGGGCTTTTTGACAAGGAAACCAGGTGAGCTTGGGACATGAGTCCGATGGGCAGAGTCACTCAAGGTACAAAAAATGGTCGCAGAGGGCGGCAAAGTGCCAGGTACAGGCTGTGTGTGGAATTGTGAGAATGCGTTTCGGATCAGGAGACGCTGAGGAGCAGAGAGTCGGGGGCAGTGGGAGCCCACCTGGTCCAGAGTCTGGACAGCCAAGGGTCCACGGGGAGGAGGGAGTGGATGGACCCAGGAGGGCGGTTGAGGGAAGGAATTAGGGAAGTCAAGAGAGGCTAGCAGTCCCCACTTAGTGCAGCAGAGCACAGGGGGAATAGGGGGCAGAGCATCATGTACCAAGGGTAGGGGACAAAGAGGTGGTACAGGCTGGAGTGGGGGTGGCGTACTGCCCGAGAAAGGCGGGAGCAAGTGATTTAAGTGAGGAGGAGGAGGATGGGAACTGATGGAGGTAGGGCTGGGCTGTGCTCAGTCACTCAGTCGTGTCCAACTTCTACCACTGAGCCACCAATGTCCTCTTTCATTAGGATCATTTAGCAGGTTATACAAAGGTTCTAAGCATTTTACATTATTGTGCAAAGCAGCTCACCTTCTCTACATGAACGATGTTTATCAGTTCTAAGATTGTCCCTAAATGACTGACAGCAGCTCTGCATGCGAGCATCTGAGGCCGTGAAGGTGCAAAGATTTCAGGACCTGGCGAAGATCACACCGCTGGAGTGGTCTGAGTCAGGCTCAGGCTTACATCCAGTGTGGACACCAAGGTCACAGGTTTCGAAAAGCAGGGAGGGAGGACCACTGCTTCCTTGGTGCTTCCTTGAGGCTTCCGCAGGTCCTGACCTGTTCTTGGAGAGCCCCAGGTCCTCAACCATCAACGGAAGCTCAAGTACAAGGCTCTGGTCCTCTGGTTCCCAACTTTGGTTGTAGAACCCAATCCCCAAGCTGAGGTGACTCAGTTACTCAGTTGTGTCTGACTTTTTGCAACTCCATGGACTTTAGCCCACCAGGCTTTTCAAATGCCCATCCCTGGCCAAGGAGGCCATGCATCTTAAGACACTGTCACAGTGAGTCTTTATATTACTGTGGGGTTCATCCATCTTCAGCAGTGACTTACGGTCAAGTCACAGGATCCCTCAAGCAAGGAACACAGACTCTCCAGTTTGCTTGCGAAGCTCGGAGCTGAGCTGGAGAAATGCAAGTGGAGGTGCAGGCAAAGAGGATTTTTTTTAAAGGTCATTCTCGAGTCCACTGGCTTAATCATGGGCCATGACTTCTGCCAACTGTCCTTACTGGACTGACCAACATTCTGTCGATTTACTTTGTGGGGTTGGGGTTAGGCATCCATCCCAGGGGGTGTATAGGAAAAGCATATCAGAACTTCTATTTATTAATTACACAAAAAGAAAAACTTAATTTTACTAATATTTAGCGTTGTTTGCTATTTTTACCAATATTATTCAATATTCTACAATACATATAAATAAATATATACAGTTAAAAGAAAAAGCCCATCCTAGTCCTGATGATCAGATGTTTCTCTCTAAACCCCAGAAAGGGCAGGCTGTAAGGCAGCAGGTGTGCACACAGGGTCGGAGGTCAGGACAGTACCTGCCCTGCAAGGCCCCACAGCCCAGGAAGGTCCGGGAACCCCTGCCCTCCAGGCTGGAACTTGAGCCCTTGAGAAGCCTGTTCTCCTGGATGGAGCTGTCACCCTCCAGGTCTGAGTCACTGTATCTGGCCAGGGGTACTGTCTGCTGGGAGAGGGTGCATCACCCCCACTTTTATGGTGGCTCAGATGGTAAAGAAAATGCCTGCAATGCGGGAGACCCACGTTTGATCCCACGTCAGGGAGATCCTGGAGAAAGAAATGGCAACCCACTCCTGTATTCTTGCATGGAGAATTCCACGGACAGAGGAGCCTCTGGGGGGCTCCACTCCATGGGGTCGCCAAGAGTTGGACATGAGTGAGCAACTAACACTTTCCACTTTCAAGTTAACATCTACCCCCATGTGATGGTGTCAGGAGGGTGGAGCCCCCATAAGCACCCTCATCAGAACAGCCTAGGAAAAGCTGGCTCTCTCTGCCATTGGAGGGTTCAGGGTGGATGTCTGCAAATGGGCAGGCCCTGGCCACAGCCTGACTACGAGACCTGGTGACCTGACCTCCAGCCTCCAGAACTGTCAGGAATACATCTGACGTTTCTAAGCCACTCGGCTATAGTATTTTGTCACGGTGACAGGAGCTGAGACTCAGCATAAGTCTTCAGGACGTTGGTTTCAACTTTTGCCTGACCCTCGATGGCTATTGGTGCTATCAGCTCAGGCTGAGGAGGGTGGGGGGCTTCGTTCCACATAACACGGAGAGAACAAAGGGGCTCAGAGAGGTGACTTCCAAGGGTGTGGGCTTGCCAGTCAGCCAAGCTGAGGATGCAGGGTGAGGTCAGGATCAAGCATGGCTCCTGGGCAGGAGGGGCGGTGGCTCCAGATGCAGAGTCAGCTGGAACCTCCTTGAACACTGGAGGAGGCTGAGTTCTAAGCCGGGGTGGGCTGGCTCCGAAACCACAGAGTGAGGACTACGCTCCAGAGGGCCTCCTGGAGCCAGGGCTCTGGATGGGGCTCCCGAGGAAGCTGAGGGGCATGAGGACGAGGATGGTGTCACGTGGACCACTCGACACAAGGAAGCCTGACTGGCATCTCCCATGGTCCTGCACACATAGGACGACCCTGTCCCGAGTGCCACACCAGTCAACCTTGCACAACCCTGTGAACTACAGAGGTGAAAGCAGCCCTCCTGACTTGTGAGCCAACACTCAGAATGGGTGGATAATGTGCTTGAAGTCACGGGGCCAGTAAGGATGGCCTGGCCCTTCCCAGGACAGCAGATGGCACCTGGCCCAGGTGTTAGAGCAGAAATACTAAATACACGAGTCACATACTTGCTGATGAAAAACGCAGGGATTCTAGGGAGCAGTTGGCCAAAACCAGACCTATATTTATTGAAAAGTAGAATTTTAAGAGAAAACTTTCCAACTCTGTTACACTCTCCACCTGAACTTCGGTCTATTTCGGCATTCTGGTGCTGCATGGTAGGAATGGTGAAAGATCAGATCATGAACCCGTCAGCACATGGAAACCAAAGACACAGCGGTATGGCACCACAAATGCTTTGGAAACGGCATATCTTCAGGAGATATCAAGGAAGGGAACTGCAAGACTTGTCCAGTTAAGAGTTTCCTTTGAGAGGCACTTTGGGAGAGCAGATGGGAAGCTTGAGTGCCCAAGGAACATGAGTCTGGCATTCTGCAGAAGCCACGTGTAGGGATCCTGGTGGCTCTAGACTAAGTCACAGGCTCTTCCTGGAAAATGAAGGCACATTTAACACAAACATATGAGCAGAGTCACACAGACCACAAGCCACCAGGTGTTACTGTCCTCCAATCCAGAAAGGTGACAGCGCAAGTGTACCTGGACGGACTGCTGGTGATCCACACTTCAAACCACACGGGGACCCTGCTGGACACCCCAAACCCCCTCACGGAACCTCACAGAGGCAAATCCTGATTGACCCCAGGGAGCTAGAGATTCCCCCCTCAGTTGTCTGAGATTAAAAATAATTGTCAGTTACAATCATAAGCCTTAAAGAGGTTCCTTAAGCCAAAACGTGTTTGTAACGTGTCCTTTATTTCTTCCCGAATGGCTGTGTGTAATCAGTATTTTGGTGTCCAGGCACTCTCAGTATAGAGGGACTCCTGCACGAGGTCAAGGTGGAACTCACGACAGGAAGATCTGAGAGTTGGGAGGAAGTGGGATTTCCGTGACAAAGCCCAGGATCTACCTGTTTTGTCTAAGATGATGGTTTGCCTCACTCACTATGAGGTCCATTCTTACGTAACTGGGTGGCTCTAACCTCAGACTGTTTAGTTCATAAGTCGTGTCTGACTCTTTTGAGACCCCATGGACTGTAGCCCGCCAGGCTCTGTCCACGGGATTTCCCAGGCAAGAATACTGGAGTGGGTTGCCGCTTCCTTCTCAAAGGGATCTTCCTGACCCAGGGATCGAACCCACATCTCCTGCATTGGCAGGCAGATTCTTTATCACTGAGTCACCTAAGTCCCATCAATTTCAGGTACCAGACACCAAATTTCTGATTTATCATCAAACGTTTAACAAAGGCAACAACTAAAGATACAATGAACTTGCAAAGAGGAGCGTTGGGGGGGGGTCGGGGGGGAGGTGTGGTCCTGAACCCAGACCCTGGGCTTGCCACCTGCTCCAGGAGGCAGCAGCCACACCCTCATGCAATCATCTGCTGACTCACCTTCTCCGTCTGTGTGATGGGTATGATCGCAGGACCACCTCAAGGAGCTGGGACGAGGATGCTGAGTCCAGCAAAGAGGGAGAGATGAGCACACGTCTGCTGCAAGCCAGTGCTCTCTGGCTCTGTATTCCCAGTGCCCAGTGCTCAGAGGGGCTGGACAACGGCTTCCCCAGTGCATGAAAGGCAGGCAGGAGAGGGGAGAGGAAATCGAAAGGAGAGGCGGCTAGCAGATAACAGGCTGGTGACGTATATAATTTGCAGAGTAATTTTAAGACCAAACTTGAGATTCTGGTTTCTCTTGGAGTCATGCTAATTGAAATTTATTATTTCAAGATACAAAAATGTGGTCGTAGAAAAAGAAAACACACAAGTAATAAGTTTATTAGAAGTCCTCCTCAAAGCACTCCCCTGGGGGCAGAGTGCTCAAGCTTATAGGAACCCCCTCCCCACTGCTCAGTCCAGGCTTGGCAAAGGATGAACACACACAGGGTCTCGTCATAATACTTTTTTATTACAATATCCAAAAAACTGAGTATGCAGTTTAGGAGGTCTCAAGGCCCCTTCCTCAATTGTAGGAATGTGCCATCTCAAGACTGTATATTGGAACTATAAACGAGTTTGGATGTAAAGAGAAAAGAAAATGCAATTTCTTCATAAACATTCTGTGTCTCTTACTACCAATCACATATCCTTTTGTAAACCCTGAAAAATTTCCCTGTAAAGCAAATACTATATATATATATATATATTTTTTTTTTGTGTGTGCGTGTATGTGTGTGTGTGTGTGTGTGTGTGTGTGAAGTGTGGGTTGCTTCCCTCCCCAAAGATCACCTGTTTTCCTTAATCATCTGCATTAGTGTCAACAAATGGCTACAGGTACATATGACTTTGAGAATTAAATACATCACTGTGAGATTCAAACGAGCCGAAGGGCAAGAGGAAAGAGCACTCTGCTGATGGCACGTCGGGGGGAAATTTCCGAAACCACCGTCTCCCCCAGTCTCTGGCCCCTCTTCTGCAAACCGGCATTCCAGGACCTCTTTTCTTTATTGCAAGCGCAGCCCCAAAGGCACTGGACAGCATCTTCCCTCCCGTCTTGCCCGGTGGTTCCAGTATTGCTAACAGCGCCCAGGGTTGTCCCCGGACAGCCCGGGAGCCGTGGGAGAGCAAACGACACGGATGGAGAGCTGCTGGGGTCAGGACTGGGGGTCCCCAGGCAGGTGCCGCCTGCTCTGTGGCTCATGGACATAAGGGCAGCTCTGGTGCATCCACACGGCGCCCGAGGTCTGTAAGGGGGTCTGCTGGCGCGAGCGGTGTTAATGGACTAAGGCTGTCTCCCACGGAGGAGGAATAAAGTGAACCGACTCGCTCTGTCCACCTCTCATCACGAAAACCAGCCGGGAGGGCCCGGGACGGCAAAGAGTGGGGCGGTGGCAAATAACCGACCTGGACAAAGAAGGGACCAGGCGGAGAGAACGGGGCCTGCAGGAGAGCCCAGCCAGGGCGCCTTCCCGGGGCATCACTGCAGCGCCCGGACGAGGTAGAGCTTCTCCCCGTGCTCGCTGGTGAAGATGGGGGCCTTCTTGTAGTGCTCCACCAGCTCGTCCATGGTATGGAAGCGCCGCTGCCCAATGCAGTAGACGTTGTCCACCAGCTGAACCTTGAAATGCTTGTTCTTCCCTGATGCTTTGAGAGACACGGAGAAGTCACTGGGCTGTGGGGGAAAGAGAACACACACAGGTTACCACTGGGCTCCGTGCACCGGCTGGGGAGCCTGGGCTCCGGTCCACACCCAGGGCAGCCACTTCCTGATCTTTAGAACCACCCGGAGGCTGGTGAGATGCTCGTGTTCTGGATCAAAGAAAAGTGACACTGTACTTAGTACTTTTGGTGCAAAATGTACTTTCGCTATTTGAAAACTGGAGACTTGTTCTGAAATGTACAGCACCGATGCTAACCAATACACATTTTTCATTTCCCCAGCTAGTTCTTGGATTTGTAGAAAGTGGTCTGTACATAGGCAGCGGCTAGAAATACACTTCTTCTGGCTTCTATCACTATTAGGAGCTCAGCCAACAGCATGGTGCTGGCCCAAATATAGACACCAAAGTCAATGGAACAGACAGATGAATGAATATAGAAACTGTGGTGTGTGTGTGTGTGTGTATATATATATATATATATATGCAATTGGAATGTTACTCAGTTATAGACAAAAAAAAAGAATGCATGCGAATGAGTCCTAATGAGATGGATGAACCTAGAGCCTGTTATACAAAGTGAAGTAAGTCACAAAAAGAAAGACAAATATTGTGTATTAACACATGTGTATGGAATGTAGGAAGATGGTACTCATGACCCTATTTGCAGGGCAGCAGTAGAGACACAGAGAACAGACCTTTGGGCACACTGGGGGAAGGAGAGAGTGGGACGAACTGAGAGAATAGCATGGAAACATACATATTACCATATGTGTACGGGAGCCAGTGGGAACTTGCTGTATGACACAGGGAGCTCAACCCAGTGCTCTGTGACAAGCTAGAGGGGTGGGATGCAGAGAGAAACAGGACGGGGCTTCAGAAGGGAGGGGACATATGTATACCTGTGGGTGATTCATGTTGATGTGTGCCAGAGGCCAACACAATATTGTACGGTAGTTATCCTCCGATAATTGTATTCTGTTTTATACTTCTCTATATTGTACAATTATAATCTTTGATTAAAAAAAAAAGTCAGTGGAACAGAATAGAGAGCCCAGAAATAAATCCACACTCTCAGGGTCAATTGATCTGTGACAAAGGAGGCAAGAATACACAACAGAAAAAAGACAGTGCCTTCAATAAGCAGCTAGGAAAGGTGGATAACTACAAGGAATGAGATTGGAACATGATGGCTGACACAGACAATCACTGACAATCAATGAGAGGGAAGGATGTCCCACCCTGCCGTCTCACTGTCACTCCTGTTCTTGCTGTTTCTGAGCCACCCTTTGTTCCTCTCCCTGCTCAACCATTCCTGAGGGGCTCAGAGCGCAGAATGGCCACGTGGAGGTGCCTCTGCATCCCCAGACTGGATAAGCTCCACTCTCCTTGGCTTTGTTGTTATTGTCACTTAGTTGCTCAGTCGTGTCTGACTCTTCAAGACCCCATGGACTACAGCCCACCAGGCTCCTCTATCCGTGGGATTCTCCAGGCAAGAACACTGGAGTGGGTTGTCATTTCCTTCTCCAGGGAATTGTCCCAACCCAGGGATCAAATCCACGTCTCCCGCACTGGCACGTGGATTCTTTTCCACTGAAACATCTCCTTGGCTGTTGTCCAGCAGAAGACATCCTGACACATCTGTTGGTCAGGGCTGCGTCTAATCCACGGCTGTGTCCACAGAGAGCCCAACAGATGGTGGGAGCTGTATGATCCAGGTCTAAAGTGAATTCTGAGCCCAGACTTTCACCCTTCCCCAAACCAGCAACTCACTGCTGGTGACGACCCACCAACCCAGCCCCTGCTCACATGTCTCCCACCAGGACAAAACCAACAAGCATCCCTTCATTGGTTTTTACACTGACTCTGCAAATGTTTGATCAAAAGTGAACAGATCTTGCAAAATGAGAGACAACTCCATATAAACCAATGACAACTCAGGGAAAGGGGTATCCAGGAGAACCCAGATCTGGGGTGGGCCACTGGTCCCCAACAGTCATAACTGTCAGCATCACGATATTGTAATTATCCTCCAATTAAAATAAATAAATTTTTAAAAAGTATCACAGAGATAGACATATTCAGTTAGTTAGTTAGTAATTGTGTGTCCCTTTGCCCAAAACAGACCAAATAAATCTTTGAGGGGAAAACCTCATCTTATCTCTGTACTAAACCCAGGGCCCAATGCCTTGGGGGAAGCCCAGGAAACACTGGGGGAATAAAATTTCAGGAAGAGATGGGAAGATCTAGATCCAGTTAGGCTTTGGGTTGTGTGTTATTTCCAGAATCACAGCCATTCATTAGAGGATTAGGGGTGGATAGGGGTATACAGAACTTAAAAATTATTTCCCCAACTTGATCTCTTATGCCCCTTCCCCCAAAAAGAAATGAGTCATCATGAATGATTCATCGGATCAACCAGCCATCAGCGTGCACACTGCTATATTTAAAACAGGTAACCAATAAGGACATACTGTATAAAACAAGAAACTCTGCTCAGTGTTATGTGGCAGCCTGGAAGGGAGGGGAGTTTGGAGGAAAACGGATACATGTGTATGTATGGCTGAGTCCCTCTGCCATGCACCTGAAACTATCACAACATTGCTAATCGGCCACTGTTGTTTAGTCGCTAAGTTGTGTTCGACTCTTTGTGATCCCAGAGACTGTAGCCTGCCAGGCTCCTCTGTCCACAGGATTCTCCAGTCAAGAACACTGGAGTGAGTTGCCATATCCTCCTCCAGGGGATCTTCTTGACCCAGGGATCGAACTTGAGTCTCCTGCATCTCCTGAATTGGCAGGCGGATTCTTTACTGCTGAGGCCACCGGGAAAGCCTCATTAATTGGCCATACTTTAATACAAAAAAGTTAAAATAGTCTAAACGGTGCAGAAGGACATTTTAAGTAATCAACTGCACAATTCTCAAATCACTGCTATTTTCACATTTACACAAGACTGATCAAGATGAATGTGAGCTGGCCTCAGTGTTATCAGTATTCTCACCCAAGCTGGATGCTGTGTATGGTTCTGAAAACAGAACAAAGTAAACAGGTACCGCCAGACAGGTGCTTTGCACAGGACGCCCTGAGCATCAGCCCCTTGGCCCCTGTCACGTGGCAGTCAGTTCTGGTGGGTGAAGACTGGAGCAGTCACCATGCCCTGTGTCCAGCAGTATATACATGTTAGGGACTGCTCAGCTCTCTCTTGGGGTTTCCGGTTTTCAAGAAGCAATGTGTAGTTTCAAGATCTGTTCATTTTTAGAAGCATATACGTTCTGTGCCAAAAGCCTGTGCCTTCTGATAAAGATAGAAGGCGACTTCAGTTTTACGTTTAGGACCAGCCGGGCACTGAGCTAGTTTTAGAGACTCTTAATCAGTTCATAGACAAAGTGGCATCGTACGGAGGGAGTGCGTGAGACGGCGTCACTATGTGATAGACTCAATTTTACTTATGCCCCACAATCAGCAGCTGACTTTCTGAATTTGCTTTTAATTTAAGCGCCTTAATTTAGCCTCCTGATATGTCTCCTGTACATATGCATTACGGCAGTAAAACTGGTCACTGTAGCAGAGACAGTAATTTTTAATTCTGTGGGCTCCTAAGCAGAAACCTTGAAGTTAAGGACATGGGAGGAATTTAGTTTATACCAAGCAGGGGGTGCTGAACCTTCAGAGAACGCTCATTCCAGCATCTCTGGCTTCTGATCTATGTGCTAAAATGCACTGTTACATGTCACCAAGTTCTAAAGGAAGCCTGAGGATGAACTGGGCCAAGGGGTCTCAACTTGTGCTCCCAAGTCCAGTAGCATCACCTAGGTGCTTGTCAGAAAAAGCCAATTCTCAGGCCCCACTGCAGACCCCCTGAATGAGCAGCTCAGGGGCAGGGCCTTCCAGGGGCTTCAGATGCAGTTTGAAATGAGGCCTGAGTGAACCACCCACAGTGCTTTCAAGTGTTCAGGGCCATGAGAACAAGACAGGAATGTGATTTACATGCTAAGACGCACCTTGGAGGAGGTGGCTCCGTGACAAAGCCCACCCCCAGGCTGGGGAAGCCTGTCTGACTCTACCCTGAGGGTCAGACCTTGCTCTAGATACTCCCTGCAGGGGACCCCCTGGGTGGCACAGCCAGGATTTTCTTCCCTTCTCAAGAAGCCAGCCTCCTGGATCTGACAAGGGGCTGCTCCAGAGGTGGGGGGTGGAGGGGTGGGGAGTGGATCCCCGAGAAGTTGGGGCCACCAGTCTTGGTCCTTACAGGCTTGTCTGTCCCAACAGCCTTGGGGAAGTCACGTGAAGGATGGAGCCACATTGGTCTGCACTGGCCGTGGGCACAGGGCAGGAAGGCTCAGCGACCCTCTGAAGCTAAGCATGTCACAGAAACTTGACAGGGGTCTGCTGGCTCAACCACACTGAGAAGAGGACTGAAGCCCACGAACCCAGCATCTGGGGTGGGACTGACTTGCAGTCACTGGCCCCTAGAGGTCGGTGAGATGCCTCAGACACCATCTCCGGTGGGCAAGTACTTTCCTCGCCCGCATCTTGAGACCAAAATGTAAACACTTCTTGCAGAATTTCTCCTGCAAGTCGAGAAGGAACTGTTTTCAAAGGACAGGCAGTAAAGACTCCTAGCAGTAGAGAGAAGAGGTGGGCTTGCCGGCCTCCAGGAAAGAAATGTTTACGGAGAGCTGAGCACAGCAGAATGCAAACCTTCCTCCCTCCATCTGGGCTCCCCAGCTCATCTCGTCGGACAAGGTGTTTCCCCTTCACTTGCTGAGAAACCACAGAAAAGTGAAGTCATGTCCGATTCTTTGCGACCCCATGGACTGTAACCTGCCAGGTTCCTCTGTCCATGGGATTTTCCAGGCAAGAATACTGGAGTGGGTTGCCATTTCCTTCTCCAGGGGATCTTCCCAACCCAGGGATTGAACCCGAGTCTCTCACACTGCAGGCAGACTCTTTACCATCTGAGCCACCAGGAAAGCCCCCGAGAAACCACAATCAGGGCAGAAAACATTCGCTGGGAGGGCCGGAGTGTGCCTACTGAGGCTGCGGGCCTCCCACCCCTCGCTCTGGGTCTGCCTGTGCTTGTGTGCTGTTAAAAACAAGGGATACAGTGCAAAGAAACCCTAGCAATTTCTATGTTCTTTTCTCCTTGCTAACTGACTGCAGTGGTCAGCAGATTACTGGGAGCAAAGCCTGAATTACCTCTCTTCTGTAAATGAAAATGGAGCCCTCCAGCCTAGGAGACAAGCCTGTTCACAGTCCTTCTGCAGTTACAGCTAATAAGAAATGGAGTAGAAAGACGGAAAGGTTTACACTGGTGCTATTAATACATGTGCCAGCTGTGCACACCTTTCTCATATTACAATTTATTAGACTCATTTCTTTTCTTTTTTTTAATACTGACTGATTTGGCTGCTCTGAGTCTTAGTTGCAGCATGCAGGGTCTAGTTCCCTGACCAGGGATTGAACCTGGGTCCCCCACATTGTGAGCTTGGAGTCTTAGCCACTAGACCACTAGGGAAGTCCCAAGATACATTTTTTTTTTTAAATTTCCACTACAGCTTTTAATTCTTGGGGGGAATCATTTCTAATAGGTACTTGTGAATTTACATGAGAGAAGTATATCCATAAAGAAGGCTGAGCATCAAAGAACTGATGCTTTCAAACACTGGTGCTGGAGAAGATTCTTGAGAGTCCCTTGGACTACAAGGGGAACAAATCAGTGAATCCTAAAGGAAACCATCCCAGAATATTCATTGGAAGGACTGATGCTGAAGCTCCAATACTCTGGGCCCCTGAAGTGAAGAGCTGACTCATTAGAAAAGACCCTGATGCTGGGAAAGATTGAGAAGAGGAGAAGAGGGTGACAGAGGATGAGATGGTTGGGTGGCATCATCAGCTCAACAGACATGAGTTTGAGCACGCTCCAGGAGATGGTGAAGGATAGGGAAGCCTGGTATGCTGCAGTCCATGAGGTCGCAAAGAGTCGGACACAACTGAGTGACTAAACAACAACAGCAAGTATGTCAATAAACATTTACATCAAGGGAGCTAATGATCTGGGGGTTTTATGAAAATGTTTCTGAATACTGTTACAGATGAATTATTTGACAGAGTTTTCAGGTGGCTCAGTGGTAAAGAATCAGCCTGCCAATGCAGGAGATGAGATGCAGGTTCGATGCCTGGGTCAGGAAGATCCCCTGGAGTAGGAAATAGCTACCCACTCCAGCACTCTTGCCTGGGAAATTTCACCAGAGAAGCCTGGTGGGCTACAGTCCATGAGGTTGCAAAGAGTTGAACAGGACTGAGCTACTGAGCATGCACACACTCACACACTCTAGTTTGAAAGAACTGTTTTTCAGTTCCCACTGATTTACTGGACACTCATCTCTCTTCATGTTCCACTTGCAGCCTGAAGGGAGGTCTGGACCCCTGGTGGCAGCAATCCTGAGCCAGAGGCCACCAAGTCTGACCTGAGTTCACAAGCCCAGGGGTCAGTGGGCACAGAGGAAGGGCTGGGCATGCTGGCACCTCCTCTGGTTGCTGCTGGCTCCCAGTCACTCTGAATCTACACACACATGCTGGACAACTGCATCATCAGTGAATGTGGAGAATATTTTCTAAGGTCTCATGCAGTGCTGGGACTCAACGGCCGACAGGATGACACACCATGCACTCCAGTGCCGACCTGGCTGCCATGGGGACAGCACAGCCACAGATGAAGGCAGTTACACTGTGAGCACAGGCCCCATCGTGGGACCCAGGAGCACGCCTCATGGAGGCTTCCCAGATGGAAAGGAGGAGGAGTGAGGTGTGGACGCCGTGTGTGCCTAGACTGCGCAGGGAGGGGGGTGCTAGGGGGATGGGGGCAGCTGTACTCTACAGTTTTCCAGATGTGTGCGCAGGTCCACAGAAGGAGAGAGCAGAGTCTGGGCAGCATGCAGGAGAGGGCGATGGGAGGTCTCCTCCGTGGACTAGGAGGAGCCACTTGGCCACGTGACTGGGATTCCCCCAGGGCACCCAGTGGCACAGCCCAGCCGCCTGCACCGCCTCCTTCTGCTCTCGCCACAATTCAGGTTTCAGGTAACAAGCAGCCCTCTGTTCCACTTTCTACAGTATCTCCCTCCAAAAAAGGGGATTCAGCACTCTTCACCTTCTTTTACACATAATACGGCAGAGATAAAACTCCACCCAAAGCCCTTTGTAATAAATGACACAAAAACATAGGGACACAAAATATGGGGAAATAGATGATCTCTTTGGGATCTTTAACATCTTACAGAGAAAAACGGCTTCCTACAACACAGGCTGATGCTTTGCAGACCTCAACCTAGTTTGTAAGCTGTCACTTTCTACAGCAACTGAAAAAATAAAACACTGACAGTTTACAGAGTACACAGAAATTTAGTTACTGGTTATTCTTCACTGTAATAGTTTCCTAGCCGTATCCACAGAGTAAGTCTGAACAAATACATAAGGATTTACGATGAGCATTAGATGAGAAGGCAGGTAGGAATTTTGAATTTTCTAGATTTAATGCTATTTGGATGGAATATGATTAAATACGAAGAACTGACACTGTTCCATCTTTAGCTGCTAAAGGTAAATGACAATTAGAGGCGAGGAATGAGAGCAAGAGGTAGGGGGGAGAGAAAACTCGATACTGAGATGCAAGATAGAAAAGGGCCGAAGCAGGGTCATCTGGTCCATTCGCTGGCTGATAAACCATGTCTAACACACGCCTTTGAAATACCCACACATCACTGACCCCGGATATCGTAGGATATGCCAATGCTTTGCTTGTTGTTCTGAAATATGTCCACCCCTCCCCCCGACCCCCCACCCAAGCACAGATTTACCGGAACTCAGATCTTTTTACTTTTCAATAGAGAAAAATATGGAATATTTTTAAATGCAAAGTATCACGCAAGAATCTTGCTCATTTATACTGAGATTGTTCGGGATATTTAAAAAAATGAAACGCATCTTGAAGAGGCACTCTAAAAAAGCAGCTATGCTTACTGAGGAATCACAGGTCCTGCAGTGACCAAAGGTGAGCCCTGAGCACACAGACCTAGAGGAAGGAAAAGGAAACTGAATGCGGATGCCTGTGGATCCTGCAGAAACGGGACCCTGAAGCCGGGTCAGGCTGTGGGGCTTCGGGCTCACGCAGCTTTGAACGGTAGGCGCTCACCTTAGAGATGGCAGAGTGAACAGGGAAAAGACAACAGGCAGAAAGAAGACGGGAAGGTGCAGGCAGGAAGCAGAGGCAGTGGAGGCAGAAAATGGATAAGTGATGGACTTGTCCATCTGAACGGCTCCTCACGGTTGCAGATGACAGGTGGGCAAAGACCTAGTTACGAGCATGAAGACAGTGCAGCCGGCTCGCCCTGCCATCAGGAGAAGAGCAGCAGCACGACTGAGAGGCCCTAAGCATCTCTTTGGCACAAGATAGGCGCACACACAGCAGACAGTGCCACGTGTAACAGCGAGTTCCAGCCCGACAAGCAGCCCAGCACACCCTTGGGCCACATGGCAGCCTTCAGGCCAAGCTGGGGCCATGGCAGCGGCAGAGCTAAGCAAGTCCCAGAGAGCCTCTTCCCCACCCCGAGAGCCAGTGGCCCAGCACACGATGAGCTGTCATAGCTCAGTTTTCTAAATTAAAACAGAAGGAACAAAAATGGTTAAAATAAACAAGCAATACTTTAGTTATTTAGAAAAGGCCTTCTCCTCTCATAACCCGAGACAAATGTCACACTGCTGCTTCTTCAAGTTCCTAGGAGTGCAGTGTAGATAAGAAAGTTACCCTCCTCTACCTCTAAAAGGACCTGGTCCCAAGGTCTGACAGTGACCACGGCCTGGACAAGTCACAGGTTTTCTCTAAGCCAGTGACACTGTCTGCCTCCTGCTAAAGACTTTCCCCTTCCCCAGCCCCACAGAGAAGAACCTGGGGGCACTGTCTTCACTCTGGGGGGCTACTCTTACCCCTCTCCTTTCTAAGAAGCTTCTTCAAACCCAATGTTCCTAAATCAGGATGAGACTCCTTGACTCTGAATCATCCTTGTCCCTCGATCACATCCTACTGTGACGGGGTTTCTGGTGCTTTCTTTGAGTTTCTGCTCAGGGGGGTTGCAAGTGCTCTGGACCCGATTCTCTGAAGCCTCCTGATCTGTGCATGGAGCAGACTTCATGTGAGAACAACTTAATGTGATGTCCTGCCAGAAACCACTGACTCTGGATGAGAAAAGCTCATTGCCCAGATTTCAGATGCAGCTACTGTTTAGGTCCCATGTGCTCGCCACCATGAGCTGCTGCCACCACTGGGGGGCTGGTTTCCACCCCATCACAGCTGCCCTTCTCTGTCTGAAGGGAAACCACTTTTGTGGGCTTGAACTCCCTCTAGATCAGTCAACAGGAATCTTGACTGTGCACTTAGTAATCATAGTATCAACCTTTTCAGGGGACAATTACAGTACATAGCACGGGCTGACTAGTCTTACAGGTTGCATTTATACAATTAAACTGAAGTCTATAGGAACCAACAGAAAATGATCATACTGGACTCCATCCTCAGAACTTTTGCTTTACTCTGGCAGGTATATTTAAAAGGACTGACAAAACCAGCTTAGCACCTCCACAATGAAAACACAAAAAGGTACCTGGAATGACAGCCCAGTTCTCCCAGACAGACTTGGCCACACACCTGAAACACAGACCCCAAATCTGTGCTGGAAACAGGTATGCTCCAAGTCGAGAGGCCTCATACCGCTGACTCAACTTGTACACACAAACCCCTCTCTTAAAACAATTGCCCTTTTCCTTTTTAGTTCTGTTCCTGAGTGCTTTAAAAGCTTTTCAGAGATAAACTCAGTGGTGCCTGTGGCAGAGACGTACTGAGGATTACACACTTTAAAAAGAAAAAAACACCAACCAACAAAACATTGTGTCAGAAACAGGGTGTCTGCCTTGCTGAGAACATCTGATGCACCTCAGACCAAGAGAGGAAACAAGTTTGGGTCATCAACACAGGGAAACCGGGGAGAAAATGATGTCTGGGTCTGCAGGACAGAACAGGGGGGACCCCACTCAAGAGGCAGCAAAGTCTCCAGAAGCTGAGACACTCCATACTTGCCATCTCACCTACAAGAACACACCTTGAGGAGCAGAGGTACAGCCAAGGCTGGGCAGTCCAAGTGGATGTCAGCATAAGGTGGGGCTGGGGCCTCAGGACACAGGCTGTATAGAGCATCTGTGTTCATCTTGCTTAACATGAGCCCCACATACCCCTACTGTCTGAGGCCATTCATACACCTTCACACACTTTGATGCTCTGCTTCCTTCCTGTGCGCCACCCACCCACTGAGGGTTCTCTGCCCTGAGGAGGAAGCCTGTGCATACCCACACATGTGTACACACCTAGATGTGCATTACATTCACACCCAGATGTGCACACACATGCACACCTCTCCAGCCACCCCGCCCCACATTCACTGAGCACTCTCTGTTCTGACAAGGAAGTTGCACACATACACACACACAGAGATGCATACCTGTGCACACCCAGACATGTGTACACACCCCTTCACCCATCCTGCCCCACACTCATCAATGACTCTGTATTGATGAGAAAGTCGCCCTGCACACCTGGTACACACATACAGAGGTGCACACACACACAGAGGTGCACACACACATGCACACACACACATACATGTGCATACATGCACACCTCTCCAGCCATCCAACCCTGTACTCACTGAGGACTCGCTGTTAGGCAGGAAGAAGTAGCCCCGTACGCCTGGTGCACACACAGAGATGCCCACATATGTGCACACCCAGACACATACACACGCACATCCCTCTGCCCACCCACCCCATCTTGCACTCACCGAGGACTCGCTGTCCCGCACAAGGAAGTCTCCCTGAACGCCCCGCGCATTGAGTGCGCACTCGGCCTGGTGTCGAGTCACGTTCCCGTAGTACCACTCGCGGCCTGCAAACCGACCGGCACGAGCAGGCCCCGCGGGTCCGGAGCCAGCATGCGGGGCCGGGCCCTCGCTCAGCACCACCACATAGTTCTTGGGCACCAGGCCGACCTGGCCACGCGCGTTGCGGCAGCGCCACCACTCGGGGTCATTCTCAGGCTTCTCGATCACCTCCATGGTCTCGCCCTTGTCGAAGTTGAGCTCCTCCTCGGTGACCGAGCTGAAAGGGTACAGCGTCTGCACCACCTGCAGCGCCCGCGCGCCCTGCCCATTGCTGAGCGTGGCACCGGGCCGCAGGCTTGAGCCCCCGGGCGCATCGCCGGCTGCCTCGTCCAGCTCCTCCAGCACATAGTTGGACGGGAACCAGCCCACCTGGCCGTTGTAGCTGCCCCGCCACCAGCCGTCGCTGCACTTTTCCATGACGGTGACGCGCGAGCCCTTCACCAGCGAGAGCTCGTCCTCGCGCTCTGCTGCATACGCGAACTTGACCACGGCGGGGATGCTGAGGTCGTAGATGCGGTCGGCGCCGCCCCCGTTGGTGGGGAACTCGGCGTCCGTGCTGGGCGTGGGGGAGGCATCGCGTGCGCTTGTCTTCCGACGGGTCCTTCCGAGGCCTGTGGAGAAACAGCAAAGCTCAGCACAGGGACCAGGGTGAGCGGAGTGGGACCCCGCAAGGGCTCCACGCAGGGCCCTAGCCAAGGGGCAGCGCGTGCACACTGATGCAGAAGGGACTTGCCCCCCGGACTTGGCCCCTGGCTGGTGACCAGCCAGTCACCAACAGAGTTAACAGTGGCCAAATGCTTGAAAGCTAGGAATTACCATATCTGATCTCTGCTTTCCTTAAAAAAAAAAAAGGCCAGAGCACCAGCAAACCATGAGGATGCTGCTGCTGCTAAGTCGCTTCAGTTGTGTCTGACTCTGTGCGACCCCATAGACGGCAGCCCACCAGGCTCTCCTGTCCCTGGGATTCTCCAGGCAAGAACACTGGAGTGGGTTGCCATTTCCTTCTCCAATGCATGGAAGTGAAAAGTGAAAGTGAAGTCGCTCAGTCGTGTCCGACTCTTAGTGACCCCGTGGACTGCAGCCTACCAGGCTCCTCCGTCCATGGGATTTTCTAGGCAAGAGCACTGGAGTGGGGTGCCGTTGCCTTCTCTGAACCATGAGGATAAAACAGTGCAATGATGTAACAGTGAAAATGATGAGAGCAGCCATATGCCACTAGGAGGAAAACAAAATAAACAAAAAGGCATCCGTACAAAAATATCTTCTGCATCAGGACAGAGGTATCTTCTGTGTTGTGGGTGGGAAATTGGACCAAAGGACCTTGAAGACCCTCCCTCGCTCTCAGACCCCTCAAGCCTGTCCTGCTCTGCCGGCCACCACCTGTCCTCCACTCTGGGGACACTCAGCACCCTCCCAGGGTGGCAACAGAGCAGCAACCCTGGGGCGAAACCCGTACCCTTCTCCTTCCTGCCCTTCTTTCAAAACTGCACAGATTTCGCACAAGTAGTGATGAGTGACTTAGAAAAAACAGCGCATGCAGTAAATTTAAGGCAGAATTTTTCATATTCTGGTGGCAAACCCACAAGTGGATCAGAAAATCAGTTTAAGGGGGTCTGAGCAGCCTGTATGTATGCGCCGTCTTCTTTTTAAAAGGAAACAAAACAGAAGATGTCAGAGTGCATTAAACACAGAACTGCTTCAGTTACATATGTGAGTCAGGACCAAGCTGCCATGTGAAACATCACTTCCTGTGCATGAGGAATACAGCTTGAAAAGCCCTAGGGTAAAATGATTTAACCTGCTTAAAATGCACAGAATTCTGCAACCTTGTAGAAGTGAGCCTAGGGAGGAAGGCACGATGCCCGAGTTGGGGACGTGCCCCTGGACAGCAGGGTTGGCTGTGCTTCTTGGGCTTTCCTGAGAGGTGGCCACTTGCCCACCACGCCTCCGAGCTACACCAGCATGGGAGCTTCCACAGTAGGGAAACTGTGGCCACTGGCAGATCTTTATTTTTTTTCCCAAAAGGACACCAATGCATGTCTATGGATAGCTTGTACTTCTTTCTCCCTTAATTCCCCGCAGTAAAGACAGTTTGGGCTTCCCTGGAGGCTCAGTGGTAAAGAAGCCACCTGCCAATGCAGGAGACTTAGGGTTAGATTCCTGGGTTGGGAAGATCCCCTAGAAGAAGAAATGGCAACCCACCCAGTATTCTTCCCTGGGAAATTCCACAGACAGAGGAACCTGGCAGGCTACAGTGCCTGGAGTCGCACAGAGTCAGGCATGGCTGAGGAACTAAACAGCACACAGACAGCTTGGTCCTGAGAATTCCCTTAGTTCCTACTCCCCTGTCCAGTGGGGAGATCAAAGGAATAAAAAGAGGTGTCGTGATGGCCTGGACCATGGGGAGCTGGGTGCTGGCTTCCAGAGTGGACCCACCCCGGCTGGCATTCTCTGCCCCAGACACATACTCAGCTCAGCACCACTGTCACTCACTCGCTAGATGCCTTCCCTCCAGAGGAAAACGGGGATTGATCCCTGGATGTGCTCAGACCCATCAGCAACACCACCGGGGGCCCCAGGCCTGCGGCGCACACACCCACCTGCCCAGCGCCCTCTCCCTTTGCCGCTCTCATCGTCCCGGGGCCTGGGGCCTGGCGCAGGCCAGGCATTCAACTAGTGTTTGCTGGGTTCACAAGCTCCATTTTCTATCTCACCATCACAAGTCTGTCTGCCTCATCAGTCCCTGCAGACTGATTTCTCCAGGGATACACACCTGGGATGCCAGGAAAGCTCAAGTTAATTAGGAGCAGCCTGATACCCACCCCTGCTCCCCACTCCCAAGTATGCACTGCTGACCCCTCCATATGCCTTGAGATCCTCCCCGTCCAGGCACCACATGTCTGTAAGCCAGCAACTCCATGGCCAGGGCGGGAGGCCCTACACTAGCCAGGCTATGTCCCCAGAACCTGAGGGCACCATTTCCTGATCCACCTGCCTGTGTCCCCACTCTCCCAACTTGCAGTAAACCCAGGAGGTTTTACTTTTTTTATTCCTAGGCATGTGCACCTTAGGCTTACACCTTACCCTGCAATGAAACGTGCTATTATATGCCATACAGAGCCCCAAGTTCAGGGAGGGGACGTCTAGGACCGGAGGGAGGAAGGAGAAATGGATGGCTGTCGGATGGATGGGACCTCCCATCCCTGTGGCAAACCCACATGGCCTGGGTCAGGTTGACGGGACAAAGGAGCAAGTCACCATCCACGTGCCCAGATGGTCCCCTTTCCCGTGGGCAGACTTGCCAGGAGCTGGCACAGAGGGAGACGTGTCAGGGCAGAGCACACCATCACATGGATCCACGAGTCCAGAGGCAGAACTTCCATTCCTACTCCTAAGAGAGCCCGTTCCCCCATGAGCAGGCAGGCAAATAACATAACTGAATGTGTAAGCCTGAAAAAAAAAAAAACACTGGTTCAGAAGTATAGGATTTTCTACCAAATGTGAAAGTCAAATGGTAGCACAGATGCCAGGGAAAAGAATTTTTGAAAGGTTTTCATTATAAATTGTAATTAAAAATACATATTTAGTACCTCTCAACACATATACCCGATCCATCAGCACAAGCATCTCTGAATGTGATGTGCCTGGGGGAGTAGGGAGTGGTTGGGAGGTGGCAAGCATTCACTATGACCTTCTGAAGCATCACTTAGCATCTGTCACTGGCAGAGGCTCACAGAGCAACTTTTTGAGCCCACACCTGCTCGGTAAAATGAAATACAGTAACGAAGAACAGAGTGCACACAGGGTCAACACATTTGTGGGGTAAATGGCTGGCAGACAACTGAACCCCAGTTCTGACCAGGCTCCAAGCTCGGCTCCTGCCCCACTGGCTTGCGGCCTGGCGGTTCTGCACTCTCTCTACTGGGTTTCTGCATCTGTAGCAGGAGGATGTCAGTGGCCCTGCGGGGGTGGGTGGGGCAACCGTGAGGGTCAGAAGCCTGAGGAAAGGACGTGTGCAGTGTCCAGCGCACAGCAAGAGCTGTACAACTGTGACTGTGGTGTTTACTGCTATTATCAGTCCATACGTTGTTTTCCTTTCTGGGTGAGGACAAAGGTCCAGTGGAGAAAACAACAGATGGTGCTTTCTCCAGAGACGTGCATGTGTCTGTTTTTCCCTCAAATGCTCCTGTGGGACTGGGTGGGTGGGGGGTGCACAGCTGACCAGTCCTGCCTGCTGGGTTGGGAGCTGCTGAGACACAAGGGCCCCTCTGAAGTGTCCCAGGAGAAGATGCTCCTCAGTGCAAAGTGCGCCTTCAGGGAGAGAGTAAAAGAGACACCCTATCTCCCAAGGCTCTAGGACCACATGCCACTTTGGACGAGGCATACGCTGGTGACGAGGCACATGCAGGCTCCAAGAGGGGTCTTAAGGGGCTGGGCTCCAGACTGCAATTCCTGCCACCCACCCTGGCCCGGGGCTGCTCCCAGCTGTGCCGTGAAGCGCTTTGTTACCCTGGACAAGTATGTCAACCTGCCTGATTGTCACAGAAGAGCTCTGGGCCAGGTCATCTCCAGGCTCTTGCCAGGATTCTACAGAGACACCAAGCTGTCAAATGAACCTCACTTTTCAAACTCAACTGTACACACTAGGCTACAAGAAACAACCACAGAAGAACTGTAAGTGGTCCATCTGGTTCCTACAGCTAACTCTTGTCACTAGAGTTTGGCTGAGCACATGGGCTAATATGATAGGACCATTACCTCACATCAGTGCAGAAAGACACCCCAACCACTTCACCACCAATTCACGCTCCACTATAAATGCCCACTTGTAAATTTCCCAAGTCAGACCCTCAACTGTTTTGCTTCTGTTTTGCTCCTTAAAAATCAAAAGTACAAAATAGATGAAGGTTCCCTGCCAACAGCTACCCCAGGACAGCTGGCTTCCAGGAGGAAACGTAGGCACAGCCCCAGCTTGAACACTCCGGACCTCCAGAGGCTTCCCAGCTGTGAGAACCACTGGGACAATCCAGACGCTCACAGAATCCATGAGTTCAGAAGCAGAGAAAGGAAGCTGAGAGTTGAGAGAAAGCGACAGCAGCCTGGAGAGATCAGGGAATGACTTGGAGACAAAGATGACGTGAACAAGTGCTCGGTGAGGAGCAAAGGAACATCCAGCCTGCCCCAAATCACTGATGCTTGACAGTCAGACCTGGCCAGCTCAGGTCAACAGGAGCCCTCCAGATGCCCACTTGCCCTCCTGTACATAGAGCAGTGGTGGGCAAAGGGTGGGATGTGGGGTGCAGGAGAGAAGGAGCCTGCTTGGTCAGCAGCCTGAGGGGCTCTGCAGTCAGCTCCATGGCACCCGCCCTGAACAATGTCCCCCGCACCCACACTAGCCCCTGGGGACAGGCGTGAATGTGTAATCGGGGAAAGGAACGTTTGAGACATATGCATGGGGTCTAAAAATGAGCCAGGCCATATGGAGAAGCACAGTTAGAAACACAGCAAGAAGGCTTTACTTAAACTCTCAGCATTTTTAGTCCACGTTCCTTCTAAAACTGAAGGCTCCCACTAGAGTAACTTGAGTCAAGAAAGGGTGTTCTGTAGAAAAATGATCATTTTAATAAGAAGCAACTTAGGTGCCAGTTGCTGGGAAGGAAACTGGGAAATATCTTACCTGCTGTCCTCGTCCTTCCTTGGGGCACAAGGGGCCAGGGGATGACACATCTGGTTTCATAACCCCCGAGTCACCGCACACCTGCTTCTCCCCGGCTTCTCAAGGGGGCAGCCCCTCCTCCTTCCCATGGCCCCTCCTGGCTTTTCTCCCATTAGCATTCTTCTGAACAATCTGTCTCTATTTTCTCTCTAATTATCCACCCACTGATCTGTTGTGAGTTGTTTTACATTTTTTGTTCTAAATACTTGGACGCTCACGATATACGGAAACAGATCCAAGTTTATTTTGGGTGCTGGCACCACAGTTTCTGTAGATGTCTCTGCTGTCTGTGGGCACCGCATTTGGCAGGTCGTCTGTACTGTGAATGATCTCGTGAGACAGAGAGCTAGAGAGTTCTAAATTACGGCACGGTGTATGTAATTCAGGTTTGCACAACTGTATAGATTATAGCAGAGACTGAGGAGGTGAACCTCAAGTGTTAAAAGTGGCTCTGCAAACCCAGAGTCCTTGCTATAACATGGTAAAGAGATGACAACTGGAGAAGCTGGATGTTTAAAATCAAACTGAGATCTCTCAATATTCTTTGCACGCGCTACATAAAAACTTAGGGGGTAGTTTGCTGTTGTCCAGTCCCTCGGTCATGTCTAACTCTTTGTGACCCCATGAACAGCAGCACGCCAGGCTCCCCTGTCCTTCACCATCTCCTGGAGCTTGCTCAAACTCATGTGCATTGAGTCTGTGATGCCATCCAACTATCTCATCCTCTGTCACCCTATTCTCCTTTTGCCTTCTATCTTCCCCAGATTGAGGGTCTTTTCCAATGAGTTGGCTCTTTGCATCAGGTGGCCAAAGTAGTGTAGCTTCAGCATCAGGGGAGTGGTTTGGTTTTGTACTTTTTTGAAATGAAAAAAGAAAAAAAAAAGTACTTTTTTGTACTGGTTCCTTAGACGGTGACTTCATTTAGGAAGTTATGTTTAAGTGACGTGTAGAAAGACTATCAGTAATTTTCTTATCCTCTATGGACATTCAACCTAGAAAACCAAACTACTTATAAGACAAATGTAAAGAATCAGCTTCTCCTCTTAGGTTGTTTATAGAAAATACAAAAATACTGAGCATCCTGACCACTGACCAAGCAAGGAGGCATGGACCAAACCCATATAGTAAACCTCCTTTCCAGCATGTGTTGAAATCAGGCTTCAGCAGAAAGGGCAGATACTTGCGCACCAACTGCCTGGTGACAGCCGGTACTGACTCCAGCAGGAAGTCCCCTCTGCAATCTTATTTTGATTCTACGTGTGTACTGAGCAAACAGATGCAAATGCCAACAGTCATTACTTCTGGGTGATAAGATCACAGGTGATTTCTGTTTTATCCTATTTTCCAAAAATTTAAAAAATAGGTATGCCTTCCTTCAATGAACAGTTTGATAAAAGACAGGCATTTCAAAGAGATGACAATTCTGAGGGCTACCCGAGTGCAGAAATTGTGTCATACCAAAAGCCTGTGAATGGCAAAGACAAGAGAATGTGCTTGCTGCCAAAGAGACTGCTGCCAAAATGGAAATCAATTTACAGAAGAGGAAGAGGTGTACTCCTGGGACATTTGGCTTCTCAATCATTTTCATTAACAGCTCCTGCTCCCCTCAACATTAAAGGAACCGGGCGAGTTATTGATAAGTGAGTCCCTCGGGGCCAAGAGTAAAGGATGTTCATGAAGTAGCTAGTCCTCTACAGTCCCAGGGGACAGCACGGGTGGGAGAAAACCAACACAGCCTTGCAGGTGGGGCCAGAAGTGACTGGATGCACCAATGCTTCCAGAAGGATAAAAGAGGAGCCAAGGGGTACTGTCCAGTCCTTTGCAGTGGCCCACGGGGGACAGCACCAGTGTTCCAATGAGCCCCACGCATCTAGGCCAGGGTTGCTCCTCCGGTTCACCCACACTCAAGACCCAGGGGCTGAGCGTTACCCTTTCTTCCGTCCCGCTGGGCTCCACTCCTGCCGTGCACAAGGACACGGGGCTGGTCCCACAGCACGTCGACACCCATCTCAAAGCCTTTGGCTATTGTTCCCAGAGGTGACTCAGCAGGAACCAAGGAGCTTAGAGGGACTTCCAAGGGACAGAGAGAGGAAGAGACAACTCCAGCTCAGCCTGAGATAATCACGGACTGCGGCATTCCTCGCCCTGGGCTCATCTGGACAGATCGCCTGCTGCCTGCCTTGCTCAGACCTGCCAAGGATGCTTGTGACCACAGCAGAGACCCACAGACCTGCAGGGCCTGAAAGGGCACCCCAAGGCCCCACAGAGGTGGGACCCCGAGGTGCTCTCTGACCATCTTTCTCTCCCGTCTCTGTTGTAACAAAGACGTGCTTATTGAACTGGCTGAAGCAGCCTGGACTGGTCCAGCAAGAAGCAAGATTCCCTCCCCTGCCTGCTGCAGACCCAGAAAGGACTGCTGGATGATTACAGAAAGTTCTGAGCCACGGCCTGGGGACGTTCTGGGGAAGGTTCAGTTGGCACGTTCACGCCCAGTGGCAGCCTCATGTTCAGGTCTGATCTCAGCAGGTGCTCGGTGATCCTCTGATCTCTGAATGGTGATGGTGGTTTAGTCACTCACGTCCCACTCACTCTCGCGACCCATGGACTGCAGCCTTCCAGGCTCCTCTGTGCATGGGATTTTCCAGGCAAGAATACTGGAGTGAGCTGCCATTTCCTTCTCCAGGGGATCTTCCGGACCCAGGAATAGAACCTCGGCCACTTGATGTCTGCCCATTTGGTTTAATGTTTGGTAAAGTTGTAAAAACAGCACAAAGGATGTGTTTCCCTGAGCTCTCTGAGAGCAAGCTGCCAGTGTCCTGTCCCATTACCTCAATACCTGGTGTGCATCTCCACACACGAAGACAGACTCCTCCTCAACACAACCCTGCCATCAAAACCAGGGCGTTCACTGTCATACTCACACACCCCTCAAGCTTTATGAATAAAACTCTGGTTTTTCATCTCTAAAATAGAGAACCGCTTACCACTAGAATTTCCTTTTAACATCCTAGCTGCTTATCTTTGCTATAAAGTCCTGTCAAATGCCCACCAAGTTAAATCCTGATATTCGAGTTGGTTAAAAACAAACAAACACACAAGCAAATTTACCTACATACAGCACAGGGAACTCCACTCAATGTTATGCGGCAGGCTGGATGGGAGGAGAGTTAGGAGGAGAACGGATACATGTATATGCCCGACTGGGTCCCATTGCTCTTCACCTGAAACTACCACAACGTTGTTAATCTGTTATGCTCCAATAAAAAATAAAGTTAAAAAAAAAAACCCCAAGTTGTCCCATCTGTGCCTTTTCTTGCAGAACTAAGTTGCTCAGTCAACCCCACATGGATATGCTTTGAAGAACCTGGGGAATTTCACTCCCAGGACCAGTCCCTCTCCAACCACAAGCCTCAACCCAGACAGCACGAGGTGTACTTCAGACAGTGAGCAGTGGTCCTTGAGCAGCCTCTCTCAGCTCCCGGGTCTGGCGTGAACTCAGAAAGGTAGAGTCTTGGTGCTAACAGCTGGCAGGTGACTAACTGGCCTCAGGTCAGGTCACATAGAGGCCAAGGCTAAGGAACAGCCCTGGTGGCAGCCCACCGCTGGTTCAAGACACCATGGGAGGCAGTCTGCAGTGGACATGCGGGCCTTGGAGCCAACCCTCCACTGGTGGCTACTAACAGGTTATAATGGAGCCGTGGTTCTCTAGGCAGCCTGGTCAGTACCTGGGCCTAAGGTGACCACTGAGAAGACAGCTAACCTTTGGGGCTGCAGCAGGGTCCAGCTGCTGTCGAGAAGTAGCAAGAAAGATAGCTCTTCGAGAAAATACCTCCCCAGTTAAGAAGATTTAGCACATGGCTTGATAACACCTCACCTGCATGGTTTTATAAGTCAGGTCATGGAAATACCAAGGCCAGGATGGAGCCCAGGGATGTGCTGAACGTTTAAAATACTACCCGCACCCTGCCAGGAGAAGCAATTCATAAGGACGGCTCCTTGTTATTAGCAGAAAAGTTCTCTTTGACTGTTCATGATCGTGAGCTGAGCATGAGAGATCTATGGTTGCACGTATGCATCAATGCACTGCCTGTATGCAAAGAAGTGCTCATGTTGTTTTACTTCATTATAAATTATTAAAAGAAAAGAAAGAATGTTATCTGGTTCCTAACAGAGAGCTCTTCGGGGGGAAGGCTCTGCTTTTTGTCTAGGGGCTTCCCAAGTGGCACTAGTGGTAAAGAGTCTTCCTGCCAACGAAGGAGACAGAATAGACTCAGGTTTGATCCCTGGGTCGGGAAGATCCCCTGAAGGAGGGCATGGCAACCTAGTGTTCTTGCCTGGAAAATGCCATGGACAGAGGAGCCTGGAGGGCTACAGTCCATGGGGTCACAAAGACTGGACATGACTGAGCATGCCTACACGCACTGCTTTCTGCCCAACAAAGGATGAGAAGTGATTGAATTAAACTGGCGACCAACCTCAACCCAGTGCAGGAATGTAAAAAAGCCAGAGAGGCTCTGTGGATCACCGTTGTCTGCAACTAGAGATGTCACCAGGCATGTGGTACACAGGGACTTTGCTGGGAAGTCTGTGCTGTTTTGTCCCAAGCCAGGTGTCTGCCGGGGAAATCTTAATCTGGCTTTAACCATAGCAGGCGAATCACAAACATGGATGATGTCATGAGCAGCTATTAGAAGGTTCACACATGTGGTGCGGTTTCTGAGCCAGTTTTCACTATTTCTGATGCACGGTGGACAGAAAATCCACTGGCTCCGTAATCCATCTAGGATCACACCGGAATTCTGACAGCACACAGGTCACATCGATTTAAACCGGAAGCCTTGGAAGGCTTAGCTCCAAAGACCAGCGGGAGGCAGGAGAGGATGGGGAAAGTCTTGGCACCTTCCTTCTCAATACTGATGCCATGTCAGGTCTGATGATGGAGAGATAAGTCACTCCACCACGGTGCCTCTTGTCGGGCGCCTCCCTTTTCAGTGACACTGCTTGAGGGGCCAATGGAGGACTCAAGCCAAGACAACAAGGTCTCTTTGTCCAAGAAAAGCAAGGCTTTGGGTGAGCAGGGTAAACACATCAAAGCAAGAAAGACCAACCATGAAGGGGGGAGTTTCTCCCAGGCGATGAGAATACTGAACCCCATGAGCCTTTAGAGCAGGGGTCCCTAATATCCAGTATCTAACGCCTAATGATCTGAGGTGGAGATGATGTAAGAATGATAGAAATAAAGTGCACAATAAATGTAATGTGTTTGAATCATCCTGGAATCATCCTCTCCCCTCCAGTCTGTGGAAAAATTGTCTTCCACGAAAACAGTCCCTGGTGCCAAAAAGGTTGGGGACCACTGCTTACTATAAATATTAACTGCTGTGGATTGATATGGATGTTCAGAACATAACTTTGTTGGTGTTTTTACAGTACATAACGGTTGGTGCAAACATTTCCAAGGCCTGACGGGGGAGGAAAGGTGGAGAAGGGTGGTCAGTCCCCAGAAAAGAAGCACGGTTCCCCAGCACAGCTCTCAAGTGCCAAGGAGAGCTGTGCGGAGAGAGTTACAGAGGAGCGAATGTTGATTCTATTTAAGGAAGAGCTTTCTAGCAATCTGTGTTCTCCCTAAATGGCACTGGCTGGCTCCGTGGAAGGAGACATGAGCCTGCAGAGCTGGGTGGCCATCTGTTGGGGCGGGGGAGAAAGCCTGGCACTCCACACGTGGACAAGCTGGCTGCGTGATGCCCCCTGAGTCCTGGGAGTCTCAGAGACTGACCACGGCTCGTGAAAAATTGAACCTGAGCACAAATGTGCTTTACAGCTCAGCTGTCTTCTTGTTCTAGAAGCTGAAGGGAGGAAGGACAAGCTGTTCAAGGGGATTTGTGGGTAACTTGGAGGGCTACCTTCACCTTATTTCACTCCCCAGCAATCCATCCCATTTCTGGGTGTTTCATTCTTTATTGCACTTCCCCGATGGCTCAGCAGTAAAAAATCCACCTGCAAATGCAGGAGATGCGAGTTTGATCCCTGGGTCAGGAAGATTCCCTGGAAGAGGAAAAGGCAACCCACTCCAGTATTCTTGCCACGAAAATCTCATGGACAGAGGAACCTGGCAGGCTACAGTCCATGGGGTCACAAAGAGTCAAACACGACTTAGTGACTAAATAACATCATTCTTTACTAGAATCTTGAGAATATATTTTTTAAAAAGGATTAGAAAGAAGAAAAAACAAATCAACAATGTTGAGCATCTCCAAAAAAAGGGACTTGAGTGGATGAGGAAAAGAAGAAATAAAACTAAGTTCAGGGCACTCCTGAAGTATTTACCTAGTCATACTTTCCGAAATTCTAGATCACAGTTAATGGAGAGTTATATGCACAGGACAACAGTGTTTCTTTCAAGTGACAAGCTTGGAAAAAAAGACAAACGGGTGTCACTTTCATGGAAAAGAATCAGATTGCTCATGAAAAGCAGAATTTCTCCATCGGGCAGAGTCTACAGTAGCTGATGTGATCCACACGCAGGCCAGTGTCATTTCTCTTTCAGAGTCATGGAAATAACCTAACCCATGACACAAAATTACTCTCCAGTGGGTGAAGGCTTCGTATGGTTTCAAAGAAAGTCAGTGGACTCTTCAAGATTGCAGAAAATGAAAGATGAATATTTTGCAACACTCATCACACTCAGAGCTTAATTTTCCTTTCAGTTTCCCTACCTGCTCCCCTCCCTCAAATGAAACTAATTCTCAGGTTAGAAATAAAAAGGAAAACTTCAAGGACATGTAACGTGGGTGATAACACTGACCTATTTCGAGAGCAAACTCTCCCGTGACAGCCAGTGGTCTCAGGGGTCACTGTATGGTGCTCATGGAAGGAGACATCACGGACCTGACCTTCAGGAAGTAACTCTGACTCCCTCTGCAGCCGTGACTACTGCAAGGAAGCCTGATGCCCACACGAAGGCGAGACTGGATACCATCAACTCCAGTGGACCCAGATGGCCTCTCTCATGTCCAGACACCAGGGAAGGGGACAGGCGCATGGGAAGAAAGCCAGGTGCCCAGCTGGCCCCCTGTGAGTCACCCCAGCGGCCTTGGCATCATACCACCCCCTCCGAGTCCCCACCTTAGCTGCCACTGTGCGCAACTGTGGTATGAAATGCTGCCAATTCAACAGGGGGAAACAATTCACCAGGTTCCAGGTGCTTTTCACTATCTCCTCCTCTACTCACAAAGGTCCCATGCACAGGATTTTGTGGGAGAAAAGACTGGATGGAATGACCTGGGTGGAGCTGTGGACGTGCCTGGAGGGGCTAATTCCCATTGCAGGCCCCTCCAGAACACTGATGCCAGGAGACTGAGATGTGCAGGGCGGGAGGTAGAGGTTCAAAACACATGGAAGGGTCAGCTTACAGAAGCCTCCGAACTTGAACATCTCGAGGAAATGACAAACAGGCTATTTCTGTACTGCATCTCAAAGCCCAGAGACTTTTAAGAAAGACGAATAGAAGGATGCCTTTTTTTCTTCAAACACAAATGAAAATGACGACCCCCCCGACCCCCTGCCCTGAGAGTGCCCACCCTCTGTGCTGGGCTAGGGTCCAGCCCAGGGGCCCGCTATGCCCACCACTCACCGAGCGTGTCCTTGATGTTCTTCACCAGCGAGCCCTTCTTCAGGCTGTTTTTCCTCTCCACGTAGTTGGACGGCACATAGCCTGTCCGGTTGGCTGCGTTGCGCACCCGCCACCACGTCTTGGAGTCGTCCAGTAGCCACAGGCGCTCGTTCTTCTTGATGTCCAGCTCCTGATCCTGCTGGGCCGTGTAGTCCCACTTGGCTATGACGATGACCTCCTCTGTCATCTTTCATGGAGTACTTCTGCCAGCAAAGCATTTGAAGAGAGTCATTAGAGCCCTGGCCAAACACCGCTGCATCCACTTGGAAAACTACACCCTGACAGCTTTTATTACAGCTTGGCAACCATCAGAAAGAATGAAGCGATGTCATTTGCAGCAACATGCATGGACCCAGAGATCATCATACTGGCTGAGGCAAGTCAGACAGAGAAGGGGAACTTGTATGGCATCCCCTATACGTGGGATCTAAAAGGACATGATACAGATGAATCTTACAAAACAGAATGAGACTCAGAGACTTAGAGAGCAAACTTATGGTGGCCGGGGAAAGGCTGGGGGAAGGGGTAGTTAGGGAGCGTGGGATGGACACGTACACACTGCTATACTTAAAATGGTTAACCAACAAGGACCTACTGTAGAGCACTGGGAACTCTGCTCAATATCATGTGGCAGCCTGGATGAGAGGGGAGTTTAGGGGAGAATGGACACATGAATATGTATGGCTGAGTCCCTTTGTTGTTCACCTGAAACTATCACAACATTGTTAAGCAGCTATACTCCAATACAAAATAAAAGGTTTTAAAAAACAAGTCGGCAACTGGCTGTCTCTGGGGTCTTGAAAAAACCTTAAGATGACCTTCCTTCAACAAGCTTTAGTATTTTGTTTAGAAATGACCAAATGCTTGACCTTATCAAGCAAATCTTAATTTTGCACAGTCGGAACTCTGTATGCTTTGCTTAAAACAACAAAAGCTTTCCAAAACCTACATAAAATAACGGTATCATAATTAAATATGTTCAGTTCAGTTCAGTCACTCAGTTGTCTCCGACTCTTTACGACCCCATGGATTGCAGCACGCCAGGCCCCCGTTCATCGCCAACTTCTGTAGTTTACTCAACCTCATGTCCATTGAGTCAGTGATGCCATCCAACCATCTCCTGTTCATCGGTTAAGTAACACCAGATTCTTATAGCTGACATCGTTACATCCATTTTCTCAGGATAAGCTGAATTTTCTGAACATACTTAATGACTGTGACATACTCAAACTGAAATGGTATCCTGGACTGAATCCTCAAATATGAAAACTAGAGAAATCCGAGGGAAGTCTGGGGCTTCCCTGGTGACTCAGAGGTAAAGAATCTGCCTGCCAGTACACGAGGCATGGGTTTGATCCCTGGGTCGAGAAGATCCCCTGGAGGAGGAAATGGCAACCCACTTCAGTATTCTTGCCTGGGAGATTCCATGAACAGAGAAGCCTGGTGGGCTACAGTCCACAGGGTCACAAAGAGTCAGACACGACTGAGTGACTAAATAACAACAGCAACAAAGTGAAGTTAGTCAATAGTTTACCACTAACCAACTCTTACTTCCGACACATGTCCCTTGTCAGGCAAGATGTTAGCACTTAGAAAACTGAGTGGGGGATATTTGGAATGCTTTGCACTATCTTTGCAGCTTTTCCATAAATATAAAGTCATTCCTGGAACCTGAAACACAGATGTTTATAGTGGCTTCATTCATAACTGCCAAGATTTGGGAGTCACCCAGCTGCCCATCAGTAGGTGATGGGTAAATCAACCATGGTCCATCCAAATAACGGAGTATTATTGATTGTTGTTTAGTTCCGGAGTTGTGTCTGACTCACTGAGACCTGCCAGGCTACTCTGTCCATGAGATTTTCCCAGACAAGAATACCAGAATGGGTTGCCATTTCCTTCTCCAGGGGATATTTCCAATCCAAAGACTGAACCTGCGTCTCCTGCACTGGCAGACAGATTCTTTACAACTGAGCCAGCAGGGAAGTGAAGTGAAGTCGCTCAGTCGTGTCCAACTCTTTGTGACCGCATGGACTGTAGCCTACCAGGCTCCTCTGTCCATGGGATTTTCCAGGCAATAGTCCTGGAGTGGATTGCCACTTCCTTCTCCAGGGGATCTTCCCAACCCAGGGATCGAACCCGGGTCTCCCGCATTGTAGACAGACGCTTTACTGTCTGAGTCACCAGGGAAGTCTGAGCCAGCAGGGAAGCCCCAGTGAAATATTACTCAGTGATAAAAAGAAATGAGCTGTCAAGCCATGAAAAGATGTGGAGGAACTTCAGATACATATAAGACTATGTGGAAGAAGCCCATCTGAGAAGGCTGCAGACTGTGATTCTCACAAAAACTCTCTCCTTGACCAAACTTGAGTCAGACTCCTCTGAATTCTCTGCGCAGACTAGACATCAACTCTCTGCATTCTAGCAAGAATCCTGCTGAGTTGCTGGACCCTTACAGAGGTGACGCCTCTTCTTAGGAGGTATCTTGTGAGGTCAGTGCAGCCAGAACCCCCTCTCACCTCTGATGCTTCCTCTCATGTGCTCCCCACCCCCTCACTCCTGGACTACAAACTCCCCCCCTCTTCCCTCCTGTAGGTGGATGTAAGCCCAGTCTCTCCCCACTATGGCAAAAATCCTTCAAAGTACTTCCCTGAGTAAAATCAGCTAAACCATGCTTTAAGAAGTGTCATGTTTTCTTCAATAAATCCAAGTATATAACATTCTGGAAATGGCAAAACTACAGAGACATTGCAAAGATCAGAGACAGAAGGAAGGATGACTGGGTGGAACACAGGGATGTTTAGAGCAGTCTGACAATTCTGCACGATACAGTAACAGTGGACACATGTCATGACACATTTGTCAAGAAATACCAAGAGTGAACCGTAACACAAAATTACTCCAAAACCAAAAGTTTATTAAAACAACAAAGAATTCGGTATATTACATACCTCAGTAAGTCAGTTCTCAAAGTAACAAATAGTAAAAGTATATCTGAATGACTACAATAACTATGGCTAGTGTTTAGTTCTTCAGTCATACCCAACTCTTTGTGACCCCCATGAACCACAGCCCACCAGGCTCCTCTGTCCACGGGATTCTCCAGGCAAGAATACTGGAGTGGGTTGCCATTTCTTGTTCCAGGGGATCTTCCCAACTCAAGCATCGAACCCGCATCTCCTGCATTGGCAGGCAGATTTTTACCACTCAGCCACCGGGGAAGCTCCACAATGACTATAGTTATGAGCTATTTCCTAACTTCTCAGGTAGAAGATGGGCCAGTATGTTTGCAACAGAAAAATTCAACATTCAGTCCTTTAAATGACTACACATTTACTCAAAACTAGGAAGACATGAATAATGGAAAGGCTTTTGACTGAAACCCTCTCCTTTTCTGACAGGGAGGAGTTCTCATTATTTACAGGGGCTACTTCAGGATGACAGAGGGGACCTAGTGCACTGACTCCACAGAAGAATGAATCCCATTTTTAAATAACATGACACTCTCTGCTGCTAGATGCTAAAGCCAATTATAAATAATACATGTTCTCCTCCTTCATGAATTAACTTCCAAACTCACAGATAACAAACCTTTGGGGAAGGAGGCGATGATTAATAAACCTTACACATGATGTACACAATATCCAGGGAGAGACAGTTTACACAAAGCTCATTTCCAAACTTTAGGCAATACTGTTATCTAGTTTCAGAAAATCTCAAGTCCATGGGTGTCTCCATAGGTACTGAACTCACTGTCAGGTTTGATTTTTGAAGGTCATGGAGGTCGTTTCTCTTTTTTCAGTCATGAGGGGAGGGGCCCAAGCAGTAAAAGGAATGAGGTTCAGACAGTATTTTATTGGGATACCAGGTTTGTGTCTCAAATTACAGTTGTTTTAAAGAGAGATTTTAACAAGAACAGCACATCACTCAAGACCAATCAAAGCAATCTATAAATTTTCTGCACAATTTAACTGCGTGAAAAAGCTGGTAAGTTAGGCTCTGGCTGGCATGGTAGGTTTCAGTGCAGGTTGACAATCACAGGGAAAGGAGCCTAGAACATGCTGTGCCTGGCTCCACCCTCCTCGGGCACCTGGGACCCCTAGGAGCGGGGGCTGAACATCCCGAGCATCTCACAGGCCTCAGGTGACTCTGACAGCCCTCCTTGAAGGTGCTCCTCCTGGGTCTGGAGCAGGGACTGTTGAAGTGAGTGCTTAGTCTAGGGGAGGACACTAGCATGCACAGGGTGCTCATTTAATCTCCAAACACCCACCTCTTGGGAAAGTGCAAATTTTAAAGAGAGAGACAATCAGAGATTCAGTGACTTGCTGAACAACAGAGCCAGGACTTGAGCCCAGGGTTGTGGTCCTGTGATCATTTCTTGGGTGAGTGATCAGAGCCCACCATCAACCACCACCTCACGCTAGCAATCACAGCTCTCCATCAACAACCACCTCACCCCAATGACCACACTCCCCCATCAACAACCACAACAATAGCCACACACCCCCATCGACAACCAATCACAGTCAGCGCACA
Source organism: Budorcas taxicolor (assembly GCF_023091745.1). Taxonomy (NCBI): domain Eukaryota; kingdom Metazoa; phylum Chordata; class Mammalia; order Artiodactyla; family Bovidae; genus Budorcas; species Budorcas taxicolor. Next base: position 105,347,971 of record NC_068920.1, read on the forward strand.
GGTCTACCCACCCTGCCCACCAGCACCCAGGCCACAGACCCCACTTTGCCTTCCCTTGGCCATTCAGGCTGTAGAGACTGCTGGCTGGACAGCCACCCTGGAGGGAGCTGTTGGTAAGGGTAGGGGGGCAAGAGTGGGTGTTCCACCCAAGGTCCTGGGAAACTGCTCCAGGAGGCCAAGAGGAGCCAGTCCTTCCAGTGATGAGAAGTCTGATATGAGTGTAGGATGAACTGTGTAACAAGAAGAGGCTGGCACTGAATTAAGATTATCCCCCAATATAAACCAGATGTACAAACTGACTTAAATTCCTAATACGGGAAAGCCATAACAGAAGAAAGTCTGAGGAAGTACCTTCTAATTGACCTCAGAAATTTTATGTCAGAAATGGGACGCTGATGTGGTCTAGGACTTACCGAGGTCAGATACAAAGCATAGTGTACATTTACCCCTCCAGGTTGGGCAGGTCAGGAAAATAAAATTTTTGCCTTCATTCACTAAGCTAATATTCACCCACCTATAGCCAACAGAAAGAAGAGCCACAAAGTTAATATTCTGCAGCCAGGTCATGTTTCATGTCATGCGACCAGTCATACACTTTTAAGAGTCAGTGATACAGATTAGCAAGAAAAACCCTATTTTATACTGAATTAAAGAAACTCAGAAAATCTAACATGCTAAGCTGCTTTTTCAAGTCTTAGGTGGAAGAAGATTAAAAAAAAAAAAAAAAAAAAAAACCCCAAACAGACTGGAATAGTTATAAAACTTTCTTGGCCCGGCAGTTGTCACTAACTCCTAAAATAATATCAGTCCTATTCTGGGACTCTCTAAAAAAGAGCCTGTTAACTGCAGCTTGCTGCTTTAGGGCTGGATTACATAATTCTCAGAACAACCAACACCCCAAAATGCTCACAGACACGCCCAAAGGGGTCTCGGGGGCCAAGCTGAACCACTCATAACTGCAAACAAAAAACCTGAATAAAGAGTCTGGGGTTCAGGATTTCCTAGGTGGTCCAGTGGCTAAGATTTCTTGCCCATTGTAAAAGGTTTGATCCCTGGATGGGGAGCTAGATCCCATATGCAGCAACCCTGAGTTCACATGCTGCAACTAAAGACCCTGCCTGCTACAATGAAGATCAAAGACCCCACAACTAAGACCCAGTGCAGCCAAGCAAATAAAAATTAACATAAAAAACAATAATCTGGGGTCAATGCTTAGCTGGGCCTTCTGTGCATCCCCCTGGCCTTCCTCTCATTCTGTAGGACAAGAGAGCAGTACCTGCCTCGCTTTAGGAGGTACCCAGACCCCGGTAGCAGCCCAGTGATGTCGTGATTAAGGGGCGAGGTTTCATGTCATACAGGCCTGGGTTGGAGTCGGCTGTGCACCTCAGCCCAGCTGCCCTTCTGTCCTGTGGGGCAAGAAGAACACCTCCTCCAGGAGTTTGTGAAAACAGCTCTGAGCCCGCTGCCCACACACAGACTCAGAACGGGAATCACAGTCAGCATGAAAGCACTGTGCATGGTATAGCACTGATGGTTAGCGCCAGGGGGCCAGGCTGCCAAAATCTCCTGCCCAGTACTCTAGCATGTAAGAGAGGACAGTGGGGGCGCTCAGGTTTTGGGATGAGACCCTTCTTGTCGGTTTGAATCCTGGCTCAGGCACTTTCCAGCCTGTGGACGTGGCAGGTTATCTTACATCTCTAAGCCCCAGTTTCATCATTCATTCAGTGTCTCTGTAGATCCATCGTCCCTGCTTCACAGGGTGACTGCAGACCTGGGATGAGCTCACAGTTGGGAAGCAGCCCCATGGGCACCAGGGGGATGCTAGCAGCTCCTCATACGACTGGGCTTCCCTGGTGACTTGGCAGTAAAGAATTCGCCTGCCAAGAAAGGAGACATGGGTTTCAATCCCTGGGTCAGGAAGATCCCCTGGCGGAGGAAATAGCAACCTACTCCACTATTCTTGGCCTGGAGAATCCCATGGACAGAGGAGTCTGTCCATGGCGGGCTACGCTGCATGGGGTCACAGAGTTGGACACAATTTAGCAACTAAAAATAACAATCTTTGACCATGTGCCCCTCCCCATGGAGGAAGGCGTGCCAAGCCTGTTCTGTTGTTTATTTTCTCTTTTACATGTAGTGTATTTTTGTGCCTTAGGGAAGCCGTAATACCTTGACTCTCATCACGGCTTAATTAACTTGCTGAGAGCTGGAGCAACATGAGATTCCATATCGTGTCCTACTTGAAGTTGAAGTCTAGCAGCTGTAATTAGTGATATGCTTGCAGAAAGCCACCAACTGGCCTTTCTGTTCCCCTCAGGGCATCACAAGCTCCTGCCAACTCCAGTCAAATGAGTTGGCATCTGGTAAGTCGTATCTACCATGCAATCTGAAACTTTAATAAACCTGAAACTTTAGTAAAGAATTCATAAGGTCTTTTAAAGTTGCTTCTGACGCCGTTTCTCTGAGTGGGTCTCCTTAAAGCAAGTGTACTATTTTACAGTATTTGCAAAATAAACAAAGGGAGGAAAACAGTGTGATAAATGAGAGAAAACAATGAAAGTGTTATTTTTGGACTGACCGTGGCATGGTTACTCGTGGCATTCTTTTTCCGTGGGCTGCTGTAGGCACTTGCATAGACTTAGTGGCTTGAAACAGCCCAAGTTCATTCCCTTACAGTTCTGTGGGGCAGAAGTCCCAGCTGGGTCTCACTGGGGCTGAGTCAAGGTATGGGCAGGGCCATGTTCCTTCTGGAGGGTCAAGGGAAGAATGGTCCTTACGTCTTCCAGCTTCTGGGCACTGCCCTGGTCCAGGCAGGTTCCAATCTTATTCTTCAGCCTCCTTTCCTGCTCACAGGGCCTCTGTGGTCACAAAGGCCTGCAAGGGTGTTCCCCCAAGATGAGCTGATCAGTAACCTCCTTTCCCCCGCGTTTCCCCACGTAGCCTGACATATTCACAGGTTTCCAAGGAGGAGGATGTGGACATCTTTGGGGGCCAGGCTAATATTCTTCCTACTTGTTTAGTTGCTAAGTCATGTCTGACTTTGTGACCCCATGGACTATAGCCCTCCAGGCTCCTCTGTCCATGGGATTCTCCAGGAAAGTATACTGGAGTGGGTTGTCATACTGAAAACCTCTGTTTGAGTGAATTTCTATAATAATTGGTTGACCACATTGAAGGCATGAGCTCTTATAAAGAAAAAGCCTTAAGACCCATATTGAAGTAGATTACCTTATTGGACTAATTCAGAATGTATGTTGAAAATCAAGGTAAGGATGAATTTTTTTCCCCCATGTAGTCAGTCTCTTCTTACCAGTTGCTCTCTAAACCAATTATCTGCTCATAGCTCTATAGCTGGATATGTCTATATCTATGTGTGCACACAGGTATTGTTCTGAAATTACAGGTTAATATGCTAGAGGTAAAATATTATATTTGTTTTGTGGGTCCTTTTGTCTCTGTTTTGAATTGAAGTCAATAAATCATATTTCATCCATGTAAGGTTTATATTACACAATGGGACTGGCAACATTTTAAAGCTGTTTATGACCCTGGTCTTCTTTGAGGCTGGCTAGATCAATCATTCTGAAGAAGGGTGATGAGGCAGGTGCATATTAACCTTGAATCATCAGCGTCTTTCCTTGACCTTCCCATTAGGCCGGGCGGCTGCAGCCTCAGCAGACACTGTCAGCATATAACGGGCTCTCCCACACAGTGAACAGATGAACAGGTAACCTCAGGTGACGCAGGTGATCTTGGGGAAGGAAAGCCTCATCTGCGCTGAACGGGGCCCACCCTGCTCTTCATGAAGGAACCCGTCCTGTGGTCACTCCCATTTCTCTTGGCTGGGTCATTCCTCTCTCTCCTGGATTGTCTTTCCTGCCTGCTGACAGCAGACATTGCCTATTAGCCATTGAAGGGCCGCCCTCTGCTCCATTCCCTGGAGCACCCAGCCCTGCTTCACTTCCTCCCCTCCTCTCTTACAGGCCCCTCCTCGTGCTTCTGACCTAGGCTGTCTGGGGGCTTCAACTCCATCCTTTTGGCCCTTCTCTAAACAAGCTGCTCCCAAGTGTGGCCTCCAGCCCTGCCCCCCCAGACGTGGACTCCTCCCCCACCTCTGAGACACCTCCACCTGAACATTCCACGTGCTCCCCCACACGCGGACTCCTCCCCCACCTCTGAGACACCGCCACCTGAACGCTCCACGTGCTCCCCCACACGTGGACTCCTCCCCCACCTCTGAGACACCTCCACCTGAACGCTCCATGTGCTCTCCCAGATGCAGACTCCTCCCCCACCTGAGACACCTCCACCTGAACGCTCCACATGCTCCCCTAGATGCAGACTCCTCCCCCCTCTCTGAGACACTCCAACTGTTCTCCAACTCACCCAAACAGAACTCTTCACCATTTACACCAAACCACAGCAAAAGAAAACCAATCAAAGAGTGACCACAAAATCCACCCTCTCTGTCTCCCCAGGCCTCCTCTGAGTCCATGAGCATAAGATGAGCATCCGTCCAGGTGCCCACAAGGCAAAAATCTTGGCACGTCTCTTGCCCCATTCATTTCATCAGCACACTCGTCAGTTCACCTTCAAGATATTTCTCAAATCTTACCCCCGTCGGACCCTCCACTGCCCAGCTCCAAGCCAGCCCCACCTGGGCCCAGACCACACAGTTTTTTCTCCCCCACTGGTCAGTCTCTGCCCTCACGGTCTGCCTCCCTGGAAGGTGGCCTGTGATGCTCCTAAACAGAGGGACGGTAGGTTGTATCTCCTCCATTCAAGCCTCGCGCCTTCCCATCACAGAAGAACACAATCTGAGGCCAGCTCTTCCTCCAAGCTCACGCTCCCTGCTCCTCTTGCCTCCCCTGCCCCTCTCCCCCCTTCCCAAATTCACAGCACCCCCTGATGAAACCAAGTCTCTGAGCCCCTCATCTGAAAGAACCGCTGCATCCACAGCTACTCCCCCCCAACACACACACATTTTCCTGCTCTCCTTCCTCTCTCCCTGGCACGTACTGGGACCTCACGTACATTTTTATTGTCTGTTTTTTTGCTGAATAAGATTCCTCGCAAACAAGGATTGTGTCTCCTCATAAACTGAGCACTTAGAAGGGCCTGAGCCTGGGTACCCAGCAAGCATGTGAACAGCAGCACGGGTGCTCTTTGCCAGCAGCTGTGTGGCCTCCACCGCCAGACCTCTCATGGACACAAGACACTGAGATGCTGCTTCCTGTGCTCAAGTCCTGATGTGCAGCTGGGTTCACAATTAAGGAACTTTATTTAAAACAATCTCACCTTAGATAGGGACTTCCCTGGTGGCTTGGTGGTAAAGAATCTGCCTGCAATGCAGGAGGCCCAGGTCTGATCCCTGCATAGGGAAGATCCCCTGGAGAAGGGGATGGCAACTCACTCCAGTATTCTTGCCTGGGAAATCCCATGGACAGAGGAGCCTGGTGGACTACACAGTCCATGGGGTTGCAGAGTCAGACACAACTGAATGACTAACACATACTTTCACATTCACCTTTGATACCGTCATTGTTATTCTACATAATAAGGGCTCTTCATTCATGAAGGAAGCCATGGAATAATTTCAATTAAAATTTAAAATTTTGTGTCATTCAGCTACTTTGATTGAGTAAAAGGGGAAAAGTACACAGAATATACATAAATATTCATGAAATACAGATCAATAACAAAGGGCAAAATTCTAAATTTTTCTGACAACTGATGAGAGCAGCAAGAGAAAAGGAAAGATGAAAGTGTAGCAAAGCTCATTAAACTCTCGAGGAGGCACTGTCTCAGACCTGGAGATGTGCCTGTCAATAAAATGATTCGAAAACTTTGCATTTATCTTTAACAGTTCCCAAATTTAAAAACAGGATGTTGAACACTGAAGCAACACAAAGCATACACATAATCCTTCCAGCAGAGCTGTAAGAATATAAGACTCCCTTTTATAGGAAAGCACTAAAGTGTATAAATAGTGGTATGCATAGCTGGCACAGTAAAAGATCATTCTAGTTCAAATAAATCTCGATTCTCTAATGGGAATTACCAGTCCTCCCAGGGGTGGCTGCGTGGGCGCCGGAGGGCCTAGAGGAGCTATTCCACGTTCAAGGTCGGGAGGGGCGGTGGTGAGGAGATACCCCTCGTCCAAGTCAAGGAGCAGTGGCTGCGCTTTGCTGGAGTACATCATGAGAAACACTGGGCTGGAAGAAGCACAAGCTGGAATCAAGATTGCTGGGAGAAATATCAATAACCTCAGATATGCAGATGACACCACCCTTATGGCAGAAAGTGAACAGGAACTAAAAAGCCTCTTGATGAAAGTGAAAGAGGAGAGTGAAAAAGTTGGCTTAAAGCTCAACATTCAGAAAACGAAGATCATGGCATCTGGTCCTATCACTTCAAGGGAAATCGATGGGGAAACAGTGGAAACAGTGTCAGACTTTATTTTTGGGGGGTTCCAAAATCACTGCAGATGGTGACTGCGGCCATGAAATTAAAAGACGCTTTACTCCTTGGACTTCCCTGGTGGCTCAGACGGTAAAGCGTCTCTACAATGTGGGAGACCCAGGTTCGATCCCTGGGTCGGGAAGATCCCCTGGAGAAGGAAATGACAATCCACTCCAGTACTATTGCCTGGAAAATCCCATGAACAGAGGAGCCTGGTAGGCTACAGTCCATGGGGTCGCAAAGAGTCGGACACGACTAAGCAACTTCACTTCACTTCACTTACTCCTTGGAAGAAAAGTTATGACCAATCTAGATAGCATATTGAAAAGCAGAGACATTATTTTGCCAACAAAGGTCCGTCTAGTCAAGGCTATGGTTTTTCCTGTGGTCATGCATGGATGTGAGAGGTGGACTGTGAAGAAAGCTGAGCACTGAAGAATTGATGCTTTTGAACTGTGGTGTTGGAGAAGACTCTTGAGAGTCCCTTGGACTGCAAGGAGATCCAACCAGTCCATTCTAAAGGAGATCAGCCCTGGGATTTCTTTGGAAGGAATGATGCTGAAGCTGAAACTCCAGTACTTTGGCCAACTCATGCGAAGAGTTGACTCATTGGAAAAGACTCTGATGCTGGGAGGGATTGGGGGCAGGAGGAGAAGGGGATGACAGAGGATAAGATGGCTGGATGGCATCATGGACTCGATGGACCTGAGTCTGAGTGAACTCTGGGAGTTGGTGATGGACAGAGAGGCCTGGCGTGCTGCGATTCATGGGGTCGCAAAGAGTCGGACACGACTGAGCGACTGAACTGAACTGAATTGAATCCTCCCAGATCAAAATATGATGAAACTGGCAATTTGTATGGAAACACAAAAGATCCTGAACAGCCAAAGCAATCTTGAGAAAGAAGAATGGAGCTGGAGGAATCAACCTTCCTGATTCAGACTATACTACAAAGTTACAGTCATCAGTATGTAACATACAGACAGTATGGTACTGGCACAAAAACAGAAATATAGACCAACGGAAGAAGATAGAAAGCCCAGGGATAAACCCACACACCTAAGGATACCGCCTTATCTTTGGCAAAGAAGGCAAGAATGTACAATGGGGCAAAGATAGCCTCTTCAATAAGTGGTGCTGGGAAAACTGGACTGCTGTTGCTAAGTTGCTTCAGTAGTGTCCGACTCTGTGCAACCCTATAGACGGCAGCCCACCAGGCTCCCCCATCCCTGGGATTCTCCAAGCAAGAACACTGGAGTGGGTTGCCATTTCCTTCCCCAATGCATGAAAGTAAAAAGTGAAAGTGAAGTCGGTCAGCCGTGTCCGACTCTTAGCGACCCCATGGACTACAGCCCACCAGGCTCCTCTGTCCATGGGATTTTCCAGGCAAGAGTGCTGGAGTGGGGTGCCATTGCCTTCTCTGGGAAAACTGGACAGCTACGTATAAAAGAATGAAATTAGAATACTTCCTGACACCATACACAAAGAGAAACTCAAAATGGATTAAAGACCTAAATGTAAGGCCAGAAACTATAAGACTCTTAGAGGAAAATATAGAACATAAATCACAGCAAGATCCTCCTAGAGTAATGGAAATTATAACAAAAATAAACAAACGGGACCTAATTAAACTTAAAAGCTTTTGCACAGCAAAAGAAACTATAAACAAGGTGAAAAGGCTACCCTCAGAATGGGAGAAAATGATAGCAAATGAAACAACTGACAAAGAATTAGTCTCCAAAATATATAAGCAGCTCATGCAGCTCAATACCAGAAAAAACAAACAACCCAATCAAAAAGTGGGCAGATGATCTAAATAGACATTTCTCCAAAGAAGACCTACAGATGGCTAATGAACACTTGAAAAGATGCTCAACATCATTCATTATTAGAGAAAAGCAAATCAGAACTACAATGAGGTTATCACTTTGTTCCGGTCAGAATGGCCATCATCAAAAAGATCTACAAATAAACGCTGGAGAGGGTGTGGAGAAAAGGGGACCCTCTTGCACTGTTGGTTGGAATGCAAATTGATACAGCCACTATGGATGTAGATTGGAGGAGATTCCTTAAAAAAACCTAGGAATAAAACTACCATATGACCCAGCAATCCCACTATGGGGCACATACCCTGAGGAAACCATAATTGAAAAAGACACATGTACCTCAATGTTCACTGAAACACTGTTTACAATAGCTAGGACAAGGAAGCAACCTGATGTCCATCAACAGATGAATGGATAAAGAAGTAGTGGTATGCATATATACAATGCAATATTAGCTATAAAAAGGAACGCATTTGAGTCAATTTTAATGAAGTAGATGAACTGAGAGCCTATTATACAGAGTGAAATAAGTCAGAAAGATTAAAAAATCGTATATTAACCCATGTATATGGACTCTAGAAAGATGGCACTGATGAGCCTATTTGCAGGGCAGCAAGGGAGACACAGACAGAGAACAGACTTGTGGACACAGTAGGGGAGGGAGAGGGTGGGACCAACGGAAACAGTAGCATGGAAATGTATACACCACCACACGTAAAACAGACGCCGGGGGAATGTGTTGTGTGGCATAGGGAGCTCCACCCAGTGACAATCTAAAGGGCTGGGATGGGGATGGAGGTGGACAGAGGCTCAAGAGGGAGGGAATAAATGCATTCCTATGGCTGACTCACACTGATGTGTGGCAGAAAGCAACACAATGTTGTGAAGCAATTATCCTCTAATTAAAAATAAAGAAATAGAAAAAATATGATGAAATTGGGACTTCCTTGATGGTCCAGTGGTTAAGACATCACTTTCTAATGCAGGGGGTACAGGTTGGATCACTCGTTGGGGAACTAAGATTCCCACATGCTTCTGAGGCTAAAAAACCAAAACATAAAACAGAAGCAATACTGTAGCAAATTCAATAAAGACCTCAAAGAATGGTCCACATCAAAAAAATATTTAAAAAAATAGGATACCTGTAAAGAAACCAGTACATATAATGACAAAGGACCGGTTCCCAGAATATATAAAGAGTCCTGCCGTTCAAGAAGCAACAGAACAACAACTCAATTGAAAGCAAGTGGAGACAAAGGCATTCATTGTCCAGAAGGACACAGCACAGATGATGAGTCAACTCAGAAAAGCTCACTGCATCCATGATCCAAGACCACAGGGGGATGCCTTTTAACACTAGATGGACAGAAATGGGCCAGGTCAATGATGTGAGCCTCAGGGAGACTGGGAGGCAGTGGAGATTCTCCTATTGTGCCAGGACAGGAGGAAGGCAGTTCTGCATGGGAAGATGATGTGGGGTTGGATGGAAAGCTGGATGCTGACACAGTACCAGCAGGCATCTCCACGCCTCATCCACAGCACAGAAATTGTGCTCCGTCCAGAGCAACCCTGCTTCTGACAGTTAAAGAGGGGCTTTGAAAAAGTGCAAGTGTCAGTCGCTCTGTCGTGTCTGTCTCTTTGCAACCCCATGGACTGAAGCTAGCCAGGCTCCTCTGTCCATAGCATTTTCCAGGCAAGAAAACCGGAGTAGGTAGCCATTCCCTTCTCCAGGGGATCTTCCCAACCCAGGGACTGAACCCGAGTCTCCTGCAATGGCAGACCATTCTTTACTGTCTGAGCCACCAGAGAACCCCACCACACCTGGGGGTGGGTGCCAAATATCCATTTTGATCTTTGGTCCCTGTTTTTCTTGGGTTATATGTATTTTTGACACTGAGTTGCTTGTTGCTGTTATTGTTTAGTAATTAAGTCCATGGGGTCGCAAAGAGTCAGACACGACAGTCACTTATGTCCATTGAGTCGGTGATGCCATCCAACCATCTCATCCTCTGTTGTCCCCTTCTCCTCCTGCCCCCATCTTTCCCAGCATCAGGGTCTTTTCCAATGAGTCAGCTCCACCTGTCAGGTGACCAAAGTATTAGAGTTTAGCATCAGTCCTTCCAATGAATATTCAGGGTTGATTTCCTGTAGGATTGACTGGTTTGATCTCCTTGCTGACCAAGGGACTCTCAAGAGTCTTCTCCAGAATCACAGTTCAAAAGTGTCAGTTCTTCAGCACTCAGCTTTCTCTATGGCCCAACCCTCACATCTGTACACGACCCCTGGAAAAACCATTAGCTTTGACTATCTAGACCTTTGTTGGCAAACTGCTGTCTCTGTACATGTCACAAAATCTACTGTAAGAACTCAGGTTAAGAGCACAGCCTCTTCGTGCCCAATCCCTCCAACCAAAGCAAGGCTGACTGGGGGCCAGAGAGGGCCGGTCCTCAGATTCCCTGCATTTCCCACTCATTTCCCGAGTCCTGAACGGCGGGGTTGGGGGTGCCAGAAACAAAGCAGCATTCTACAGAAACACCCCCTGTGGATGAAGCATTCCACTTCCCCAGGTGAGCTGGGGGCTGCCCTGGGCTGCCCCTGACCATGGCCTGCCCACTTGTGCCTGGGGAGGTCTGCACACAGGTGGGAGAGTCAGGGCAGGCCAGAGAGCTTCCACCAACTCCATCAATTCACGTGTCAATGTGACTGTCAGTCAAAGTCGACTCTGAGAGGCTCAGAAGGCAGATGTCATTTCACAGTGAGATGCAGAGTTGGCCCCCAGTTGGGTCACCCCCGTCAGCAAGGACTGAGGGCTACTGGCCTCCATTCAAAATTGCTTCTGCTACTGTGTTGCTCGTTAACACAACACCAAAAACCGCTCCCCTTAAACTGATCTTTCATGGTTTCAGTTACTCATACCCTTTATTCATACCTTTCATACCAGTTACTCGATTCATACCGTACCACTCAATATGATTTTATAACCGTCTCAACATCTTGGAACCAAACAGTTTCCATAACAGCCAACAGCAAAGTTGATTCTGATCAGCAGAAACCTAAAACTCAAGGTGCCTTTCCACTCTGCACTGAGACAAGTCAGCAACTGGAGAAGGTAGGACCCCCAGAGCCACCAGTGACCCTCCAACTGTGTTCCTGGACCACCAGGCTGCCCATTGCAGTTTTCTACACTTCAGAAAAAGTGTAGGGGGAAAAAAAAAAAAAACCCTCCAAACTGGCACACACAGCAGGGGGTCCATACAGGAATTCTCATCCTGCCATGCAGTTCAGCGTTTCTCAGCTTTACTGACGTTCACTTAGAAGTGACACGTATTGAATGTGTATAGATGGATGAGTTTGGACATATGCATACACCCTTGATCCCCAAAACAAGGTAATAAACACACCATGACCTCCAAAAGATTTACCCATTCGAGGTCTAGTTTGCTTTTGAAAAGCTGACACCACTACCCGGCAACACACACAGACACAGGACGAATATGTTTTTGCTTTTCTGGAGGAAGGATGCCAAGAAAAACTCTTCACCTCTCCTAATTTTGGAACCTCAAGTGCAGCAGCGCTCTATTTAAAGCTCCAAGTGGCTGGAGTGGCCTGTTTCTTAGAATTGTACACACACGGTCCAGGGACACTGAGACCAAGACAGCGTGTGTGTGGTCAGCACCCTCATAGCCCTCATGCAGCCCTGAGTTAGGCGTCACCATCTGCTGGGCTGTCCTGGCAAATAAAGTGAACTCTTCAGGCTCTTTTCCACCTTTTATAAAATGGGGGGAGAGAGCCACATCACCTGATCTTAGAATTTGTATGAAAATTCATTTGCAAATTATAAGGTACAATTCAGAGAGTAGTGAAGACATGACTACAAAGCTATGAATTCATTTCTATAATCTTTCCTAAGGAAAAGAATGGGGGTGGCAGAGGTAAGGGTTTGCTTTTTGTGTTTTTAATTTGGCCACCTTTGATGTGAAGAGCTGACTCACTGGAAATGACCCTGATGGTGAGAAAGATGGAGGGCAGGAGGAGAAGGGGACAGCAGAGGAAGAGATGGTTGGATGGCATCACTGACTCAACGGATGTGAGTCTGAGCAAACTCTGGGAGACGGTGGAAGACAGAGAAGCCTGGCAAGATGCAGTCCATGAAGCTGCAAAGAGTCGGATATGATTTATTAGAGACTGAACAGCAACAATCTGTGTCCAGCCTTTGAACAAGTCACACTGATGGGGCATGCTGGCTGTGACAGAAAAAGGAAATGCTTGCCTAAGCTTTGACCATTGCCTCAACCAGCAGAAAAGGATGATTTCATGGCTTCACAAAGAAACGATCAATCTTGATTTTCTGTGGCTTTGCTCCTGACACAGGTACTATGGAAAACACAGGGGACACATGGGATGATCACACACATAGGAAGGGTAGGAGGTCCCTCTGCCTCCACAAATGACTTCTCTCAGAGGTCAGATGGTCAACTGGGAGCCACAAACACACAGTGACACCTGAGATGGACACAAGTGCAGGTCCGAAGACTACAGAGCTGGCCCTGGGGTCTCGGGAGGAACGAAGCCTCTGCGGGATTCAGGTCTTGGCTCCCACCCTCAACCCCTTCCAAAGGCTTCCTTCATGCATTTCTTGAGATTCCAAAGGGACTGGTTTCCAAATCAACCTTTGTTGCTGGAGATTTTGCAAGGGAAAATAAATAAAATTCACTGTCGAGCAAGAATGAAAGGCTTTGGGTCAGAAAGATGTGGGTGCACAGCCCACTTTGTCCTATGAGCACTGGGTTGTGGCCAAGTTGTTTCATCTCTCAGAGTAGTGAGGGGTCCCTGGTTTAAGAAGGCACTCTGATACCAGTCTCCGCCATGACACTTCTGTGGAATGTGGAAGGAAGCAGAAGGAATACCAGCTTGGAAGCAGTGGACCACGGGCAGGGCAGAACACTGCTGTGTGAGTTCCACTCTGAGACCCTGGGAACCATTTCTGCTCAGTGTCTCTGCCTATGCAATAGGGGGTAATAAGACCTGTATTTCAGCCACAGATAGTGTCCTGGAGGGGCCAAGCCTAAGTCAAGCCCCTGGTAAATGCCTGGTACCTTACATCTGCCTCCACTGATTCACAAGTAAGTTAACTGTGGTAGAATCAATACTACAATCTTTTTTTTTTTTTTTTAAGCAACATTCAGTACTTACTGGGCAATTATTTAAACCAATTACTGCAGCTCTAGCCAGTACATCTACTAGAACATCAAAGGCTACAGCCAACCCTAGACACTGAGTAACCCCTGATGCTTTCAAATTGTGGTGCTAGAGAAGATTCTTGAGAGTCCCTTGGACTGCAAGGAGATCAAACCAGTCAGTCCTAAAGGAAACCAACCTTGAATATTCATTGAAAGGACTGATGCTGAAGCTGAAGCTCCAATACTTCAGCCCCTATTTCCAAGAGTCAACTCATTGCAAAAGACTCTGATGCTGGGAAAGACTGAGGGCAACAGGAGGAGGAGGCAACAGAGAATGAGATGGTATCACTGACTCAATGGACATGAATTTGAGCAGACTCTGGGAGATAGTGAAGGACAGAGAAGCTTGGAGTGCTCCAGTCCGTGGGGTCACGAAGAGTTGGACAGGACTTAGTGACTGAACAACAACAAATATTTCAAGCAAATATTGGAGAAATAGACAACAATACAGTAATAGTAGGGCACTTCAATATACCACTTTCAACAATGGATAGATCATCCGGACAGAAAATCAGTAAGAAAATTTGTACTTAAACTACACACTAGACCAGATGGACTTGACATTGACAAAGCATTTCATCCAACAGGGGCAGGCAGAATACATATTTTTATGAAGCACACATGGAACATTCTCCAGGATACACAGTATCATATGTTAGGCCAGAAACAAGTATTAATAAAATTAAAAATGAAATTACATCTCTTCCCATCACAATAATCAGTTAAAAGAAGAAAACTGGAAAATTCAAGGAGAGGGTGTGGAGAAAAGGGAACCTTCTTACACTGTTGGTGGGAATGCAAACTAGTACAGCCACTATGGAGAACAGTGTGGAGATTCCTTAAAAAACTGGAAATAGAACTGCCTTATGACCCAGCAATCCCACTGCTGGGCATACACACCAAGGAAACCAGAACTGAAAGAGACACGTGTACCCCAATGTTCATTGCAGCACTGTTTATAATAGCCAGGACATGGAAGCAACCTAGATGTCCATCAGCAGATGAATGGATAAGCAAGCTGTGGTACATATACACAATGGAGTATTACTCAGCCATTAAAAAAATACATTTGAATCAGTTCTAATGAGGTGGATGAAACTGGAGCTGATTATACAGAGTGAAGTAAGCCAGAAAGAAAAACACCAATACAGTATCAGTCAGTTCAGTCGCTCAGTCGTGTCCGACTCTTTGCAACCCCATGAATCGCAGCACACCAGGCCTCCCTGTCCATCACCAACTCCCGGAGTTCACGCAGACTCATGCCCGAGTCAGTGATGCCATCCAGCCATCTCATCCTCTGTCGTCCCCTTCTCCTCCTGCCCCCAATCCCTCCCAGCATCACAGTCTTTTCCAATGAGTCAACTCTTTGCATGAGGTGGCCAAACTACTGGAGTTTCAGCTTTAGCATCATTCCTTCCAAATAAATCCCAGGGCTGATCTCCTTCAGAATGGACTGGTTGGATCTCCTTGCAGTCCAAGGGACTCTCAAGAGTCTTCTCCAACACCACAGTTCAAAACCATCAATTCTTCGGTGCTCAGCCTTCTTCAGAGTCCAACTCTCACATCCATACATGACCACTGGAAAAACCATAGCCTTGACTAGACGGACCTTAGTCGGCAAAGTAATCTCTCTGCTTTTGAATATGCTATCTAGGTTGGTCACAACTTTTCTTCCAAGGAGTAAGCATCTTTTAATTTCATGGCTGCAATCACCATCCACAGTGATTTTGGAGCCCCCAAAAAATGAAGTCTGACACTGTTTCCACTGTTTCTCCATCTATTTCCCATGAAGTGATGGGACCAGATGCCATGATCTTCGTTTTCTGAATGTTGAGCTTTAAGCCAACTTTTTCACTCTCCTCTTTCACTTTCATCAAGAGGCTTTTTAGTTTCTCTTCACTTTCTGCCATAAGGGTGGTGTCATCTGCATATCTGAGGTTATTGATATTTCTCTCGGCAATCTTGATTCCAGCTTGTGTTTCTTCCAGTCCAGTGTTTCTCATGATGTACTCTGCATAGAAATTAAATAAGCAGGGTGACAATATACAGCCTTGACATACTCCTTTTCCTATTTGGAACCAGTCTGTTGTTCCATGTCCAGTTCTAACTGCTGCTTCTTGACTTGCATACAGATTTCTCAAGAGGCAGGTCAGGTGGTCTGGTATTCCCATATATGGAATTTAGAAAGATGGTAACGATAACCCTGTATGCTAGACAGCAAAAGAGACACAGACATATAGAACAATCTTTTGGACTCTGTGGGAGAGGGAGAAGGTGGGATGATTTGGGAGAATGGCATTGAAACATGTATAATATCATATAAGAAACGAATTGCCAGTCTAGGCCGATGCAGGATACAGGATGTTTGGGGTTGGTGCACTGGGATGACCCAGGGGATGGTATGGGGAGGGAGGTGGGAGGGGGGTTCAGGATTGGGAACACGTGTACACCTGTGGCGGATTCATGTTGATGTATGGCAAAACCAATACAATATTGTAAAGTAAAAAATTAAAAAATAATAATAATAAAATAACAACAACAACAACAAAAGAGAAAATTAAATAGCATGTTACTGAACAACCAATGGGTCAAAGAAGAAATAAAAAAATATATGAGACATTAAGAGACACAAACTACCATGAATAAGCAACAAGGATGTATTTTATAGCACAAGAAAATATAGCCATAATTTTGTAATGATTTTAAATGGAGTACAATGTATAAAGGGCTCCCCTGATAGCTCAGTTGGTAAACAATTTGCCTGCAATGCAGGGGACCCTGGTTTGATTCCTGGGTCGGGAAGATCCGCTGTAGAAGGGATAGGCTACCCACTCTAGCATTCTTGGGCTTCCCTTGGGGCTCAGATGCAATGCGGGAGACCTGGGTTCCATCCCTGGATTGGGAAGATTCCCCTGGAGAAGGGAACGGCTACCCACTTCAATATTTTGGCCTGGAGAATTCCATGGACTGTACAGTCCATGGGGGTTGCAAAGAGTTGGACCGACTGAGCAACTTTCTCTTTCACTTTCCAATGCATAAAAAACATTGATCACGATGTTGTACATGTGAAAATAATATAACATTGTAAATCAAGTATATTTCAATAAAAAAATATATCTTGAGACAAATTAAAATGGAAACACAATACACCAAAACTAATGGGATGCATTAAAAGTAGTTCTAGCAGGGAAGTTCAGAGTGATAAAAACCCACATTAAAAAGAACCAAGATCCAAATAAAGAAAACTTTACACCTCAAGGAACAAGAAAAAGAAGACCAAGTGAAGCCCATAGTTCGTAGAAGGAAGGATAGTAATCAGAGAAAAAATAAATGAAATAAAGACTAAAAAGATAACAGAAAAGGTCAGTACAATGATGCCTATGCTAACATTTACACCTCGGGTATTCACACCAGCAACTGCTGCAGCATGAAATCCAGTCTGGATTACCTTTCTGTACCCACACGTCTTGTCATCTACGCACCGTTTTCCCGCATTAACACCCACGTCCTTCCACCCATTAGACTGCTCTCCTGAAAAAGTCCTCAAGTAGATTTTCAAACAATCTTCAGCACAGCATACGAACTACTGACATCCTCCATCTCCAGGAAACACCAGCCAGCCTCCAACAACAGTGAGTCACTGTCAATGCTGAGTTATCCAGGGAATAAGGGCAGACTCTACATTGTTACGTTCACTCCAGTGGAAATGGAAGGGGTTTGTCTCCACGCTCCTCCCATGATCTCCACTCCCCTCAAATCAGGCCAGGGAGTTCTCAGGACCTGGCTCCTTAATTTCAAAATGGGACAGATGGTCCGAGGAGAAAAGAATACAGTGCAGGGACTATAGGCCCTGGATACAGGGGGCTCGGGGGCTCCCTCAGGTCACCCAGAGGTGCAGCTGATTTCCCCCCTCAAGACTGCTCCCCTCAGTCCAGCCCCAGGGAAAGGTAGCTGAGACGGCACCAAATTGGGGTGCCCAGTAATGTGGAAATGTTTCCAAGGCTGACTCCTCACTTAGCACCTTACCAGGCTGGCACTGTTTTCTTTCTCTCCAGGACAAGGCAAGTGACAGGCTGACCAAACTGTCACCTTTCCCATGGGCACATCAAAGACCACTGACCCAATAGCATATGCCAGTCCCCACCTGTTACTGCTTAAATGATGTGCAGACTGATTACCATGGGCTTCCCAGGTGGCTCTAGGGTAAAGAATTTGCCTGCCATGTAAGTGGGCTTGATCCTTGAGTCAGAAGACCCCCAGGAGTAGGAAATGGCAACCCACTCCAATATTCTTGCCTGGAGAAGCCCATGGACAGAGGAGCCTGGCAGGCTACAGTCCATGGGGTTGCAAAGAGTCCAGCATGACTTAGCAACTAATCAGCAGCAGCAGCAGTCCTGTGCCTTAAGACCCATGATGCCCCTGCTCCAAGTCCCCTTCTTTAAAATTCACTCAGTTTCCCTGCCTCGGGCACTCGAGACTTGTTCTAAGAACCTGACATAGCGGTCATCCGGAAAGCAGAGCTGTCAAGGTCACACCCCATCCCACAAGGCCACAAGAAAAAGACTCTGAAACAACTGTATTCCATCTATTTTTGTAGCTGCTAAAACAGTCACAGCAGGGAACAGTAGCCTAGAATCCAGCTGTGCTCACAGTCAATATTTATTACGTGAAAGGACAGATCTACTGATTTTCCCACCGGACAGTTTTCAAAACCACAAAAGCAATTCTTAATAAGAAAATCATAGTTTTGCTGTGTCTGTCATAAACTTTAAAGTCTATTTAAAATTACATGCATACAAATATTTTTGTAAGTATCTTTCCATGATAATCTGCATATAACTGTCCACCGGGCATCACCTCTTGTTTGCGTGATGATAACAGACTCTCACTGGGCACTTATGCAGAACACATCAACACTTCCTCAGTTAAGCCTGTGATTTCCCCCTGACTTATGACCTTCTGGAAGAGGACCCTGACAGTCACTTAGAGTCTGCTAATGTCACCTATGACCGAGCTTCTAAAGAAGTCACATCAAGACTCCATTACTGATGAATCACTAATGAATTCTGTTGACCAGATTCAAGGATTTACACTAATTTCTAGCTTATATTCGCATGAAATCTAACAAACCGATTGATATATGACTATACTTACAAATGAACAAGTTTTAAGAGGTTTCCCTTCAACAACTATTTAAAAAATCAAGCGGTCATAGCTAAGATTTTTTTATGAAAAGGAAATCTCCCAGGATTGGACATGAAACACCCAATGACATCCACTCACATAACATCTGGAAGAGAAACCTGGGAGTGACTGTTCACTGGCCAGGAGGACGTAAAGCCAGAGAGAGCCAGCAACGTCTTGTGGGGAAAGGGGAGTCTCGGGGTCACTTAAGGGGACACAGAAAGGAGGAGGGCTTGGATCAGCTGCTGAGATGAGCTCCAGGTTCTCAATTCCAAATCAGGACCTGACCTGGAAATCACAATGGATGTCCCGCCTCTTCCCCAAACAGGTGGGAGAGTGTCACTTGCTCCAAGGAAATAGTAAAGCAGAATTCAACTTCTTACTCTAAGAAACACGACATATTGACTCCATGCCCTTCTGCTGGCCACACATCAAAGGGGAACATAACTGAAATCCAGGTGGTTCAAAAACAAAAGGGATTGAGGAGAAAAACCTGATTTACAAATAGCAGTTTTAGACCAAATGAAAGAAAATTCTAATTTATATTAAAATAAGAAATATAACTGAGGTGTTGGAGAAGACTCTTTAGAGTCCCTTGGACTGCAAAGAGAGCCAACCAGTCCATTCTGAAGGAGATCAACCCCGGGATTTCTTTGGAAGGAATGATGCTAAAGCTGAAACTCCAATACTTTGGACACCTCATGCGAAGAGAGTTGACTCATAGGAAAAGACTTTGATGCTGGGAGGGACTCGGGGCAGGAGAAGAAGGGGACGACAGAGGTTGAGATGGCTGGATGGCATCACTGACTCGATGGATGTGAGTCTGAGTGAACTCCGGGAGTTGGTGATGGACAGGGAGGCCTGGTGTGCTGCGATTCATGGGGTTGCAAAGAGTCGGACACGACTGAGCAACTGAACTGAATTGAACTGAAGAAATATAAAAAACACTCAAACCAAGAGATTTTGTCGTCTAAAGTCACGGGTTCAAGAATAGTTTAAAGCCAAATTTATGATTACCAAAGAGGAAAGGTCAGGGGGAGAAATAAATTAGGAGTTTGGGGTTGACATGAATACACTACTTAATATAAAAATAGATAATTAACAAGAACCTACTATATAGCACAGGGAACTTTACTCAATATTCTGTAATAACCTAAAAAGGAAAAGAATTTGAAAAAGTGTATGTGTGTATTTATATAAGACTGAATCACTTTGCTGTACACCTGAAACACAACATTGCAAATCAATTATATTCTCTAATGTAAAACAAATTTTTTAAAAAAAGAATAGTATAAAGGAATTTGTGAATAATAGAAGCAAAATAAGACTTGAAAGGAAAGCTCATGAATTGGGTGTTATTCCTCCACAAACCTAGACAGTGTGTTAAAAAGCAGAGACATCAGTTTGCTGACAAAGCTCTGTACTGTCAAAGCTATGGTTTTCCCAGTAGTCATGTATGGATGTGAGCACTGGACCACAGGGAAGGCTGAGCACTGCAGAACTGATGCTTTCAAATTGTGGTGCTGGAGAAGACTCTTGAGAGCCCTGTGGACAGCAAGGAGAATCAAAGCAGTCAATCCTGTTCTGTGCTTATTCACTTCAGTTATGTTCAACTGGAATGGGTTGCCGTGCCCTCCTCCAGGGGATCTTCCCAACCCAAGGACTGAACCCAGGTCTCCTGCATTGCAGGCAGATCCTTTACCATCTAAGCCACCAGGGAAGCCCAATCAAGCCTAAAGAAAATCAATTCTGAATATTCACTGGAAGGACTGATGCTGAAGTTTAAACTCGCAATATTTTGGCCTGATGAGAAAAGCCAACTCACTGGAAAAGACTCTGATGCTGGGAAGATGGAAGGCAAAAGAAGAGGGTGACAAAGGATGAGATGTTGGATGGTATCACCAACTCAATGGACATGAGTTTAAGCAAATTCCGGGAGATGGTGAAAAGACAGGGGAGCCTGGTGTGCTGCAGTCCACGGGGTTGCAAACAGTTGGACACGACTGACTGAGTGAACAACAACAAACCTCCACTTAGGAGACAACACTGTGAAGGTGAATTGGACCTTCTCATAGAGCACTTTATTGCGCAGTCAGAGCCAGGACCCCAGAGGAACTGACTGCCAGCCAGCATCTTGTATCATCTAAATCAAATGGTCCAAAATCATGTTAGGGCTGAGAAATGCCTATTGTAGAGACATTCTTTTGTCCAGTGCCTGTTATTCCAGGAGCCCTGAATCTCAAGCCATATGCTGTGTCACAAATATAATTTTAACACAGGAGAAGATTTCTCATAGGAACATATAAACCCTCCTTCGGAATCCTTATCCATTTGATGTTCTGATGCAACCTTATCTTCCCAGCATCCAAGCTAAGATGAAGCCTCACGAGATGGAGCTCACCCTGAAGACAGCTCCTACATATTCCAGACACCCATCCCACACGACGCAGAGAAGGCCCATCTCCTACGGACACAAGACTACCTGTCCAGCCAGGAGCTCAGGCACAGGGCATCTCACAGGTTGGAGGCACCCACGGTCCTGCCTCCCAGCTCACCTGCTGCTAACATGCACCAAAGCAGGAACAGTGAGTCTAATTTCTGAACCACATCCCTCGGCAACTTACATTTTACAAGGCTCAACAAATCAGAGCTACATTCATTGCCGTTTCATTAACGTAAAGTGTACTGCCAGCGCAACATGGGCATCTAAGGCGAAAGCAGTCACTCCTCCTGCCTGTCTCAGGTGGAAAGCCACACTCACCTTCAGCACCCAGTTACGAGAGGTGACACACAACAGAGAGCTCCTCAAAGGGTGAGTTCCTCAGCTGACTGCACCTGATGTCACCAGGCTGCTGGAGTTCTCCAAATTCTCCTATCTAATTCAAATCTCAGCAGAGAGTGGCGATCCAGGAAGTTGCTCGAAGAAAAGGAACGTAGGAAATCTGAAAAGAGACAGAAAACACGGTTTACCAGGGCAGCTTGCTTGTTGGATTTTAAGTTACTGCTTGAGAAATAACTGATTATTTGTTTGCCTGAAACCAATACTTTCACTTGTTGTTGTTGTTCAGTCACTCAGTTGTGTCCAACTCCTTGTGACCCCATGGACTGTAGCCTGCTAGGCTCCTCTGTCCATGGGATTTCTCAGGCAAGAATACTGGAGTGGGTTGCCATTTCCTTCTCCAAATATTTTTAATTGACCCCAGGAAAAAAATGTGCTTTATATTTACTGACCTCGACCCAAACAAAACCTTCTTTGCCCTGCTCTACTTTCCAGACCCTGAGTCAATGTGGAGGCAGAGGGTAGGTGTGGACCCCCTGGGGGATAACCGAGGGACCCAAGCTCCCAGATCTCTTCCAGCCCCCTCCCTACAACACCGCCACCCACGCCCTCCAAGCCTGCTGAAAACAAAAGAGCAGCTGCCAAGTGGAAATTCAAAAAGCCCGTCTGGGAGCCTAATTAGGGAGAAGAATTGCAGAGCATGGACATCACGTAGAGATTTCATCTCCTGCGCAGACCATTCACTGAGAAAGGCCCCGCCAGACCCACAGCTTCGTCCTTATCGGGAAGAACACACACACTCTCTCTCTCTCACTACTATATATAAAATAGATAGCTAACAAGGACCTACTGTATAGCACAAGGAACTCTACTCAATACTCTAATGACATATATGGGAAAAGAATCTGAAAAAGAGAGGCTATACTGTATGTATATGTCGTATGCATGACTGAGTCACTTTGCTGTACAACGGAAACTAACACAACATTGTACACCAGCTGCTGCTGCTGCTAAGTCACTTCAGTCGTGTCTGACTCTGTGTGACCCCACAGCCAGCAGCCCACCAGGCTCCCCCGTCCCTGGGATTCTCCAGGCAAGAACACTGGAGTGGGTTGCCATTTCCTTCTCCCAATGCATGAAAGTGAAAAGTGAAAGTGAAGTCGCTCAGTCGTGTCTGACTCTTAGCGACCCCATGGACTGCAGCCCACCAGGCTCCTCTGTCCATGGGATTTTCCAGGCAAGAGTACTGGAGTGGGGTGCCTGTACATCAGCTAGACTCCAATAAATTTTTTTAAAAAGAAAATATCACTACAGGAATCTGAAGACAGCATCCTGAAATTACAGAGGAGGAGCCGACAGAGGGGACGCGCAACCCCCTCCCTCCCGGCCGTGGGACTTGGCCTCATGGCCCCCACATCTGGGTACCTATTTTCAGTCCTGATTTGTCCTTTGAGGGGACCCTGAGGCACCGTGGACTCCAAGGGGGTTCACTGGCATCTTTAATTATGCTTCAAACCCTGAAGGGATCTGTCCTGACCATTCACTTGTACTAGATCTATTAATTCATCAAACCATGATGATTACTCACAACATTATTAAACACCCCATAGAAGAGTCAAGGTCTATTTTAGTCAAATAGAAAAGGATAATTCAGGGAAGGTGTTCATAAAAATGTTATAAGGTAAGTTCATAAATGTTGATTAAAAAATGAATTACACTTATGCATTCTCTGGCATTATTTTAAGGGCTTGAATGATTTGTGTTTTGTTTTGTTTTAATGTATGATTTAACCCAAGGCAAAGGTGCTGGGCTTCTCCCTGGCCCAGACACACCAGGGATACGAGACCTGGACGAGATCTTAGAGGCGCACCAGGATGGCGGCCTTCTCTTTGCTGAGTGTTTTCAGAAACAAGACAGAAAACAGATGCTTTGCTATCTGGACTCCAGTCCTGACCAAGGATTCTGATTTCTCACTGTGGGCCTGACACATGCCACTTACTGGAGAAACCCACTGGCTAAACACAGCAGTGTCTGCAAACACCACCTCTGTATTAGTATTTTCAGGGGTTCTTCTGGACATAAGTTGTAGCTTTAAAGTTTTCATTGCAAAGGGAATGTGCCTGGAGTCAGAGCTCAAGCCAAGGCCCTTGGGCGTCTGGGGGGCTGTCTGAGTTGCCCTCAGTGTGCACGGTGCTCTCAAAGTGTATG
This sequence comes from Budorcas taxicolor, assembly GCF_023091745.1. Lineage (NCBI taxonomy): Eukaryota > Metazoa > Chordata > Mammalia > Artiodactyla > Bovidae > Budorcas > Budorcas taxicolor. The sequence continues at coordinate 105,371,670 of NC_068920.1, forward strand.
AATATATGTGTGTGATTTAATCTTCCCAATAACCTCCTGGGATAGATACTAATATCACTTTGCCACAGGACTTAATGTTCTCAGAGAGGCAGAGATTCTCCTTAGCAGGCTTGGAGTGAGGAACACAAGCCTCCAAAGCTGAACCTACCATACCAGCAGCAAGCCTGGTGCCAGAGAATTTATCTTCCTGCCCAGTTCACCAGCATCATGGCCTGGGTCTGGAAGTCTTGTCCTCTGACAGTCGCTATGGCCATCCAAGTGGATGCGCAGGATCTGAGCCAATGACGGGGTTCCAACCAGAGCCTCCCTGGGAAAGACTGAGGGCAGGAGGAGAACGGGGTAGCAGAGGATGAGATGTTGGATGGCATCACTGACTCAGTGGACATGAATTTGAGCCAACTCCAGGAGACACTGGAGGAGCCCGCAGTGCTGCAGTCCATGGGGTCGCAAAGAGTCAGGTGCAGCTGAACAGCAAAGATGGCCTGGTCACCTGAGATCTGAGTGTGTGAGATGGAGGGGTGGTGTTTTCTTCAAGAAAAGCATCTCACTGACCAAGCGTCAGTGCACGAACCACACACCTTCCTGAGAAGTGAACACAGAGACCAAGCTGCTCCCTTGCTGGGTTTCCATGAGGTCCACCCACTGCCACATTTAACATGGACTATTCAAAGCCTCTGTTAAGGACAAGCACTTCAGATCAGGTCTTCAGTACAACCTGTGATAGAATCCACCAGGAAAGCATACACTTTGTAGAAAACCACCTCTTGAGTGGCAGCCCTGCTAGGTTTAAGGTCTCTGGGGCCAAGGTGGTCACTGGAGGACATTTCACAGCCTGCTCAGGCAGGAGGGGACAGTACATGCTTGTCTTTAAAGGCATTTCCCCACAAGCATCACTTGCATCTCCCCATAGGAACTAAAGAGATGAGGACAGAGTAGAAGGAAATTAACACAAATACTAAATGCACCCCTTTCTCCACAATGATCTGGACCCCGATCATTCTATCACGGCAAAACCAAAGGACTATCTGAATTCTCTGCAATACTGAGGTTTTCTTTTTCTCAACTGTGTTTTGAAAAGCCTGGGCCCAACCTGGGGTTCTCCCCAGTCTCGGGGGGGCATTCAGCCAGGGACAGTGCTCAGGTCAGGTGGCTGCCAACCAGCAGCCCTGCCTGCCCCCACAGGCCTGGCCTCCAGAAACCCGAACCACCTGTCCCAGCCCCACCTGAACTTCGGGTGCCCCACGGAGCCTGCCCCAGCTGCTTTTCTGGGCCACCTGGGCGGTTTCCTCCGAACCTCAGTGGACGTGGCCATTCAGGGCTGGTGTCCACCACTGACACTTCCCTGCAGTAGAGCCTTCAGGATTAATGAGAGACTCATGACCTTCCATTGAGGCCAAAGGCTGGAGCCCCCCATCTTTGGGCAGGATGGACATGCAGTCCTGCCTACTGCCCAGATGATGTGAATCCCCTAAAGGCTCCGCATGAAGACCAGCACTCCACCTCCCAACCCCCAGAAGCAGAGAAGCTACTGGACAGGGCCCAGCGACACTGTGCTGGTGGCTCCACTGTCACCAAAGCCTCATCCACCCTCATGGCAGCCCAGGAAGACACACCTCATCGTCGGCTCAGGAACCAAACCACCAGACCCTCAGGCCCAGAGCCAGGATTCAAACCCAGGCCCCCTGACTGCAGAGCCCCACATGGATCACCACTAAAGGGCCAGAACCTCCAGACCTGGGCAAAGGTCATCTGTCACCGCCATCAGTCTGGAGTGTCTGCCACGATGGGAGCCCGGCTTCTGCCTCTCAAATCAGGGAAGGACAGTATCACAGTTTCTAAGACGCAAGTCCATGACCACACACGCCACCTTAATCTGAGAACAAACTTGTGGTTACCAAGGGGTGGGATGGGGGTGGATGGGGAGGTTGGGGTTAGCAGATATAAATTATTATCTATAGGATGGATAAACAACAAGGCCCTACTGTATAACACAGGGAATTATATTCAACATCCTGTGATTCAGACTTAGAGGATGAACTTATAGTTGCTGGAGGGAGGGACGGGAGGAAGTGATAGGTAGGGAGTTTGGGATGGAAATGAACACACTGCTGTATTTAAAATGGAAAACTAACAAGGACCTACTGTATAGTTCAGGAAACTCTGCTCAGTGTTATGTGGTAGCCTGGATGGGAGGGGACTTTGGGGGAGAATGGATACATGTATACGTATGGCTGAGTCCCTTCACTGTTCAACTGAAACTATCACAACATTGTTAATCAGCTCTACTCCAACATAAAGTAAAAAGTTAAAAAAAAAAAAACACCCTAAGATAAACCATAATGGAAATGAATATAAAAAATAACGTATATATGTGTATAACTGAGTCACTTCGCTATACAGTAGAAATTAACACAACATTGTTAAAATTAATAAAGTACATACATAAATAAAAACAAAGGCACTATTTCTCTTAGATGTCAATGCAGAAAAAAATTACTGAGTTACACTGTTTGAGTGTTGAATACTGCACATAAATAAGCTCAAGACTCTTGGATTATTCCAGATGAGTATCATGACCAAACCTCATAGTACATGAGTATGAGATAAACATGCAAAACACACCCAGTGAACTGCCCAGACCCCTAATCTGCAGGATAAGCTAAAAGCAATTGTCTTTTTTCTTTTCTTAAAAAGAAAACAACAACACTAATGCTTCCAGGGACAGGACCCCGCTTGCTTCTTAGTACTGTGCTCAGTGCTGACAGCCACATGTGGGGTCCACATTTCAGAAAGTCCCACCAAATTTGGGCTTTTACTCAAGAGAAAACTGTCCTGAAAAGGAAACCACCAGATTTTTCTGCCATGGGCTGGAATCGATTTAAATGATAACACTGGTTATCAGTGGACTGCATCTGTGTGAGGATCACAAGTTGATTAATGAGAATGGGGCAGAAAGAGCATGAGTTCCTAACTCTGAACAGCCTCAAGGAGATACCACACGTGGCTGGGGAGGTGTGGGGAGGAGGGCCACTGGTCAGATGCTGAGCCCTGAGGGTTCTGCGTTCTGAAATAATGCAGACATCTGCCTTCACGTCTTCTAGAACTGAGAAGAGAACAACACTGCCGGCAGTGGGTTGACCACACATGCCATGACCAAAAGACCTGGCAGGAGCCGTGGGTCCCGGACCTGCTCAGCCCCCACATGCCCCTCCCACCTCAGACCTGTTCCTCCACGTCCTCAGTCGTGACGAGGTCTCGATGCCCCTAATCTGCAGCTGTGAGCTCAGCACGCGGGAGTGGATGTGAGAATTACCCAAAATTGATGATGTGGGACCAAAAATGTATTAACACATTTACCTAAAATACCATGACAAGGAAGTCATAAGGGAAATCTTAATATGGACTTAAATTTTATGGTCGCTGCCTCAGAATTCTGGCAGATAGGAATGACATTAGTAACACCTGTTCTAACGCTGTGTAAGATTCTGTGTATATATTTGATGCTAGCCTCTTAATACAACAGTCCCCATCCTCCAAAAGGCATCATAGGTGTTTCTCGGAAGCTATTTCCACTGACCCAAATCACAGTTTTCAGAATCAGCATACATGTAGGTGTGTGTATACAACCCTATATACACATACCTGTGTATAGATACACATCTCAATGCCATAACTGGATAGTCCAGTTATACAAAATATTTTGCAAACGGTCACCTGCATTCTTTACGAAGTGTCCACAGGATTTCATAGTTGTCCAGGTAATTACACCACAAATAAAAAGCATGCTGACCAAGATAAACCTTAAACACGAAAACACACTATTGAATAAAACCTCTTTTGTTGAAAAAGACAGAAGGAAGGAAAGACAGGAAAGAAGAAAGATATAGACACTGAATTCTCATCTGAGATAACTTAGACACACAGGTGATCTAAATGACATTTCTAATTGTATGTGGCTAATGGTTAAAAAAAATACTTTCAGAGAACAAACTCATGATCATGCCAATTGAAAATGAATTCTAATATCATTTTTTAAAGTATATTTAGCTGCTTTTGAGTATTCTGAAAATGGTCAACATGACTCACCCACATTTTCCCCAAATGCCAGATATTTTCCCACTTTTGTGCCTTTATGTCTATTTCCTCCACCATTCAGAAAGAGATTCACACCTGCAGCTTTCCAAAACCACTGTCCAGCCAAAACCAACTCATCGTCCAGGAGGAATGAACCCAAATGTCCCCTCTTCTGGAACATTCTACAGGAACGTCCATTCCTGCAGCGATTGCTCTTTTATAACCAAACTGCCCCCATTCAAAGGCAACACTAGTGCCTCCAGGAAGGGACCTCCACATGCTGCAGCCACATGTGGCTCAGCCACATGGCAGGCTCTCGACAGAATGACTCTTATCAGACATTCATCATCCAATAAACTTACACTTCCTCAGTGATTTCTATAGAATCTGCCACAATGGTGCAAAAACCTAAGATCATGGCATCCAGTCCCATTACTTCAGGGCAAATAGATGGAGATAAAGTAGAGACAGTGACAGACTACTTTCTTGGGCTCCAAAATCTCTGCAGCCATGAAGACACTTGCTCCTTGGAAATAAAGCTATGACAAACCTAGACAGCGTATTAAAAAGCAGAGACATGACTTTGCCCTCAAAGGTCTGTACAGTCAAAGCTACAGTTTTTCCAGTAGTCATGTACAGATGTGGAAGTTGGACCTTAAAGAAGGCTGAACACCAAAAAAACTGGTGCTTTCAAACTGTGGTGTTGGAGAAGACTCCCTTGGACTATAAGGAAATCAAACCTGTCAAACCTAAAGGAAATCAACCCTGAATATTCATTGGAAGGACTGACACTGAAGCTCCAATACTTTGGTCACCTGATGCAAAGAGCCAAGAGCCAGCTCACTGGAAAAGACTCTGATTCTGGGAAATACTGAAGACAAAAGGAGAAGGGGGCAGCAGAGGATGAGATTGCTGGATGGCATCACCGACTCAACAGACATGAATTTGAGCACACTCTGGCAGATAATGAAGGACAGCGAAGCCTGGCGTGCTGCAGTGCATGGGGTTGCAGAGTCAGACATGACTTAGCGACTGAACAACAATGGCACCATTCAGTCCTCCAGGGTTTAGAATCCTCTTCTCCCAAATTTCAACCAAGAGACCCTGAATTCCTTACACACAGCCTGATCCAGCTCCTGAGTGTCAACACGGAGCCTTCAGCACAAATCAGTGCACCCGTGCCAAAACCGAATGATGGTTCTGCTAACGAACCATCTGTCTTCATTTTATTGCTATAAATTTATTTTTCTTGAGTATGTCATTGATCAAATAAACTAGCAAGAAGCCAATGAGAGAGACTGAATGAATCAAAGAGGACTTCTAAACTTTCAAGCTCAAAAATGTATAGATGGCTTCCCATGGCAACGGCCCAATTAATGCCATCCATAAAGCCATTCATACACTGTGTCTGGGCTGAAATCCAATTAAGTCATTTCTGTCCGAATATCTCCAAAGAGCCTCCTGCTGAGCTCCAAGTGGAAATAAACATAAAAGCCAGATTAGCTGTGTAAGCACTTTCAGAGCTAAAACTCAACAAGAGCATGAAAATCTACATGTCCAGCCTTTCAACTGGGCACAGAGGAAACACATTTCAACGGCCACCTGGCAAAAAGAAAACCTACTTCCTCATGCAGCCAGGTTTCCTCCAACAACCCTCATCCACTGTACACATCAAAGAAAGCTGAGATCCATTCACTTACATGCACAGAGAAACGATGAACTGGGCTCCACGATGCCATTCTGTGCAGAGGAAACACTCAGGACATGATTTCAAGCCCTCTCAGAATTCAACGTTTCCCTGGCCTACTCCTTGAGGAGGATGCTTTGAAATCAGTAAATCCTGAAATTCACCACGGTCTCCATGCATGTAACTTGTTCCGTGAAAACGTGAACACAAAGATAGAAGAAAGTTAGGGAACGAGTTAAACCTCCACTGCACCTTGTGATTCATTATTCAAATTTACAGCTCAGCAAAAGACAGTGTAGTAAAAAACAGAGACACCACTTTGCTGACACACGTCAGTATAGTCAAAGCTATGGTTTTTCCAGTAGTCATGTACAGACGTGAGAACTGAATCATAAAGAAGGCTGAGCACCAACGAATTGATGCTTTTGATCTGTGGTGCTGGAGAAGATTCTTGAAAGTCCCTTGGACAGCAAGGAGATCAAACCAGTCAATCCTAAAGGAAATCAACCCTGAGTAGTCAACAGAAGGACTGATCTTGAAGTTCCAATACTTTGGCCACTTGATGCCAAGAGTCGACTCATTGGAAAAGACCCTGATGCTAGGAAAGATTGAGGGCAGGATGGCATCACCAACTCAATGGACCATGAATCTGAGCCAACCCTGGGAGAGAGTGGTAGACAGCGAAGCCTGGAGTGCTACAGTATATGGGGCCACAAAAAGTCAGACATGACCTAATGACTGAACAAAAAGACAAAAATTACCTTCGGATGATGTGTAAGAGCTGATAGGAGTGTTCTAACCACACATTTCAGAAATGGAAGGGCACCCCTTCCCTACTGCCTGTTCATTGCACACAGAACCCACTAAGACCTGCTGAATCAGACCACCTGCAGCTGGTTATGACATCAGCCCCAGGTAAGAACAAAGGGATGCAAAGGGAAGAGGAGAAAGTGAGGACAGAATCAAGAACACTTATCTCCAAACCCTCAGCATCTGAACACCAGGCCTGTCTGAAAGAAGGGGCACCCAGGTGACGAGGCTGGCCACGCCTTCACACTTGACAAAGGACACAAGGACTCTCTTCCAGGGGATGCACAGCCCAGTGTACATCTTAGCAGCTGGGCACTGGGCGTGCGTGCTTAGTCACATCAGTCGTGTCCGATTCTCTGCGACCCCATGGACCACGGCCCGCCAGGCTCCTCTGTCCAGGGGATTCTCCAGGCAAGAATACTGCCATTTCCTTCTCCAGTGATAAAGTATGAAGTGAATGAAGTGAAGCCGCTTAGTCATATCCAACTCTTCGCAGCCCTATGGACTGTAGCCTACCAGGCTCCTCCATCCATGGGATTTTCCAGGCAAGAGTACTGGAGAGGGTTGCCATTTCCTTCTCCAGCTGGGCACTGCAGAGACTGCCATTTAGCCGCAGACATCGGGTTTCCTTGGAGAACCTTGTTGGTATAAATAGATGGAAGTCACGCTTATTCAATGGAAATGTGACACGTATCTGCTCTGTGCAGACACTGTATGTGAATAAGGCACAACACAGATACCATCCTTCTTAGGGGATTCAGTCCAGGGAGGGACGGAGGTCAGACGTGAGGCGACACGGCAGTACTGCATTATCTGCCGCAAGAAAACTTGCCTGGAAAAAACTCAGTTCAACTTTTCTAGATAACTTCTAAAATAAAATAGATGTTCCCATCCAAAGTACCCATTAGTATCTGCCGCAGAATTTCAAAATCTCTAAAGGAGACAAGTGAGCAGTGTCTTATATGAACATAATAGTTTTACATAAAGGTAGTTTACGATGGACTAGAAAGCAGGTCTCATCTCTCCTTCCTGAGACTAACCTCCCAACAGTGAGAGGAACTGCAAGTTCCTTTAGGGCCTCTTCAGCAAGCAAATCCTTCCTAAGTCAAAAGATGACAAGTTTCCTAAAAGTTCTCTCTTCTGGACAGACTTCAAGACAAATCGCTCCGCAAGTATTTCTGAAACGCTCTGAGCACTGTGCGGGGTGCTGGGCACACAACAGACAAGACAGACATAGGCTTCACCCCCACAAAGCAGACAGAGGAGCGGGTGCTAGGGGCCCAAGCGGGGACCTCAGGCCCCTGTGGGTCACCCCACATCATCTCTGCACATGGCATGTGGCCTCAGCAGGGATGCCCACTGCAGAGAGTGGGCATGCCGATGATGCTCCAGACATGACAACACTGGCTGAGACTGCGTCCCCCACAGGCAGCCTCACACCTGCACAGCCCATCTGGCCCCTCACACTACACCTGGCAGGTGGCCTTCTGAGAGGAAGCAGAGGCACGTGCCCCTGGTGACCCTCCTGGTCCACTCTTCCACACCACCTGCAGTCCAGCGCTGCAGGTTCTCAAAAAGTTCTCATTCTGCTTCAGGCCTGGACAATCCGCCCCCCTCCATCCTCTCCTCACTTGCAAACCCCACACACCCGTCTCCAGGCCACCATCCATGCTGTGGTACAGACCATGGCCAAGGGCAGGACGCACCTGACACCTTCCTTGGGGAGAATCAAACTAACAGCCCATACTCTGGTGATATCCATACTCCCAGCCATCACTCCCCACAATGGTCCTCCATCCAAAGGGACAGGCACGGCTCCACCGGGAATGCAGGCAGGACGTGTCAAAATGGACAGAAAGGACAGGGCTGAGATGCTATTGGAGAGGAACAGCTTGATTAAACAGCACCAGACACTGAATGACAGGGAAGTCCCAGGTGGCTCAATGGTAAAGAATATGCCTGCCAATGCATTTAGTGCCGAGAGACACAGGTTCCCTGGGTTGTGAAGATCCCCTGGAGAAGGGAATGGCAACCCACGCCAGTATTCTTGCCTGGAGAATCCCATGGACAGAGGAGCCTGGTGGGCTACAGTCTATGGGGTCACAAAGAGTCGGATAAGACTGAGTGAACACACGTTGAAAAGTATCCACTTGTAAAACAAGACAGATGTCTCTAGGTTCTAAAGAGATAGGACTTCAAACTTACATTCTCAACTCAGAAAAGTAAGGTAAGGACATTTCAGATTCTTTTCCACACATGTATTTATCTATGAAGAACCTTAACTACCATTTTGCTGCCTGGTTAAGCTGCCTGCAATTACTGACCTGTTGTTCACCCTCCTCATGCTGAGATCCATCACCCCAGTGAACTTAGCTATGTAGCAGGAACCCTGGCAGGCTCACCACAGGCTCCTCCTTCTAAATACTCCATAAAAGTATGTTTTTAACCCAAGCTGCGAAGATCTTTGGGGAACCTCTCTAGTCACCTCTGATGATATAAAGATGAAAGTATTCCACTCTTCATCTTTTCTCTCCTAATCAGTCCCCAGACTCTAAGGTTACTGTTTATTAAATTGAAATGCAATTCACAGACCAGAAAAATTGACCAACTAAAGTGTACAATTCAATGACTTTATTTTTTAAAAGTAAGTAAAGGAGAGATGTCTTTGTATTACAGGAAGAACAAGGGAGGGAAAAAACAAGGAGAAAGTGAAATGACCTGAGTAAAGCTGGTAGTTGGGTATCCCTAGCGGCTCAGATGGTGAAGAATCTGTCTGCAATGCAGGAGACCTAGGTTCGATCCCCGGGTCTGGAAGATCCCCTAGAGAAGGGAACGGCAACCCACTCCTGTATTCTTGCCTGGAAAATCCCATGGACAGAGAAGTTAAGTTAAGCTGGTAGTTAGCTATTTCCAGAACATTGGATGTACACACAAGCAGCAGTGGTCTTGCTCCAATGAAGTCATGTGGGTGCCTGAGACAGGAGGAAGGCTTCCCTTGATATTAGGTTTCAGTTGCCTTTTTAAAAAAAATACATGCAGTAAAAATTTTCCAACAAAATAATAACAGTAAGTAGAAGAAAACAAAACAATGAGCTAACTTTTACCCCTTTGTCTTTCACAGAATATGAAAATCCCACAGATACTTAAGTTCAAACATACATCTTCTGGAGGTAGGCGATAACTTAATCCTGGCTCTGAAACAGATGGATTACAACCGTAAATTAGTGAAAATGGGGTTGTAATTGGTTCTCCTAGGAAATGAACTGAATCAGATGAATACAACTAGCCACCCTGCAGTCAGCCCTGACCGAGGGCGATGAAACCACTCGGAAACCTGCAGTAAACGCCAGAACCTTTAGCCAGTTATGAAACCCTAAGCTAACGAGTCCACACTACAACACTGAAAGGTTTTCAGTGCCAGGTTTCTGAACTGGTTTTCTCTTCTAGAAGCATCCTGCTTCTTTTTTGTCGTGTTGTTCTGCTTTGGTGGGGGGGCGACTCTTCACTGCGGTGCTCAGGCTTCTCATTTCGGTGGCTCCTCCTGTTGTGGAGCGTGGGCTCCAGGGCACACTCAGGGGTTGTACAGGCTTAGTTGCTCCACGGCATGTGGGATCCTCTCAGACCAGGGATCAACCCGGAGTCCCCTGCATTGGCAGGCAGATTCTTATCCACTGCACCACCAGGGAAGTCCCAGAAGCATCTTGTTTCTACGGGAAGGCAGACGCCAGCAGAATTCTGCAGTTTACAGCCCTTTGCTTTGTCTTAACTGATTATGGTTACAAAAGGCTTGGCACTTGCCCATAAGTCTGATCACAGGAGGCTGATGATGAACCTATGATGTCTTCCTTCACTGCTAAGAGATGCCTCCCCCACCACTGGGCAGGAATCCTGCAAGGCCAGGACCACCACCCCTGTCAATCCTGAAGCCCAAGAGGCTGGCTGTCCAGAGCGTGGCCGCCCACACCTACCCAGGAATGGTTAAGAAATGCCTCCCACCTGTCCCCATCAGAAGGTCACCTGCCGCTAGAGCTGTCTGCTTCTCCTCTTTAGAGAGACATAGAAACCACTTTGCCCTACACCTGGAGTTCAATATCCACCACTCAAAAATAGCACAAACCATTTATTTCTGTGCCTAAAAAATAAAAAAATGAACCAAGGCTTCAGACCCCTGTCGATACTTAAGGGCTTCCTCCAGAGTTAGTAGAAACACTGAAACAGAAGTGAGCCCTTCAGGTTCTCAGTGTCCAAGGCTTATAAGGCTACCCTTGGGAGGCAGGGGAAACGCTGAACGAGGAGGGGAGGTGGTATAAGACTCCAGTCAAGGGCCTCAGTTTGGTTCAGTTCAGTTGCTCAGTCGTGTCCAACTCTTTGAGACCCCATGAATTGCAGCACGCCAGGCCTCCCTGTCCATCACCAACTCCTGGAGTTCACTCAAACTCACGACCATTGAGTCAGTGATGCCATCCAGCCATCTCATCCTCTGTAATCCCCTTCTCCTCCTGCCCCTAATCCCTCCCAGCATCAGTCTTTTCCAATGAGTCAACTCTTCGCATGAGCTGGCCAAAGTACTGGAGTTTAAAGGACAGTAAATATTGTGCCTTTGGGCCATGAAGTTAAAATCAAAAGGAATTTTGGTGACTTGGGCTATTTCTGCAGGACCACCCCGTAACCATCACAGGGTGCTCTCCATCCCCACCGGTCCCTTCAAAGCAGTCACAAGAGTTGAAGTTCACAGGCAAATGTTTAACAAAACGATCAGATAAACCCAGCTCCCCAGGGCTAAAATCCAGTGAGCGGTCACCTTAGCGACTAACTTTCCTAAAGACACCTCTTTCTTCCCACAGAATCAGCCTGTACTGTGCTCTCTTATGCCACAGGCACACGCTGACCAGTGACCTGTGCAGCTGGGTGAGCTGACCTGCTGGAGTGTGGGTGGCACCTGGGGAAGGGCAGTGATGTAGAAACCAGAGGAAGGGCGCCACCCACCTGCCTCCTCCATCACCACAGGCAGAAGGGAGGCTAAGATCTAAGCCCAGCGAGCCCATCACTGGACCAGACACGACTGCCTCCAATACCTGCCTCCAACGCCCTGTGATCACATTCCAGGCGCCCTGCTCTGGTGGTGACTGGGGGCAACCAGGCACCTTGCTGATACTCCTCAGGGTCCCCCATGTGAGAAAAGGAGGGAGCCCCCCATCCACATCACGTTACACCACACAGAGATAGGACCACTCACCCTCTTTGTTAGTTGAAAGTGAGCATCTCATAGGACTCTGGCATGGAAAGTCCAGAGATGGGAAAGTGACCCCCAGAGGAATGCAGAATGCTGTCAATGACAAGAGAATGTCCTAAGAGGCACAGAACTGCCAGCTGCCCACTGCCGCCCACACCCACATGCGCCTCTGAATGGGCATCTTTCTAAGCGGCCAGCACGTCAGGATCCACCGTGAAGCCACCGTGCTGTCAGCACATCACAACCTCAACTTCAAGCACTACTGTCCTACAGGCGGTGATCCATGTGCCTGCACCAAACAAGGCGTCCTGTCTTCCTGAGACCCACCCTGAAGCAGAATCAGCTTCCCGCAAAGCACGTGGTCGCACATGGGATTTACACCAGACTGAACGGAACAGGGCTTCCTGTGCTGGACTCTCTGCACACGAGGTGGTAAAACACAGTAGCTGGTGTCCTTCTGGCTTGTCTTTGTCAACAGTTTTCCTATACTCCTAGACGTAAAAATCTACTTTTACTGGGAAAGAAGAGAGAAAGGGGAGGAAAAGGAAGAGAGAGGAGGGAAGCAGGGAGGGAAGAGGCAAGGGAGGAGGAAAGGGTAGAGGGACAGAGAGAGGGAGGGAGGGAAGGGGGTGACCCAAGGTCTCGAGGCCCCTTCCATTGTGCAGGCTCTCTGACCAGAGGCAGATACAGGGCTGATACTTCTTGGCTGGGGGAGCTCCCCATTCACTGCAGGAGCTGAGGGCTCCCCGCCTGAAGTTGCAATGATCAAAAACATCCCCAGACATCTGAGATGTTGCCACACGTCCCCTGGGGATGAAATCACTGGGCCGAGACCCACTGAACTAGAATATATGTAAATTAAACAGACCAAGTTTCCTTTTTTCTTTTATTTTTCCAACAGCAAAAACAAGACAGAAATATTCATGTATTTTCTAACTATTAATATTTTGGAATATGATTAGAATGTTCGGGCGGCAGTCGCTGTAATTGTGTATACTCAGTCGGTTAGTCGTGTCCAACTCTTTTTGTGACCCCATGGACTGCAGCCCACCAGGCTCCTCTGTCATGGGATTCTCCAGGCAAGAACACTGGAGTGGGTTACCATTTTATTCTCCAGGGGATCTTTTCCGCTCAGGGATCGAACCTGCATCTCTAGTGTCTCCTGCATTGGTAGGCAGATTCTTTACCACTGAGCCACCTGCGAAGCCCTAGTTGCTGTAATTACCCAGTCCAAAATAACTGAATGGACAGGCATACTCAGTTTAACTCAAGGTCATGATTAACTAAGCTACAACTTGCCTCATCATTAGAAGACAATCTTCCAGTTCTAGTTTGGGGTAAGTGTGTAGACTGTGCTATTGTTTATCTAAGAAAACATCAAGTATTAAAAATAAACACTATTGATACTATGTATAAAATAAATAACTAATAAGAACCTACTACAGAGCACAGAGCTATCAAGTCTGTGCTCTGCGGTGACCTCAATGAGAAGGAAATTCAGAGGGTTTACATGTATACCCACAGCTGCTTCACTCTGCTGTACACTAGAAACTAACAGAACATTGCAAAGCAACTAAACACCAATAAAAATGTAAAAACAAAAATCTAACTTATGAAGACATGTATGTACTTTGCATTACAAGGCTATAAATAAAAGGAGGGAAAGAAAAATAACCCTTTTAAAAATAGTGATGGAAGGAATAAGAAGAGAAGACAGAAACACAAAGCGGGCCTCTCTGCAGACACCTCTTTGGCTCTGGAACCATGAAAATAGTTTACATAATTATAAACTGATATTAATTTTTTAAGTTCTAAAAATCAAAAGCAAAATGGAAACAAATTAACCAAATTATATACTGAAGTGGTGGCATGAATACACAGAGGAATTGTTCTGGAAGACTCTGAAACACAGTCATGTGGCTGCAGTTTCCTAGTGGGATAAACCCTGGAGGACAAAAACATCTTCAGCTGTTTTCACTACTCACAGTGTGGGTAAAAATATTGGTGGAGCTATTCTAAACATTTCTATGGGTTGTGTATAAATAAAGTGGGATAATCAAGCAAATAGGTAATTATGTTCGTGTTCCCAGGGACAAAAATTTTCAGCCTAAGAGAAAAGAGATATAAATATAAAATCAAAGAACTAAAACACCTTGTAATTCTAATTCTGAACTAGAAATAGTGTGAATTTACAATAGATTATGTTTAAAAAAAATCAAAACAAACAAGTAAATGAAACCATCTTTGAGAAATTTAAGTATTTCCTGCCATATCAGTAAACCAGGATGTCACAGCCACCAGTGATTCCAGCCCTCCAAATGCGAATTCCTGAGCCTGGAGGGTGCCCAGGAAGGAGGACAATAGCTGCTATCCAGCAGCTACCAGGCTGCAGCCACTCCCTACGAGGAGCTCTGAAGAACTCAGGTTGTGAAAAATGAAGGATGCTGGCCCCAGATAGCTGAGATGCATATGAAAGGAAAGATTTCAGTGAGCCCAGAATCTTACATCCTCCCATACACAGAAAAGCACTAAATTCCTTAACATGAGATACCTGGTTTTCTTTAATTCACAAAAATAGTTTTGATGTTCAGACTACCTGCCCTTTGTTGCAGACTTCTATATAACCTGACTCCTACCCCATTCTCCTTGGAGCATTTCTCTCGGGGTCACTTGAGGTGCTGTCTCCTGAAGTCCTAAAAATTCCCCCCCAGAATAAAACATAACTTTTAGGTTGTGACTATTTTTTAAGTCTACACCTTTAGCCACTGAAAAGGCCCAGATAAAATGCCCAGCTCAGCAGTACTGAGTGAGCATCCATGTCTCCTAGACTAGGGTCCCCAAATTCCATCTTCTGCTGAAGGGAGCACAGCTAGGAGGGGAGGCACTAGTGGAAGGGGCCTGGAGCCCCTCAACTCCTCCCCCACCAACCCTGGGGAACAGGCACTGGCCATGGCTGGGTGTTCCTCATAGTAGCAAGGAGGTCAGCTCCTGAAATCACAGCTCCTGATTTCTCTAAAACCAAACAGAAACCTCGTTCATGACAATACTGGGGAAGCAACACCACTTGTGAACACTGCCAAATAAAGGGCCAACCTCCCTACATAATAGGCCCCTACACACAGCTTTGTGCTGTCCAGACGGGCTGGTGTGAGTGCATGGGAGTCTGGAGTGAGCACCAGCATCCCATGGGAATAATGAACCATGGATTGAGCCCAGACCGCCACACCTGCCCTCTCCTATATAACCCCTGATACCCAGCAGGACCCTGCGGGACTCCTGGGCAGGAAAGCCTTCTGTGTCCCCCCCTTTCTTGATTCTTGATTACAGGAAATAGGCTTCATTCAGCCTCCATGTCTCCCTGAGTTCCAATGGGCAAGCTCAAACAGTTGCTAATCTGGGAAGGGAGGGGATGCAGAGACAAGGGAGGAGCAGTCATGAAACAATAGTGTAGCCTTGGGGCAGGTCCTGGTTCCCCTCAAGGGACACACACAACAATACCTTAGAGCTGCTCTGCTGACACTGAAACCCCCACCAGCTGGGAGAGGTTAACTGTCTGCAGCCCACAAGCGAGGAGACCGCAGACCTGTTGGAACCACAAGGCTGAGAATGCTGACTCCCACTTACCTCACCACCAGCTAATCAGAACAATGTCCAGAGCTGCTCATGCCCTCTTAACCAGGATTACAACACTCCTCACTACCTGCTCCAGGGGGACACACAGTTTTGTGCACTTTAGCCTGCTGTGGCCCTCTTTGCCTGGTAAAGCAATAAAGCTATTTTTTCCTACTTCACCCAAAACTCTATCTCCAAGATTTAACTCAGTATCATGGTACAGAGGCCAGATTCAGCTTCACTCCAACAGGAGCACACACAACATCAGAGTCATCTTGCCAAAATCGGCTCTCCATTGTGGCCAGCAGCTTCCAGGACACAAGGGCACACAGGAGAACACTAATGGGGGGCCTCTATGCCAAACCACAGGTCGGAAACCCAAAGTGAGGACAAAAGACCCATTTTCCCCAACCAATCAAGCCGCAATTAAAAAAAAAAAAAAGAGAGAGGGCAGAGAAATCAATAAATAATTCCACTGTAATGTATGGACATGAACGCCGAAGAATTGATGCTTTTGAATTGTGGTGCTGGAGAAGACTCTTGAGAGTCCTTTGGATAGCAAGATCAGACCAGTCAATCCTAAAGGAAATAAACTCTGAATACTCACTGGAAGGACTGACACTGAAGCTGAAGCTCCACGAGAAGAGCCAGCTCATTGGAAAAGACCTGATGCTGGGAAAGATTGAAGGCAAAAGGAGAAGAGGGCAGCAGAGGACGAGATGGCTGGATGACATCACCAATTCACTGGACATGAACTTCAGCAAATTCCAGAAGACAGCGAGGGGACAGGGAGGCCTGGTGTGCTGCAGTCCGGTTGCAAAGAGTTGGACACAATTTACTGACTGAACAACAATGAAGATTTATAGACCTTATTTGGATCTTGGTTCTGTTAGGTAGGTAGAACAGGGAAAAGGTGTCCAAAATGGCGGTGGCTACAGACGAGGAAGGGAAAAGCCCGCGAAAATGAAACAAAAGAAGGTCCGAGGACCGGAGTGAGGACCTCAGGTAAAACAAGCAACACTCCTGGCTGGCCCAATTTACATAGGGCAGGCCCAGGGAGAGAAAAACACATAAATAGAGGAGCCAGAGCCAGCTCGCTCTCTCCCGCGCGCTGGGGCGCTCTTCTCCTCGTGTCTTTAGATGGACGTGCCCTCACGCCTTGAAGATGGATTTTCCTGCTGTCTTCTAAATAAAATAGAGCTGTAACACTGATTTGTCTAAGAGCTATAACACGGTCCATTCGAGACCTGAGAGCTATAACACGGTCTATCCAAGACCCGAGAGCTGTGACACGCCGAGGGGGCTTTAATGTCCTTCACTCCAAATCTCTGTTGTGGCGAGACAGAGAACCGAGGAACATATACTCGCGTGACAGTCTGAACAAGTAAATTTTCAATAAAATATTTAAGATAGCTAGAAAATGAACACCAACCGCCTATTTGGTATGATTAAGGAATTTTTGCTAGTGGAATATTTGCTATATTTTCAGATGAAAGGATATCTGGGGTCTGCTTTAAATAAAAGTCACTGGAGAGGGTGGCAGTTTAGATGAAAGGAGACTAGCCACTAACTGATGAGTCCTGAAGCTGACATAGTCATGATTCCCTCTTTGATTCTACCTTCAGAAAATGACACTGAATTGATTATCCTGTTAACTAAGAAATCCCATGCTGCAATGAGAGAGAATGAAGAGAATCTGAAAATGCGAGAGCTTCAAGGGCCTTCAGAAACTTCCAGGCTACTCTCTATACATGAAGGCCCTCAAAGCTCTGTGACAGAGTGTGCTGCTGGTGGGGCCACAAGGGGAACCTCCTCTCCCTCCAGGTGTCAAGGCCTCACTGGGTAGAGGAAGAGGCTGAGGAGGCTGCAGAGGAATCTCAGAGCCCTGCACACACTTGGAAGCTTGCTGTTTACAGTCAACTGCTAAGACACTAAGGCCTGTCTGCTGCTGAACATACTTTAAAAAAAAAATGTCTTTTTAACAGGTTGAACCCCACCCCAAAGTGAAATTAGTTCATTCAACAGCCTTAAGAATTTACTCAAAGGTTGAATATACAATTAAAACATCTAGTTAACAGGACATGGGAACAACCTAGATGTCCATCGACAGAGGAATGGATAAAGAAGTTGTGGTACATATATGCAATGGAATAGTTCTCAGCCATAAAAAGAATAAATCTGAGTTAGTTCTAGTGAGGTGAATGAACCTAGAGCCCGTTATGCAGAGTGAAGTAAGTCAAAAAGAGAAAAACAAATATCATATGTCAACACAGGTATGTGGAGTCTAGAAAAAAAGGTACAGATGAACCCATCTGCAGAGCAGCAATAGAGACACAGCCATGTAGACACAGTAAGGGAAGGAGTGTGTGTGTGTTAATGTGTGTCCGACTCTTTATGACCCCATGGACTGTAACCTGCCAGGCTCTTCTGTCTATGGATTCTGTCTATGAATTCTCCAGGCAAGAATGCTGGAGTGGGTTGCCATTCCCTTCTCCAAGGGATCTTCCCAACCCAGGGATCAAACCCCCGTCTCCTGCGTTGCAGACAGATTCTTTCCCACTGAGCCACCAGGGAAGCTCAGGGGAAGGAGAGGCTGTGACAAGTTGAGGGGGTCTCACTGAAACGTATAGGCTACCATATGTAAATTAGACGGGCTTCCCTCGTGGCTCAGGGAAGTTAAAGTGTCTGCCTGGAAGGCGGGAGACCCGGGTTCGACCTCCCGGGAAGGGAAGATCCCCTGGAGAAGGAACTGGCAACCCACTCCAGTACTCTTGCCTGGAGAATCCCATGGAGGGAGGAGCCTGGTGGGCTACAGTCAACTCAACCTGGTGTTCTGTGACAACCTAGAGGGGTGGGATGGGATAGGAAGTGGGAGGGAGGTTCAGGAGGGAGGGAACATATGTGCACCTATGGCTGATTCATGTTGATGTATGGCAGAAACCAACACAACACTGGAAAGCAATTACCCTCCAATTAAAAACAATTTTTTTTTAAACACTTAGTGTCCTATGAAAACAGTGACTAACAGCAGCTGTGTCACATTCACACCGATCAGACTCTGCACACTGCTCCCAGTCACAGGCTGCAGGAAGGATGCCAGGCACTGATTTCTCCGAATCATAAAATTATAAAGATGAAAACCGACATGAAGCCCTTCCTTACAGAGGTCACTGTGATCAGCTCAGACATTAAGTGAACCAATCACACATGCTCCTTACTCTGGAGACATTCACCTTATAAAACAAAGCGATATAAACATGCGATAAACAACACACATGATCGTACAAGTAAAGTGTGAGGACATCCCAGGGACTCAAGATACCACTGCTGGAAGCGCTGGCTGGTAAAGACATGAGAAGGATAAAGTGCATTCTCTAAGCCCACACCCCACACACCCTCAACTCCTGCTGGTCCCTCAGGACAGGCATCCTGAAGTCCACATAGCTCGCTACTAGTCCAGGGTGCGAAGGCAGACGAGGTTACAGGGAGGAGAGGAAAAATGGCCAATTCCTTACAGTGTGGCTGTAACTGACATTACTTCCCCGGGCTCCTCCAGACGAAGTCAACGTTCTCTTACAAATTGCGCATGTGTGTGTGCTCAGTCGTGTCTGACTCTTTGTGACCCCATGGACTGTAGCCCACCAGGCTCCTCTGTTCGTGGGATTTCCCAGGCAAGAATACTGCAGTAGGTTGCCATTTCTTCCTCCAGGGATCTTCCTGACCCAGGGATGGAATCAGTGTCTCTTGCATGTCCTGCATTGACAGGTGAATTCTTTACCACTGAGCCATCACTCTTACAAATTACTAGATTTAAATCCTAAAGGAAAGGATGAAAACTCTGCTGCTCTAAGCCTTTCTTTTAACCCAGGAGAAAAGGTAGGTGCAGGACACGTGAGCCCCAGGCCACCAGGTTTCAGGGTGGCTCACACGGTATCAAGCACCGTCCAATTATGGTCACTTTAGTCCAGTCTATTTCCAGAGCCCCAGGGTGTCCTGAGCTGAAGGGGCAGCACCGAGGCAGAGTCCTTCACCTCCTGCCAAGCTCCAGTGACAAGAGAACCATCCTCAGGTTCATCTCTCTGTTGATACAAAAGCAGGACTGTTGGGTTCTACCTGATTCTTTGTGAATCCCTGTGAACACACAGGCATGAGCTAGCTGGCTAGACCCCTCCTGGGGCACAACTCAAGAGGCCAAAGCTGAAGGGCCAATCCTCCAACTACGCCCTGACTGCATACCAGCTGGCAGCACCAGCCACCTGGACTTACAGAAAGGGGGCAAGCAGCTGAAGACAAACTCCACCTGGCTCCACCTCCATCAGCTGCGCCCAGAACAGAGGCCAAAGGTGCCTGCAGCCCACCTGGTGCTGAGCTGTCTTCTAAGAGTGAAGACAGGCTGGGGGGCAGCAAGACCCCCATCAATGGTGAGATACTCCATGCAGCCGTGCCCTGAAACAGGGGCCCCAGAGGGCTCCTCTGGGTGGCGGCCTGGGTTGGGGGGAGCAATAAGGGGCCAGCGGAAGTGGTGGGGCTCCCAGGCCCCCTGCCCAAAGATCCACTTTCTAGCAGGCCACCTCGCCCGCGCCAGCCCCCGGCCTCACCCACCTAAGAGCCCAGTCCCCTGCAGACAGGGCACTGAGAGGCAGAGTCTGGCATCGGTTTTCATTTTGAGTCAGCAGTGCCACTAAAAATAGGAGGTGAGCAATTATACAAGCTGCAGGAAGTGAGGAGACAAGTGCCTGTCACTGTCATAGGATCAACCAGTTTTCATGACAGAGCAGTTTCCTAATGGCTACTTTTATCAATCCATGCAGGCCCTCCTGTGGGCTCCAAGGAAGGAGAACTGGGTGCCATGATTTAGCCCAAAAATCAACTCTTAACTCCTCCCACCGCACCAACAAGAGATAACACTTCACGCAGCAAAAGCAATAAATGCCGAGGTGTCTGAAGGCCAGCCAGTTCTGTTTCTGTGCATTCAAGGGACACCTGAGGATGTTATGATTTAGACTCCGAGCAGACACTCCCCTCATCAGAGCAGGGAGAAGGCAGAGCCCACGGCCACCTGTGCAAAGTTGGCTCTTCCTCCTCATCTAGGGGCTCCACCCACGCCCTGACCAGTAGCAGCAGCAGCAGCATCACCTGGGAGCTTCTTAGAAATGCAAATAACTGGGGCCACTCTGGACTCCTGAGACAGAAACCAAGTGGGGTGGGGGTTGGGGGGTGGCTTTCTGTCTTAAAAAGCTCTCTGGTTAAATTGGAACAAATTTAAGAACCTCAGAGCCTGATCCTCAGAAGAGACTGATGGGCAATAATGCTTTACTCATTGTTTCTCAGACCTTTCTACTGGCCATATTAATAGGATGGTATTAATAAATTCTGGCAGGAGAATCATCTTCATCAGCCTGACCCTGGGAAACTTCTTCAGTGGAAAAGAACTCTCTTCTCTGAATTGAAAGAAATATTAATAGGTTAATTTTTTTTAATGAAAGAAGTTATTGAACACTTGGGATCAAGTGCACCCTTGGCTTGGTCATCACCCCATAGAGGGTTGGGGGGGAGGGGGGTCCCGATCAATCAGCTGATGAAGGGGGACAATTTCAATCCCTGGACCAGCCCAAGCACAGGAGCCTGAAGGCCTGGAGGAGGGGCAGATGGGCAGAGAACATGCATTAAATAGTTCACATTCATTGTATACTAAGTAGGAATTTGTCTGTATCCACTGAGAATTCTGAAATGATGGAATGCAACTTGAACACACTTTTAAGAACACAAACCAGTAACCAAGAGATCCATGAGCTCCCCCGCTCCTCCTCCTCCATCAAACAGACACAGAATTAGTACAGATGGTTTTTGTCTCAAAGCACAGAGCACTGAATGTCAATGGTTTATGACTGATGTAAGCTACTTTAGAATAAAGAGGAAATGGGAAACTAGTGGGGGGAAAGTATGCATTTTATGGGAAAAGAATATCGAAAGACAGACTTCCCTGGTGGTCTAGTGGTTAAGACTTTGCCTTCCTTTGCGGGGGTATGGATTCAATCCCTGGTTGGGGAGCTAAGTTCCCACATGCCTCGGGGCCCAAAAAAACCCCACAATAAAACAGAATCAATATTGTAACAAATTCAGTAAAGACTTTAAAAACGACCCATGTCAAAAAATATCTTAAAAAAAAAAAAAAGAACATTGAAAGACAACCAAAAAAAGAAAAGTCCTAGGAGAAGACACTGGGGGAGGTTAGCAGGCTCTGCACTGGTCAGCAGAAGAGTCTGACACAAGCTACACAAACTGTGGTACAGGCTGCAGCTATTTCAATACACAGAAATGTGAGCCAGTATGTTCCTGCTCTTACTCGACAAGAGATGAGGACGAGCAATGGTAGTCTCATCCTTTTAAGGGTAGTTTCATCCCTGTTAAGGAGAAAAGTTAATCCAGGGAGAGAGCATGCACAGGGCAGCAGGCAGGTGCCAGGTGCTTTGCAAGGTTTAATGAACTTTCACTAAACTTACCTGAGCAGGAGGAACCCCTGAGAACCTCATGTCCAGAGAGGAGCAGGAATGGCCCGCCATCAGAGAAGCTCTGCCGGCTTCCACATCACCAGTGCTGTGGCCAGTCTGACCTCTCCCCTGCGCTGGGCAGGAAAAGCCACTTGGGTCTGTGCGGAGCATGAGCAAAAACTAAAGCCCAGCTCTCCACCAGCTGCCTTTGGACTTGAGTCCCTTCCATCTTTTGGGATAATAGGAATTACACCCCCTATGTCTCTCCCCATGACCACACCGTGACTGCTTTCTCCCAGGACATCTCAGGAGAAAAAAACTTCTCATCAGGGAAGCCCACCATCTGGGAAGCAGAAGCTGGAAGGGGCCAGGAGGGATTGACGGCCTGACAGGTCACAGAGGGAGTGCTAGTACAGTTTCCCTTGTCTTCAGACACCTAGTGTGCGGTACTGTTTCCAAGGTCCTAGGAAAATGATACAGTTAGTATCTGGGAACTCAGGGATACCCCCAAGACCAGACTGTGGCCATCCTTCTGAAAGGCTCCAGCCTTGGGACTTCCCTGCCAGTCCAGTGGTTAAGGCTCCACCTTCCAATGGAGGGCGTATGGGCTTGATCCCTGGTTGGGCAGCTAAATCCCACATGCCTCACAGACAAAAAAAACATAAAACAGAAACGGTACTGTAACAAATTCAAAAAGACTTTAAAAATGGTCCACATTAAATTAAAAAAAAAAAAAACCTTTAGTTCAGTTGCTTGGTCATGTCCAACTTTTTGCAACCCCGTGGACCGCAGCACGTCAGGCTTCCCTGTCCATCACCAACTCCTGGAGCTTGCTCAAACTCATGTCCATTGAGTCAGTGATGACATCCAACCATCTCATCCTCTGTCACCTCCTTCTCCTCCTGCCTTCAATCTTTCCCAACATCAGGGTCTCTTCTAATAAATCAGTACTTCGTATCAGGTGGCCAAAGTATTGGAGCTTCAGCTTCAATCCTTCAAATGAATATTCAGGACTCATTCCTTTAGGATGGACTGGTTGGATCCCCTTGCAGTCCAAGGGATTCTCAAGAGTCTTCAACAGCCCAGTTCAAAAGCATCAATTCTTTGTCGCTCAGCTTTCTTCACAGTCCAACTCTCACATCCATACGTGACTACTGGAAAAACCACAGTTTTGACTAGACGGACCTCTGTCAGCAAAGTAATATCTCTGCTTTTCAATATGCTGTCTAGGTTGGTCACAGCTTTTCTTCCAAGGTGCAGGCGTCCTTTAATTTCATGGCTGCAGTCACCATCTGCAGTGATATTGGAGCCCAAGAAAATAAAGTCTCTCACTGTTTCCATTATTCCCCCATCCATTTGCCATGAAGTGATGTGACCGATTGCCATGATCTTAGTTTTTTGAATACAAGTTTTAAGCCAGCTTTTTCACTCTCCTCTTTCACTTTCATCAAGAGGCACTTTAGTTCTTTGCTTTCTGCTATCAGGGTGGTGTCATCTGCATATCTGAGGTGATTGATATTTCTCCTGGCAATCTTGATTCCAGTTTGTGCTTTATCCAGCCCAGCATTTCTCATGATGTACTCTGCATATAAGTTAAATAAGCAGGGTGACAATATACAGTCTTGACATACTCCTTCCCAATTTGGAACCAGTCTGTTGTTCCATGTTCAGTTCTAACTGTTGCTTCTTGACCTGTACACAGATTTCTCAGGAGGCAGGTCAGGTGGTCTGGTATTCCCAGCTCTTTCAGATTTTTCCACAGTTTGTTGTGATCCACACAGTCAAAGGCTTTAGAGTAGTCAATGAGGCAGATGATTTTCTGCACCTCTCTTGCTTTTTCTATGATTCAATGGATGTTGGCAACTTGATCTCTGGTTCCTCCAGCTTTTCTAAGTCCAGCTTGAAGATCTGGAAGTTAATGGTTCACATACTGTTGAAGCATGGCTTGGAGAATATTTGAGCATTACTTTGCTAGCGTGTGAGATGAGAATAGTTGTGTGGTAGCTTGAACATTCTTTGGCATTGCCTTTCTTTGGGACTGGAATGAAAACTGACCTTTTCCAGTCCTGTGGCCACTGCTGAGTTTTCCAAATTTGCTGGCCTATTGAGTATAGCACTTTCACAGCATCATCTTTTAGGATTTGAAATAGCTCAGCTGGAATCTTTTATGGACTTTCCTGGTGGCTCAGATGTATATATTTACTTTAAATAAAACAAATTTTAATAAATTTTATGTATTTTAAATAGATTGTGGAATTCCAGGCTCGATGGCTGACACCCCACAGTCTAGTGGCACAACTGAGTGGCACCAAGGAGCCAAATTCAATAAAGAACCAAATGATTTTCTCTCCAAGTCTAATAATTTGAGGGCTCTGAGGGCTCTAATAATTTGAATGGCTGTAAGGGACTTCCCTGGTGGTCCAGTGGTATAAGAATCTGCCTTATAATGCAGGTGACTCGGGTTTGACCCCTGGTTGGGAAACTAAGATCCCACATGCCTTGGAGCAACTAAGTCTGTGCTGCAAGGAAATATCCCAAGTGACAGAACTAAGCCTGGAAGCAGCCAAATAAATAAATAGTGTTTAAAAAAAAAAAATGGCTGTAAAGCCATACATAAAACACGAAGCATTCTCTTTTAGAGATGGATCAAAGAAATTAAAAACACCTGGGACCAGACAGCGCTCTCAAATATCCAAGGAAAGAAAAACACTGCAATAACCACTCAACTCAGTGACCACAAAACAAAGCTCTTTGGAATTTATAATGCTCTGAGGCAACACCAAAAGAAGTGTTTGATCATTCACTCCCACAGAATAAAAGCTTTAATAGGAGTGAGTCCAGAAAAGCACCTCCAGGGCATACGCAGGAAAAACCAGATATCAACACTGACCAAACAGTAACGTTGCCAGGACCAGCAGTTACACCTGCATCTTTTTACACACACAGCAGACAGAAAACAAAGCACTTCACGGATTACGAAGCACCCTTCAGAAGTGATCAGGTTTCAGGCAAACCCCACGCCCCCGCGGTCCTGGACTGCCATCAGCCAACAGCATCACAGGGGACGCTGTGTTCTTCCCCTTCCTGCCCGAGCCATCTCCACCCACCTGTGGGAGAAGAGATGCCCGCGGGGAGGGAGACATCCCAGGATGATGCGGATCTTACTTTACCATCTCCCTCTGCCTCCATCCTTGGCAGACAGAAATGTACCCGCAGGTGCCTCCTCGTTAAACAGTAACAAGATGTTCCCATAAAACACAAACTCAGGCTCTTAGCTTAGAAAGGATCTGAGTCCCTGGGCGGTTGATCCCTGCAGTGACCATTGGCATTTCTGAGCACAGCCTCCCTGGAGCAGGGGCTGACCAGGAGCTGGAGATGCTGTATGCCATGCCATCCATGCCCCTGGACTTGGGACATCCTTGTTCGTTCACAACAAACCCACTCGCAAGAAGGGACTTAGGGAAGCCTCCTCCAGTGAGTGACAAAGCACAGGCTCCCCAGGGGGGTGGAGGGGCAGGAACTGGGGGCCAGCCAGGCTCAGGCAGCTGACAGAAAACGCTGGAGGCTTCTAAACAGCACTCGACACACTCTCGACACCCTGCTTGCTCTTTCTCAAAGAACACAGTTGAAAGAGAGCCCAGGACTTCTCTGGGGTGCAGTGGTTTAGAATCCACATGCCAGGGCAGGAGACACGGGTTCAGTCTCTGGTCTGGGAAGATCCCACCTGCCATGGGTCAACTAAGCCCACGGACAAGTGCTGAACCTGTGCTCCCCCAGCAAGAGCAGCCACCACAGAGAGGAGCCTGCACACCGCAGTGAGAACAGCCCCCCACGGACAGCTGCTGAGCCTGTGCTCCCCCAGCAAGAGCAGCTGCCACAATGAGAAGACGCCTGCACACCGCAGCGAGAGCAGCCCCCGCTCATCGGGCCTAGAGAGAGCCAGTGCCCAGCAACGAGAACCCAGTGCACCCAAAAATAAATAAATAAAAATTATAAAAAATTTAAAGAACAAAGAGAGCCCAACATGAAGACTTGCTGCTGTCTTTTGGGTCCAAGTTCAGCAGCCACCGAGACCCAGGCTTATCCTTCCTAGGGTGTGTCGGGGAAGATCCCAGAAGGGTGACAACTACCTCTCAGGGTTCCGCCTTCCACTGACCCTCACTGGCCAACAAGACTCAGGAAGGCAGCTTCCCATCCATGGATCAGAGGCACCCACCACAGGGCCTGCCCTGGAGCAGCTCGCTGCCTGTGCTCATGGATCACTTGCAAGTGGGGCTTGTTATGCCTTGAAATAAAGGGGCAGCTTACACCCCACCCATGGATGCAGCACAGCGGTCAGCATTACTGCCCCATCTCCCGCGGAAAACAGCCTTCCAATCAGGAATGTCAGGGATGCTGTGTTAGCCCAGGTGACCTGAGGTCAGCTCTGGGGACTCCTGCTCTGTGGCCACTAGTGCTGAAAAGAGGCATAACTTGTAGACCCCTCAACCCCCACCAACCCCGAGCCCTGGCTTCTCCACAGACAGGACAGCTGCAGCCAGACAATTTCAATGGGCAGGATCCTCCAACGCTAAGAAGTTACCAGGTTTTAACATTAGACATCATATGAGTTGAGCTGAATTGGGCGTGAAAATGAAACTATTCTAAGGAAGTAAAAAGAAAGAGAAGTATGGAAAGCAGACACTACCTACTAATAAAGTCAGGAGTGGGCAGACAGGAACATGGGATGTTACGTGCAGCAGGCACTCCCTAGGAAGATTTTGAGGAGGATTTGCGTTAAGTTCAATAGTTAGGAAAAGACGGCTTTTTTCTTCCTGAGTCCTCAAGAAGCCTTCTTTCCAACCATCACCTGAGCAGGAGGCACCAGGAACCCGGGTGGCAGAGGAACTGGCCCCTCCTGGCTGTGCCCGGGGAGCCGAGCAGTAGGGCCCAGCACAAGCGCCCAGGTGCGTCCAGCCTGCCTGCCCACGACCAGCGCAGGAAGGCAACCTTCCCACTCAAACTATCCCAAACTAGCGATGCGTCACTGGATCCCTGTGGTGTACACCTGAAACTACCCAACACTGTAAACCAACTGTCCTCCAATTTTTTAAATTAAATTTGTAAGAAATGCCGATGAGGGAGGCAGAGGAAGAGACCATCAAGTGGGATCCCCCCAGCAGCCCATCCCCAGCTCACAGCTCACTCTCTACATCGGATGAGGCTCCTCCTTACAAGCCAGTCATGCCACTGGCTGGCATGTGGTCATCCTTCCCTGCCCCTCCCACTCCTGCCCCCAGCTTCCAGGACATAGGACACAAGGAGAAGGGGACAGACGTCCAACCTGGGAAAGCAGCTCTCTCTCTCATCAGAAACCCTCCCTCCACTCAAGGGATCAGGTGGCCTCAAGTCTTCAGGTCACTCAGATATGCTCACATCCATAGCTGTACGTGTGTAATCTCAACTCAAGGTATTTGCAGTAAGAAACAAATAGGGAATAATATTCATGTATGTATGTATGTGTATATATATATGGGGCTTCCCAGGTGGCACAGTGGTAAAGAACCTGCCTGGCAATGCAGGAGATGAGGGTTTGAATCCTGGGTCAAAAACATCCCCTGGAGGAGGAAATGGCAACCCACTCCAGTATTCTTGCCTGGGAAATCCCATGGACAGAGGAGCCTGGTGGGCTACAGTCCATGGTGTCTCAAAACAGACACGACTGAGTGATAAAACTATATACATAAATACATGCACACTCACAAAGTGACTCAGCAAAGCCTTCGAGCCTGATGATGCTCCCAGAGTCCCTACACTCACACAGACAGCAGCTGGAGAAACGCGTATGTAGGACGAGCACTGTAGAGAGGGCACGGCCACCGCTGGCCATGGACAGCACCAACTGCAGGGTTGCTGCCTGCCGAGCAGCAGGCTCTCTGAGGCCCTGCTCTGTATAAACCTCACAACTATCCCAGGAACTAACTACGACTATTGTCCCCCTTTCTCAGATGAGAATACTGAGGCACTAAGAGCCTTACCAGCCCAAAGTCAGTGCCAAGAGGAGGGTCAGGATCCAGGTCAGGGGACCAGGCTCTCAGCACACCGGTGCCCACTTCCCAGGAGATGGAGTGGGGGAATCAGGAGCTGACGTGTATTAAGGGGAGAAGGAAGGCCCGGGGATCATGCAGAGCCTTTGAAGGGGAGATGCCATTTTAGGCCCACAAGGAGGCAGTGGAGGTGGGCAAGGCGTCGGGAACTGCACCTGCAGAGGTTGGGGTGGGCAGACGCTTCATGGCTGGGAATGACCGCTGTGGAACCCCACCATACAGGGGCTACGCGGTGGACAATGAGGCAGAATCAGATGTGTAAGGAGCCCCTTGACTTGGGGAACAGCAAAGAAAGCGTATGTATCAGAAGGTTGACCCCAGTGAGGAGGCTGATGAGAGGGAGAAAGGTCTGGAGCAGAAAGACACGAGCATACAGCGGGCAAGAGACAGAGGCCCCGCGTGGATGACGGAAGAGAGCGCCGGCAGCTCAAGACTCTGGTGCCCTCAGCCACCTCTGCTCCGTGGCTGCAGGCTCAGCACCTTCCACTCTCAAAGGGGGCCTCATGTAGACAGAAAGATGGTCATCTTATCCATCCCATCTGGACAGGTTGAGGGGCACAGGAGAAGCAGGATTTGTGGGTGGACATAGGAATTTAAAGCCAGAGACCAAATGAAAATAAGGGTGTGTGTGCACGTATGTGTGTGCACGCCATCCTTTACATAAGTTCACACATATGAAGCCAAAGTACAAAACCATGGTGACGGATATCTACATGTTTATGGCATCAGGCCCCAACTTATCCTAGAGATTGAGAAGCAAAGGTTTAAATACTGAAAATTTCACTTCTGAAACTTACCAACATTCTACAGTAAAACTCATTCTTGATTAATCATGCAATCAGAACATTTTTTCTATTAAAAAACATATACCTCAAAAAAAAAGTACGCCTCATTTCTCATGCATTCAAAACATGCTTGGTTAAAATAACGTCATGTCATATAGGAAAGGCAAAAGTAAATAAACAGGAGGAGGAGTCACTTATGAAAGTCAGAGTAGAACTGAATTAAATCATTTCAGGATAGCAAACACACAAAGCCCAGAGAGTTCTCAAGCACCAAGTGTGTGGGTACACGTGTGATATGAGGAGGCAAGGGGGGGTCTGATCACACACGGTCCCCTGGACGGTAGTTCTCACGTGCTGTTTTTCTCACATCAGTTCCTCATTTTCTACAGCAAAGAAAATTAACCCCATCATACAGACACGCGAGCTCCCCGAAATCAACATTCTGCCCAGGATGTGTGTGTGTATGAGTGTGTTTTACTTCATGGACTCATCAAGAGATCTGGAGCCAAAGCTGGTTCACGCTCATGCTCACTCAGTCGTGTCTGACTCTGTGGCCCCACAGACTACAGCCCTCCAGGCTCCTCTGTCCATGGGATTTCCCAAGCGAGAATACCAGAATGGTGGCCATTGCCTTCTCCAGGGGACCTTTTCAATCCAGTGACTGAACCCAAGTCTGCTGCATTGGCAGGCGGGTTCTCTACTGCTGAGCCAGCAGGGAAGCCCATCAAACCTGGTTAATAAGATAAATCAGAGTCCTCCGCCTTCTTCCTCCTGCATCCCCCCTCCCCTCCTGCCCTCTCCTGCCCTCTCCCACCCCCACCCCACCCCCACCTCCTCCACTGCGAGCTGGGTGACAGCTCAGAGTGTGTCCTCCACAGCGTCTGGACTCTGGGACAGAACTCTGTCCAGGATGCCCAGTTGGGCTGTGACGCTGCATCCTCCTCTGGCAAGGGGTAGAGGGGATGCTGCCACACTCTGACAAAGGACGATACAGTGATTAGAAGAGAACTATCCTAAAGTAGGTTCCTCTGGCGGCTCAGCAGTAAAGAATCCAGCTGCCAATGCAGGAAAGGAGGGTTCAGTCCCTGGGCTGAGAAAATTCCCTGGAGAAGGAAATGGCAACCTACTCTCTTATTCTTGCCTGGAGAATCCCTTGGACAGAGGAGCCTGGCAGGCTATGGTCCATAGGGTCACAAAAAGTCAGACATGACTGAAGCAACTTAGCACTAGCAAAGATGAAAAAGTCCTGAATGCTGGCATTTTTGTCTCTTCAGGAGGTATTCTTATAAACACTAACTGTTCCTAATAAAATTATTCTCAAAAATGGCTCAATTCAAATATTCTAAAACCAGACTTCCACATTTAGAAGACTATATTCTTAGAGCATATTCTTAAAGCTCTTTTAAAAATAATCTTTATCCCAGTTTATGTGTAACCAGTTACAAGGGCATCCTTCCCTCCCATCCAGCAGCAGGGTACAAGGACTTCAGCCGAGCATGCAGACTCCACCAGGAGGCTGCCCGAGCCCATGCTGCCGCCTGGCCTGGGCTGCTCTTCTCCCCATCCTCTGCACATGGTTATGACCTGGGCAACCATCCGGTCAGACTGCACATCCCCCTGAGGGGATGGTCTGCTGACTGCCCTGCCTAAGAGGCAGGCTTCAGAGCAGGGTCAATGCCAGACACACACCCTT
The DNA here is from genome assembly GCF_023091745.1 of Budorcas taxicolor. Taxonomy (NCBI): domain Eukaryota; kingdom Metazoa; phylum Chordata; class Mammalia; order Artiodactyla; family Bovidae; genus Budorcas; species Budorcas taxicolor. Next base: position 105,402,141 of record NC_068920.1, read on the forward strand.
CGTGGCCAGCAGAGGCCACTTACCACCATGCACACTGGGAGGGGGACCGAGGAAGGGTCCCTACTTCGCCCCTACAAGCCCTGCCCTGCATCAGGTCCCCTGCCAACATCCCTTCACAAGACACCTGCCCCCTGACAACTTCCTGTCTTGCTCAGGGAGCTGGAAAAGGCAGCTGTCATCTCCCTGAGCTTGCTGGGGAAGACAGCGGTACAGGTACCCATGAGCTGGGAGCCTCACAGAGTCTGGCCTGAAATGAGCCAGCTCCTCAGGTCAGAGGGGACCCAGAGGTGGATGGATGAGGAAAGCACCCTGCCCTGGTTTGATTCTCATGACCCCTCACCCCAACCCCTTCCCTTCACTGAGAACTGGGGACTCAGCATCCTCTGGGCACCTAAAGCTGTTTCCTGTCTGTCGCGGGTGAACTGTCTGCACCAGGGCTTCAGAGACAAGCTTGTCCCTCTACCCATCATGTGACATGCCAGGGGAACCAAAGGCCCCCGAGTCCTCACTTGGCACCCGGATGAGAAACATGCACACCAGCGCCCACGACCTGCTCCAAAGCCCAGCCACACTGGAGCAGCGTGTAGTCACCTACACGTGTAGTCAGCCCAGGCCGGCTATGCCAGCCCTGCTTTGGCTCACTAGTCCACACCAGCCAGTGAGCAGGGTCTGCAGATGAGTAGACCCTCCACCATCTCTGCTGACCCCATAGGGGAAACACATGGCAGCCGCCACCCTCGCCCACCACAGGCAGGTGGCTCACTCGCTCCACCCGCACCTCAAGTGTCCCCCCAGCCACGCATGGCCTGCTGGTGTCAAGATGCAGGTATCAGCCACATTCTGTGATGCCAGGAAAGAAAACCAGAAAGCTGTGCTCCCCAGATCCCTGCCAGCCAGATTCTGGTTAGTTCTGCAGGACAGCAGCCCTGGTGCAACTCGGCCAAAGGAAGGGCACGTTTGCCGTCCCCACCCCCGCTGCCACTTAGGGAGGCTCCAGCTGCTTCCAGGGCTGGGGGCGTGGGGGCTGGGTGGCCCACAGCTCTGCTTCCTGCTCGGTGACCCAGGGTAGGGGTCCTGGACTTGCTCCCAGACCAGGGACAGCAGCAGCTTCTGGTTTCCATCTCTGGGTGACTCTTCCTGCCCCGTGGCTGCTGCGGTCCTTTATACATCCCCCGTCCAAAATACCCAAGAGATTCCCGTTTCCTAGGAGAACCCCCAAGGAAGAACTCCATGGCCTGGGTAGAGCAGAGGTCACCTGGAAAAGGGAGACAGCAGTGGTGACTCCCAGTGGAGCTGAAATAGAAAGAGACCAGGAAGGTGTGTCACTCTGCACCTGTCACCTGTGATCCGATGGTTAAGATCCTTGGAAACTGGGAAAAGCTGATGTCGCCCTGCAGGACAGGGGTGCCAGAACCAGCTTGGGCAGCAGAGGGGGCCTGCAGGAAGGGCCATGAGAGGGAAGCAGGCAAACTGCATCAGTCACTCAGTGGCCAAACGTGGAGAAAATTCGCAAGTTCTCTTTCCTAGTGAAGTTCCAAGCATCAGAGTTCCCTCTCTGGGCCAGAGGACAGCAAGGACAACCACATGCGCTGTGGGTGGGAAAGAGAGGGAAGGCGCAGGGAGCAGCCGGCGACCACAGCTGGGTGGCCCTGCCCTGGCCATAGGAATGGCCCACCGGCCAAATGCCCAGTGAAGTGACAGAAGATCCTGACCCGCCCCCAAAATTTCTTTGGCTGTTTCCAGAGGATGTTGAAATTGCAAGATATTTGGAATGCTTACAGAAAGCAGGGAAAACAGTAGGAAGGGAATTTGTTACAGAAAATCCAGGAGGTGTGGCCGTTATAGCTGGGACAGAAGCAGGGCGTCTCCCACTCCCACCCAGGACAGGAAGGGGAAGTGAGAGCTATGGGTGACACCAGGCAACAGTGCAGACCCTGGGCTCCCAGGGGAGGTGGGCCACGTGTGGCCTCCTCCCCCACACCCTCCATGCCTGGGGTGGGGGACACTCACAGTGCTGTGCCAAAGAGGCCGAAGCATAACACCACAGGCCCACTCTGCTCAAACTACGTCCTGGGTGGGTGTCATCCACTCCCTAAGCAACGTGGGGTGGGGGTGGAGGGGAATCATGCCTCATACTGGTTTTTGTTGTTGTAATCACAAAACCAAATGGGAACTTTGACAACCAGTTAGCCCACCTCATTCACCGATGAGGAGATTATGAGCATGACAAGCGTACAAAGAAAAAACATTCACATTAGAGAGTCCCAGTGAATCAGTGCAGTTCATGAAGCTCATATATGGGGAGGGGGTGGTGCTCTGGTTAGGCCAACCAGGCATGGGGGTCACAGAGGGACAAGAACTAATTTTCAACAGGGTATAATTAACTGATTATTCTTCAGTTGAAAGGTAGTCTGAGATAGACAGCTCCTTCGTCTACAGAAGAAGCTATTTAAATTAAGCCATAAACCCATAAATAATGTTTAAAACCCAAAGGAGACAATAAGAACATAATATAAAGGGACCATTCTGAAATGTGAGAAAAATAAACAAGTGGGAGGAAACAGAATTAATTTCAAACAAATCAATTTGAAATTAAAAATTACAGTCTGGCTTAAAATGTATCAAGAAATGATATGTGCCTGGAGTCCACTTTACAATAAAGTAATAGGAACATGACGGTGGGGAGGAGCAGGAGGTGGCCAAGATGGGACCAGAGTGGTCCGGGGACCACTTGGGCTGAGTGACTGCTGGGATTCACCACTCTCTGTAGTTCAAAACTATCTCTTACGAATCTAAAAACCGACCAAATTCTCGTCAACTGTGTACCCCTGTAGCACACACAGCGCAAATCACTTAGTGCAGGATGGCACATACACACTCCTACCCTGCACCTGAACACCACTGATTAATACTTTGCACGAAATATAGTTAAGTCAAACTCAGACCACAGGGTATTGGGACAGTGGCACACTACTTAATTTCTAAACGTTCCATCTGGTAGCAATTTTAGAAAGTACTTTTTTCAATTACACATCATATAAAACTTTGTAACCATGTTACATTAGATAATCACACAATTCCAAAGAAAAGTTGCTTTACTGATGATATACTGTGTATCAATCATGGGGTTTCCAGGCTGACTCAGCCTGAAAGAATCCACCTGCAATGCTGCAGACTTGGGATCGATCCCTGGGTCGGAGAAGGAAATGGCCACCCACTCCAGTATTCCTGCTTGGAGAATTCCATGGACAGAGGAGCCTGGCAGGCTGTTGTCCACGGGCGTCACAAAGAGTTGGACTCAACCGAGCAGCTAAACATACACACACAGGATCAAATCAGTAAAGTGCTTGGCTTGTACCCGGCATTTAGCAAGCACTCAATACATTCTAGGGATTCCCTGGTGGCTCACAGGGTAAAGTGTCTACCTGCATCACAGGAGACCTGAGTTTGATCCCTGGATTGCGAAGATCCCCTGGAGAAGGAAATAGCAACTCACTCCAGTACTCTTGCCTGGAAAATCCCATGGACAGAGGTGCGTGGTAAGCCCCAGTCCATGGGGTTGCAAAAAGTGGGACATGACTGAGCGACTTCACTTTCACTTTCAATACATCCTACCCAGACAGGCCACCAGATTCTGATTCATCGTCAGCCTTACGTTTGGTCAAACAAAAAAGACTGAGCGTCAGTCAGAACATCACCACACAGGGCAGACGGAGGTCTGCTGTTGGGAGGACCCCACACCTGAAGCTTCCTTCATGCAGACACCTGTCAGTTAGGGTTCCTGGACATGGGGTTCATTTCAGGTCTCTGATACTTTTCTTATGATACAAGTTCAGTTCAGTTCAGTTGCTCAGTCGTGTCCGACTCTTTGCAACCCCATGAATCACAGCACGCCAGGCCTTCCTGTCCATCACCAACTCCCGGCGTTCACTCAGATTCACGTCCATCGAGTCAGTGATGCCATCCAGCCATCTCATCCTCTGTCGTCCCCTTCTCCTCCTGCCCCCAATCCCTCCCAGCATCAGAGTCTTTTCCAATGAGTCAACTCTTCGCATGAGGTCGCCAGACTACTGGAGTTTCAGCTCTAGCATCATTCCTTCCAAAGAAATCCCAGGGCTGATCTCCTTCAGAATGGACTGGTTGGATCTCCTTGCAGTTCATGGGACTCTCAAGAGTCTTCTCCAACACCACAGTTCAAACGCATCAATTCTTTGGCACTCAGCCTTCTTCACAGTCCAACTCTCACATCCATACATCACCACAGGAAAAACCATAGCCTTGACTAGACGGACCTTAGTCGGCAAAGTAATGGCTCTGCTTTTGAATATGCTATCTAGGTCGGTCATAACTTTTCTTCCAAGGAGTAAGCGTCTTTTAATTTCATGGCTGCAGTCACCATCTGCAGTGATTTTGGAGCCCAGAAAAATAAAGTCTGACACTGTTTCTACTGTTTCCCCATCTATTTCCCATGAAGTGATGGGACCGGATGCCATGATCTTCGTTTTCTGAATGTTGAGCTTCAAGCCAACTTTTTCACTCTCCTCTTTCACTTTGATACAAATCAGGGTTCTTTTTCCTAAACAAACTGAACTAGTTAAACAAATGATCATCGAACTACCCAGAGAAGCCCACAGCACCACCCACCCTCGGAGGAGCCGGGCGTGGGCCTGGGGAGCAGAGCATCTCCTCCCCTTACAGGACACCAGAGCCTAGAACAGTGCCCAGCAGAGAGCAGATGCTCACATGCGTGTCCAACAGGAGACTGAAGCATGAAATCTTCCAAGGGAGAGATAACTACATGCTCAGAAGCCACAGTATATGATTCACGAACCCTGATGTGCCCCCCAAACTCCTGTGCAGAATTCCTGACCCTCAAGATGACAGGACTTGGTGGGGGGCTCTGGGGGACAATCAGGTGGTGAGCATGGAGCCTCATGAAGGGGTTTAGTGCCTTAAAAGAAGGCCCCAAGGGCTGCTGACACCTGCCACCAAGTGGACGCAGGGCGAGGCCCTTGCTGACCAGCTGGCCCCAGGATCTCAGATGTGCAGCCCCTAGGACTGTGAGAAGTAAATGCCCATGTTTATAAGCACCCAGTGTGTGGCATCTCATGATACCTGCATGAGCTGAGCCCAGACGCTGTGGTTGGGGTGCTATTATAGGACCAGGAAGCAGGGGGAGCTGTACGTGTGACAGGGCACAGATCTTTCCATTGAACCTGGCTGCACACACCTGCTCTGCAGGCTGCACACACATCACAGGGGGTCATGAGCAGAGCACCAGAGATGAGGGGCAGCCGTCCGAGGAGGGCTGGGGTGAGTGAAGCAGGATGGGCCCTGGCCATTCCCCAGACGTGGGGGATGCAAGGACCAAGTGCATCCCTGGAGAAGGACATGCCAGAATGAAAGCTGTTTCAGGGGGTCTGGGGGCCCGGAGATGGAGGTGCAGAGAAGGGAGGCTGCGCCCCCAAGATGACCTCTCTGTGACCACGGGAGAGGCCAAGGAGCTGACTCCAGAAGGAGGACTCAGACAGCAGAACTCAGAGGCCCCACAGCTGTGTCGTCTCCTGCCGTGTCCTCTGCAGGGAGGACCCCAAGTGGAGCCCCCAGAGACACGTCCAGGCTCAAGGTGGCCAGGCATCCAAACATGAGGCTGGCCCTGAGCGGGGGTGGGTGGTCCACGCCTGGATATCAGGCCCTTCTGGAAAGTTTGGGATGGATGGCTGACTGCATGACAGATAGAACTGAGAACCACGACGCCGCCCACACTCACGGGAGAGAGCAGGACACCTTCCTGTTTCTAGGCTTCACACTCACCGACCACGGACAGATGGGTGGGACACAGTTGTGTTCGTGTCAACAAACCAAAGGTTCTCTCTGGGGACTAAGCAGAGTGTTTGCTGGGCCTTCAGAACATTAAAATCAACAGTCTCACTCAAGGTTCTCCAACCTGGAGCCAGAAAAGACCAGCATCTCCAACAGGCTGAGGAGAAACTGCTCTATAAGCCCCATTAGCATTCCCAGCAGGACACCTCCCCACCAGACACCTGCTGCAGGTGAGCAGGGCTTCCAGGCGAGGCTTCAAACAGGATGGTGCACCTGCTTGATCTCCCCAAGGCTTCAAGCTGAAGTCCTGGATGCTTCTGCAGCAGAGGGTATCTAGAGGGTGGCAGGGAGGGGATGGAAAATCAGGCCCTCCAGCTGCCCCAGGAAGGAGCAAGTCTGCCAGAAACCCTGGCAGCAGCTGCAGGGGAGGCACAGAGTTGAGAGAGGGGATGGGCCTCACAGGAGAAGGGCGTCTCTGACAGCAGAAGGCATTTCACTTGAGATGGAAGAAAGTAACGTTAGGAGCAGTGGCAAACTGTGTTAAACCAAGTGTGTAAAGTATTAGTCACTCAGTCGTATCTGACTCTTTGTGACCTCATGGACTGTAGCCCGCCAGGCTCCTCTGCGCATGGAATTTGCCAGACAAGAATACTGGAGTGGGTGGCCATTTCCTTCTCCAGGGGATCTTCCTGACCCAGGGATCGAAGCTGAGTCTCTCACATTGCAGGCAGATTCTTTACCATCTGAGCCATGTCTGGCTTTTGTTAAACCAAGGCCCATGCTTTTTGTAGAAAGGGTTATGAAGTCACAGCAAATCTCAGTAACTCCTGTTAAGACTGAATGTTTGTGTCTCCACAAAATGCAAACACTGAAGACCTAAGCACCAGGGTGATGGCGTGTGGAGGTGATTCCAGGTCTAGCTGAGGTCATGAGGGGGAGGGCCCTGATGGGATAAATGTTCTCAGAGGAAGGGGACAAGGTCAAAGCCCTCCCTCCACCTTAGAAGGACACAGCAAGAAGGAAGCGACTACCCTGGTGGCTCAGGCAGTAAAGTATTTGCCAGCAATGCAGGAGATGCGGGTTTGATCCCAGCTGGTGGAGGTGACGGAATTCCAGTTGAGCTATTTCAAATCCTGAAAGATGATGCTGTGAAAGTGCTGCACTCAATATGCCAGCAAATTTGGAAAACTCAGCAGTGGCCACAGGACTGGAAAAAGTCAGTTTTCATTCCAATCCCAAAGAAAAACAATGTCAAAGAATGTTCAAACTACCGCACAATTGCACTCATCTCACACACTAGCAAGGTAATGTTCCAAATTCTCCAAGCCAGGCTTCAAGAGTGAACCAAGGACTTCCAGATATTCAAGCTGGATTTAGAAAAGGCAGAGGAACCAGAGCTCAAATTGCCAACATCCACTCGATCATAGGAAAAGCAAGAAAATTCCGGAAAAATATCTACTTCTGCTTTATTGACGATGCCAAAGCCTTTGACTGTGTGGGTGACAACAAACTGCGGAAGATTCTGAAAGAGATGGGAATACCAGACCACCTTGCTGCCTCCTGATAAACCTGCATGCAGGTCAGGGAGCAACAGCTAGAACCGGATGTGGAACAGACTGGTTCCAAATTGGGAAAGGAGTACGTCAAGGCTGTGTATTGTCACTCTGCTTATTTAACTTATATGCAGAGTACACAATGTGAAATGCCGGACTGGATGAAGCTCAAGCTGGAAACAAGGTTGCCGGGAGAAATATCAATAACCTCAGATATGCAGATGACACCACCCTTATGTCAGAAAGTGAAGAGGAACTAAAAAGCCTCTTGATGAAAGTGAAAGAGGACAGTGAAAAAGCTGGCTTAAAATTCAACATTCAAAAACCTAAGATCATGGCATCTGGTCCCATCACTTCATGGCAAATAGATGGGGAAACAGTGGAAAACGTTGACAGACTATTTTGGGCTCCAAAATCACTGCAGATGGTGACCGCAGCCATGAGATTAAAAGACGCTTGCTCCTTGGAAGATAAGCTATGACCAACCTAAACAGCATATTAAAAAGCAGAAATATTACTTTGCCAGTAAAGGTCCATATAGTCAAAGCTATGGTTTTTCCAGTAGTTATTTATGGATGTGAGAGTTGGGCCATAAAGAAAGCTGAGTGCCAAAGAATTGATGCTTTTGAACTGTGGTGTTGGAGAAGACTCTTGAGAGTCCCTTGGACTGCAAGGAGATCCAACCAGTCAATCCTAAAGGAAATCAGTCCTGAATATTCATTGGAAGGACTGATGCTGAAGCTGAAGCTCCAGAACTTTGGCCACTTGACAGGGAAAGATTGAAGGCAGGAGAAGGGGGTGACAGAGGTGAGATGGTTGGATGACATCAGCAACTCAATGGACATGAGTTTGAGCACACTCGGGGAGTGGATGATGGACAGGGAAGCCTGGCGTGCTGCAGTCCATGGGGCTGCAAAGAGTCGGACACGACTGTGCAACTGAACTGAACTGTGTCAAGAAGATCTCCTAGAGGAGGAAATGGCAACCCACTCCAGTGTTCTTGCTGGGAGAATCGCCATGGACAGAGAAGCCTGGCAGGCTACAGTCCATTGGGTTGTAAACAGTTGAACAGGACTTAGCAACGAACACTTTCACTTTTCACAGACTAGGAAGTGGGCCCCACCAGGAGTTAAATCAGCTGTTCCCTTGACTGTGGTTCCCAGTCTCCTTCCAGAAGGGTAAGAAACAAGGGTCTGCTGCTTAAGCACCCCCCACCCCCCAATCTGTGGTATTTTGTAATAGCTGTTCCAGCTAAGACAGCCTCTGTTTAAGAAACACTAGCTTTTAAAAAATTTATCCTTGCCTCACAAGAAAATAACATTTAAAATAAATCACTGAGGCCATGTGATGAGAAAGAATGGGAAACTGCTCTTAAAATATCCGCCCAAAATATAACTCAGTTTTGTGTTTCTTCCTATAGAGTCAGAACGAAAACTGTGGAGGAGGATAGAGACAGTGATATTAACAGCAGGACTGTCAACACAGAAAACCCAAATCATCAGCCGTCTAAAAATCTACTTAAGGCACTATGGTTTTGCTGTTGTTGTTCAGTCCCGAAGTCATGTCTGATTCTTTGCGACCCCATGGATTGCAGCACGCCAGGCTTCCCTGTCCTTCACTACCTCCCAGAGTTTGCTGAAATTCAAGTCCATTGAGTCAGTGTTGCCATCCAACCATCTGGTGCTTCAGATAGTAAAGAATCCGCCTGCAATGCAGGAGGCACAGGGTCAATCCCTGGCTTGGGAAGATCCCCTGGAGAAGCAAAAGGCAACGCACTCCAGTATTCTTGCCTGGAGAAGCTCATGGACAGAGGAGCCGGCTGGGCTGTGGGGTGGCAAAGGGTCAGACATGACTGAGTGATGAGCACTATAGCTTACTTCCCCAAAATGACTTTCTTGAATATCTGAACAAATAAAAAGGCTAAGAATATGTTCTTCAAACGTATTTTTCTTGACCTGTTAAAAGTAAGATGTCTGAATGTAAAATAATGAACTCAGACCCCTAAATATCAACATCCATATCCTAGGCAGGCAGCCCTCTGTGACGTGACAGACGATTCCAACACTAAAGCAGGCCTTCCTCATTTTACCAATCAGCAGCTCCTGTTTCTGGAGCACATTCTTTGGAAATAATAGACATTCTGTAGCCTTCTATCAATAAGGAAATTATTTTAGATGTGATTTTGATCACACACATACATTTTACAGTTTCAGTACTTCTTAGCTATGGAAAAACACTGTATTTGATCACTAATGTAGCTGTAACTCTCAGAAAAATAAAAGCCAGATACAAATACCACTCTTTAAAGATCTTCAACATTAGAGCTTAGGACTACGTCCACTTCTAACTCAAGCTCCAATAACAGAAATTTTAATCATGCCCTTAAGGCTTTAGGAATTTCACCCAAGTCACATGTAAAATATTACATTTTTTTTAGTGCTGATTCTTAGAAATTTCTTTAGCAATTGTGTTCAACTCACACAGCTCCTGGACTTCCGCTTTTACTCATTTTGCCTCATTTTCATCTCCACAACAACCCATTTTCCAGTGCAGGCAAGAGAGGCTTCCAGAGGCAAGACCACAGGCCTGAGACACGGTTCTCCCGGGAGATCAAGATATGAACTATTTCCCGAATCCTGGATTTAAAAACCTTAAGGAAGAGCTAAGAAGTAAACATTAAGAATGCAGACACGTCACACAAGGAAGGCAGACCGAAGCCTACATGAGGAATAAAAATCCCAGCTTTCCTCTGCTTTTCCTCCTAAACCAGTTTCCCTGGCAGTGCCTCTGTGCACATGGTCCTCCCACCCAGGGAGGAGCCTGACTGCCCGGCTCCTGGGACGGGAGCTGCCCGGACTGAGATCTAATTGACCCCGGGATTGCACACACAGCGGATGGCGTGGCAGCTTTTCCATACCTCCCATGTCTCAGAAAACCTGCAGCCACAGCCTCACTAGTTTAATGATTCTTCTTCAAGTTATTAGGAGCAGAGTCACAATTTCTGTGCTGTACTTATCTCTGAGCTTCCCTAGAAATGTTACTATATTTTTTCTTATATCTGCTTCCTGAGAACCAAGAACAGGGGGAGTGAGAGGCACGGTTAGTCCAGAGGGTGGAGAGGAACGTGACATAAGCCATGCCAGCTGCTCCACAGAGGAGGGGTGTTCTCCACGGGGGCACGGCCCCGGGCAGGAGGGACGGGAGGCGGTGCCGGGCATCCTCACGTCACTCAAACACATGCGCAGCCTGGTCCCAGCACAGAGCCCCTGAAGGTGGGCATGTCCTCAGTCATGGGGGTGTCTCTGGTTACTGGGAACCAGCTCCTATGCCACACCCAAGCTGATGCTAATGAAGTGGCCCAAGGCTGCCCTCTCCCACCACCCATAATTGAGCATGGGGCCTGGCCAGGAAAAAAGCAACCTTGAGATTGGAAGGTGGGACACCAGAGTAAGGAGGCAGCTGCAGACTGGGCTATGAATACTCCAGAACCAGATCTAGGTGCCCATGAGTTGGCCAACACCCTGATGTGCTGGGAGGGCTGTGTGCCCAGAGAGGGTGCCTACACTCTGCCTCACCATTGCTGACCCCCCACCCCCACCCAGCACCACAACACTTGGCTCTGTGCCCCTCTTCCCTCCGGCTGCTACTGAGATGTGTTTTTGCAATAAACCATTGATAATAAAGTGCCTCCCTGACCCTGTGTCATTATAATAAATTCTCAAACCTGAAGAGGAAGGTCATGGGAACCCTGAAATTATAGCTAGTGGGTCAGAAGCATAGCAGGGTCCAGACTCAACACCTGGCATCTACTAAGCCCTTCATCTATAGGGTCGACCTATAAATTGAAGAAAGTAGGGAAAACCACTAGATCATTCAGATACGACCTAAATCAAATCCCTTACAATTATACAGTGTAAATGACAAATAGATTCAAGGGATTAGATCTGATAGAGTGCCTGAAGAACTATGGATGGAGGTTTGTACAAGAGGCCAAGATCAAAACCATTCCCAAGATAAAGAAATGCAAAATGATGGTCTGAGGAGGCCTTACAAATAGCTGAGAAAGAAGGTGAGCTAAAGGCAAAGGAGCAAAGGAAAGATATACCCGTATGAGTGCAGAGTTCCAAAGAACAACAAGACGAGGTAAGAAAGGCTTCCTCGGTGATGAGTGAAAAGAAATAGAGGAAAACAATAGAATGGGAAAGACTAGAGATCTATTCAAAAAAATTAGAGACACCAAGGGAACATTTCATGTGAAGATGGGCACAATAAAGGACAGAAACGGTATGGACCTAACAGAAGCAGAAGAGATTAAGAAGAGGTGGCAAAAATACACAGAACTATACAAAAAAGATTACTGACCCAGACAACCATGATGGTACAATCACTTACCTAAGGCATACATCCTGGAGTGTGAGGTCAAGTGGGCCTTAGGAAGCATCACTACGAACAAAGCTAGTGGAGGTGATGAAATTCCAGTTGAATGATTTCAAATCCTAAAAGATGATACTGTGAAAGTGCTGCACTCAATATGCCAGCAAATTTGGAAAACTCAGAAGAGGCCACAGGACTGGAAAAGGTCAATTTTCATTCCAATCCCAAAGAAAAGCAATGCCACAGCATGTTCAAACTACAACACAACTACACTCATCTCACATGCTAGCAAGGTAATGCTCAAAATTCTCCAAGCTAGCTTTCAACAGAGCATGAACCAAGAATTTCCAGATGTTCAAGATGGATTTAGAAAAGGCAGAATAACCAGAGATCAAATTGCCAACATCCATTAGATCATAGAAAAAGCAAGAAAATTCCAGAAAAACATCTCTTTCTCCTTCGTTGACTATGTTAAGGGCTTTGACTGTGGATCACCACAAACTGTGGAAAATTCTTCAAGAGATGGGAATACGAGACCACCTTATCTGCCTCCTGAGAAATCTGTATGCAGGTCAAGAAGCAACAGTTAGAACTGAACATGGAACGACAGACATGGAACAACAGACTGGTTTCAAATTGGAAAAGGAGTACATCAAGGCTGTATACTGTCACCCTGTTTATTTAACTTATATGCAGAGTACATGATGTGAAATGCTGGGCTGGATGAAGCACAAGCTGGAATCAAGGTTGCCAGGAGAAATATCAATAACCTCAGATATGCAGATGACACCACCCTTATGGCATAGAGCTAAGAAGAACTAAAGAGCCTCTTGATGAAAGTGAAAGAGGAGAGTGAAAAAGCTGGCTTAAAACTCAACATTCAAAAACTAAGATCATGGCATCCATCTATCACTTCATGGCAAATAGATGGGGAAACAATAGAAACGGTGACACACTTTACTTTCTTGGGCTCCAAAATCACTGCAAATGGTGAGTGCAGCCATGAAATTAAAAGACGCTTACTCCCTGGAAGAAGAGCTATGACCAATGTAGACAGCATATTAAAGAGCAGAAACATTACTTTTCCAGCAAAGGTCCATATAGTCAAAGCTATGGTTTTTCCAGTAGTCATGTATGGATGTGAGAGTTGGACCATAAAGAAAGCTGAGTGCCGAAGAATTGATGCTTTTGAACTGTGGTGCTGGAGAAGACTCTTGAGAGTCCCTTGGACTGCAAGGAGATCCAACCAGTCCATCCTAAAGGAAATCACTCCTGAATATTCATTGGAATGTTGAAGCTGAAGCTCCAGTATTTTGGCCACCTGATGTGAAGAACTGACTCACTGGAAAAGACCCTGATGCTGGGAAAAATTGAAGGCAGGAGGAGAGGGGGCGACGGAGGATGAGATGGTTGGATGGAATCACTGACATGACGGACATGAGTTTGAGCAAGCTCCAGGAGTTGGTGATGGACAGAGAAGCCTGGCATGCTATAGTTCATGGGATCGCAGAGTCAGACACGACTGAGTGACTGAACTGAACTGATAGCACCAACCTCTATTAGCTGGTATTAGAATTCAACTAAATTACAGGACACACAGCTGGTGTCAGAAAACATGAGACCCATCCATTCTCTAGCCTCTGGCCATATGGCTACTGAACGCTAAGATGCAGTCAGTCTGCCGTGTCCTGCTCTAGGGACTCACCAGGTCCCAGAGACAGACTGAAAAGAAAAAAAACACACACACGCACACAAAAATGTAAAAATCACCAATCCCACTAGTCATTTTTATAAGCTAAAATGATACTGTGCTAGCTAAATTAATACATTACAAAAATTAATCTCTTTCTGCTTTCTTAATGGGATTACTAAAAATTTAAAGTTCCCAGGTGGCACAGTCGTAAAGAACCCACTTTCCAATGCAGGAGATGCAAGAGACCTGAGTTCCATTCCTGAGTTAGGAATATCCCCAAGAGGAGGAAATGGCAACCCACTCCAGTATTCTTGCCTGGGAAATCCCATGGACAGAGGAGCCTGGTGGGCTACAGTCCATGCGATCAGAAAGAGTCAGACATGACTGAGCACAGGTATTTAGCTCGTGTTTGCAGCTTATATTACAGTTCTAGTGAGTGAGTGAGTGTGTGTGTGTGTTGGGGGGGGGGGGTGCTATTTTTAAATGCCTTCATTTCTGAAAATTCAGGGCCTGGAATCCTCTGGGCATCTCCAGTCTTCACATGCAGAAAGAAAGTGGCTACCAGGATGGGAGGCTCTGGGTAACACAGGGAGAGGAGCTGATACAGACTCAGTGTTTGTAGGGGATGTGCTGGAACCCCCCAGGCTTGTGGAGCAGTCTCACCCCAACCCCACTTTCCCAACCCCTCCACCTCCCCAGTGACAAGCATCCATGTCTCTTATCACATGAAAAAGCGCTGGGCTCCTACCAGCAAAGTGACAGAGGAAGAGCTCCGATCTTAACCTCACCTCCCTGTCTCCCTGTACACAGGGTAGGTGGACTTTTTCTGGAAAAGGACCAGATAAATATCTCAGGTTTTGGGAGTTAGTTTCTAAGGCAATGACTCAGCCCTGCCTGGAATCAGGAAGACAACCACAGACCACGTGTAAATGGCCGAGCCCGGGCAGGTCCTAATGTGACCACCCACAAGACCAGGTAGGGAGTGGGTTTGGCGCCAGGGCCAGAGTTTGCCAACCCCTGCTCTATGCTGTTAAAAACAAGAGCATGGCCCTGAAGTGGAATCACCTAGTGTAAGCCCCACATCACCAAGCAGAGACTTACCACAGCTTCCACTCTCCCAGAAACAGAATCTGAACTCAGTCCATCAGGGATCATGTGACCAGCACTGGTGAGGTCACCTGCCTGGCAGACCCCTGCTATCCATCCCCCACAGGAAAGTGACCTTAATAACCAACCCACTCTGTCCAAATTGAGTCTCTGCTCCCTTCTGCCCATAAAGTCCTTCATTCTGTCCAGCACCCCAGGACTCCTCTGTCTGCTGATGGAAAGCTGCCTGACACATGAATCAGTGAATAAAGCCAATAGGATCATTAACACTTGTTGCTATTGTTTATCATGTCCAATTCTTTGCGACTCCATGGACTGACACACGCCAGACTCCCCTGTCCTTCACTATCTCCTAAAATGTTTTCAAACTCATGTCCATTGTGTAGATGATGCCATCATCCAACCATCTCATCTTCTGTCACCCTCTTCTCCTACCCTCAGTCTTTCCCAGCAACAGGGTCTTTTCCAGAGTCGGCTCTTCACATCAGGTAGCCAAAGTATTGGGGCTTCAGCTTCTGTCCTTCCAATGAATATTCAGGGTTGATTTCCTTTAGGGTTGACTGGTTTGATCTTCTTACAGTCCAAGGGAGGGTAAGAGTCTTCTCCAGCACCACAGTTTGGAAGCATCAATTCTTCGGCACTTCGCTATTACGGTCCAACTTTTACATTTGTACATTCATACACGACTAAACGGACCTTTGTCGGCCAAGTGATGTGTCTGATTTTTAATACGCCATCTAGGTTTGCCATAACTTTCCTTCCAAGGAGCAAGTGTCTTTTAATTTCATGGCTGCAGTCACCATCTGCAGTGATTTTGCAGCCCAAGAAATGCAGGGGCCTGGGTTCAATTCCTGGTCAGGGAACTAGATCTCATATACTGCAACTAAAGAGCTTGCATCCCACAACCAAGACTTGGCACAGCCAAATAAATAAATGAAAACAATTAAAAAAAAAATAGTTAGTATGTTGCCTTGATTAATAAAAGAAATCCCACAAAAAAGAGGAGTATCAGAAAAGATAAGTCTCCGAATGTCAGGTCTTACTCAGCATGTGTGTGTTCAGCCTGTACTTTCAGATTGTTACCTGTCAGTGACACTAATCTCCCTGGGGAGACCAGAGCAACTGACCGTGATCATCCAGCTCCCAGGGAGTGGGCAGCCAGGAGCTGGAGGCACAGCAGGATGGCACCCTCGGGGATGCAGTCCTGGCAGCCCACAGCCCACCAAGCCCTGGGGTGTCTGCCCCCCACTCACCTGCCCAGCAAAGACACCCAGCCAGCCACCGCCAAGGGTCACCACACACGAGTTCAAGTATAACACACCCACATAGGAAAATGCTCCAGAGAGTCTGCCAGGACTGCACTCAGATAAATTCCCTGTTTACACAGGGATGAGGCAGCTTGCAGGGGCGCAGAGAAGATCAGATCAGATGCAGCAGATGAAACGTTAGGTAAATATCAGTGGTTGTCACTGCCTTGTTCAGGCTTGAGGAAGGTTCCTCCACACCACCCAGCAGCTGGCATTTACAGCTCCATGCTCCCACTCTTTTCCCCAACTGTTTCTAATTTTGTAACATGAAAGTTAAAGTGTTCATTGCACAGTCATGTTCCACTCTTTGCAACTCTATGGGCTGTAGCCTACAGAATCCTCTGTCCATGGAATTCTTCAGGCAAGAATACTGGAGTAAGTATCCATTCCCTTCTTCAGAGGATCTTCCCAACCCAGGACTGAACCTGGGTCTCCTGCATTGCAGGCAGATTCTTTCCTGTCTGAGCCACCAGCGAAGCCCAAACTTTTCCCAAACTATTTCTAATTTTATAATATATTTCTTCTAAATACGAGGTCAAAAACTCCAAGGACCATTTTGCTGTAACCCCTGAGAACCAGAAAGTCCAACTCTTTCATGCAAGAGATTTTTAAAAGTCACTGACATTTTCCTGATACCAGAAGTTACTACAAATCCTTAAGTCCCAAATCCACAATCCAAACACTAGAATAGTAAATCAAACACAAATCTCACAACACTAGTTACTTTAGCTTTTTTAGATAATAAACTGATATATACCTTCCCATTATAATGATTTAAATAAATTTACAAAAGCAACAATTAGGCTTTTTATTGAATTTAAAATTATTTTTGGATTTTTCTTATAGGCAATGGATTTTACGACATGCACTGGGGGGGAAATCGAACCCGCATCTCCTGCATTGCAGGCAGATTCTAGATACGCACTGCATAACTAGAGGGAGTTCCATGAGGCAGTAAAATTAAATTACATTCTACGATGCCTGTGTGGACCATCTCAGGCCCAAGGCCTGGGTCCCAGTAGTTCCAACATCACACAAGACAGCACCCAAGACCCATCAGCCTGGCCCCTCCCCTTGCCACACACCCCGTCCCACATCAGGAGGGGAGGCTCAGGCCCTCCTTCTCAGGATGCTTTGAAATGGTTTTCATTTTATGCAACCGTATTAAAAGACAGTTACTGAAATATTATTTAAAAGAAGAACTGGAGACATAGAAACACATGTGTGTGGGCTTAGTCGCGTCTGACTCTTTGCAACCCCATGGACCATAGCCCACCAGGCTCCTCTGTTCATGGGATTCTCCAGGCGAGAATACTGGAGTGGGTTGTCATCCCCTTCTCCAGGATATCTTCCCAACCCAGTATCGAACCTGCGTCGCCTGCATTGCAGGCAGATTCTTTACCACTGAGTCACTGGGAAAGCCCTTACAGTAACATGTGCTCCTTTATTAATACACTGACCCAGAGGGGCTGGCAGGTGTAATAAAGGACAATGAGAACAGCCTGAATCCCAACCTGTCTGCACCTACCACAAGCTGATAGAAAAGCCCCAGTTATTTCTCAGAAGGCCGTGAACTGAGGTTGTGCTGTGTACAATCCCAATGGAAGGAAACACAATTTCAGCTAATAGCCAGTGAAGACAGACATGTGAGTTTTTCACCCCAAGGTCATAGGCTTCCTGAAGTCCATCCTCTCTGGGCAGGGCCCCTGGATTAAGAACGACTTTGGAGAACCGCTCAGAATATCACAGGATGTCGTGAACTGGGGCCGTCAGATTCAACAAATTCCTAGATTTCAGACTCAGGTGGGGCTGCAGGGGAGCCCATCAGAGCAGAGGCCCCTGTGCTGCTGTAACAGGAGGTGCAGAGGCAGCTGGACCAGCCCCCTGGGGCCGACGCTCTCCACCCACCTGCTGCCTGCTTCCGGAATCTGGCAAGGATTCTTCCACCAAGCGGAAGAGGTCACCTTGTGCACCCCTGCTCTTACACAGGAAGGATGCTTCCAGCAGACCTGCCAGGAAGAAAACCAAGACAGCCAGTTCCTTACATGTTTCCAACAAAGTGGGAGTGCTCACGGTCATGATTCTTCTGCGCACAGACGCCGACACTCACAGAAACAACGTCGGTCAAAGCAAAAACTCAGCAAAAGGGTTTTACAATTTTTCAGAAACCCACAGGTCAAAATGGAAATTGTAAATTATACTTTAACACAGAAGCATGGGCTTAAAGAAAATAACACCCAAAAAGTCACTGTAGATGCTTATTTGCAGTCAATTTTAATGAACAAAATGCACCAATACAAGTTATATTTATGTGAATAAATGTAAGTGATTCTCTCTAGTCAGAGTAGCTCTAGGGAGGTCAGAACGGTAAGTAGAGTCCCCACAAGGGGCCTTCCACCACCCTCCCCAGAATCATACCATCACTAAGGGGCAGGGGAGGGGCAAACAGGAAAGTGAAATAGGCTGCTGCCTTTAACTCTGACCTGTTCTGTACCCAAGAGAAAGGTCATTCCCCTGATCAGCCCTCCCCAAGCCAGCTCCCAGGACCACACCTACTGGCACGCACACTTGGAGCTGTGCCAGGGCAACTGGGCAGGTGGTAGGGGCCACCTGAGAGGCTGAGTCCACACAGGAAGCACACCTGCCCTGGGCTGAGACCTCGGTGGGAGCTCCACCACCACAGAGCACTTCCTCCCCTGGAAGAATGATCTCAGGCCCCCATCCCACCAGGGGTCCGCCTGAGTGCAGGATGGACCCAAAGGACCCAAGAGTCCGTCTCAGAGCACCAAGGATCGGGCATGTGCCAAAACCACGAAGATCTGCTGGTTTTTATTTGCCCAAATTGGACAAAGTCCACAGACACTCTGTCACACACACTCTCACTTGCTCTTACACATGTGCAGGGAGCCCAGCCTGGTGTTCTGTGATAACCTAGAGGGGGTGGGATGGGGGAACGGAGGGTGCTCGAGAGGGAGGGGATGTGTGTTTAATTATGGCTGGTTCATACTGTCATACGGCAGAAACCACTACAACATTGTAAAGCAATTTTCCTCTAATAATAAAAAAGAAAATATCTATTACAATAACATGGGAAAAAAAAACATTTCAGATGAACCTGGCCCCAATGACCTCCCCCCTCTGGTCCTGACTGACATATCCAGGGCAGGGTTCATGGATGTGACCCCACTTCCCTCCACCGGACCTCCGAGGGCATCAGGCTTCCTTCCCAAGACTTCAATATAGACAGGGGAGTACCCGGACACCCCTCAGAGGACCCACAGTAGACAGCCTGGCAGACACAACCTCAGCCGGGGGTTCAGGGTCAGTGGGGATAAGCCTTGATGATACCATGCACCCTGATAGGATGCAATAGCCCATAGCCCAGTCCAATCATGAGAAAAACACTGGAGAGACCCCAGCTGAGGAGCATTCCACAAAACACCTGACTGGTCCTCCTCAACACTGAAAAGGCCATCAGAACAAGCAAAATCTAGAAACTGTCACAGCCAAGGGAGCCTCAGGACACACCACGAGCAAAAGCAGTGTGGTTTCCACGATGGGATTCTGGGGCACAAGAGAACATTAAGGAAAAATTAAGAAAATCCAAAAGTCTATAATTTTTCTATAAATCTAAGTCTTTTCTAAAAGTAAAGGTTTATTTTTAAATATATATGTACTGTACATATTATTGGAGAAGGAAATGGCAACCCACTCCAGTATCCTTGCCTGGAAAATCCCCTGGACAGAGGAGCCTGGCAGGCTACAGTCCATGGGGTTGTAAACAGTCAGACACGACTGAGCGACTAAACAACGACTATACACACTATATATAAATCCATACATGCAAAGCGTAACATGAACACCTTTGAACAATTACAAAGTGTACTTTGGAAAAGTTAACAAAAACTGTACTCAACAGAAGGAGATAAACACACTTGCTGCTGCTGCTGCTGCTGCTAAGTCACTTCAGTCGTGTCCGACTCTGTGCGACCCCATAGATGGCAGCCCAACAGGCTCCTCTGTCCCTGGGATTCTCCAGGCAAGAACACTGGAGTGGGGTGCCATTTCCTTCTCCAATGCATGAAAGTGAAAAGTGAAAGTGAAGTCGCTAAGTCATGTCCAACTCTTAGCGACCCCATGGACTCCTCCGTCCATAGGATTTTCCAGGCAAGAGTACTGGAGTGGGGTGCCATTGCCTTCTCCGTAAACATACTTACTGATTAGCTTAACACAATAGAATAATTATATGGTTGAATTTCTGTACAACTCTTGTTCTTCAGAGAATACCTTGTGTGTACTTCTATAAATAAAACAATAAATGTACTACAAAGTGTAAAATAATAAATACACAAACTGATAAACAAAAGATCTTGCTCCCTTGAACAAGACCCAAAAAAATTATTTGGCATGCATTAAATTCTCTCCTGTTAAGGTCTCTGAGAGCCAGGAATCAATATATTCCAATCAATTTTTAAAATTGCAACATAAAATGTGTATTGCAAATTAAATTCTCTTTATTTTCAAATTATATTTATTTAAACACTAAGCATTAATTACAGTGTATCAAAAATTAATTACAGTATATCACAAAAACTAGTTTACACTAATCCAAGTCATCAAAAGGAACTGTAAACGGGTTCAGTGTGCAACAAAAAGGACAAATCACTAATTATGACTTGAACTGCTTTGAATGCTAAGGATTCAATTATTTCCAGATGCTAAACAGACACACAGAAACTGGTCCACCACCTTACTGTCAACAGGGCACAACAATCTGGTACCAGATGTAGCAGAGGTCAACAAACAGAAACACTGCATTTGAAAAAGATTAAAAAAACACATCTATAAGGAAGTAAAATACAGTTTACATTTCAAAAGAAACAAACTAAAGAAACACTTTGAACAGACTATCAGGATAAAAAACAAACCTGCAAAATGCCTGATCCGGGCTGACTTACAGTATCCATCACGAATCCAGGCAAAGGAGTTATTTGACTAAATAAATCTTTCCTAGGTTAAAATGTAATGGCATACTGCATTTACAACATTATCAACTTAAAAAAGGGAATCAGAAGTATCAGTGGGCTTCCTGACCCCAGCATTCCACTAAAAGCAGCAATAAGTAATTTCGCTATTTTCTTAAGATAAAAGTCTTCAGCAAATAAATCACATGTAAGCAGAGTTTATATAATCTGCAAATTATGGACTAGTTGACTCCAAAACCATCTGTTTATCCTAAGTAAACCGACAGCATGGCCTCAAGCAGACTCTGGATGACAGTACTATCCTAGGAAGGGTGGATGGAGGTGGGGGT
The DNA here is from genome assembly GCF_023091745.1 of Budorcas taxicolor. Lineage (NCBI taxonomy): Eukaryota > Metazoa > Chordata > Mammalia > Artiodactyla > Bovidae > Budorcas > Budorcas taxicolor. The sequence continues at coordinate 105,423,312 of NC_068920.1, forward strand.
GGAGGACTGGGTGCTGACCAGCTACAGCAACCACAGAGCTTTACCACTGGCAAGTGAGACAATCCCTGCTCAGCAGACACCCTATGGTCTCAGGGCTGTCTCACTCCCCCTGAAATATTTGATGTTTTATTTTTAAAAAATTTTTTTTTAATTTTTCTGCTGCGCTTTGAGATATGTGGGGTCTTAGTTCCCCTACCGTTGACCGAACCCACAGTCCTTGCAGTGGAAGCATGGAGCCTTAACCACGGGACCACCAGGGAAATCCCTCCCTGGGGTATCTGAAATGAATTCTAACTGGCCTGGGGACTTTGCATGGGTCTTCCTCGCACCTCCCACAGAACCCCACACAGAGGCATGACACTCATCTTGGATACGTGTTAACTGAGATGAGAGTCAATCATGAATGGGTAAAGTTACCCGGGCTGGCTGACAAGCTCCCTGAGGGCAGGTCTATCTGGTCACCCTGTGTGTTTCTGCAGCTTCTGCCATAGCTCCTCTCAAGCTGCCACTCAACAACTTAGTGACAACAAACTGGAGGGTAATCTGATCTATGAGTCAGCTCAGGATGCAGAAGGCAGCTTTGTCCTCAACACGCGCGGTCCTCCAGCCAGATTCACAAAAAGGAAACAGCATCTTCAGTTTACCACGCAGGCTGGCTGCTCTGAAGACCCTTCTTGAAAAAGGAACTGCACAGTTGCCAATTCCTAAACAGGGTATGCAGACACACAGACACACACAGACATACACACACCCCTCCCCCCACCCCAGAACTAAGCTTCTGCTTCCCAGAACACAAAACAGAGGTGGAGAGGAGTTAGAAATGAGCTGTGCACCTTGGAAAAGCTAGCAGTGGGGGGGGGGGGGGGGGGGGGGCGGCGAGGCAGCTTTGCTGATGGTTCAGTGGTTAAGTATTTGAGGGGACAGGGGTTCAATCCCTGGTGGAGGAAGTAAGATCCCACATGCCGAGGGGTACCAAAGCCCATGCAGCACCACAGCTAGGGTCTGTGCACCACAATGAAAGATCCTGAGTCCACAACTGAGACCCGATGCAGCCAAATAAATTAAAAAAACAAAACAAAACAAAAAAACTACTAGCAGGTGGAGAAGAGCATGCGTACCTCTACTGCTCACAGGAAGCCAGACCTTTCAAGCTCACATTTAGACCAGCTATTTATGAAGTTCAGGATGAGGCTGTTTTAATCCAGCCCCTGTTATAATTGGGCTTCCCAGGTGGTGCTAGTGGTAAAGAACCGGCCCGCCAAAGCAGGAGACCTAGGAGACACAGGTTTGATCCCTGGGTCAGGAAAATCCCCTGGAGGAGGGCGTGGCAACCCACTCCAGTATGCTTGTCTGGAGAATCCCAAGGACAGAGAAGCCTGGTGGGCTACAGTCCACAGAGTCGGATACCACTAAAGCGACTTGGCACACACTGTTATAATTAAAAGTCAAGACATTACTGCTTTCAGGCAAATGGTTTATTTTGAGGAAGGAGGGGATTTCAATACTGTAAATGCAAAGCCCTACAAAAGTCCTGCATCTGTAGTTCCAGAGCTGGGGCATCACCCGACACAGGGCTCCTGCAGCCCATCCCTGTGCCCTGTGCCCCTCAGCTGCCCCTCTCCACAGTGGCCAAGTAACACTTGCTCCCTCCACCAGTGTTGGAACTGAATGACACACTGACACACAACAATTAGATACACACAGTGTTACCCAGCCAGCACACCACTGCAAAACTTCCAAGCTGTCCAAAGACTTATTACTATGACTCTCTCAGAGGTCTTTCTCTGTGCCCGCAAGGATGGGAGGCTAAGGAAAGAAAAGACTGATTGTACTTTTAACCACCTCTACCAAGCAAAGTTCAAAAACGCCCTGAGTGCTGATTCTGTGTTTATCCTGGTAACAGAACAGGAAGAGAGCAGATAAGAGGCGACCAAGCAAAAGGGAAGAGCAAGGCAACAGGAAATGATTTACAGAAAACAGATCAAGATTAAGCCAAAAAAACTTCTAACTGGCCGCCCTCTGGATATCTAGGCTTCTCTGACTTTCTCAAGTCAGGACCTGTTCATAAGGGAAAAAAAGAAAATGTACACAGAATATCACAGTCCAGACAAGGCAGCTAACAAGCAGCTCTGCCCTGAGCCAGACCCTGAGACTCAGAAACTAACAGCCAAATTATCATTTTCCCCTTCCTTTTCCCTGGATAACGTCTAATTTGTGATATTTTCGTTCTCTCTCCCCTGAAGAGTTTATTTTAGACCTTACAAAAAAGGAAATAAAGCATTCAAAAGCTAACAGATGTGACTCGTTCAAAGAAGAGTAGGCTGAACCTAGAACCTAATAAACTTTAGTAATAACAAAAGAATTTTTTTCTGTAGACCATCACCAATTGTAAGGATGCTGAGCCTAAGTAAATAGATATATTTCACCAAAACAAACTCTGAAAAACAACTGCTTACTACAAGCAATTGATAAGGGACCCCATTACTTTCCTGTTACTGGATATTCTAAGGAGAACGCATTGTCACCACAGTTCAGCTAGATTTCCTAATACATCCTACAAAATCAGCATTTCATATTTCTATGGTCCAAATGGAAGTAGAAAACTTAAAAAACAACACATGCCCTACTTTTCCACCAACAGATAAACCATGATATGTCAAAGTTTCTCCTTTTTATATTTAACTGCAGAGATGCATAAATACTTTTCAGCTTTCTGTTGTTGTTGTTCAGTTGCTAAGTTGTGTCTGACTCTTTGCGACCCCGTAAACTGCAGCACGCCAGGCTTCCCTGTCCTTCATCATCTCCCAGCGTTTGCTCAAATTCATGTCTGTTGAGTCAACAATGCTATCTATCCATCTCTTCTTCCGCTGTCCCCTTCTCCTTTTGCCTTCGGCTTTCTAAATAGGTATTATTTTTCATGTTTATAAAAATTCCAGGGATGGCAGGATGGGGATGATCTCCAAGAGGGCAACTGTATGAAAGAATACATGGGCCATTAACTGAAAGGTTTAAGCCAAGTACAGAAGTACTGACTTAAAATAAGGCTGCTGAAATACTGACATCTTTGGGCAGTTAACCCTTTGAAGTCGGGACTATAATGTACATTGCCAAGATGGGCCAGTATCCCTGGCCTTGACCCACTGGACACCAGGACCACTCTCAAGTCTGAACAACTGGAAAATGTCCCCAGACACTGCCAATTGTCCAGAAGGGCAGAACCACCCCCAGCTGAGAACCACTAATTTATATACAAGAGTAGTGGGTCAAGTCTCAAATTTCTTTAATATCAACATTTGAAAAGGTATTTTTATTTTGTATTTGCAAAAGTGAATCACTTATTTCTCAATCCAAACCTAACAGCTAGGAAAATCCAAACACAGATGGGAATTTGCACCATGCTGCCCTATGGGAAAATGCACTATGTTGAAAACATTTTCTGCTCTTGATGATAACAACCCTCTCTGATCTGAGACATGAAGAAAAAGAGGATCTCCTTCCTCCAGAAAGCGGGGCACCCTTCCCTCTCCTCCCTCCACTCAGCCCTGAGCTGTGGGTGCAAGGCACAGACAAGTTCAAGCAGCAACAATAACACCAGAGTCCTCACCTGGGATCCTCAGCAGAGCCTCAGTTGCATGCAGGCCCCCCTCAGCATGACAATGACAACAGCAGAGGGTCTGCTGTCCTTCCCCTACTTTTTTTTTTAAGAGGATAATTTCTTTATAGTCACTTCTGAGTCTTACCTCCTGAACCACATGAAACAGACCTATGAAGGAGACTCCAAGAAGGGAAATGAAGCAGTAGATGGCTGAATAAAGGGAGGAGAGCTTGTACATACAAGCCAGGCTGGTCCATGGACGGCAGTAACTGTACTCCTGAAGAAAAACCATCTGAGTGCAGGTAAGGAAGGCAGGTGGCTGAAGTCGCACCATCAGGGTGGGGAAGTCATACACAAACATGAAATACACAGAAAAGAATCGAAAGAAAGGAAAAGTCTTTTTTTTATATCTGTCTTGCTAGATTCTGTTCCTAAATATGTTCCTTAAAAAAAAGCAGTTTGATGAAAACTCACTATTCACCTAGATCCAATGTCCAGAAACTGTTTCTAAAGTAACTCCCTGAATCCCTTGGTATTTCTTGGTCTCTTAAAAATACTCAAGCAGCTTGTGGTTTTTAACACCCATGTCTCCAAGCTGATTCCCGTCACTCAGAGCAACAAGAGAGCTCTTCATCACCAATCCGGCGTGTCCCCGCCCCCAACACACACACAAATTTGAAAACAGGGACATGATCTTTTAAAGAGACTGTCCTTAAAATGAACACAGCTGGTGTTCTAATGAAGCATAATATATATTTTACTAGAAACACTTTTCTAATGAAAATGAATACTTTTCATCTATCATATTTTATAATTAGTTACATAACTGGTAGGCTATTTATTTGTATAACTTAGGTCTGTATCCAATGACCTTACTGAACTCTTGTATTAATCCTTAAAAAAAAAAAAAAAAAAATTCCAACAACAGAAACAAACCCAGCTGGAAAGAGGGATGGAGAACTCTTCTTCTTTGGCCAGGCTCACAAGTAACATCATTAAAATACCTGTTGATTTGCAGACATCCTTAAATGCTCAGCCAAAACTCACAGGCTTACAAAACTATGGCACATCCTTTAAGGAAGATGGATGCAGATGCTGAAGGGCTTGTCCAAGGAGTCAGCCACTGGTGGCTTACTAAGCATCTCACACCCATCTCTCCCTCTTGGAAGGTTCCTCCCCAGCTGGCCGCCCCCACTGCAGCTGGGAGAATTATTAAGCTTGTTTAAGTAAATAAATCTTTGCTGCGACTCCTCCTGGAACATGCCACAGGAGCAGCAGCTGGACTGCAAATCTAAGCCCGTGAATTAAGAGCACCTGCCTGCCTTACAGCCCATTGGAGACCACGGCCTTTCTGACCTGCGAACACACAAAGAACCAGACTCTCAGTTATACCTCAGTTCCATCTGCCCTGAGGGGAGGCTGCCCAGCACAGAGGGCCACAAGGGTCCTCCAACAACAGAAGGGAAAGTTTAGGATGGTCTGGTACTACAAGCCTCGCCTAAGATGGCAGTCAACGTCAAGGTTCCTATCAAGACCTTGGAACAGCAGTCTTCCAAAACTCCAGAGCACCTGGGAACTCATGAGAAAAGCAAATTCTCAGGCCCCCCTGAAGACACTCTGGGGGGTGGGTGTAGCCATCTGAGTTGGAAGCTTTCTGGGGTGGGCGGGGGGCGGCGGAACAGCTGAGACCCAGCTCTGAGCTGGGTCCGTCTGGGGCTCCCTGGCCTGTGGTGCTCAGGAGGCAGGCTGGGGGAGGAGCAGCAAGGCCGGGGATGCTCTCCACTGCACCACCTCCAGAGCACACCCGCCAGGACCACTGGAGCAGCCGAGGTTGCTCGTGTGTCCTTCCAGAGTCCAGGGCTGATAAGAGGTCCAGAATGAGTGACATCCAAGCCCCACCCACTGTTGTGATTCTCCATGATGTTTCCCCAATATTACACCATCATGAAAGTTTACAGCTCTGTTTATGTCTTTTCTTTTAATGAAGAGATGGTGGCCTGGCTTAGGGGATAAAAGCAGAGCCTCAGCAGTCAGACAGGGTGCGTTTGAATTCCAGATCTGCTGACCAGCTCTGGAACCTTATGCAGCCTAACCTGCTAGGTCTCTCTACTCTCATCTCTGAAGAGAAACACAGCAACCAACCACACTCAACTTCCGTGAGCAATGAATGAGCTAATACTGTGTGTAACATGGTTAGTACCATCACTACAATGTGTGTGATGTGTGTGTGTCAGGGAAGAACCCAATGATCCCTACAGTACTATGATTTTAGGACGTCCCTGGTGGCTCAGTGGTGAAGAGTCCACCTGCCAATGCAGGAGACATGGGTTCGATCTCTGGTCTGGGAAGATCCCACATGTCTCAGAACAACTAAGCCCATGAGCCACAACTACTGAGCCTGTGCGCTAGAGCCCGGGAACTGCAGTTACTGAGCCCATGTGCTGAGAGCCCTAAGAGCCCGTGCTTTGCAACAAGAGAAGCTGCCGCAGTGAGAAACCGTTGCACCAAAGATAGAGAAAGCTGGAAAAGCAACAAAGACCCAGGACAGCCAAAAGTAAATATATAAATAAATATTAAACAAAAAACTAGGACTTTAGATTCTGTACTTAGAAATTAAGTACTTGACATATATCAGAAGTACATTGAAAACTAACACCCAAAAACAGTTATTTCACATTGGTAATTTAACCTCTAGAATTCAAAATACATTTTAAAACGTTTGTAAAATATACAAGCATTCTGATTACAGGTAAGCAAATCAGGTTCTAGTATTCTAAACGTGCGTGAGTACATGGAATATTACAGTCTTCCTTAGCACGACAGAGATTATACCTTTCCGCTAAAGAATAATAATTACCATGATTATGATTCCAGGTTGCTCTCACTATGTCTTCTTAGCTATCTCAACTTAGGAAAACACAGACTACATGGAGCTTGAATCATGAAAGCGTACAGACCTGTGCTCTCCTACACAGAGTCACCGGTCTCAAGGGGCCAGTAAACACCCCAGCGTGGGGAGGGAAGAGGCATGCCACAGATGAAGAATGCACACAGGGTGTCACAGGCTGCACATGAACAGAACAATGTGCACCGTCTCATTAAGAGGGTTTTACGTTGAACACTGGGAATAAAAGTATTGTGGCTCTGCTGGGTAAAAGAATACATTGTGAAAATTAATTTTGCTTGTTTCTTCTTACATCTTTAACGAGGTTACTGCTGTTGTTGTTTCTTCACTCATTCATGTCCCACTCTTTACAATCCCGTGGACTGTCGTCCCAGGCTCCTCTGTCCATGGGATTCTCTAGGCAAGAATACTGGAGTGGGTTGCTGTTTCCGTCTCCAGGGGATCTTCCCAACGCAGGGATCCAACCCCTCTCTCCTGTAGTGGCAGGCAGATTCTTTCCCACTGAACCACCAGGGGAGTCCAATGTGGCTACCAGACATTTAAAATCCCATCTGTGACTCACATGTGTATATTTGAAGGGGACAGCACTGCTCTTAACAATTGATTTCTTCAACGGGTGTTTGCAGGAAATACTCCATGTTAAAAAAGACATAGCATTTGTGGCACCAGCTTCTCCTCCTTCCTTAAGGGTCCAGCACAGTTTTGGGGTACAAAGCTGCTGTGTGTCATGAGGCTGTTATTACAAGGGTAGCAATGAATCAGCCCCAAAGTACACACGTCTTTAAAAATAAGCTGATGATAAACGCTGGTATTCTGTTATCACAACAAGCAGGCTTTGACTCAGTGTATATGGGGTGGAAGGTGTACATAGAGGCTGGGGGAGCAGGGAGGAGCCCATGGTGCAGGCCCTTGCTGAGCACCAGCGACACTGACCTGAGGGCAATGGAGAGCCAATGCTGGGACCACAGCCAGGTGTGGGTACCAGGGCGCAGTGATCAGGCGAGTGTGGTAACAGAGGGGTCTGCCAGAGCCAGTGAGAGAGGAGTTAAGTACCTCAGGCGCAGATGGAAGAGATCTTCAGGGGTAAAACTGATAAGATGTGGCATCTGGGAGGTGAGAGAGAACCCGGGATGACACAGTGAGGCAATGCTGGGTACATTAACCCAAAGGCAGGCAGGTCAGGAGCTAGTACTCCCAGCCAAGAGGTTCAGAGTTTCCGGGGGAAATGAGCCGGGAGAAGTCGTGTGATTCACTTGAATGACCGAGTGAGTCATGAATGGACAGGTTTGCAGTTGTGGTCACACAGGTGACCACCTGGAACAGCTCATGCTGGCCCTGGCCAGAAACACACATGTGATCGGCGTGGACATTACCAAACCCGCCTGCACCTGTCTGGCTCCCGGTGAACCCACAGTCACAGGGCAGTCCCAGTGATGCTCCCAGCCGTGGGTTCCATCCACAGGAAACGCCTTTGTCTCCACACAAAATTCAACACTTGCATATAGCTCCTATTTGATGCTGATCCTGCTCCCAAAACCATGCTGCAGCTGAGCCAACATGGGCTAAGGGGAAATGTCCACAAAGGGCATCGGTCAGGGCTGTCCTCTCTCCTCAAGACCTGAAGCATCTGGGCCCGGCACCTGCCTACCACAGCAGTACAAGGCTTTGTGAGGGAAACTGAGCTGTCACCCCTCCCCTCCTGCCCCAGTGGTGTTTTCAAGCACTTGGGAGACAGAAGCCATGAGATGCCCTAAAATCATCAGCCTGGTTTTGAAGAGTGACAGTCATGGACAGAACTGTTTGTCCCCGTACTCAAGTGCTGAAGCTCTCACCACCCAAGTGACTCATCTGGAGACAGAACCTCTGTAGCAACTGAAGTTTAACAAGGTCAGAAGGGTGGGGCCCTAACCCAAGAGGAGCAGCGACCTCCTAGGAAGAGGGACAAACACACAGGGCACCTGAGGACACAAGTGAAGGCAGCCAGCGGAGCCTGGAAGAGAGCCTCACTGAGAACCTAGTCTGCCCGCACCTTGATGACCACTTTGCAGCCTCCAGAAGGGCGAGAAATCAGTTTCCTTTTGACGCTCAGTCTGGATCTGTGGGGACAGTCTGAGTGGACGTGAATACGCTAAACCAGGACAAGCGCCCTTCAGCCCACAGAGAACATCCAGGCCGACGAGGCTCAGACACTGAAACTGGGACATGAGGTCACCTACTGACCCTGGTCCCACCAACAGCCGGGCAGGGGCCGCACGCTTGGTCCCGCTGGGACCTGGCAGCAGATCCACAGCCTCCCCAGGACCACCTCACCCAGCACCTTTGAGGTTACCTCCTCCTCCTGAGCAGGGCAGGGGGCTCTGTCACCCTGCCACTGTCCCTGGGCTCCTGGGTCCTCACACTGATGTCAAGGCCAGAGCCCAGGTCCCCACGTTCTCTTTATGGTGGTGAATGGGAAAGTAATTGGTAAACTGTAATCTAATATCGGAACACAAGCATCTATTATTTTTATCCGACTTTGGTATTTCAGATCTACGTTAACCACTGACCAGCAAAAACACCCCACTTTCCAAAACTGTCTCAAAAAGAGAAACTGCAGTATTTCCCTTCTGAGTGCACTTGAAGCTTTTTTCTTAAAAACATTTTAAAACACAAATGGTATAAAAAGAAGTAAAAGGACACTAAATGACCAGCTTCCCACGGTCAGGAGAACAAATGCTCTGCCCATAGTTTCCAGTTCAGGTTAACATGCATAGACACTCTACTGAAAAGTTAAATATTCAGTCATCCCACCAGGGGGTTATGCAGTTGGGTTTGTTTTTCATCTTGCCTTTTCTCTTTTTTTTTTTAGTTTTAGGTTCAGGACTATAAATGATTCATTGGACAGAGAACTTCTCAAACAGGGAGGCCACCAGACCAAATCCCCCCATTGTCTGGACCTGGATGCACTGCAGACAAAACCTTATGAACCTAGAGCCTTAATGACTGACAGAATTCAACATTCACGTGCTCAGTCAGTATTTTCTCAAAAGAACACAAAGAATCCACAGGGCCAACTGTGACAAATGTCTGTGTGTGTGTTGTTAGGGCAGGGAGAGGGAAGCAGTTATAATTGATGAATGTCGATTACACCTTCAGAAACTGACATACTTTGAGATCCATTCAAAACGAAATGCAGAAGAAAACAGTCTAATTTTCAAAACAATGCCACTAAAATGGCCTAAAGAAATAAACTATTTTTACTTTGGCTGCATACTTTCAAAACTGTTAAAAGGCTGTCCTGTCCTTCTAAGCTGCCTTAACTCAAGCATTTAACAATATCATCACAGTATCACTTTGAGCCTCTGAAAACATGGGGTTTCCATCACTCATTTGAGGAAAGAGAAACCATTTGGAAGTGCCATTTGCCACTCATCTGGATGGGAAAATTAATTTCGCAAGCCTTGGGGTTGAGCTGTGGGGAGTTTCCTGTCCATTTTTGAAAAGTCAGTTTACTAGACTTCCAAACATGGTCCACTGCCCTGCCATGCAGTTCTAGGGAGCAGCCTTCAGTTCCATTCTTCGTGTGGGACAAACATGTGTGGCCCTCGCCCTCAGCTCACACTGCTGGCCATGCTGGGTAGTTATAAGCATGCATATCCTGGAGAATTGTGTAACACAGCTTCATCTAGTTGGGGCAACTGAAGTGACCAAGGAAGAGGATCTGGTCATTCCAGACGATCAAGAAGACTTTAGGGTATTTTAAAAGGTTATCCAGGGCTTCCCTGGTGGCTCAGAGGTGAAGAGTCTGCCTGCCAATGTAGGAAACACAGGTTTGATCCCTGGTTCAGGAAGATCCTACATGCCGTGGAGCAACTAAGCTCACATGCCACAACTACTGAGCCTGTGCTCTACAGCCCAGGAGCGGCAACTACTGAGCCCACATACAGTAACTACCAAAGCCTGTGTGCCTAGAGCCCATGCTCCGCAACAAGAGGAAGCAGTGGGTGGCAAGAGAGGCCCAGAGCAATGAAAAGTAAAAAAATTAAAAAGTTATTCAGTTTGTATACACACAAGAAAGATTTTGGGTATGTTTAACATGGATAATAGCGCACTTCTCAAATACCGTGTACATATGATGCATTTGCTGGAAAATCTCAGTCATCGCTTGATGCAAACAACAGAGGCTAGGAAACATCACAGCTTCCAAGAGAGGAGGGATGGAGAGACCTGAAGTGCAAGGCATGTGATAAAGAAAACCTCAAAGTCTGACAAGTGAGCACAGCTACTTGAAATCACCTTAATCAGGCCCCACATTAAGTGGGGAGAGAAGGTACTGGGTCAGTCTGGTCTCTGGACGCAATTCACCACCCAACTTCATCCCATGTTCCAGGAGCAATCCCGCAGCGTGTCTAGGGAGCAGCTGAGAAGCTTGGAGCCCAGATGAGGCCTCTTTGTTACCACCAGCTTACCACCGCTTTAAGTTTCCAATTTCAGCCTCAGCTAGCTGCAGCCAGAGGACCACTAAAATCTGGCCACTTTCTTCAATCAATACTGCTGCTACTGCTGCTAAGTCGCTTCAGTCGTGTCTGACTCTGTGCAACCCCATAGACGGCAGCCCACCAGGCTCCTCTGTCCCTGGGATTCTCCAGGCAAGAGTATTGGAGTGGGTTGCCATGTGCATTCTCTGTCAATCAACACTACATCTAATCAACCTGGAGAGGAGAAACATCAATGTAGGATTTTCCCTCCCGGTCACTGCTTCAGAATCATGGTTAACACTCACATCTGGGGAAATCCCTGTTCCAACCACCTAAAAACCTACATGGACAGCTCAGTCTCGCAGTTGAACCCTCTTCATCTCCTCCTGTTCACCACTGCCCTCCTATTTACTAAACCCTTGGCCCAGGCTCGATTCCTGTTATTAATTTACCCGTTTATTAATATCTGGGGACACCTGGTAAGTGAATTACGGGCAGTGTTTGGAAATAAAGTTTAGGTTTGCTGTGATAACTCAAAGCACCCAGAGTGATTTCATTTTCAGTCTCTTTTAGCCTTGAAAAGCCCTGTTGCCAACGATACCTGACGCAGAGGGGCAAAACACGCCTCAAATTACTCTCATTCCTACTAAATCCCTTCGGCGAAGCCGAGGAGGAAGCCAGGAGGAAGCCGGGCCGGGACCAGGCGGGACTCTGCTACCTCTGGGTTCCCCACCCCCAGGCCACACCCCGTAGCCTCTCGGGGGTTCACTTTCTTTGGGGTCAAGGGCAGGAGTGGGCCTGCGCGGGCCCAGCGCTGAGGCCTGCTCATCCCCTGCGCATACCCAAACTTGCCAGGCTCAGCCCCAAACCTGTTGGCAAAATAAACAAAGGCAAACACAGGGGACCCGACCTAGCCTGAGTGCCAGAGGTCGCCCCGCGCCGGCTCCAGCTTTGTCCCCACGCGGACGAGCTGCCAGTGAGCCCAGAGCCCCGGCACACGCGCAGCCCTTTCAGGGCGACCGCCACGGTCCACACACGAAAGCGCTTTGCAATCACGCCCCCCACTCGCTCCACGCCGAATGCGCTCACGAGGGAGTTACCGTCCACGCCTACAATCACACACCGAATTCTTCCAGAACCGCTGGGTGGTTCGATCGCCCAGAATAAGCTACCAGGGCAGCGCGATCGTGAGAAACTTTGTTTCCGGGGCCGGCGATCCCCGGTCGGACGCGGAGCACGGCACGAAGCGCCTAGGGGCCGCGGGAAGCCTCCCGGACGCCAAGTGACAGCAGCTCCGCGCGGGGTCGCCAACAGTCCCGATCCCAGAAGTTGTGCGGGCCGCGCTCGCCTCCCGGTCCTGCCTGCGCGGGGCCGGCGATCCACGCGGTCCTCACCGGCGGCGCGCCCGGCCTCCCCGGTCCCCGCTCCGGGACCACCGCGCAGGCCTGCCCCGCCCGCCCGACTCGGGGAGGGGGCGAGCCGGAGGTGCCCGCAGCCTCGAGGCCAGGCCGCGCAAGCGACCGGGCCCCCAGCCCCGGCTCCGGCCCCGGCGCGCCCCGCCCCGGCTGCCCCGCAACTCCGCGAGCCGCCCAAGTTGGCGGCCTCCGCCCGGGCCCCAGCCCCCGGGCCCCGACCCTCGGGGCCCAGCCCCCGGCCCCCGCTTACCTCGCGCGCCGCCCGCCGAGGCCGGGGCAGCGGCGCGGGTCCCGGGCGGCGGCCGCCCTGCGCCCGCCCAGGCGCCGCTCTTTGTCTGCGCCGCTCGCTCCTCCCGCCGCTCGGCCGACGCTCCGGCCCGGGCGGACCTCGCGGGCCCGGCCGACCCCCGCCGCCGAGCCCCGCGCCCGCCGGCCCGCTCGGCTCCGGCCTCGCTCCCGCCGCGGCGCCCCCGCCCCTCCCGGCTGCGCCCGCCGCGCGCCCTTCCTCCTCCTCCTCGTCCTCCTCCGCTCCGCCCAGTGACGCCGCCGGGGCCGCCCAGGCCCGCGCGCCCGCCGCCCGGGACCCACCTGGGCGCGCACGGCGGCCCGGCTCGGGCGGCGCCGGGGCTGGCTCGAGGCTCAAACGCGGGCGCCGCCCGGCCCGGAGGACCCTGCGCGGGGCCGGGCCGGGCCGGGCCGGGCGCCGAGGGGAGGGGAGGCCCAGCTCCGACCCTGCGCGTCCGGGAGCGAATAGGTAGACGGGAGAGGCGAGAACAGCAGCAGCCCGGCCTCGAAGGACCGACGGGGGATCTGTCCATCCCCTTTTTGTTTGATTTTCTTATCAGGACGCGCTGGGGCTTGGCCACCGCCCCCTCTCCCGGAAGCCTTCCCACGGCACCCTCGGCGGAGCAGGCCTGCGGTCCATCAGAAAAGTGACTTACAGAAAAATGTCACTTCCTCTGTGTAGTTGCTTCTGGGCATTTTTATTTATTTGCCTCGTATCTATTTACTTTCCCAACCAGACACTTTTTGACTCCCTCGTTATCGTCGGAAGCAGTTCTTAAAAGCAGAAGAGGAAACCACAATGTCTGTTCCTCCCTCTGTGTCCAGCTCGAACCCGCCCACAGGGCGAAATCCTGGGTGGAACTGCAGGAATGTAGGTCCCAGGAGTTGTCACTGGTGGTGGGACCGTCCGGCCGCCTGGCCACATGTTACCTGTAAACACACTTGGAAGACTGAAACCCAAGAGGAGGGGCAAGACACAGGGTTCCTTAAACAGGCACATGTATCCAGATGTCTGTCATCAATCTCCCCCCACGTGGCTTCCCCAAAGGAAATCCTACTATTCAAATGATTCTGATATCCTGGTGGAATAGCCCGGATCCGTGTTAATGAGGGTCTTCCTTAGGCTCCTGGCCTCTCATTATATTAAAGCAATCGTAGTTTACCCCAGGTGACAAGATGATGTCACTGAATGAATGCCTCTTCCCCAACACAAGTACCCAAGGAGGGTCCTGGAGCCAGTGTATCTTTGAAGTCCCAGTTGAGTGTTTGACTGTCTGGTTCTTCAACTGTGGAACAAGAGTTTCTTACCCTATCTAAAATCTATCCAACATGGAGATAATATTTGCCCAGCTCCTCTGGAAGTCCCTGGCATACTTCCAGGCAGTAGGAAGCACTCAGTGGTCAGTGGCTGGAGGGGATCAGGGCACTGAGCCACCATCAGTCCAAGGTCAGGGTGTCAGAGACAGCCACCTGTTCTACATCCTTGAGAAAGAAGCTTCCTCAGTCTGTTGTTTTGTGAAAACTTTGTCTTCCTAAGAAGGAAAGCAGAGTTTATAGTAAATGGTCTGGCCCAGTTCTAAATTAGTTTACTCAAAATAGGTATAACAATATTGACCCAGTTTTTTGCTACTCCTCTGCTTTGTAACCTTCACTGAATGGAGAGTTGAACTCCTCTTCCTTCTCTGGGTCTTTGTAAACTCACCAAGGACATTCTCTGTCTGAAACCCAACATCTCTTTCTCAGTCTTTATCTGGTGCAGTTTTCTGTGCACATGGCATTTCTGCTGTTTCCTAAAATGCAGTCATCTATCTGTTCGTTTATCTAACGTCACTACCTTTCTAACTTATCCACATTTGTCCTTATCTGGCATGTTCTAACCTCCAACAGTTATATACCCAAAACAATATTGGCCCACTTGTTTTCATTAATATGTACCTTTCTTTTTAGAGAGGCTCAATCATTTTTTTGTATATTTCCGGTCTGATTTTCGGGGATTAACTCTCAAACCTGCAGCCTTAGGGAACTCCCAGCTCATCTGCCATTCCTCTAGGCAACTGATAATCTCTTGAGTTTCATCAGGTTCAGAATGAAACTTCCCAACTGAGCTCCTCCTCCAGTGATCACAGGCAGGGCCAAGAGGCCATCAGGCATCTCAGCTCCAGAGAGAAACCTTGTTGAAGTTCGACTTCTTCCTTCCCTCTCCCCAAGCTTGGCCTTGGCAGGACCCAGCATGGGCTCTGTCCTCAGGGTTCTAAGCTCCAGAGCAGCAGGAATTAAGTGTGGGCATCATCGTGATGGTGGGTTAACTCATTTGGTGCCTTTGCCAAAAAATGCTGAGCTGTCAGAAGTTTACAACACTTTTTAAATTTTTTTAAAAAATAAAAATAGAAGTTTGGAACACTTAGGTAATAATTCAAACTGGGATGGTGTGACTGGATAGGAACAGGTCTAGGAAAGTTGAGAGGAGAAGCTCAAAAGGAATGGACAGTACTGGATGTGGGGACAGAAGAGAACAAGACTTCCAGTGTCGCCGAGGGATTTGGATGTGAGTATCGGCAAAGAAAAAGTGCCCATATCAGAAACATAAAAGTTGGGTAAATTGGTTTGTGTGGGATAAACAATTCTATTTTTGGTCATTCGGTTACATTTAATTAATATTTATTGCTGACTTACTAAATGGGAGAGTGCTCCACAGGAAGCCAGAAATGAGCAAGTCATAGTATTTGCCCTCAAGTGACTTTTGGCTATAAAACTAGCATTAGTGCTATAGGTCTTCCACCTGTATAATGAGCTTTATTGCCCTTGCATTGTGTCATCTATCTTGGCGCAGATGTAAACAGCCTGAGGGCAGGACCATGTCAGATTCTCTTCTGTGGCTCCAGCACCTTTTCCCAGGGACCCAAGACAAGACGGACACTTAATACATCTTTAATGATGGATGGAAACTCCAAACCTTTACGAGTTTGCCAAGGAGAACAGAGGGCTGTGAGCATTAGCAAAGAGGACTGAAAAGAAGCCTTTATATCAGTAACCTCAGATATGCAGATGACATCACCCTTATGGCAGAAAGTGAAAAAGAACTAAAGAGCCTCTTGAAGAAAGTGAAAGAGGAGAGTGAAAAAGTTGGCTTAAAGCTCAACATTCAGAAAATGAAGATCATGGCATCCGGTCCCATCACTTCATGGCAAATAGGTGGGGAAACAGTGGGAACAGTGCTAGACTTTATTTTGGGGGCTCCAAAATCATTGCAGATGGTGATTGCAGCCATGAAATTAAAAGATGCTTACTCCTTGGAGGGAAAGTTATGACAAACCTAGACAGCATATTAAAAAGCAGAGACATTACTTTGTCAACAAAGTTCTGTTTAGTCAAGGCTATGGTTTTTGCAGTAGTCATGTTTGGACGTGAGAGCTGGACTATAAAGAAAGAAAGCTGAGCACCGAAGAATTGATGCTTTTGAACTCTGGTGTCGGAGAAGACTCTTGAGAGTCCCTGGACTGCATGCAGATCCAACCAGTCCATTCTAAAGGAGATCAGTCCTGGGTGTTCGTTGGAAGGACTGATGTTGAAGTTGAAACTCCAATATTTTGGCCACCTGATGTGAAGATCTGACTCGTTTGAAAAGACCCTGATGCTGGGAAAGATTGAGGGCAGGAGGAGAAGGGAACGACAGAGGACGAGATGGTTGGATGGCATCACCGACTTAATGGACATGGGTTTGAGTAGACTCCAGGAGTTGGTAACAGACAGAGAGGCCTGGCATGCTGCAGTTCATGGGGTCACAAAGAGTCAGACACGACTGAGTGACTGAACTGGAACTAGATGAACTCACTATCAGAATTTCAGGAACTTCCCTGGTCATCTGGTGATTAAGACTTGCCTTCCAGTGCAAGGGGTGTGAGTTCAATCCCTGGTCATCCCTGGCTGGAGAGCCAAGGTCCCACATGCCTCCTGGCCAATAAACCAAAGCAGAAGCAACATTGTAACAAATTCAATGAAGAGGGTTTTTTTTTAATGATCCAGATCAAAAAAAAAAATCTTTAAAAAAAAAAGAGTTTCAAAATAAATGCAGATGGAATTTCAGATTTCAGTGCTTCATTTTATCCACACTTTGTTTATTTCTCACCAAAACTCCCAAGTACGTCTCCATTACCTCTTCAGATTCAAGAAAGAATTGGCTGGAAACCCATGAAATCCATCTCTTAGGGACAGACAGGATTAAGCTTTAAAGACACACACACAAATACAGAGTCAATTTCATACAAACCAAATAAAGTAAGCTGAATTCCCCATTTGATCAATATAATTCTCCTGCTTCTAGCTTTGAATGAGGATCAGGACTTCAGGAAACAGATATGCATTATATAATTGTTTAAAGAAAAACAGATAAAACAACACCATAAAGTAGACTGCAATTTAGGGTTAAAATAAATTAGAGGAAAATTAGTGTGCTGTGCGATCTTTTTTTTGATTTTTTACTATAATTTATGTACAATGTTGTGTTAGTTTCAGGTGTACAGTGAAGTGAATCAGTTGTACATATATATATCCACTCCTTTTTAGATTCTTTCTCCACATAGGTCATTACAAAACATTGTGCAGTGTTGCTTGTGCTGTACAGTAGGTTTCTATTAGTTATCTGTTTTATATAGAGTAGTGTGTCGAGCCCAATCTCCCAATTTATCCCTCCCCTTTTCCCTGCCTGGTAACCATAAGGTTATTTTCTACATCCGTGATCCTATGTCTGTTTTATACACAAGTTCATTTGTACCATTTTTTCAGATTCTACGTATAAGTGATTGTCAAATGATATTTGTCCTTCTCTGACTTCACCCTGTATGGTGATCTCTGGGTCCATCCATGTTGCTGTCAATGGCGTTATATTTTATGACTGAGCAGTATTCCTTTGTGTATATGTACCGCATCTTCTTTATGCAGTCCTCCGTCAACAGATATGTTTTGCCAAGGAATACTTCCTGTGGTTATAAACACACAGATCAGAACTTTAATTCTTGAAGCATCCTTCCTTTGAGATGGAAAAATGATCAAACTTCAAAAAAAAATTTTTGTGTTATTAGCAGCAGAGTGGAATTAATTTTAGATAGGAAAAATTTTAACAGGAGCTCCATAACTTTAGAAAAACTAAGAGGATTTTACTGACATTTCCATTTTGAAATCTGCCTTTAGGTGAACGAACATCACACATGAAGCATTTCTGTGTTTCATAATAAAACCTCAGTTAATCAGGGTGCCTCAGGAATAGGACTGTTCTGCTAAATTAAATTTTCATTTTGGGTAAGGATTAACCAGAAAGCCCCTTTAGCTGGAACATAAGTTGAAATTAAAAGAAAAATATATTGCAAGTTTATATCTCATCTTTAAAATGCACTATAGTAAATGAAGGGGCTTCCTGGTGGCTCAGATGGTAAAGAATCCACCTGCAAAGCAGGAGACGGAGTTAGCGACTCAGTAACTGAACAACAAATTTGGAAATAGTGTTTTTAAAATGTAATATATGTTTAGCTATTTATATTGCTTAAGTTATTTTTGACGCTGTAGTTGCTCATTCATTGTATTCTTACCACCTGCCAAGTCCTTTGTCTGATCCTCACAACCCACTGAGGGAAGCCCAGTGGATGCACGTCTAAGGCAGTGCCGTGGGAGGCCATTCAGGGCCCTCCTCACATGGCCCCCTTTGAGACCGAGGCTTGCTTTCACCCAGGAGTCACTGTGGTGGGTCCCTGACCAGCGTGCTCTCTCCACCTACCATCTGAGAAAACTCCCCTCTTGCACAGACATTATTACCTGCTATTTTTCAAGTACATGCAGATGCCATCATGAGGAAGAAAGCACAAGTTTTGTGATATTACTGAATTCACTGTAGCTTTTAGTCCCATAGTTGGCTAATCATATTTAAACTACTGTCATTAACACTTGATGATATTTGAAAAGAAATATGTTTATGTTTAAAGGGATCCTCCCACTCAAAGTTTTGGAGTCACTGTTCTAATCTGTAACAGAAAGACAGTTCTGACTCAGCCGAAGCTCTGTGGACAGGGACTCAGGAGAGAGTCTGTCATTTGCTTCCTGCTCACAGCCCTTCATCCTCTGAGGGGTCCCTTCAACTGGATTCACACCCAGGGTTCTTTGCTCTGTTCTTCTTGGCCTCTGCTTCTCTATCTTGCTCTCTTCTTCTGCCTATGTTTTATTTTTAAATTAATTTTTATTGGAGTATAATTGCTTTACAATGTTGTGTTAGTTTCTGCTGTTCAGCAAAGTGAATCGGTTATACATATGCAGGTATCACTTTTTTTTTTTCATTTCCTTCCCGTTTAGGTCACCACAGAGCAGTGAGCAGAGTTCCCTGTGTTATACAGTAGGTTCTCATTCGTTCAGTTGCCAAGTCATATCCGACTTTTGCCACCCCATGGACTATAGCCTGCCAGGCTCCTCTGTCCATGGGATTTCCCAGGCAAGAATACTGGCATAGGTTGCCATTTTCTTCTCCGGGGGATCTTCCAGACCCAGGGATCGAATCTGGGTCTCCTGCATTGCAGGTAGTCTGCTCCTTTGAAGGTGGATTCTTTACTGACCGAGCCACCAGGGAAATCACTAGGGTCTCATTAGTTATCTATTTTACACATAGTATTAATACTGTATACACGTTAATCCCAGTCTCCCAATTCATCCCACTCCTCCTGCATTTTTAATTATTTTCAGGTGGGCCTTCCCTCCTCACCTTGATCAGCACTTGCTGTATTCTTTAATCCTTTCCTGTAATCACCATCTACCACTCTCCCTATCAGATTTGAGGAACTTACCCCAATGCAGAGATGGAGGGTCAGACTAGAGAAGATGCAACACGGGTGCATACTATCCGTGAAGGCAGGCTGCGCTGAGGGTAGCAGACACAGCTGACATCCACTCACATCCAGGAAAGCGCCCTTTCCCTGCCCGTGGACCCTGCTTCTGCAGCCAGCGGCACGGTGCTCCAGGCTCGCTCTGGCTCAGAGTCTGTTCTCTCCAAGTGAAGGTTAGAGGTACTAGGACAGGACACCTCCCGGAGTCCTCCAGACACTGACTGATGGAAACTGTCTGCCAAACAGACCAGCTCCATCTTCCCTTGGGTGGGGTAGCCAGAGTGTGTGATCCACTGGCTCACAGGTTCCCAGTGCGATGACCCTCCAGGTGTCCGCAGTAGTAACTTGCTTCATAAAAAGCCTTCTGTCATCCCTTCGTCCTGCTGCCCCCCTGATAATGTCTCCTGGGCTCCCTTCCCAAATAGCCTTGGGCTGTAATCCCAATCTCAGACATTGCTTATGGGGAATTCCAAGTTAAGTCCTTTGTCCCTAATAAAGGGAAGTCCTTTGCCCTCTTACCTTTTAAACAATCTGTTTCTAAATTTTAAAAAAAAGGGTATTTGGCTGTCATCTAGTACTGCTTAGATATATATTAATTATTCCATTACCTGGATTGACACTTATACAGTTGTGACCAAACAAGCCACTTAACTTCATGCCTCAGCTCCCTTATTATATTGTATTGGTTTGGCCAAAAAGTTAATTCAGGTTTTTCCGTAAGATGTTATGGAATAAGGGTCCGAACTGGTAAGGTGTTGTGGAATAAGGGTCTGAACTGGAGAAGTGATTCTCAAAGTGCAGAATTCCCCTGCTGTACTTTAAAAATTCTCCAGATCTCCAGACAAAACTGAAATGTGAATACAAAAAGGTGCCCTCAGAGTCATTCAAATTAAATGACAGAAATATTAGGAGAAGAACTGACAGAGGAAGAACTCGCTGGCTGTTGGGCGCTGGGGGTTGATTATGAGTCTCTCGTGTTTCTGCTCATCCTGCAACCAGAGGCTCTGACCACCTTTATTCCAGACTGTCCTTTCAAAGGTGTTGTGTGGCAAAGAGCCTTGGGAACCACAGGTAGTATCTTCTAACAGGCCAGTGGACAGGTCTATTTACTGTCTGATATAACAAGGACTATGCTTCCCTCCAGGGCAGTGGGTGAACAGATTTGATGGCTTGCTGCCCATAGTAAGAAGCTCAAGTTCCCTGAACTCTAGGTTTTTCAGTGCAGATATAAGCCCACACCTCTTGCTATCTGGGAGCACTAAACCCTTCGTCTCTGACCCAAGAATCTTGTATCTTCTGGAGGCATTCTTGAGTCTATGCAAGGTAACTTTTTACCTCACAGGTCAGGTAAAGTCTCAAACTCTTTGCAGTACTTAACTTTTGGGAAGAAAAAAAAAAATGCTGCTGAATCCTGTACTATTGGTGTTAGTAATGAGATTCAGGCTGGATCGTAGAGGGTTTGTACCATAAGGTGACTATCACTGTCCGAGGACAGGGTCTAAAGTTCTGAAGCCATCGGCTTAAAGAGTGAGACAAGTAAAATCTTTGTATTGCGAATAGGCAAGTGTATGGATGTTGGTGGCTTCTCCATTTCTATGGTTTTGTATGTGTTCTTGCAGCAAACAAGAAGCTACTTATCATTTTATTAAACACTCACCACTGACATTTTAGGAGAAGGAAGCTGTAACTGCTTAGAACACCACTAACACACCACAGATAACCTTATACAAATGTGGCAGTGTCTGTGTAATGAGTAACAGTAGTGGTGGGAAACTGCTCACATAAAAGTTATTGCCAATGTATGTGCAAGTGTTTGTATAACAGGCCCTGGTTGTTACCAAGAAAGCAACTTTGTTTTTTAGGTGTTGGATAGCATCATACAAATTGACAGCTTTTATTAAAGGATTGTCTTCCCACTGTGAGCTTCTCAGGTGTTTATGGTGATAAATGTGGTGAATTGCAGAATTTTGTCTTCATACTGAAGTCACGGGTTACATGGAGAGGCACCATTACTGTTATGTAACAGGAGTATCTTTAGCTAAAATCCTCAAACCTAGCAGGCCTATGCTGTTTGCACATCTTGCTGATATTTTTAAAGAACTAAATTTGGCAACTGAGGGCCCCCTATGCTAGCATGCCTTAAATTACAGTTACAATGTCAGGACTGAAACTGAGAGCTTATGTTTGGACTCAGCATGCAAAACAAAGCAGATCATGGTATTTAGAAACTTCAAATGACCATCTGACAAAGAACTCTGCATTTCTGTCTGAATTTTTTCAAATTAATATAGTTTTATATTGTTCAAGGTTACATTTGAAAAGTATTCCCTTCCCAGTGATCCTTAACATGAGCTCAAGTGTTTGATCAGTTCAGTTCAGTTCATTTCAGTCGCTCAGTCGTGTCCGATTCTTTGCGACCCCATGAATCGCAGCATGCCAGGCTTCCCTGTCCATCACCATCTCCCGGAGTTCACTCAGACTCAGGTCCATCGAGTCCGTGATGCCATCCAGCCATCTCATCCTCTGTCGTCCCCTTCTCCTCCTGCCCCCAATCCCTCCCAGCATCACAGTCTTTTCCAATGAGTCAACTCTTCGCATGAGGTGGCCAAAGGACTGGAGCTTCAGCTTCAGCATCATTCCTTCCAAAGAAATCCCAGGGTTGATCTCCTTCAGAATGGACTGGTTGGATCTCCTTGCAGTCCAAGGGACTCTCAAGAGTCTTCTCCAACACCACAGTTCAAAACCATCAATTCTTCGGCACTCAGCCTCCTTCACAGTCCAACTCTCACATCCATACATGACCACAGGAAAAACCATAGCCTTGACTAAACGGACCTTAGTCGGCAAAGTAATCTCTCTGCTTTTGAATATACTGTCTAGGTTGGTCATAACTTTTCTTCCAAGGAGTAAGCGTCTTTTAATTTCATGGCTGCAATCACCATCTGCAGTGATTTTGAAGCCCCCCAAAATAAAGTCTGACACTGTTTCTACTGTTTCCCCATCTATTTCCCATGAAGTGATGGGACCAGATGCCATGATCTTCGTTTTCTGAATGTTGAGCTTTAAGCCAACTTTTTCACTCTCCTCTTTCACTTTCATCAAGAAGCTTTTTAGTTCCTCTTCACTTTCTGCCATAAGGGTGGTGTCATCTGCATATCTGAGGTGATTGATATTTCTCCCGGCAATCTTGATTCCAGCTTGTGTTTCTTCCAGTCCAGGATTTCTCATGATGTACTCTGCATAGGAGTTAAATAAGCAAGGTGACAGTATACAGCTTTGATGTACTCTTTTTCCTATTTGGAACCAGTCTCTTGTTCCATGTCCATTTCTAACTGTTGCTTCCTGACCTGCATACAGATTTCTCAAGAGGCAGGTCAGGTGGGCTAGTATTCCCATCTCTTGAAGAATTTTCCACAGTTTATTGTGATCCACACAGTCAAAGGTGTTGGCATAGTCAATAAAACAGAAATAGATGTTTTTCTAGAACTCTCTTGCTTTTTCCATGATCCACCAGATGTTGGCAATTTGATCTCTGGTTCCTCTGCCTTTTCTAAAACCAGCTTGAACACCAGGCAGTTCACGGTTCACGTATTGCTGAAGCCTGGCTTGGAGAATTTTGAGCATTACTTTACTAGCATGTGAGATGAACGCAAATGTGCAGTAGTTTGAGCATTCTTCGGCATTGCCTTTCTTTGGGATTGGAATGAAAACTGACCTCTTCCAGTCCTGTGGCCACTGCTGAGTTTTCCAAATTTGCTGGCATATTGAGTGCAGCACTTTCACAGCATCATCTTTCAGGATTTGAAACAGCTCAACTGGAATTCCATCACCTCCACTAGCTTTGTTCGTAGTGATGCTTTCTAAGGCCCACTTGACTTCACATTCCAGGATGTCTGGCTCTAGATTAGTGATCACACCATCATGATTATCTGGGTCGTGAAGATCTTTTTTGTACAGTTCTTCTGTGTATTCTTCCCACCTCTTCCTAATATCTTCTGCTTCTGTTAGGTCCATACCATTTCTGTCCTTTATCGAGCCCATCTTTGCATGAAATGTTCCCTTGGTATCTCTAATTTTCTTGAAGAGATCTCTAGTCTTTCCCATTCTGTTGTTTTCCTCTATTTCTTTGCATTGATCACTGAGGAAGGCTTTCTTATCTCTTCTTGCTATTCTTTGGAACTCTGCATTCAGATGCTTATATCTTTCCTTTTCTCCTTTGCTTTTCGCCTGTCTTCTTTTCGCAGCTATTTGTTAGGCCTCCCCAGACAGCCATTTTGCTTTTTTGCATTTCTTTTCCATGGGGATGGTCTTGATCCCTGTCCCCTGTACAATGTCACGAACCTCATTCCATAGTTCATCAGGCACTCTATCTATCAGATCTAGGCCCTTAAATCTATTTCTCACTTCCACTGTATAATCATAAGGGATTTGATTTAGGTCATACCTGAATGGTCTAGCGGTTTTCCCTACTTTCTTCCATTTGAGTCTGAATTTGGTAATAAGGAGTTCATGATCTGAGCCACAGTCAGCTCCTGGTCTTGTTTTTGTTGACTGTATAGAGCTTCTCCATCTTTGGCTGCAAAGAATATAATCAATCTGATTTCGATGTTGCCCATCTGGTGATGTCCATGTGTAGAGTCTTGATCTTGTAGTGTTTGATCAACCACCATCAAATTAAACAACTATCAGTTAAGAACTAACAGCACTTCTCTGATATTGTTAGATAAAAATTGCCTTACTATTTCTCCATCAAGTTTCTGAATTGCTTTAATGGCTATGTATCCTCACTTGCTAAAAAGTTGTGTTTAAAATGTTTACCATTTGGAACTACCTGTCTTTGTGAATTATTATCATTTGAATTCTGTTCAGCTATACTGAAAGGGCATTCTGCCTCTGAGACCCAAAAGTCCTAATCCTAAACTCTGTATTCACACTATAGATCTCAGTGATTGATTTTATGAGTCAGTGTTATGGATTTGAATGTGTAAGTGTCTGACTCTGCAACCCCATGGACTGACTGTAGCGTGCCAGGCTTCCCTGTCCTTCACCATTTCCTGGAGTTTGCTCAGATTCATGTGTCTTGAGTCGGTGATGCCATCCAACCATCTTATCCTCTGTCATCCCCTTCTTCTTTTGTCTTCAATCTTTCCCAGCATCAGCGTCTTTTCCAATGTATAAATAAACTCATGTTAACAAAATACCGTATTTTTTGTTTAACATATTAGAGTTTACTTAAGATTTTATCTTTGTAAGATACTTGTGGGGGAAAATATTTTGAAATCCTTAGACTAATTGAGTTTTTAAAAATTTATTTATTTTTGATTGAAGAATAATTGCTTTACAATGTTGTGTTGGTTTCTGTGGCTTCCCAGGTGTCTGTGGTAAAGAATTCACCTGCCAAGCAGGAGATGCAAAAAACTCAGTTTCAATCCTTGGGTCGGGAAGATTCCCTGGAAGAGAAAATGGCAACCCACTCTAGTATTCTTGCCTAGGAAATCCCATGGACAGAGGAGCTTGGCAGGCTACAGTTCAAACGGTCGCAAAGAGTTGGACATAACTGGGCATGAACACAATTGATTTTTAATTGATTTTTCCTCAATTCTAAAGACTCTGTTCCTCTAATTTGAACTTGAACCTCTCAATTTTCCAAAATTATTAAACCAGAAGACAGAAATGTTACCCATATGGACATATATACCAAAGACACACACAAACTCGTCTCACTGTCCCAGCTTTGCTTTCCCTAGTGGGTCTAGTTGCGTTATTCCGTCACTGTCTGAATCAGACCTGCCAACTTTTCTGATTATTCACTTTGTATGAGTAAGTCCCCATGCCTCTTCCCTCAAGCTGCTTTTGCTCTAATTCTCTGATTGTCTACTTCTACCGAAGGGTGGGTAGAATATGAACAACAACAGCAACAAAAAGGAAAGCAGGTTATTTGGGGGTGGTTTGTTAACTGATAAAAAGCTTTTAGTGCAGTAAATTATTAGAATTATTAAGTGGAACAATAGTTGAGTCTTCTGTGCTGCCCTATGAAATATCTGTCGGATGGATTCTGGGCAAACCTTGTATCACACAATTGAAATTTTTGTATCTCCGATCAGGCTGCTGTGCCCCAGGGTACGTATCAGTTATCTCTTGTTGTGTGACAAATTACCCCCAAACGTAACACTTGGAGTGACATGCACAGGTGAAATCACACTTTCTGTGGATGAGCACCTGGAATGGTTTCCTGGGTGCATCTGAGCCAGGTCTCTCCCGGGGGCATGGTCATGCAGCCATCCAGGGCTGTGGTCTCATCTGATGGGGTACAAGGTTCAGTCTCCCAGTTTCCATATTGACCAGCATGGTTGGCGGCATTCAGCCACACAGGCTGTTGAGTTGAGAGCTCTAACTCCTCACTGGCTATTGGCTGGAAGCCTCCCTCGGTTCCTTCCCACATGGACTTCCTCTTGGTCAGCTCACATCATGGCCAGTGACTCCCCTCAGCATGGACAGAAGGACCATGCAGAAGTGCATCCCCCAGACAGAGACAGCAGCCTTTTTGTAACCTAATCTTGAACATGACATCAGGCTTCCCATATTCTCTCTCTCTCTCTCTCTCTCTCTCTCTCTTTTTTTTTTTTGATGTGGACCATTTTTTAAAGTCCTTATTGAATTTGTTACATATTGCTTCTGTTTTGTGTTTTGGTGTTTTGGCCATGAGGCAAGTGGGATCTTAACTCCCCAACCAGGGATTGAACCTGCATGCCCTGCAACGGAAGGTAAAATCTGAACCACTGGACTACCAGCAAAGTCCCACCCCATATTCTCTTTATTAGGAGCAAGGGACTAGGTCCATTGCCCCCTCAAGAGGAGGCTATTACAAGGGCTTTAACACCAGGAGGTAAATGTCACTGAGGTACTTCCAGAGACTGCCTCCTGCAAGGTAAGATGCAGAATCCTTGGGCTTTTCTGATGGTCCCCACTCTCCAAGCAAATCCAGGTCCTACCTGCAGACAGCAACCTGGGCGAGGCCACATTGCACAGTAAGTTGTCTGTGTGGCTGACACTACTCTGTTCAGAAGAGAAAAGGAAACAATGGCTTCCTGTCTTCATCTTGCCAGAACTTTGTAACTGCCTGAGTCAGAACATGGGTATGGAGGAGGACAACCTCTCCCAGCATCACAGATGCCAAGATCCTTTCAAGATGCTCCCCTCCCCCTCACCAGCTGGAGACAGCAAGCCTAACATCTCCCTGTGGAAACGGCAGGGCACGCGGTACCAGAGGGCCTATTCTGCTCTGTAATCGGATCTTGTCCCCACCTGTCAGAATGTTACCATGCCTCACTGCATACAAAGTGACTTTTTAAAGTTAAAAGAATTCCTGTGCCAAATCGAGGTTGACGTACCGCAGTTCTGCGGCACCTGAGCCTGTGCTGTCCCGCCCGGCTGCATGGCAGTTTCCAGAGCTTGCTAATCGGTGTATGCCCAGGTTTTGGGATCAGGCTTGCTCCAGCACCACAGAAGGTAGCATCTGACAGTGCTGAGACCTCTGTGCACCCGTTTCCTGCCTCATCCCTTAGCAGAAACTGCACTGAGAGCCACCTGGGTGAAGCTCGGTTACCTGTCAGCTGCCACTGCTAAAATAGCATCTGTGTGATGCAGTTAATGGCTTCCCTGGTGGCTTGGCAGAAAAGAATCTGCCTATGAGGAGACACAGGTTTGATCCCTGGGTCAGGAAGATCCCCTGGAGGAGGGCATAGCAACCCACTCCAGTATTCCTGCCTGGGGAGTCTAATGGACAGAGGAGCCTGGCAGGCTACAGTCCATGACGTCACAAAAGGTCAGACACGACCGAAGCAACTGAGCACGCACCCACATGCAGTTAAATAAAGCCCTGGATACATGTGTGGAAACCGTGTATCAACATGGAAGAACCTGTGTGATGAGTTCACTCATATCCTGAGATGCAGAGCAGATGAGAGGAGATGAGAGTCTCAATTTGGGGACCATGTGGGTGTCACTCCTCTGAACACTCCTGGAGCATGACATCAAAATGAGCGAGGAACACCCTGGTTTCCATCAATTCGCATTAAAACTCAAAGCCTATATGGTTCCAGATGGCCCAAGAGCAGATCTATTTTTCTCAAAGTTCCATTGGAATTGCAGTCTTTACCAGCCCATCTGGAACCCACTGCTGGGGCATTGGGGTCCTGCAGGACTGGCTGGCGATCACAGTGGCCAGAGCAACTGGATCCCCTGAGGTTTCAGCTGCTCCACCTCTCAATGCAGAGTGAAGGGACGGGGCAGGGAGGAGGGAGGGAGGAGGGGGGAGGTGTCAGGTCAGCAGCTATTTTAAGGCTTGTACATGAACTAAAGAGCGGCATGTATTTTTAGCCCAAATTTATAAATGTTTATTACCCTCAACCCAAGACAGATGATGGGAGGAAGTTGGTGTTTCCTTCTCTTACATCTTAAGCCTTCTTTTTAAGTCTTTAGAAGTCACTCTTGACCTAGAATGTAGGGGGTTCTGAAATATAGTAATCAGCTCTTTATCATGCAAATGGTTGGCAGCATATTCTCCATCAGACCCTCAAGATGAAGCATCAGAGATTTAGAATTCTTCTCCAGGCAGTTCTTCAAACAGGCGGTGATTTTTGACTTGTAAACTTCACCAGTGCTTTAGAGACACCCAGCTCTTCTGTTCCTGAGTTGTAGACTCGGGGGGTGTATCTTTCGCTTTGAATGAAGGCTGGCCAACACAAGCCCAAGAAAGAAGCCCAGAGTTAAACCAAGGAGAGAAATGAAAAGCAGATCGGTGACAAAGGGAGCCAGGTGGTCTGAGAGGCAGGCAGAGTGTGGACAGGCTTCTCGCATCTGGGTGCCCAGAATCATTCCTAAGTGTCTCCATTTGCCATATTCAGATTGCAAAATGTTATAATAAATAAACAATAAAAGCACAGAAGTTTTGCATTTAATGCAGTTGCACTCCTCTTAACTGTGATGTGTTAAACTTCAAATTTTCGGGATTAACAAAATAAAGAATTGTTTAAAACTGACACCTCCGATTTGAATCATTTTTAGGGTGGCAGCTATTACATGCTTGCATATGTTGTTTTCTTCCCCACCAAATGTCTTCCACTCTATTTCTAAAGACTTGGAAATATATCTCTGGCTTTTTGACAGAAATGAATGAATAAATTGTTGTTATTTAGTCACTAAGTTGCGTCCAACTCTGTAATTGAGTTAGACTGTTCTGTGGTTGAGTTATACTGTTTGAGCAGCACAAAAATTTTCAAAGTCTATTATTTTTCTTTTTTTCAAAATTAACTGTGAAAAGTTAACTGTAAAAGTATCATATGGGTGTTGGCTTTTCAGTTTGTTTTGTGAGTATGTTTTTGTTTGTTTTGGCTGAATCACTTAGTGGCTGGTGGAATTTTAGTTCCCCCAACCAGAGATCGAACCCAGGCCCTCAGCAGTGAGAGAGCAGAGTCCTAACCACTGGACCACCAGGGAATTCCCTGGCTTTCCAGTTGACTGCTGGTGATGCTTTGTCGTAAAAAGTCCAGCTGTGATGTCTTCCTGTCTTGACTTACATGCTTGTGATTTAATTTTTTACTGCATTTGAAATGAGCCAGTTCGTGAGCTAATCGAAAACTACAGCAGGGCATTTTCTGCCAAGCAAGAACTCCAATTAAGACAGGAAGCTTGGTTCCCAGCCAAGCTAGGGAGGGCACGACCACATTGGGCTTTGGGCTCAAAGTGAGAAGTGCGGGTTGGACCTTGAGCGTGAGACACTACCAAAGGAAATGGACAGAACTTTGAGGCAGGGAGAACAGGCATCATGGCTCAAATTCTTGCCTCTGTGACCCCAGACACATATCTTTACACCTCTGTTTATTTACAACCAAGAATAATGGACACATTGTCCTAAGGCTTAGTGTGAGTGTAAGGTCTGTGGGAGCTTGGGACGCACATGTGCCTGTGGTGCTGTGCTCTCAGTCAGTGTTAATTTCCCTTCTCCTTTTTGCTGGGCTGTGATAACATTCGAGGTCTCATGTATTTAATGAATCTACACGCTGAGAGGGTTCGTAAAGAGTTTGTGGATATCTGAGATGCCTGAACATTTACTGTGCTTCTCAAATAATCAGGCTGCATATTTATATAACAAGAGACTGGCCGACAGTTTCAGAGCATCAGCCAGGGCTTGAGGCACTGGAGGGGTTGTTTACACAACAGTCTTTCAGAGAGAAACAAACCTCAAGATTGGGGGAGGCCCCGCCCCCCATGTCTGGTCAGTAACTGGAGAGGCAGGTTTTGACCAGTGACCTGGTTCTAAGCATTGCACCTCCCTGGCTCTGCAGGTTTATCTGGTCTGAGTAGAGTGTGAATGTCCCTGTCCCGTCAAGGCTTCTGCATCCTAAATACACAGGCAGCTCCTGCTGAGTCAGTTGTATTGCCCAGGTTCAAAGACCCTAATTCACTATGACTCCATCTCAGCTCTTTTCAGCCTTCCTGCATGATGACAATGCTACAGTGACATTGGCAAGCATGTGATGCAAAATGAAACGAAATGTTCCTGGAAGCTAGATCTAGCTTCCTCTCATCTCCCCTCTAGGAAGCCCCCAGCCCTTAGGAGGGAGTCCAGAAAACACCCTCCTTCAAGACTCACCCCTGACACTCTCTGCCGACCATCTCACCAGCTCATGTCCAATCCCTTCCACTCACTGAATTCTTCCACAGATGGAGGCTGTAGGGTGTCACAGTGGGTCATTTCATGTGCAAGGGTGTTCCTTTTCCATGTGATCGTGTAAGGACCACTGTCATTTCTTTAGGGCTTTGAAATGTCAAGTCGCCATATACATCTATTTTACTTTTGTTGACATCTGACTGACTGAAAATTGCCACTGAATCTTGTTCAGACAGTTGAACCCTGCATCTCATTGTTTCTGGCCCCCAAGAGACCATCAGGAAATGGCACAAATCCGATGGTTGGAGAGTAAATTCCTGGGCATCTGTCTTCCGCTTTGTTAGGAATCTGCCCCAAATTCCATGCATAGAAAAAACTAAAATCTATGTCCAAAATTTCCAATGCACATGAGCACAGGAAAAAGTGGTCGGGTTGGGGAGGGGAGAGGTGTTGGCTGATGACGAGATGGACATTCCTCAGAGACGAAGGTGCTGTCTATTCAATAAATGCCGGATGCCTGAGGTTATTCAATGCAGGAAGCAACAACTGGGGTGTGGAGGGAGGAGGGTCATCGGCTAAATGAAAATTTAGTTTAGAGTTAACACTGCCCTTTAGGTGACCTAAAGCTCTTTGGGATCAAAATACTGCCAGGCTGTGTTGGAATTTCACTATCACCACTCCCTGGGTTCCCAGCCCATCGCCTGTATTACCTGGAGGGTGTGGAGGGACCAAGCATCCACCACTCCCCAAACAGAGCCTCCTGAGTCAGGGCTCCCACACTTGAGAGGACAGGAGGATCTCTTAGTGGGGGCGGCGGCGGGGAGGTGCTTCATAAAGCACAGAGTGCCTGGACCACCTCCAGAGTGTCAGAGTCAAAACTCGAGGGTGGGCCTGGGGAGAAGCATCTCTAACATTTCCATGTGGTGCTGACACTGCTGGTCCATGGACCACACTTTTGAGAATCACTGGTGTATATGATATGAGCTGTGAATTGTTCCTAATTTATATAAATCCTGTGGAGCTCAATTAAAGGTGGGAATGGAGCTGGTTTGGGATTCAGCTGAGTCCCAGCTCCACCAATTACCAGCTGCGTGAACCCAGAGAAATCCCAAAACCAGCATCCTTCCCTGCAGGATGATGCTACAGTGACATTGGCAAGCATGTGATGCAAAATGAAATGAAACATTCCGAGAAGCTAGATCTAGCTTCCTCTCATCTCCACTCCAGGAAGACCCCAGCCCTCAGGAGGGAGTCCAGAAAACACCCTGGTGAGCAGACCTTGAATGAAGCATCCCCAAGACAATTTCCTCTCACAGTTATTCCCAACAAAGAACACGGACCAGGCTAATGATGAGTCAACTGCTGTGACTAAGACCAGAGGCTTGGGAACATGGCTGAGCCCCTCCCAGTGGTCCTGTGAGTTCAGTCACTCCATGTCCCATCTGGTTCAACACTAATCACTCAAGGTTTCTTTTTAAAAATATTATTCAAATTCTTACCTATCTTTATTCAAAACTCAAGTGGCATATTCATAGCAACATTATTTACAAAAACCACGAGAAGAAGCAACCCAAGGGGTCCAACAGCAGGTGCATGAACAAACAAAATGCTGCCTTAAAGACACTGGAGTATGAACTTCCCTGGCAGTTCAATTGGTAAGACTTTACCTTCCAATGCTAGGGGTTCAGGTTCAATTGCTGGTCGGGGGCTAGGACTTCACATGCCTTGCGGTCAAAAAAACCAAAGTATAAAACAGAAACAATATTGTAACACACTTAATAAAGTTTGTAAAATTCAACAAAGATTGTAAAAATGGTCCACATTTAAAAAAAAAAAAGACAGTGGAGTATTAGCCTTTAAAAGGAAGGACATTGTGCCACATTCTACAACATGGATGAACCTGTCCTCAAAGAAGCCACTCGCAAAAAGACAAATACCGTATGATTCTCCTTACATGAGGTGCTTAGAGGAGTCAGGTTCATAGAGTCAGAAAGTAGATGGCGGGGGCCAGGGGCAGGGAGGGGGGTGAGCAGTAAGTGTTTAATGGGCAGAGTTTAGTTTGGGAAGATGAGAAAGTTCTGGAAGCGGATGGTGGTAAAAGTTGCAGGACAATGTGAATGTTCTTACTGAGACTTAACTGTACACTCAAAGATAGTTAGAACTGTAAATTTCCTGCTATTTATATTTTGAAAGTATGAAAGTATGTTAGTTGCTCAGTCGTGTCCAGCTCTTTGCAACCTCATGGATTGTAGCCCACCAGGCTCCTCTGTCCATGGGATTTCCCAGGTAAGAATACTGGAGTGGGTAGCCATTCCCCTTTCCAGGGGATATTCCTGATCCAGGGATTAAACCCCAGTCCCATGCATTGCAGGCAGATTCTTTACTATTTGAGCTACCAGGGAAGACCCTATGTATATTTTACTGCAATTGAAAAAAAACAAACATACAATTCAGTGAGTTCAGCTCACGATTGGGTGTTTCACTAGGTAATTTCTGAGGACAGGAGAAGTCTGGCTCCATCACCTTCTAAGTTCCATCTTCAACAGGAGAGTTAATCCATTGAGAGGTCTGGAGGCAGTCTGCACCCCCTTGAAATCCATTCTACCGGCAAATAGCCGAAGGAAATAACTTACATGAGGGAACAATAATAATCTGATGAATCAGATAGGCTTATAACACAGGTGTGTCACACAAGAGCCCAGAAATGGAAGGAAGCCATTGAGAGGTGGTAGGAATGAAATCTTTTATTTCCCTGTACAGCTCAGCTACACTTTACTTACATCCATCGGCCAATTCTATTCCCTATAGTTGAATCTCTTGGGGAGTCTTTGAACATTCTAGAAAATGACTTTTACTGATAAATTCATTTTGCAAAAGCAGTGGAAGAAGGGTCTATGGCCAATTCTATAGCTCGTTCAAAGATAGCCTTAAGCCCTTAGAGAATTGCACAGGTGGGACAAGGCGCTGGATCGGGTGGTGGTGGTGGGGACAGTTATGAGTATGTACGTGCCTGATGCTATTCATAGACTTTTCCCCTGAGTCCCTCACAACTTCCTGTATTGGCATTATGCATATATTATAACTGAATAAGTGAAGACTCAGAAAAGTTTAAGCAAGCTAAATCAGATCCTAAAGCTGGTAAGTAGATGAAGTAGAACTTGAAATTCTATCCTTTGCATTTTCATTACCACGAATGAAAAACAAACCAACGACCGATCTTCTGTTTCCCTTTATAATCTCTGATGTATTTATTCCTTTAAAGTCAGGAAGAATCAAGAATGTTTACTAACACTTTTCCTAGTCCCTGTTGTACTTGACGTCTCAGTGCAATAAGAAAGATAAAAAAATAAGGATTTAAAAGTACCACACTTGAGGTCTTCTAGTATTTTCCAATGAGAGAATTGTATAAAAGTCAATTAGCTTGGTTTATTCAGTTTAATGGCACTTAAGACATAATGATTTTGCTTTTCTTTTTAATTTTTATTTGACTGCACCAGGTCTTAGGTGAAACATGCAAACTCTTAGTTGTGGCGTGTGGAATCTAGTTCCCAGACCAGGGATCAAACCTGGGGCCCCTGTATTGGGAGCTTGGAGTCTTAACAACTAGACCATCAGGAAGTCCCAAGACCAAGTGGTTGTCGCGAGGAAAGATTCTGGCCCACAGGTGGTTTGTGCTTGAACATCACTGCAAAGGAAATCCAATGACTCAGAGAGCTACTTGTAAAATGTGCATGCATGCTAAGTCACTTCGGCTGTGTCCAGCTCTCTGCAAACCTATGGACTGTAGCCTGCCAAGCTCCTCTGTCCATGTGATTCACAAAACTAATCAAAACAAAAAGTCTAAAGGATATGGGCTGTCACAACATTCATGTATCAACCATCTATTTTGTCAAATACATATCACAAATGAATTCTTTGCATGAGCCCTGGAAGTTAGGCATTTTATTCACATTTTATATGTTAGAAAACTAAGACCTGGCCAAGTTCTATTTGCTAGACCCCAGAGAAAGCTCAGCTCTCGTGGTGCCTTGGCATAAGGGTCCTGGGCTGGATGGTGGGCGGGCTCATCATCCACAGGTCCCCAGGGCGGGTGACCAGAATTGCCTCTCCTATCTGTGTGGCCTGGCCTTTCCACCCCACAGCTGCCCCGGTGGCTCCCAGCCCCTACGCCTCCCCAGGTGACCCTTATCTGGGTCTCCTATTTTTCCATCCAGTTTGTGGAGGCAAACTTGAGACCTTAACCTTCCTAGGCCTTTGCTTTTGAGTCTCAAGAATCTTTTCTTAACCAAAAGCTGACACTTGTAAATCAGCAACTCTGGCTTTCAAAGTGATCACTTCTGATGTCAGCTTCCAGAACTTCTTTTAGAAATCAAAAAATTATGTCGGCTGTTTCTTGCTCTTTCCATTCCTGCTACAGCCATCTTCAATTCTAATTTGCCTCTTAGCAATCTGAACAGCACTAAATGAAACTTGGAGAAACGCACATATAAAGAACTTTAAGAAAGAAAAACGCAAAGATTAATATTTCACAGTATTATCTTCCAGCACACGTAGCAAGATTTTTTCCCCTAGAATGAAATATGTTAAAGTTTATTTTCTCCTGCTCACAGTATTCAAGGTACCAGGCTATACAAGGGGAATGAACCAGACCCAACTTCTCTGTTGGTCCTTCTAGAGCTTGTATTCTAGTTGGAGCCATAGACCAAGAGCTAGTTAATAAATAATAGCTTAATGACAGTTACGAAGCATGCTTCCTAGAAGACTCACAGAATGCAGCCGGTGTGAGATATGGGCAGGGGGAGAGGGAGAAGAGGCTTTACCATATCTTCTGGATTTTTTTTTCCTGGATTTTCAGTGAGGAAACTGAGGTCTCTGAGAAGAGCGGAGTCAGGATGGAGAGAAGGGCAAAGGGAGAATTTCTTGTCAGCCAACACTTGTGTCGCTTGATTTTAAATGACTGAATAGTGTTTCTCTCTTCTACTGGGGGCTTCCCCAGTGGCTTGAATGGTAAAGAATCTGCCTGCGATGCAGGAGACCTGGGTTCAATCCCTGGGTTGGGAAGATTCCCTGGAGAAACGAATGGCTACCCACTCCAGCATTCTCACCTGGGGAATTCCAGGAACAGAGGAACCTGGTCCAGGGAGTCACAAAGAGTTGGACATGACTGAACAACTAACACTTTCACACAGAATTTATTGTACAATTAAAAAAAATTTTTTTGATGTAGACCATTTTTCAAGTCTTCATTGACTTTGTTATAGTATTGCTTCTGTTTTTTGTTTTCTTTTTTTGGCCCCAAGGCATGTGGGATCTTAACTCCCCACCCTAGGATGGAACCCATGCACCCTGCTTTGAAAGGTGAAGTCTTAATCACTGGACGACCAGGAAAGTCCCTATTGTTGCAAGTTTGAATCATTTCCTTGTCACCCTTCTATTACCAACATTGTTCCAAAGTAGGCGAATATCTGAGTACATATATATTTAATTCCTCAGGATAGATTTCTAGAAGAGAAACCCTTTTGTCAGAGGGGATACAAAGATTGGGATGTCTGATACATATTGTTAAAATATGCTCCAGAAAGTGTGTACAAGTTACACCCCCATTTTCACATATCCGATGATAATTATTACCATGTTTAAAAATCTTGCCAATTTTATAATGGACACATAGTATATACTTATTTTACTTACATTGTGTGGTGAATGTTGACATATATTCAAATGTTTTGTTAAAACTGGAGGATAATTGCTTTACAATGTGTTGGTTTCCGCCGTTCAACAATGTGAATCAGTCATAATTATAATATATATATCTCTTCCCTCTTAAGGCTCCCTCCCCCATCCCATTCTACGCCTCTTGGTCATCACAGAGCACCAGCTGGGCTCCCTGTGTTATATAGCAGTTATTTCAATTTCTTCTTTAATTAACTGGACTTCTATTCTTTGCCCATTTTTATAATATGGAGTTTTTTCCTTGATTAAGTTTAAGGCTCTTCATATATTAAGAATAATCATCCTTTTCAGCACATTATAATTGGTTTTCTACTTTTCTTTCTGGTGGTTTTTCTTTTTTTCTACATACACAGACCTGAATATTTCCATAATGGTACGTATATATGGACACACATGTGAATACGTGCTAAGTCCTTTCAGTCATGTCTGACTCTTTGCAACCCCATGGACTGTAGCCTGCCAGGTTCCTCTGTCCATGGGATTTTCCAAGCAGGAATACTGGATTGTGTTGCCATGCCCTCCTCCAGGGGATCTTCCCGGCCCAGGGATTGAACCCACGTCTCTTATGACTCCTGCATTGGCAGGCAGGTCCTTTACCACCAGCAACACCTGGGAAGCCTATACACACACATATATTTGTGCAATTGTGTCAGTATATCTGTAACATGAATTCCTGTAATAAAATGCAAATAAAACTACTGGGTTGAAAAGTAGGTGCATTTACTAAGTAAAATGCTGATGGCTGTTCCTGGGGACTTCCCTGGAGGTCCAATGGTAAAGATTCTACACTGTACTTCCAATGCAAGGGACCTGGGTTCAATCCCTGGTTGGGTAACTAAGATCCCACGTGCTGTGAGGTATGGCCAAATAATTTAAAAATATTTTTTAAATAAATAAATAAAATATTGGTGGCTGTTCCTAATTACCCAGCTTGTTTGATGGTCACAGCAACCCTGAGATCGTTACTTTAATACAAGGCTCTGGTGGCAGCTTGCTCAGAGGCAATCAGCTAGGAATCGAAGGGCCCAGAACAGAGGCCAGGTCTCTGCTTCTTACCCCTGTGTGTACTGTCTCTGATTTTCTCCAAGGACAAAAAGAAGGACTTGATTTTCAAGTTCTCAAACATTTCCTCTACCAGAAATTAGGATCATAGAGACCAAATGAAACAGTTTATTTTAAACATCAAAAGAGAACATGACCTCAGCTAGGAAAGGGAAATCTAAATTTACTGCCAAGTGATGGTCTCAGCCCTGGAGCCTCCTCCAGCATCAAATGTGTTGTTTTGCTGAGAATAGACATCTGGTTCTATTTTCACAGGGGATGGCCCTTCATGTCACAGTAAATACACCCCTACATCCTTAGTAATATTTATTAAGATCTCTGAGTCTTCTAGAACTGGTGAGAAACCCCCTAAGAAAAAAATTGCAAGCGTTGAAAATAATAGATTTTCTATTTTTTCCTGCACAGTAAAAAAAAAAAAAGTTTAGATGAAAGCAATTGAATCTAAAAAATGATTTCAGCTTGTAACATGAGAATATATGTGATACTGTTCATTACTCTTTTTCAACTGAGAAACACCGTGGCGTTTCAAAAGGGGATCATGTAATGAACTCTTCTGTCACAGGAAATAACTTCAGTCATTGCCATGGAAGTCACTGAGGAGTTCAGAAAAGGCTCCCGGAAGAGTTGATGGAGTGCCGCTGAACTTGACTCTTAAAGAGACCATGTCTTCCAGTTCCTGGACTCTGCTATAGCTACACGATAAAAGCTCCTTGTGCCGAAAGAAAAACTCCCTTCTTAAGGAATGGTAATGACTGGAGACTCCCACAGACAGAGGAGCCTAGCGAGCTACAGCCCATGGGGTCGCAAAGAGCTGGACATGACTGAGCAACTAATGCAATGCCTCTTTGGGTGCAAAGTAACCCAATAAATTATACAAGAGGAGGATCAAGGTGACAAGGCCACTATTAAGGATCCTGGACCTAGGATCCAGAGTCCACTCTGGACAACCACGGGAGATGAAAATGGAGTCATTGTGCAGTCCCAGGGAGGAAGCAAGGATGAACTGGAACTCCCCACCTCAGAGGTCCTAGAACACACATCTTTTCATGTGCTAACACCTGTGACATTGGTGCCAGTGGCTGGTCAATGGCATCTTTCATAGACAGCTTGCCCATTTATTTGTCCAAGATCTTTCATCCTTAATGGTGCAGAGAACAGTGTTTCTTCCGTCCTCTGGTACCCTAAGTTCGTGGAGGTAGGAATACTGTCGTCCAGACCAGCAAGATGTGGAGAACTTTACGAAGGAGCAAATGGTTGTTTTCCACATCCTTGGTTATCCGTTTATTGTAATCACAGTATCAGGGACCAACACGTAAGACTTTAGGGCACCGCTACAGGGATTAGAGCATTTGGGGAGGAGAGGAAGGTAAGAAAGGATGACGGGGCTGCTCTTTCACTGTTCAACTGAAACCACTGCCTGAGCCCAGTGAGGGAAACCAGCAAACAACCTCATCTCCCAGAAGCAAAGTGTGTGCTAGTCTCTCAGTTGTGTCCGACTCTGCAACCCAATAGGCTGTAGCCTGCCAGGCTCCTCTGTCCATGGGATTCTCCAGGCAAGAGTACTGGAGTGGGTTGCCATGCCCTCCTCCAGGGGATCTTGCTGACACAGGGATCGAACCCAGGTCTCCTGTATTGCAGGCGGATTCCTAACCATCTGAGCCACCAGGGAAGCCCCCAAAGTGTAGCACCTTATTCTTTAAAAGTTTATTTCATGTAGTAGCCTTAGAAACTGAAATCCAAGTCAGTTAGGGTTTTTTATTGAAAAAATTGGGTTGTTTTGAAAATATTGGATTGTATTTGTAGCTATGGATTGTGATTTGTAGCAGTTAATTAATACTCAGATGTAATATCTAAACAACATGCTTCTATTCTACAACGTGATTATAGAATTGATTTTCTACAAAGCATTTCATTTTGTTTATTTATTTTGGCCATGCAGTGCTGCCTGTGGAGTCTTAGTTTCCAGACAGAGCCTGAACCCATGCCTCTGGCAGTGGGAGCTCAGAGCCTTCGCCACCGGACTGCAGGGAGGTCCCATTCTGCAAAGCATGTTAAAGTGATGTGAAGTACACAGCTAGGGAAGTGCAAGGAGAGTGGCCATAGAATTTGAACTGGAATCAATTCCAGCCTTTTTAATTCAGAAAAGGGATAACAGGACACCAAGCTGCGAACTCAGACCCAATACTGCCTGAGCCTTGCTCTCTCACAGAGCCAGGAGTTGGGCAAGATGTCCATGAGGTCCTTTCTAAGCACACATGGTCATCGTGTGGTCAGGCTACCTGGCCAACCACCATCACACGAGGCCCGAGAGGGGGAGTAACAGCGGGAAGTAAACACCGTGAGTACTCGAGTGACCAAGGCGTCGGGCCTGGTTGGGCTGGAGGAGGGAGAAAGTTTCAAGAAAAAGCCCATGTGAGACGGGCTTGGAAGGGGATTCCATGATGAGAAGGAGGCAGATGGGCTGTTCCGTGGAGAAGGGAAAGGACCTTCTGAAGCAGAGTGGCAGGAAGAGCGATGCTTGGCACAGTGTCTCTTGGGCCTGCCCACATGTCAGCATAACCTAGAAGACGTTACACAAGTGATGCCCGGGCCCGGGGCTGCCCCACCTCGTCCACTTGCCCAGTGCTCTGCCGCACAGGATCCGCCCACCCCAGATCAACATGGGTAAGATGCTCTGAGGGTGGGGCCCAGGAACAGGTATGCCGAGACATTTCTGTTGAGGAATTCTGACATGCAGCTGAGCTGAAGGCCTCTGATTTTTGGTGCCCCTGGGTACAGGAATCTTGCTGAAGCCCAGGGTTCACCTTGGGACAGTCAGAGAGAATGAAGACCAGATTTTTCTCTTCCAGTATTTTCTCCAGAGGGTTTGCATCATGACAGTACTGGAAGGAAACTGAATCCGATTCAGCCAGATCAAAAGGTCATGGGCAGTGGTGGGGGCCTCAGGGAGAGATGAGAGAGCATCCGGATATGGGGTGCAGACAGAAGCCCATCACCCCAACGTCCTGGCGTGACCCTGCGCAGAGCAGGGACAGAAAAATGAGACCTCTCTCTTTCCATCTTTCTGTCTCCTGCTGCTGCTTCTCACTGTTCAGACTCAAACAGAAGTCACAGGGCCGGCCTCTCAGAGGCAGAGAACAGCCAGGCTGCTGGGGGTGGGCGGGGCGGATGGAATGTAATCCACAGTGTGAAAGGCTAGAGTCCACCATCTGCCCGAGTCTGGAGACCATGATGAGCACTGGAGACATTCGATCAGGATTGTTGGGATGAGAAGCAAGCCTTTAAAGGCTTAAGCTGCCATGATATTAAACATTAATGTCAGTGGGGGATAGTGACATGCAGTTTGGTCAAGGCCAGGAGGAAGCAGGCCATTTCCAGCCTGCACACTGCCCCTCAGGGTCATTGGGGCTGGAGACATCGCCAAGAGAAGTGGGTGATGCGAGGCAGGCGCCCTGACCTTGGCCTGCCTGCACGGCTTTCTCTTGCTGCGAGACTCCGTTCTCAAGAACAAAGGGCTGTCTGTTCTTAAACCAAATTTATGGGATGGATTCATCCCATGTCAACACTGAGGAGCTGTGGAAATGCTGGCGACACAGAATCGCATGGAGACACTGTGTCCTGCGTGGGACTCGGAACCACACTTTGGTGGGGAGGATGGAAGTGGAGGGGGTGGTTCCCAGCTGCAGCTGCCCTGGGAAAATCCTGGCTGGGAGCTGGTGTCACATCTGCATGAGGAAAGGGCCTCTTGGGCTGTGCTACCAGTGGTTCTGAACTGGGGCTCTCGGCTGGGCTGATCCAGGAGCCTCCTCTGCTGAGGGTCAGGGAGAAGCTGAGTCCCTTGGTAAGTGCAGCTCACTTGTGGCTGAAGGAACAGATCCCCTCCCCACAGTTGTTCCCAGAGAAAGAGGGCGAAGAACATTCAAGGATGATCACTGTGGTTCTACATGTACTGAAACTCTAGCCCTCATCACTCTAGTGATGGTGGTTAGGTCGATCAATTGTGTCCAACTCTGTGACCCTATGGACTGCAGCCTGCCAGGCTCCTCTGTCTGTGGGATTTCCCAGGCAAGTATGGTGGAGTGGGTTCCCATTTCCTTCTCCAGAGGATCTTCCAGACCCAGGGATGGAACCCATGTCTCCTGCATTGCAGGTGGTCTCCTGCATCTCTGAGCTACCAGGGAAGCCCTTAAATAGACACACCACCATTTATAAAGTAAACAGTAGGGGCCTACTGTATAGCGCAGGGAACTCTCTAAATACTCTTTGATGACCTATATGGGAAAAAAAATCTAAAAAAGAGTAAATATATGTACATGTGTAACTGAATCACTTTGCCCTACACCTGATGCTAACACAGCGTTGTAAATCAACGACCTGCCAATAAAATTAAAAAAAAAAAAAAGAATTTGCTGGCTTGCAAAACGTGAGCTGTCCTCACAGGGACTCCAGCAGGTGCCTGGCAGGGACGTTTAAGACTGATAGTTTGGAAGATGTTCCTGTAAAGAAACCAGAATGACGGTTTTGTCAAGTGAACTTCAGTCCTGGGCAGAGTTGTTTGCTGTCCAAATTCATATGGTCCTAATCCCCAGGACCTCAGAATGTGACGGTGTTTGGAGAAAAGTTCTTTAAAGAGATGATCAAGCAAAATGAAGTCTTTAGAGTGGACCTAAAGCTCAAAAGGACTGGTGTCCTTTTAAGAAGAGGAAATTTGGACACAGACATTTGTGCCCAAATTTGCAGACATTTGCTAGCACAGAGGGAAAAGGACACATGAGGACCTAGAAAGGAGGTGGCTGTCTGGGAGCCAAGGAGAGAGGTCTCAGGAGAACCGACCCTGCTGATACCTTGATCTAGGACTTCCAGCCTCCAGGACTGTGAACAAACATGTTTCTGTTGTTTAAGCCACTTGGTTTGTGGTACTTGTTTATGGCAGCCCTGGAAAATGAATGCATCTTTAATCTTTGTAAGATTCAGCTATTTGGCTTGAAATTTTTTATTTTATTGTTTTAAATAATAATATTTCTTTATTTTTGGCTGAGCTGGGCCTTTGTTGCTTTTATCTGGGCTTTCTCTAGTTGAGAAGAGTGGGGGCCACTCTAATTGCAGTGCACGGGCTTCTTGTTGCTTTGGCTTCCCTTGCGGAGCACAAGGTCTAGGGTGCTCAGGCTAGCTGTAGCACACGGGTTCAGTAATTGCGGCTCCCGGGCACTAGAGCACTGGCTCAACAGTTGTAGCACACGCACTTGGTTGCTGTGAGGCATGTGGGATCTACCCAGTTCAGATTCAAACCTTCTCTCTTGCATTGGCAAGTGGATTCTTAACTACTCACTAGACCACCAGGGAAGTCCCTGATTTAAAAAAATTTTTAAAAGCTCACTGGAATTGGAATAACACTCAGGATAACGAGCCTTGGAGGGTTGGTAAACCAGCCACAGCCTCCAACTGCAGGTACACATTACTCAGTTCAAGTAACTGAGACGAGAGAGTATCGCAGAGGTGAAATCACGTGTGGGATGCAGGACGCAGGCATTCATTAATGAATATCTGTCGAGGGCTCTCCATGCACCGAGAACCACCAGTCAAAGCCCCAAGGGCTCTCTGTGCACTGAGAGCCACTAGTCAAAGCCCCAAGGGCTCTCCATGCACCAAGAACCACCAGTCAGAACTCCAAGGGATCAGCCAGCGGCAGGGAGGTAAGCGGGGCTCACCCATCAGCTAGGCAGGTGGGGTACATCCAGGGAGGTGGAGACTGGGTACCTGAATATTAGAATGCAGGAACCAATGGCTCTTGTGTGAAAGAACTGGCTTTCTCTGCACTTCTTGTTCCTAGTTGAAGAGCAAGTGGTGGAAGTTTCTGAGAAGTAAGGCTTCAACATGGCTTTAAACCTAACAAACACCCAAGTGCCACAGAGCTGAGGTAGGTTTCCAGGAGGAGGAAATGGATAAAAGCATGGGCTTGTCAATCACAGGAAGGCTGGGGGACAGCGTTTTGTGTGTGGCCAACCTGGGCTGCTCTATTTACTTCTTGGGCTTATCCCTAAAATTTTGTTTGTATAAAGGATTTCATGACTGAAATCCAGTTTGAAAACCTCTGGGGAAGAGAAAACAATGCCCGAATTTAAAGGAGGGATGTTGAACCAAAGTTCTTATCCAGTCCCTGCTTCAGGCCACCCAGGGTCTAGTCCATTCCTCAGGCTATACTTCATAGGATGACAGCAAATGGAGTCTTGGCATTTTTCCATCTAATTTGATAAATGTACACCACTGGCAAGGTGGAGT
Organism: Budorcas taxicolor; assembly: GCF_023091745.1. NCBI lineage: Eukaryota > Metazoa > Chordata > Mammalia > Artiodactyla > Bovidae > Budorcas > Budorcas taxicolor. Next base: position 105,466,575 of record NC_068920.1, read on the forward strand.
GGCTTAGCGTCTAAAAAAAGTCCACTTTGCAGTCTAAATTATTCACGTAGCCTGTCTATATTAATCAAATCAGTTGGATATTTGCCAAACCTCCACTTCTTTTCCTATCACTTATGACCAAGATGAAGTGGACCGGAGGGTGGAGAAGTGGGCACTTCCGACGTCCTCGTAAAGATGCCCTGAGAGAAGCCAGCTCATCTTAGAGCCTGCAAGAGGCTAGCAGCAAATACTTGTTATAAAGATGACTCTGAATAAAATGTGAGCATCGGAACAGACTGGGCACCCATGGGAAGAGACAGGGGGAGGAAAGGTCTCCAAACATCTCTGAGGGACCACGGTCTCTCTCCCAGGACATTAGAATCACGTGCTCCCAATGAAGATCTCAAAGCCAAAACTAACCAGGTGACCAATCACTTCAGGGTGATGTCACGAATTGTAGAGTACTTGGAACTGTTTGGTTCAAAACGAGATTTCTGGTTTCTAGAGAAAAAAAAAAGAAATGTTTCTGGTTTGCAAGGCACTGGACATGGGGTGGAGGGAGGGGCAGCCAAGGGGCAGCAGTGGACGCTGAGCTCTCTGGACAGTTTCAGGGGTGGGGAGCACAGAGGGGATCTTTAGTAAGAAGGACCACTTAGCCCAGGCTGTTGGGTCTGTTCACTGTCTTCCTCCAGCAGGAGGCAGCTTGGAAACAGCGTTGATCGAGCGACAGAAGTGCTGGGTGCAAGTCCCGCTGGGTGCCACCAATCTTGAGTATGATGCTAAAGGCACTGTCACTACGGCAGAACCCATGCGGGAGGGGGACAGTGAGCTCCAGGGAGGGAGGGGTCTTTTATCTGGGGAGAGTTTAGTTTGCAAGCAAATTAAGCAGGAGGCTTCAGGGTGAGAGTTTTACAAGTGCTGGTCCTCTTGGACTGGATTCCAGGCCATATCTGAGAGTGGACAGATGGGAAGGTTCATGGAGGAGGGGCGGTGGGGATGGCGGACTCGGTGGGCTCATTGAGCTTCATTCCATCCCCCTGCCAGAGAGGAGGACTTCAGCTAAATGATCCTGTCATGTCTTCCATCCTTAAGGCTCTATGATTTTTTATCTGCTGATTGAAGGCAAAAGGAAAAGGGGTGGCAGACGATGAGATGGTTAGATAGCATCACCGATTTAATGGACATGAGTCTGAGCAAACTTCTGGAGATAGTTGAAGTACAGAGAAGCCTGGAGTGCTGCAGTTCATCGGGTTGCAAAGAGTCAGACATGACTTAGCAGCTGAATGACAAAAACAACACTCATGGAACTCCAAATTCTTCTCTCTGAACTAACTGCCCAGAAAAAGAATCAGTTCTTCGTATAGTGCTCTTTCCCTTACTTTTTCTTTGAGGAATACAAAAATTGAGACAAATGACGGGTTTTCACAAACAAACTCTAAAATTTAAAATTTTTTCTAACCAAACCTAATATGTAGTTTTGAATTGCTTTTTAGTGGGTGGTATTTTAGTCCAAATAAGCTAAGAGGATTACCTTCCATGCTTCAGCATTTCCACGGAGAGTGGAAAAATCTCAACTCTGTGCTGGGCAGATGATCTGATTTAAAGCTGGGATGGTCAAAACTCACCTCACTCAGAATCCTCAAGTCTGTGCATTCTCTCTGGAGGGTAAAAAACAAAACAAAACAAAACAACCAATAACCCACACACCAGGTGGGACTGTCAGATAGACCATTTCACCTTCTTTCTTCCAGGAATCATTCCAAGGCTCCTCTAACCAAGTTTATTCCAGGAGTCGACATGCTGATCCTCAGACTTACGTTTTCTGTTTTCCAGGAGCCAAAAGGTGAGAGGACAGTTTAACACGGTGAAGAGGCACTGAACTCCTGAGATTAAAATTTCAGTGTCTAAAGTAGAGGCCAGAAAATTTAGAACTTTCTCCTAAAATGGCTGTTAAAGATGCTAAGCAGATTCTTAAATTGTGAGAAATTCATGGCTCAGAGGATTTGAAGTAAGAATAAAAATTGCCTCCCAAATCTGCAGAATATGGTTGGAAAAAAAATTCCTTGGAATTTAGATCTTCCTGGCTCCACCTCTTGTCCTGGTCACATGAAGACAGACACCCATCCAGAAGGAGTGATGTCTCATCAGTCTGGAAGGGCAAAAATACTGCAAACCTGCAAACCCACAGCCTGGGACCTGCCCAGCCAGGTGACATCTGATAATGGTGTGAAGGTCTTATGAAGGCTGTTCAAGTCCAGCAAAGCAGCCTCTTTTCATTATTTCAAGTGAGCAGCTAAGACCAAGGATGTGTCGAGTCATGAAACGATGTCACGATTAAACGGTCTTTTAAAGGATGGTTGATTGTAATAATGTGCAATAATTACTAGTAAGACCCTGATGCTGGGAGAGATTGAGGGAAGGAGGAGAAGGGGACGACAGAGAATGAGATGGTTGGGTGGCATCATGGACTCAATGGACCTGAGTTTGAGCAAACTCAGGGAGATGGTGAAGGACAGGGAAGCCTGGTGTGCAGCAGTCCATGGGGTCGCGAAGTCTGCCTTGCTGATGAAGGACTCACTCCAGACTCCGCCTAGTCTACTCTGGAAAAACCCCAAGAGTTACCTTTGGGATTCCATTTGTCAAGATCAAGGGCTCCAGAAAAATGTTCCAGTATGAAAGGCCATGTTTTAGTTAGATACTTTCTCTTCGATACAGATAAAGCAGGATGCACAAAAATGAACGGTGTGGACTTCCCTGGTGGTCCAGTGGCTAAGCTCTGCGCTCCCAATGCAAGGGACCTGGGTTCAATCCCTGGTCAGGGAACTAGATCCCACGTGCTGCAACTAAGAGCCAGTGCAGCCAAATAAAATAAATACATAAGATAAATATTCTTAAAAGAATGAAAGGGCGTAAAGCCTGTTGACTACAAATTCATCAAGGTTGTAGGGTGGTTAGTACAGAACCTTTACAAAGGAAAGTAAGTGCTCAAGAGTTTGAATTTTCCGCTCTAGGTGAAATCTTCACAGCCAGACCACTTGTGGGTCTGAGGCTGTGGGGCCATGGATCTGTGAGGCCAGGCGGGCCCCTGGAGTGCTGAGCATCCTCCCATCCATGCAACCAAGCACCCCTACTCACCACCCAGAGGAGATGCAGGGCCCAGGAAATGCTTCTGCTGTCAACACCCAGAAGCTCCCGTTTTCTTCCCCAATGTCTGATTCAAGAAACTGCAGGATTCTGTGTTCAGAGCCCCCAGGACCAGGACTATTAGAGCGATCACAGCACTGTAGAACCGCCATGTACAGACTGTGTGCCCTGTCCTCACTCAAATTTCCTTTGTATGAAACCAAAGCCAATTTCTATCAAGACACAGAGACTTTTCCACCGGCTGGGAAACTGGCCAGCTGTATTTTGGTTTATAACAAACAAAAGAGGCAACTGTGCTTGAAACATTGCTGAGTATTTATCCTTCAATTACTGAGATGGGTGGAAGATCTCCCTGACAGTAGCATGTAAGTACAATCCCTAAAAGACAGAGTTCTTCATAAGCAGAAAGCAAAGGGGACATTGGTACCTGTGTCCACAATGCACTGATTCACCACTGAGGGGCTGGGCTGCACTGCAGGGCAAGCGTCTCACGTTGACGGCTGGGGTCAGCACACCAGACACTGCCCTATAAAAGGAAGGCAGGTTGTCAGAGGGTGTCATGTCCCCAAGATGATACCTTCCAGGAGCCCCCTCAGGCAGCACTTGGGGTTGACTGTCTCCTTACAGTCTCTGAGGGGCTTCCCTGATAGCTCAGTTGGTAAAGAATCTGCATGCGATGCAGGAGACCCTGGTTTGATTCTTGAGTGGGGAAGATCCACTGGAGAAGGGATAGACTACCCACTCCAGTATTACTGGGCTTCCATTGTGGCTCAGCTGGTAAAGAATCTGCCTGAAATGCAGGAGACCTGGATTCAATATCTGGGTTGAGAAGCTCCCTTGGAGAAGGGAAAGGCTACCCACTCCAGTATTCTGGCCTGGAGAATTCCATGGACTGTATAGTCCATGCGGTCACAAAGAGTCAGATATGGCTGAGCGACTTTCACTTCATCTCATTTCACTTTACTTCACTTACAGCCTCTGAAAAGAAAGGTGGGCAGGATAGAGACAGTTTTCTATTGTTTAGTCGCTCAGTCGTGTCTGACTCTTTGCCACCCCATGGACTGTAACCCAGCAGGCTCCTCTGTCCAAGGGATTTTCCAGGCAAGAATACTGGAGTGGGTTAATGTCTCCTCCTTCAGGGATTCTTCCTGACCCAGGGATTGAACCCATGTCTCCTGCACGAGGATGTGGATTCTTTACCACTGGTGCCGCCTGGGAAGCCCAAGAGGCTGCCTGAGGCTCCATCAAACAGGCCCTGGAGGGTGTGGCCTCGGGAGACATGAAGGCAGACGTAAAGTATGGCCACGTGACAGTGAAGGACGTGAAGAGAAGGACTCACACCCTCGGGGCCACCTGGCTCCTGAGGGGATCCAGTGTCAAGTGTGAAAGTGAATTTCATAGTCTTCTCTGCAACATAAATCTTACCTCCCCTCTGGTTACTACTCTCCCAGTCACCTGGATTAGAAGCCTGGAAATGGATTCAGGCCCCTAGCACCCCCCCCCCACACACACACATACACTGGTCCTACAGGGTCACCTGAGTTCCTCTCTCCTCATGTCCACCACCGTGGCTCAGGAGAAGGTATTTCTAGCTGGAAAAGAGCCGGCAGGATGGAGTCCTGGGCTCCTGAAATGTTCTCCTGACACCTCCCCACATAAATTTTTCATCCTGGTCATCAACAGCTACAAACTGTTCATCCAGTCAATTAACAAACAATGTTGTGATCTTTCAGATGCACAGCAAAGGAACTCAGCCATACATATACATGTATCCATTCTCCCCCAAACCACCCCCCCGACCCTTGCATCCAGGCTGACACATAACATTGAGCAGAGTTCCCTGTGCTATTCAGTAGGACCTTATTTGTTATCCATGTTAAATACAGCAGTGTGTACATGTTCATCCCAAACTCCCTAACTCTCTCCTCTCCCCGTTCTTCCCCACTGGCAACTGCAAATTTGTTCTCTAAGTCTGTGAGTCTGTTTCTGTTTGGTGAAGTGGTTAAGACCTGGCACTTCCAAAGCAGGAGGCACAGGTTTGATCCCTGGTCAGGGGTCTAAGATCCCACATACTGTGCGGCATAGCCAAATAATACTTTTCTAAAACGGGAATATAGGCCTCCATACTTTTGCAGGCTGACTCAACGTTGTAAATTTGAGCTTCTGAAATCCCACAAACATCCTGCAGAAATTCCTTTTCCGACATCACCACCATGAACCCCTGTCTCACTTGCCCTGTGCTGGAGTGATCTCAATACACTTTTCAAGCCTCAGCACTTTCTCTGGTGGGCTCTTCTGCTGGGCTTTGCAGCACACTCATCCCCAAACATCCTGGTGAGAAGTCCCAGACCTGCTGGGGACTTCAGCAGTGTCACCCTGAGAAGGGGGCCGTGAGAACTGCCCTCATAGCCATCTGTACATGAGTTAGCTGCCTCCCCTGGGACCACATCTACCTGAACCAGGACTCCAGACCTCTGACCCCAGGGCCTCTGAAGGGGAAGTAAAGGAGGTCCTTGCAGCCAGGCTGACCTGGGCCTCCTCTCTGCTTCCCTCCATCCTCGCTCCTGGATCCCTTCCTCTCATCTGCCTCTGGTCTCTTGCTTGACCCTGAAGTCATGCATTGCCCCTGCCCCAGTCCAGCCTCTCTTTCTCAGAATCCCTGGAGACCTGGCGTCTGAACCAGCTCTGACTCATAGAGATAGCCTTGCAGAGGGATTATTTTCATTCGGTGTAGCTTCTTCTCTTTTCAGCCAGAGATAAACCCCCCAGTGTCAGGATTGGGACCGTGTTCCTCTCCTCACATTATCACTGTGAGAATATCAGGAACTTCAGAGAATCTCTTCATCCTCCACTCACCCTACATCCCCCCACAAGCACGCGAGGTGGAAACATAGATGGCTTTGGTTTCCAATGAAAGTAAAGTCGCAGAGCCACGTCCTCATGAGGAGACCCTCCCTGCCTCAGCCACCGGGAAGGGTCTGCCTCGGAACTGAACCGCTTGGGTCTCCCTGCTCTGGTTTGCAAAGGGAGGAGATTGTTTCCAACTGAGCCCTGCCAAGGTCTCTCAAACACTAAGTCTGCCAATAAGCACTTGTAGCTCCCTTCCCATGAGATAAGAGTTCAATCACCTCAACTTTACAGCCTCACCCTGCCTCTGACTGGTGCAGGGGCAGTTGGCCCTCAGCACTCCCCTTTCCTGGAAGGCCTGCTGAAATGGAGCTGAAACTTTTCTCCTTTTATTTCACTTTTTATTTTTTAAATTAAGGTTATTAATTCTTGCACTTAATGATCTAATTATTTCATATGTTGAATTTATTTTTTGCTGTTTTACTGATGTTATTTAAAATTAATTTTCATTTGAGTGTAGTTGCTATAATCTTTCTCTTTTTATTATTTATTTTTATTAAGTTTACTAATTTTTACATTTTAATATGTAAGTATTTTCATATGTTAAACTTTGTTGTTTGTTTTGTTAAATTAATTTTTAATGGCATGTAGTTGCTGAAATCTTCCCCCTTTTACTTTACTATTATTTTTGTTTACTAATTCTTAAGTTTTAATTTCCAATTATTTTCATATGTTAAATTTTTTTGTTTTGTTGTTTTTTAAAATTAATTTTTATTGGAGTGTAGTTGCAGAAATCTTCCTCCTTTTATTTTATTTTTTTAAGTTTATTAATTCTTACATCTTAATATCTAATTTAACATCCAATGTGGAGAAAGAAATGGCAATCCACTCCAGTATTCTTGCCTGGAAGATTCCATGGACAAAATAGCCTGGTAGGCTAAAATGCATGGAGTCAAAAAAGAGTCAGACATGACTGAATGACTAAACAACAATATCTAATTATTTTCATAAGGCAAATTTTGTGCTTTGTTTTGTTTTTTTTTTTTAAATTAATTCAAATTTAGTAGAGTGTAGTTGCTGAAATCTTCCTCCTTATAAATTCTAACTTTGGATTTTAGCTCTGCCTTCTAATGCTATACATTCAACTGTGTTCACCTTTTCCCTTACTACTCTTTAGATCTGGAAAACAGACCTCTCAGGCCACTCTGCCTCCTATGAGCCTTGAGTAGCCCTGACCTGCAGGTCCCCCAGGCACAGGCCTCCATGCTGGTGTGCAGTGGGTGGGTGTGGGCTGCTGTGGCCCTGAGGGACTGTGTCCAGCCAGTGCACAGAACAGTGGGGCAATTATCACCCTTGTAATGGACTCTGTACTCTTATTAATACAGCTGAAAATTGCACTAGCTCTTTTGGGCAGCTATGACCTGTTTTTAGCTCCAAATAAACATGTGGTTTTCTAAAACTGCCATGCCCTTTTCAGGGAGAAAGCCTGAAGCCAAGTTGTCTCCCCAGTTAACAAGCATTTTAATCTAATTGAACTTTGTACTGATCTCATTTACTAACTTTTACTCATTATTTGTTAAAAAAAGGGTGGTTATTGTGTGATAGGAAATTTTGTTAAGGTTATATACTTTTGAAACTTATGTTACTTGGATAATATTGTAACTTAATTTAAAAAAAGACCATTTTCAGTACTTCCATTTTTAAAAATAATGTGTGTTTTACGTGGCTAAGCAGGAGTTATGATTCTTGGAACTCTGAATTAGGGATGAATCTATATTTTATTCACCCATTCCTCATTCTGCAGTGGGTAGTGTTTGTGTGTCTCTGTGACATTTTGCTTCTTATTAACACCTTTTTAAAAGTAAACTATTTTTCTTATAAATGTAGCATATATGATATATAGATCTTCACTGCATAAAATTAGGAAAGTAAACAAAATTACAAAAAGAAAAAAACAATCTCAACATCCTTGTCAATATTCTGGGGTATTTCCTTAGTCCTTTTTTTTTGATTCATAAATATAAATACATAGAGTAATTTTTAAATAAAAAAGTGACATCATTTTGTCCATATAATTTTGTAAACTTATTTTTCTCTCAAAATTATAAAGTCCATATATCAATTACCATAGTTCAAATATCTGGTCTTTAATGGCTATATAATATCCTTATGTATATGCACATAAAGATAAAGGTCAGTTTTCATTCCAGTCCCAAAGAAGGGCAATGCCAAATAACGTTCAAACTACCGCACAATTGCACTCATCTCACACCTTAGCAAAGTAATGCTCAAAATTCTCAAAACCAGGCTTCAACAGTATGTGAACCGTGAACTTCCAGATGTTCAGTTTGGATTTCGAAAAGGCAGAGGAATCAGAGATCAAATTGCCAACATCAGCTGGATCATTGCAAAAGCAAGAGAGTTCCAGAAAAACATCCACTGCTTTAATGACTATGCCAAAGCCTTTGACTATGTGGATCACAACAAACTGTGAAAAATTCTTAAAGAGATGGAAATATCAGACCACCTTACCTGTCCCCTGAGAAATCTGTATGCAGGTCAAGAAGCAACAGTTTGAACCAGACATAGAAAAACAGACTGGTTCCCATTTGGGAAAAGAGGATGTCATGGCTGTATATTGTCACCCTGCTTCAGTTCTGTTCAACTCAGTCGCTCAGTTGTGTCCAAATCTGCCACCCCATGGACTGCAGCACGCCAGGCCTCCCTCTCCATCACCAACTCCTAGAGCTTGCTCAAACTCATGTCCATCAAGTCAGTGATGCTATCCAACCATCTCATCCTCTTTCATCTCCTTCTCCCACCTTCAATCTTTCCCAGCCTCGGGGTCTTTTCAAATGAGTCAGCTCTTTGCATCAGGTGGCCAAAGTATTGGAGTTTCAACTTCAACATCAGTCCTTCCAAGGAGTATTCAGGACTGATTTCCTTTAGGATGGACTGGTTGGATCTCCTGGCAGTCCAAGAGACTCTCAAGCATCTCCTCCAACACCACAGTTGAAAACCATCAATTCTTCAGTGCTCAGCTCTCTTTATGGCCCAATTCTCACATCCAGACATGACTACTGGAAAAACCATAGCTTTGACTAGATGGACCTTTGTTGACAAAGTAATGTCTCTGCTTTTCAATATGCTATCTAGGTTGGTCATAGCTTTTCTTCCAAGGAGTAAGTGTCTTTTAATTTCATGGCTGCAGTCACTATCTGCAGTGATTTTGGAGCCCCCAAAAATAAAGTCTGCCACTATTTCCACCATTTCCCCATCTATTTGCCATGAAGAGATGAAACCAGATGCCATGATCTTATTTTTCTGAATGTTGAACTTTAAGCCAACTTTTTCACTCTCCTCTTTCACTTTCATCAAGAGGCTCTTCAGTTCTTCATTTCTGCCATAAGGGTGGTGTTATCTGCATATCTGAAGTTATTGATATTTCTGCCTCAATCTTGATTCCAGCTTGTGCTTCTTCCAGCCCAGCGTTTCTCATGGTGTACTCTGCATAGAAGTTAAATAAGCAGGGTGACAGTATACAGCCTTGATGTACTCCTTTTCCTATTTGGAACCAGTCTGTTTGGAACAGTTCTAACTGTTTCTTCCTGACCTGAATACAGATTTCTCAGGAGGCAGGTCAGGTGGGCTGGTATTCCCATTTCTATCAGAATTTTCCACAGTTTATTGTGATCCACACAGTCAAAGGTTTTGGCACAGTCAATAAAGCAGAAATAGATGTCTTTCTGGAACTCTCTTGAGTTTTCAATGATCCAACGGATGTTGGCAATTTGATCTCTAGTTCCTCTGCCTTTTCTAAATCCAGCTTGAACATCTGGAAGTTCAAGGTTCAAGTAGTGCTAAAGCCTGGCTTTGAGAATTTTGACCATTACTTTACTAGCATGTGAGATGAGTGCAATTGCATGGTAGTTTGAGCATTCTTTGGTATTGCTTTTCTTTGGGATTGGAATGAAAACTGACCTTTTCCAGTCCTGTGGCCACTGCTGAGTTTTCCAAATTTGTTGACATATTGAGTGCAACACTTTCACAGCATCATCTTTTAGGATTTGAAATAGCCCAACTGGAATTCCATCACCTCCACTAGCTTTGTTCGTAGTGATACTTCCTAAGGCCCACTTGACCATATTCTAGGATGTCTGGCTCTAGGTGAGTGATCACACCATCGTGATTATCTGGGTCATGAAGATCTTTGTTGTATAGTTCTTCTGTGTGTTCTTGCCACCTCTTCTTAATATCTTCTGCTTCTGTTAGGTCCATACCATTTCTGTTCTTTATCTAGCCCATCTTTGCATGAAATGTTCCCTTGGTATCTCTAATTTTCTTGAAGAGATCTCTAGTCTTTATCTAATTACCCTGCTTATTTAACTTCTATGCAGAGTACATCACGTGAAATGCCAGGCTGGATAAAGCACAAGCTGGAATCAAGTTTGCTGGAAGAAATATCAATTACCTTGGTGGCTCAGAGGGTAAAGTATCTGCTTGCAATGCGGGAGACCCGGGTTCAATCCCTGGTTTGGGAAGATCCCCTGGAGAAGGAAATGGCAACTCACTCCAGTACTCTTACCTGGAAAATCCTGTGGACAGAGGAGCCTGGTAGGCTACATTCCATGGGGTTGCAAAGAGTCGGACATGACAGTGCAACTTCACTTTCACTTGCATGCAGATGACACAACCCTTGTGGCAGAAAGCAAAGAAGAGCTAAAGAGCCTCTTAATGAAAGTGAAGAAGGTGAGTGAACAGTTGGCTTAAAACTCAACATTCAGAAAATGAAGATCATGGGATCTGGTCCCATCACTTCATGGGAAATAGATGGGGAAACAATGGAAACAGTGACAGACTTTATTTTCATGGACTCCAAAATCACTGCAGTTGGTGACTGCAGCCATGAAATTAGAAGACACTCCTTGGCAGAAAAGCTATGACCAATGTAGACAGCATATTAAGAAGCAGAGACATTACTTTGTCAACAGAAGTTTGTTTAGTCAAAGCTATGGTTTTTCCAGTAGTCATGTATAGATGTGAGAGTTGGACTATAAAGCAAGCTGAATGCCAAAGAATTGATGGTTTTGAACTGTGGTGTTGGAGAAGACTGTTGAGAGTCCCTTGGACTGCAAGGAGATCCAACCAGTCCATTCTGAAGGAAATCAGTCCTGAATGTTCATAGGAAGGGCTGATGCTAAAGCTGAAAGTCCAATACTTTGGCCACCTGATGCGAAGAACGGACTCATTGGAAAAGACCCTGATGTTGGGAAAGATTGAAGGCAGGAGGAGAAGGGGATGACAGAGGATGAGATGGTTGGATGGCATCACCGACTTGAAAGACAAGAGTTTGAGCATCTCCGGGAGTTGGTCATAGACAGGGAAGCCTGATGTGCTGCAGTCTATGGGGTCTCAAAGAGTCAGACATGACTGAGTGACTGGACTGAACTGAACTGAAGGCTGTTGTTACATGTAAATCAAGTGCCTTTCAGGAATCTCTTCCAGTACAGATTCATTTCAAGAGTGAATAAGAGTGGCCCTCATTTCACCCTTTGTAGCACTGAGTCTTAGTTTTCATCTGCCAATTTTATATGAAATGGTAAATTCTGGTTTTAATTTGTATCTCTGTGATAACTATGTTTGATGAACATTTCAATGTGCTGTGCATTCACGCTGGGGTTTCCCAGGTACCTCAGTAGGTGAAGAATCCACTTGCCAATGCAGGAGCCACAGGAGAAGACTTGGGTTCCATCCCTGGATGGGGAAGTTTCCCCCTGGAGAGGGAAATGGCAACCCATTCCAGTATTCCTGCCTGAAAAACTCCATGGACAGAGGAGCTTGGCAGGTTACAGTCCATGGGGTCACAAACATTTGGACAGGACTTAGTATGCACTTCTTTCACGAACTGGCTCTTCTTGTTATTTGCATATGTTACAAATTTTATTAACCTTTACACCCTTTTAAAAGATCTTAACAGTTGCCCTTTTAATAAAAGAATGGACAGTGCCTGCTTGAAATATATCATTCTCATAAATATAAGCTAATTGTGAGTTATGGTGGAGAAGGCAATGGCAACCCACTCCAGTGCTCTTGCCTAGAGAATCCCAGGGATGGTGGAGCCTGGTGAGCTGCCATCTATGGGGTCGCATAGAGTTGGACACAACTGAAGTGACTTAGCAGCAGCAGCAGCAGCAGTGGGTTATGGACGGTTCAGCCTGGTGTTTCTTGCCAAAGCTTTCAACTTTCTTCTCATTCAAACAACCACATTCTTTCCTTTTGTGCTCATATTTTGTTGGTTTAGATAATGTTTAAGCAAGGTATACCATGATGATAACAAGTTCTAAACAGATAAAAACAATTTCGTACTGTAAAGCACAGGGAACTCTGCTCAATGTCATGTGGCAGCCTGGATGGGAGGGGAGTTTGGGGGAGAATGGATACGTGTACATGTATGGCTGAGTCCCTTTGCCGTTCACCGGAACTAATATAGCATTGTTAATAGGCTATACTCCAGTTTAAAATAAAAAGTTTAAAAAAAGAACAGTCTTAAGAAAGGACATAAACTGAGATTGGGAAATAAGACATTTTGTGGGACACCTTCATGGGAGGCCTTAGAGTGGTCAGCATAAGCCTGTGTACCTGGGTTCAGCCTGTGTGTCTTGTGTGGGATGGAGGGTGAGGACTGGTCCAGCCAGCCAGCCTGGAGACTGGAGCAGGCCTGGGGGTCTCCTGCATCTCACGTTTGAAGAGTAACTTGACCCCAGGTTTCTCTTTGTCTCTTCTTTCCTCTGTTTAACTCTCTGGTTCACCCCTTGCGCTGAGAAGGGAATTCACTGACACTCCCTTGATTTTCCTATCAGCTCCTTGATGCTGTCCTCCAGCACAGCAGCTCAGAGTTGACAGGCACTGGTGAAGTCTCATAAGGACACACAAAAACCCCAACGTCTGGGATGAGTAAGTAAGCAAATGAATAAATGGATGAGCTGCCGAATGCTAATCATAAAAATCATAACAATGACTATCAAAGACTGATGTTCAGGCTGTAACTAGGGCAACATTATCCTTCTGGAAGATGAACTTTTTTTCTCAGTCCTTGACAGTCTATGGACTGACAGCTGAAGACGTTTGCTCCAGAAAGTGGCTGTAACAACATTAATCTGCACCACGGCATTTGGGGGCTGGAAGAGGCAAGTGGGTGTCTGTGTTTTGGCTGTAAAGTTAGTAAGCTCGTGTCCTTTGGAAATGAAGACAAGCTGACCCAGATGTCAGTCCAGGAATGGGATCAAAATAAGAAAAAATGTGGAAAGATAAGCTGGGTGAAGAGAATGGAGAAAAACAATAATAATATGGAGGCACTGAAGAAAATCCTGTTTGTGTTGTAAACTGGAGGCATGTTTTGAAAACAGAACACGAGACAAGCTCTCCCTGGGTGACCAGGCGGGACAAGCAGCTCCTAATAGGTGGTGTGGGTTTCTGTACACAGCCTTACAGCACCTCCGCATCACCCCTCAAAATGGTTTTCTCTTTGAAAATCCCCCTTCCAGCAGATTTTAGGAGTGCGGTGTCTGCCCTCTGAAGAGAAGCACTTATGTGGAATTTGATGCAGGTAGTCACACCTCTCAAAACATGAGTTACTCAGTCGTGTCCGCATACTCAGTCGTTGAGACCCCATGGACTGTGGTCCGCCAGGCTTCTCCATCTGTGGGATTTTTCAGGAAAGAATACTGGAATGGGTTGCCATTTCCTCCTCCAGGGGATCTTCCCGAACCAAGGATCCAACCCACATCTCCTGCATTGGCAGGCGGATTATTCACCACTGAGCCACCTGGGAAGCCTCTGTATTTGTTAGACTCCAATAAAATGCTGAAAAATGAACAGAGTGTCACATCTTACCTTCAGAGCATTCATGAACCAGCATTCATGAACCCTTGTGTCAACAGGCCCACAGGTGGCTGCTCTTCGCCTGCCCGAAGTTCAAGCCCTGACTCCTGGCTTGCCCAGCAGCCACAGCACTGGGTGACCCCAGAGTGAGCCCCACGGGGAGCAGCGATAAGGTCACAGAGACAGGGGACAAACCCAGACACAGACAAGTGAAAGGAAAATACTGTCAGTTTTCCAAGAATATGAATCTCAGGCCTCACCAACTTGGATCTGAAAACAAAGCACCAAGCACTCAATTATTTATGGCATGTTTCTAGCTCACCAGGAGTATTTTGCAGTTAATGAGTGGAGGTAGCTGAACCCTGATACTCTGCTGATTTGTGTGGCCCACACTATCTGTGACAGAATTCTGTAGGAAGGTTCTGGGGCTGAATAAGCAGATGCAAGGGGCCTCTGCACCCTTCTGTGCCCTGGCCTCTGTGCATAGAACTCCACAAATCTGACTCAAATGATGCTCTGGGGTTGGAGTTCCAGGCTTTGTCTAACCCTAAGCAGCACGTGACCATCAGTCATTCCTTTTTGTTCTCAAATCCTCTCATGTGTGAAAGCTTTTTGGAGAAAAGATACTAAAGAAAAATGGAAAACCAGGTCAAAAACATTTTGAATGAGTTTTTCCCTCAACTGATCATCAAAACTATGAACTGTCTTAAGGCTGTTTTCAGAAGATGACCCCTTCTTTCCCCAGAGTGTGTGCAAGGAGTTTAATGTATGGAGTATTACTCAGCCACTGAAAGAAATGAAATAGGGTCTTTTGTAGAGATGCGGATGGACCCAGAGTCCATTGTACAGAATGAAATAAGACAGAAAGAAAAAGACAAATATCCTATATTAATGTATGTATGTGGAATCTAGAAAAGTGGTGCAGATGAACCTATGTGCAGGGCAGGAATAGAGACACAGACATGTGGACACTGGTGGGAAGGAGAGGGTGGGACAAACTGGGAGAGTAGCTCTGACATATTACACCTACCAAGTGTGAAATAGATGGCTGGTGGGAAGCTGCCATATAGCACAGTGAGCTCAGCTCCGTGCTCTGTGATGACCTAGAGGGGTGGGATGGGGGAGTGGTGGAAGGAGTTCCACGAGGGAAGAGATATATGTATACTGATAGCTGATTCACATTGCCGTATAGCAGAAACTAACAACACTGTAAAGCAACTATGCGTCTGTGTGTGTGTGTGTGTGTGTGTGTGTGTGCGCGCGGTCAGTCATGTCTGACTCTTTGTGACCCCATGGCCTGTAGCCTGCCAAGCTCCTCTGTCCATGGAATTCTGCATACAAGAATACTGGAGTGGGTTCCCAACCTCTTCTCCAGGGGATCATCCTGACCCAGGGATCGAACCTGTGTCTCTTGTGTCTGCTGCATTGGCAGGTGGATTATTTACCACTGAGCCACCAGGGAAGCCTAAAGCAACTATACTTCCGTGTGGAATTAGCATCCTTCCTGGCCCCTTGATAGCTTGTCCTTCTGCTCAGTGAATGGTTTCTTCAAGACCAGTAACTACTAATAGGAGACTAGCTCTGATTCTGATACTGATGATGATTTCTGTCTCCGAGGGGACCTGACTTTATAGCTGAGAGGCTTCCAAGGTGCCACTGCCGCCTTCCAGCTCTACAGATATTTACTTAGAGTGACCAGAAAGCTTGTAATTTAACCCAAAATTGTGGTCAAGACACACAGCAATCAAAGGCCCAATAGCAAACGTGTTATACATTCAAAATATTTCAATAAAAATTGCATTTTCTGGTGGTAGACAGAGGATATTTAATTTAGAGAGGCATAAATGTGAGAAGAAATAAGTGCACATCATTCACAATCCAACACTTAGAGGTAATGACTGCAAACATTTTGGGAGTGTGTGTATACACACATACAATTCTGTTGAATGCAATTCTGTCTTTTGCCTTTTTCAATTGATGTTCTATTGTATCTTTTCATACTATCACATATTCTTTTAAAAATTATGCATTATATAAAATTCACAAAAGATAAGAAGAATATCCTTGCAGACACCTCCCAGGCAAAGAAATGAAATATTCTATAATGTAAATTTTTTAATGACTTGGGAAAATAATAATATGTTATTTGAAAATAGCAAATGTCATAGCAGTTTATATCATGTGATTCTAATCTTGGAAAAATATTTTTTATGTGTACAGATAAAATATAGAAAGATACTCCCAGGTGATGAATAAGTGATCTTAGGGGGTGTGCTTTTCTAAATTTGTCAAACTGTCAATAATAAGCATTACTTTTCTAACAAAAAGAAATATTCTAACCCAACTGAATCTCCCTATGCACCCCTGCCTTCTGGTTCTTACTCATTTCCCAACCACAAAGAGTCAACCTTCTTGCAGATTTTGGTGATTACATGTCTTCATATCTGCCTTTCATATATTGATATTCTTATGCAAAATACAATATCGTTTTTCATGTTTTTAAATCGAAACAAATGATGTCTTATTTTACACAGTTTTCTCTGTTTTGCTTTCTGTCCACCTTTTCTTCTGGGAGATAGTATTTTGTCTGGAGTTTCCCACATGTGGACTCAAGTCACCCTAGGCTCCCTGCTATGCAGCGGGTCACCCTAGACTCACTGCACAAAGGTGCTGCCAACCCACCTTCCTGCCTTGGCTCCCCTTCATCTCCAGTTTCACTTTGCAAGGTTTTAGTTAGCCATGGTCAGCCACCATCTCAAATGTTTAAGTGGAAAATTTCAGGATTAAGCAACTTGTCATGTTTCAATTGTGCACTGTCCTGAGTAATGCGATGAAATCTCACGTCTGTCATCCCACTCTGTCCCAGTGGGGGACACCCTTTGTGAATCATCCCTTTGTCCGGTTTGTCCCTTCATTGGTCACCTAGTAGCCATCTCGGCTATCAGATTGGCTGTCACAGTACCAGAAGGCTAGTATTTAAGTGACCCCTATTTTACTTAATAATGACCCCAAGTGCAAGAGAAGTGAGATGGCAGCTCAGATACAGCAGAGATAAGCAGTAAAGAGCTTCCTTTAGGTATGAAGCTCAAAATTCTCAATAAGAAAAAAATATATATATATTGTACCCTAAGGTTGCTAAGATCTACAGTAAGAACAAACTTATTTGTGAAGTAGTGAAGAGGAATAAGACATTTGTGCTGGTTTTGCGGTCGCACCTCAAACTGAAAAAGTTAGAGCCACAGGGCATGGTAAGAGTTCAGTTAAGATGGAAAAGACATTAAATTTGTACCATACAGTATTTTGAGAGAGCATAGTCACATAACCTTTATTACAGTATACTGCTATAATTGTTCTATTTTATTAGTTACTGCTGTTCATCTCTTACTATGCCTAGTGTGTAAATTAAATTTTATAACAAGTATGTATAGGAGGAAACATAGTGTATTTGTTGTTGTTGTAGTTGTTTAGTGGCTAAGCCATGTCTGACTCTTTTATGACCTGGTGGACTGCAGCCCACCAGGCTCCTCTGTCCACGGGATTTCTCAGGCAACAATACTGGATTGGGTTACCATTCCCTTCTGCAAGGGGATCTTCCCAAATGAGGGATCAAACCTGCGTCTCCTGCATTGGCAGGCAGGCTCTTTAGCACTGCACCACCAGTTAAGCCCATAGTGTGTGCATGGTTTGGTACAACCATGCCCCCACTGGAGGCCTTGGACCATATCCCCCTCGGAAAAGTGGGGACAACTGTCTGGCCAAATTCATCCCGGAAGTAGTTTTCACAGCCTTATTCCCATGAGCTGTGCACAGAGTTTGCATCACTTCCCACTGTAACTGTTAGAGAGGTTTAGATTTTTACCTGTCTGATGAGTGCAACAATCACTGTGGTTTGATTACCTTGCCCATTGTTCCAAAACACAAATCTTAATAGATGTATTATGACATTTCATCCTTAAGAGAGATTACAGTTTATTGAGTTTTCCCTTCTTATTGGGCACACAGTGTGTTCCCAGTTTTTCACTATGTAAACAACGTTTCATTGAGCATCCTTGTACGTAACTCTTTAACTAGGCTTCCCAAGTAAAGAACCTGCCTGCCAATGCAGGAGCTACAGGAGACATGGGTTCCATCCCTGGGTGGGGAAGATTCCCTGGAGAAGGAAGTGGCAACCCACTCTGGTGTTCTTACCTGGAGAATCCCACGGACAGAGGAGTCTGGTGGGGCTACAGTCCTTGGGGTCCCAAAGAATCAGACATGACTGAGCACGCACACAGACAGCTCTTTAATGAAAATGGCTTTGACATTCTTTAGGATAAATTTATGAAGATGTGCATAATTCAAAGTGTTTACATACATTGCCAAATTTCCCATCATGAGAACATACCCACAAATAATTTCTTTTTTTTTTTTTTTTGCTTGTTTGTTTTTGATGCAGACCATTTTTAAAGTCTTTATTGAATTTGCTTCAATGTTGCTTCTGAGTTTGGGTTTTTTTGGCAACAAGTGATGTGGGATTTTAACTCCCTGACCAGGGATCAAACCCACACCCCCTGCATTGGAAGGTGAAGTCTTAACCACTTGACCACCAGCAAAGTCCCCTCAACTGGCAACTTCTGTGTGTGCCTCTTGGTTTACTCCTCTATAAACACTGCTTAAATATTACTTAATAAATGGTATTTATCAATTTAATGGATGAACAGTTGTAACTTGTTTAAATTTGCATGTTACTTCCTTATGCATGAGTTTGGTCTTCTCATCATGTGTTTATTGGTTATTTCTCATTCTGTGAATTATTAATTCTCATTCCCTATTTTCATGAGCTTTCCTGATGTCTCAGGCGGTAAAGCATCTACGTACAGTGCAGGCGACCCTATTTTCATATTAATGTCTATGGAATAAGATTGCTTGAAATTTGAAAATATTGTAATTTAAAACAAATTTCCTACCCATACAGTTGCATAAAAAATTCCCATAAAAACACAAGCTGTTTTGTAAAACAGTGTCTGTCTAGAGCAGGGCATTTGATCAAGTCAGGTGGTACTATCAGGAGATAACTAGATAATTACATGCATTCAGACTCTTTTTCTCTTTGGTTTAGATTTTATTTTGAGCCAAGTCACTTGATAAAGTTTCTTAATAATTATAAGCCTGGCATTCATAGGTTTCATATTGAAGGTAAATAAAATATGTTAAAAGAATATTTCTGTAAACCCAGGGTACACGTTTACTTGGGAGAAATCTCACAGGACCAGACAGCTCCTTCCTACACATGTGCTCACACATAGCCTCGTGGCAAGCTTCATACTTCAATGTGGCTGAGAACGTAATTCAGGTCTGAGACAATTTTCTAGGAGGACACAGTGAGCTGTAAGAAAGAAGCTCACTCCAGCTAAGAGAGAAATCATAAAGAAGCTGGTGATGAGCCTCATTTGCAAGGGAAATGCAGTATATGTATGAGCTCAGCTGATTGCTTTCCTTAAATGGGAGGACTGCTGTCTCTTTAACCTGCGAGGGAGGCTCTTGATGTTTCTTTCTGTATTGCCCGTCTCCCCATCTTTTCTCCCCACCTTACCCTGGGATGAGAGGCTTAAGATGCGAGTACAGCACACAATCAAATGGCAATCAATTCATAAACATGCAAGAGCTCTGAGAAAACGGCTAGTTTGAAGTGAAATGAAATCACAATAAATCTGAGAGAGGTGCAGCGTGGAAATTAAGTCCAAAGGCCAATCATCGCAACATGCATACAGCCTAATCTTGTTATTCATTGGCATTTCTATCTATAACATCGCCTCAAACACTGAGTTGGTGAGAACTGAACTGCTGCTCCCAGGAGTAAGACCAGATTCAGTTCCTGTGAGCTTCTGGTCATCTGAGCCATACACAGCCTTGTTTCATGTGTGTTTCTGTTTAAAGACACCTTATTCAACTCATAGTGTTGATCCACTGACATCGAACTCACAGCCAAGAGGACTTGAAGGAAGGTCATCCAACTTACACATTTTCTCCAACAGGCACGTTGCAACCTTCTTTTTCCTGGGAACATGGACAGCACCTCAACACAACTCACAAGGGCCATTGTAAGTACGAAGTCAGGGACTTTTCTGGTGGTCCAGTAGTTAAGAATCCGCCTGCCAATGCAGGGGACACAGGTTCAGTCCCTGCTCTGGGAAGTTCCCACATGGCGTGGGGCAACTGAGCCCATGCCTCACCAGTACTGGAGCCCACGCACCCTAGAGCCTGTGCTCCACAACAAAAGAAGTCACTGCAATGAGGAGCCCGCACACCACAACTAGAGAGTAGCCCCCGTTCGCCACAACTAGAGAAAGCCCACGCAACAATGAAGACCCAGTGCAGCCAAAAAACTAATTAACTAATAAAAAAATAAAATAAACATGAAGTCACCAACAAAAGCACAAAAGTTTAGTGGTACTAAGAAGGCTGGAAGGAAGACACTTGTTTCCGGTGTGGGAGCTAAACCAAGAAGTCACGGCATGATTTCGGTCCACCCCAGCGGGTGTCCTTGATGTCGGGCAGCACAGACTTGCCCCACACATGTCTATGAAGGACCTGAAAGCACCAGGGTGCTGATCAGGGTGGTTGCAAACACGTTCTAGTGAAGAGGAGAACTCACAAATTCAGATCCACAAACAGTGCAGAACAACTGGGTTTCAAATGCTCCTTTTTCTAGGCACTGGAGTGACATGAAGCTTTGCTGGTCATGGTCGATGTATGACGCTTCATCCTTCATTCCTTCTTGATTTCTGATGTGTTAGTCACTCACTTGTGTCCCTCTTTTCGACCCCATGGACTATAGCCCACCAGGCTTCTCTGTCCATGGGATTCTCCAGACAAGAATACTGGAGTGGGTGGCCATTTACTCCTCCAGGAGATCTTCCCGACAGGGATCGAACCCATGTCTCCTGCATTGGCAGGCGGGGTCTTTACCATCTGAGCCACAATATCCTTTCTTTTTTTCCTGAGTAACTCCCCTTCCTGAACAGTGAGCATTCTTTTTTTTTTTTTAAGATTCTTTGATATGAACCATTTTAAAAGTCTTAATTGAATTTATTACAGTATTGCTTCTGTTTTATGTCTTGTATCTTTTGGCCTCGAGCCATGTGGGATGTTAGCTTTCTGACCAGGGATTGAAGCCACACCCCCTGCATTGGAAGGGGAAGTCTTAACTGCTGGACTTCCAGGGAAGTCCCCACAGTGAACATTCTTGATGGTGCTTAGTCATCAGTCCTGTTCTCTAGTGACCGAGAGATGGACATGCCACCTGAGCCAGACCAATAGGACTCTCCTCTCTGGGGATGCGACTCTTGAGTTGCGTGACTCATGGGAGAGGTTGAAGCTGGTTTACAGGCATGGTGGCTCCTGCAGGAGACGGTCCACTGGTTCCTATGCTGTGGACCCCACGTTGCTCTGAGTTATCTGCTTTCAGCTTCTCCCTCGACCATCACCTACCTCCTAGCTTCCCATTGCATTTCTTTCCTGCTTGGAAAAGACCCTGATGCTGGGAAACGGGCAGGAGCAGAGGGGTGACAGAGGATGAGATGGTTGGATGTCATCACCGACTCAATGGACATGAGTTTGAGCAAACTCTGGGAGATGGTGAAGCATAGGAAAGCCTGGTGTGATGCAGTCCTCGGGGTCGCAAAGGATCAGACCTGACGGAGCACACACACACACACACACACACGTGTGAATGACAAAACTCTCAACATATTTGAAGTTTATTTAAATAATTGGCCTTACTATTGTTGAAATGGAAAGTTGGGTTCATGTTATAACATACAAGTGTACTCCCAAATATTTTTATTTGAAAGGTGATAACAAATTCATACTAACTACTTTGAAGGCAGCTGTTTCTAGAATCCTGCCAAGTTCATCCCCTTGTTGGTTTAATAAACATCTAACAAGCACCTGCTGTGTTGTAGGAACTCAGAGAGCCACTCCGCGGTTCAGGTACATTGGCTGAGCCTCCAGGGAATGCGTGCTACCCCTCTGGGATCTCTTATTCTGGTGGAAGAGGTTTACATAGAAATAAACAACAGTCAGATTCCCTCCATTCTTGTTTATATTGTAGACTTTAGTTACTCAGAGTTTGACTTCTTCCCCACTGTTCACACCTGAGTTTCCATTATTTTTCATTTAAAGTGAAAGAGGCCTTTCTTGTTTACAGTCAACTAACAAACCCCTTGTCCTAAACCCTGGGTCTTTTTTGTTGCTGCATGTGGAGCTGGTAGTGTAAGCCGGAGGGTTCCTAATGCTTTATCTGAATAACATTCAAATGACAAAAGGTGCTTACTGATACCATATGCGGTGTGTATGAGAATCCCCCGGTTCAGTCTGCATTTTGTACGGGAGAGGGTTTTCAGGTTCCAATGCAAACTGGCCTGGCCTGGGAGCGGGTGCGTCTGCTAACCTCTGTGAGCTTCCTCCTGGCCTGTCCAGAGCCAGACAAAGGTGTTCTCTGGACTCGAGTTACAGAGTCCTGGGAGAAGAGCAGCAGGGCAGGTGTGTGCCCATGGATGGGCTGGAACAGGACCGGGAAGCCTCTTGTGTGCTGCAGTCTCAGGAGCTTCAGTTCTGGGAATCACAACACAGAGTCCCAGGGCTGTGGAGGGGACCAAACAAGGGTGTGAAGCAGGCGCCTGACCACTGCAAGATCCTGGATGCTGCTCATCCTGATCTCCACACTTCTTCCACATGAGTCCCCAGTGATGAAGTGCTCACCTCCTTCTCCAGGAGGGGCTATTGCCTTCAAATTCAGACAGTGGGGTTGGCTTTAACATTTGTTCCCTCAGACATTAAATTCTCAGACATTTATTCTCGGGTGCCCTTTGCCACCCAGAGGCAATGCGGTGTTTGTGTACTCAGCCACTTAGTTGTGTCCAGCTGTTTTGTGACCCCAGGAATTGTAGCCTGCCAGGCTCCTCGGGATTTAATGAGGGTTTGACACCTTAGGACCTTGAGGACCTGGGGAGGGACTGCCCCTCCCAGGCTTCATTATTTCCTAGAGGAGCAAACATTTGATGTGCAACCTACCAGCCCAGAGCCCACGCATTCAGCCATCTTCTCTCTGTAACTCGTGCCCCAGGCCATTTATGCCCCCTGCCTTGAAGGTCCCCTGGGTCCCAGAGACCAGAGACCAGCCCTGCAGCCCAGAGCCTGCTGACATTATTCAGACCCTCTAATTCTGAGTTTACTCAGCCTCCCTACCCTGCCTCCCCACCTCTTATCAGGAAAACCACAACAAAGGCCCTCCACCTGCTTCTCCACCTCCACACTCCCCTGGTGTTTCCCCTGTGCGGCCCCCACCCCTTGGGAACTGTGAGTAAGAACAGTCTTCTTCCGGCTGTGACCTGTCAGCTCACCATGACTGTTTAGAACTAAATCCTGGGTGCATTTAAAATGACTGCCTGCTTCCCTGGCTTCTTCTGTCTCTTTCTCGCGCTGACTCCCCTTAATTCTACTTCTGGCAGCACTTTCATTTTAGGGCAGTGTCAGGACCTTCCCACCTTGATTGCTGTTGTTCAGTCACTAAGCCGTATCTGACTCTCTGCGACCCCATGGACTGCAGCGCACCAGGCTTCCTGTCCTTCACCATCACTGGAGTTTGCTCAAACTCATGTACATTGAGTCATTGATGCTATCCAACCATCTCATCCTCTGTCGTCCCCTTCTCCTCCTGCCTTCTATCTTTCCCATCATCAGGGTCTTTTCCAATGAGTCAGTTATTCGCATCAGATGGCCAAGTATTGGAGCTTCAGCTTCAGCATCAGTCCTTCCAATGAATATTCAGGGTTGATTTCCATAAGGATTGACTGGTTTGATCTCCTTGCAGTCCAAGGTACTCTCAAGAGTCTTCTCCAACACCGCAATTCAAGCTAGCATCGCCTTGAACTTTGACCTCTGCCACACCTCCCTTGTGGTCCCTGTGAACCTGAGTTAGTTGTTCTGGGGGGAAGTCAGAGAGGGCGTGGATTCTCCAACTTGAGCATCAGAATCACCTGAAAGGCTGTTACAGCACGTAGGCTCCCACACAGCTGAGGAGGGACCTCGGCTCTGTGTCTGCTGCAGTCACTCACTAGTGAAGACCCCAGGCCTGGGAGTTTGCCTCCCCTTCCCCCTCGGAGATCCGGAGACCACCTGCCAGGCCCATCTTCCTGGGAGTCAGGGACCCAAGTGAAACCCAAGCTACAGGCTGCCCCATGCGGGGACCAGGAGGCAGAGCAGCACAGCGTGGACAGAAGCTGAGCTGTCACTGTACTCAGACCCTGGCTGAAGACGCCAGCTGTCCCATACAAGGTCATCAGCCACGTGCTTCATCAGTCCTGTATGGTTTCCTTAGAACACGCTGTGAAAAGCCCTGCGTTACACAGATCTGAGATGCTGCTCGCTGAACATCGCAGTGCGTCTCCCCTCTCTCTGTCTCGCTACACGTCCTCTCTGCCCATCACTGCCTGGGACGCTCAGGAGGGACTGCGCCTGCCTCCCCCACACCTGCTGTGGAATGACTGACAGACATGCTGCTCTCAGCCGCCGATTTCCCTGATTGTTCCAGATCGTTGGTAAGTTGGCCCACCCAAATCTCTTCCATGTCCTTATCGCCATTTGAACCTCTTTAAAATGCCTTCATTCTGCGAGGTGATATTTCTCACAAGCTCCCTCCCATGGCAGCTCCCCACGGAGCTCCAGGTACTTGGGATGGAAAATCCCACCAGTGGTGTCCTTCTGGAGTGCAGCCAGGCTTTTGCATTTCACTAGTTTTGAAGGACGCTCACGACCTTCACAAACCCCAGGAGCGTCTCAAGGATCTCCATACATGAACTGTTGTAGGATATGTTTTTCTTTTTAACTCAGGTCCCTCATATCTCTGGTTTCAAATGATGCCATGATTGAGATGGCTGCTGGGATTAGACTCATGCACAGGACCGGCAGTGGCTCAATGAGAAAGAATCTGCCTGCAGTGCAGGAGCCACTGGAGACATGGGTTCGATCCCTGGGTTGGGAAGATGCCCTGGAGGAGGAAATGGCAACTCACTCCAGTATTCTTGCCTGGAGAATTCCGTGGACAGAGGAGCCTGGCAGGCTACAGTCCATAGTCTGTAGTTGGACCAACTGAAGTGACTTAGCAGGCACACATGCATGCCCAGGACTGGTGGGGTGAAAATCGAAAACCACACTCCCCAGAAAGGAAATCCTGCCTGAAGAAGATGAAGTCTCCAGCCCTTAGTTTATGCTGTGGTTCCCAAACTCCAGTCCTTGGAGTCCTGGGGTCCCACAGAACTGTCTGAAGGGTCTGGTGGGCCATGATAAAGAGTTCAGCAGTGCTGATAACGTGGCTCCTGCTTCTGTATCACCTGCTTGAGGTCTCCTCTGACCACAGGGGGAGTTGGGAGAAGTGAAAAGGGATTTTCTTTAAAACCTCCATCTTGCTGTTTCATTGTTGCTTAACTGAAATACATGCAGGTGGTTTAACACAAATTCTTTGGCCACCTAATGTGAAGAGTTGACTCATTGGAAAAGACCCTGATGGTGGGAAAGATTGAGGACAGGAGAAGGGGGCACAGAGAGGAGATAAAACATGTGGGTTCAACCTGCCATCTCAGCCCACATAGCTCTTTCCAGCTTCAAATTTAGTTCCAGTAGGTTTTGTGTAGTTGGCCAGAAAACAGGGCATAGCGGGGACAGGACAGAAGAGGGACAGGGCACATACCTCAGCCAACCCCCAGAGAGCTCCAGGGCAGGGAGGCGCTTTGGAGATGTTCTAGACTGAAGCGCGGGGTCGAGCCACCCAACACCCCACACTGACCACATCAGGTGTGGACTCCTTCTGAACGTGCAGGGCCCCGACCCAGGGTGAGTCCCAGGGAGCCATCAGCAGCCCCAGTGGATCTGGGAGCCTCCATCGCACTTGTTACTTCTTGGCTCTGGGGGCAGAGGGGCCTGGGAGGACCACTGTGACCATGTCCTAGCATGGGGTGCACACACAGGGGGGCTCCCAGGGAGCAGGAGGGAAGGCCAGTGTGGATTCTGGGCCTGGTTTCACGTGGTAATCTCCTTGTACTAACAGCCCCAGGCATAGAAAGGCCTGGTTCCCTCCTCCCGGAGGCAAAAGAAGCCATCTCAACATGAATGCTGGAACTGGCTGAGTTAAACGCCAAGACATGCAAATTGTGAAGCTCCAAGGTGTCTGAGCCTTGCTCTGGGTTGAATCATGTCTTCCCAAAATTTACGTGTTACAACCCTAATTTCCACGGCAGTGATATTTGGAGATGGAGTCTTTGGGAGGTAACTGGGGTTGAATAAGATTATGATGTGGGGCTCCCATGATAGGATTAGCACCCAATAAGAAGAGACATCAGAGAGCTTAGTATCTCTCTCTGCCATGTTAGGATGCAGCCGATAGTCCTGTGCAAACCAGGAATACAGCGCTCACCAGAAACAAAACCCATTTGTGCCTTGTTCTGGGACTCAGCTGCCAGAGTTGTGAGAAATCACTGTCTGTAACTTAAGCCACCTGGTCCGCAGTATTTTGTTACATCAGCCTGAGCTCAGACAAGCCTTAAAGAAAACGCAATCCAAATGGTACATTGGTATCTGCAGGGCTTGGAGCAGTTAAAGCGGGGAGGTCCCAAAGATTTACACTATTGTCAGCTGATTCCCCAGAAGCTAGGAGCCTGATGTATCTCTGGGAAATCAAAGTCCAGAGACTACAGAAGATGAAGCAGTGAGTCTGACCTGCCAGGAGTGTTTCTCTGTGACCAGTGAAGATGCCTCATGGGTGATGGGCTGTTCCATGGGTGTGTACGGAGACGAAAATGATCCAGACGCTGATCACAAAATGAAAGGACTGCTCCCTGCACCAGACAGCTAACAAGCCCAGACGCACACAAGGCAGTTTCCAGCCTGGATGGTGGGAAGCCTGATCCTCAGCAGTTTTCTTAAAAGTGCTGGTATGGTTTTGTTACGGTACACCGTGGAAGGGCCAGGCTGTAAGAGTGGAAGATACATGAGCTGCTGTTTTCTTCATTTTCTGAAAGAGTATGTTGTGGGTCCCAGGTAGACACAGCATAAGGAGAAATTGCAAGGCACACCCAGAAGGGGCTGAGGCTGCTCGGTAGGGTGCAGAACCGAAGTCTAGTGGGTCAAGAAGGCAAAGGGACGTCTTCTTAATAATACACGGATTGTGGACATTTAAAACACAAGCCTGGGCTTCCCTGGTGACTCAGTGGTAGAGTCTGCCTGCCAGTGCAGGAGACATGGGTTCAATCTGCAGTCTGTGAAGGTTCCGCAGGCCTCAGAGCAGCTAAGCCCATGTGCCACAAATACTGAGCCTGTTCTAGAACCCGGGGATCGCAGCTGCTGACCACTGTGCCACAACTGCTGAAGCCCGAATGCCTAGAGCCTGTGCGCTGCGGCAAGAGAAGCCACTGCAATGAGAAGGCTGAGCACTGCAGTAACGAGCAACCCGCGCTCACAGCACCTAGAGAAAAACCAACCAGCAAACCGAGCAGCAACGAAGACCCCCAGCCCGCTCAACGGTAAATACACAGAGGGTACTATAGGCACCCTGTGTGTGCACCACCAAACTCTAAAAAGTCCCTGCCAGTAGTGCCGTCCTTGTCTCCTCTGCCCAGGCTCCCCCAGAAGCTGCCTCGTCTTGACCTTAGTGCTGGTCATATGCGGGCATAACTTTATTGTTGTACTTGTTTTCTCCCACGCACAAACATTTAATAGGGAGGAGATAGGGACAACACACGGCCTTGTTGAGACATTATTCGAGGGCAAGGCTGAGCCAGAGGTAGGAGCAGCTGTCAGAGGGCATCTGACCCTCAGCCAGCTCTGGGGTTCCTTCTGGACCCTTTTGTCCCTCCCACTGCCCCCACCCCCAGCTTTAGCCCCAGGCCTGAGTCTCTTTTCCAGGGCAAGACCTGGGCTGGTCCCATGCCAGGGGCTCCTTCTCGAGGGCTGTTTAGCAGATATGGGGCCCCCATAAGGCACCCCACATGGGCTTTGGGGTTTATTGAGTAGATGAACTGACACTCACAGACTGGAGACCTGGTCCAAACACAGGCTGTCTGCCCGCCCTTCCTGGCATCTATGGTCCAGCCGTCCCCATTCTGAGGATAACATATTGGCTGGTAAATATCCCATCCAAGGAGCCTCACGTGCATTCCCTGGGTTGTGAAATGTCTCTTCCAGGTGTTACAGCTGACCTCAGCACTCTTTCCCTTCTGTTGTTATTGTTTAGTTGGTCAGTCATGTCCAATTCTTTTCGACCCATGGACTGTAGCCCGTCAGGTTTGTAGGTCCATGGGATTCTTCAGGCAAGAATACTGAAGTAGGTTGCCATTTCCTTCTCCGTGGTATCTTTGCCAGCCAGGGATCAAATCTTTGTCTCCTGTGTGGTTACCCTGATGCTTTTTATTTTTTTGCTGTGGACCATTTTTTAAATCTTTATTGAATTTTTTATAATACAAATTCTATTTTATGTTTTATTTTATGTTTTGGTTTATTGGCCATGAAGCATGTGGGGGCTTAGCTCTCTGACGAAGGACGGAACCCACAACCCTGCACGGGAAGCACAGAGGCTTAACCACTGGCCTGCCAGGGAAGTCCCCACTGATGGCTCAAACAGACCAGGAGTGGAGATAAGGACGTGGGTTCAGTTCGTGGGTGAAGAAGGGGAGTCATCAAAGTAGGGGATAGCGGGCCCAGTCCAACACTCATCTGCTCTTCCCGCCCCCACATGTGACCTTTCCACACCACTTACAGTGTCAGGTTGGGTCTCTGGTGGGACCCCACGGGTGGGCGCTGCCTCTGGACAGGACATGCCACCGCAGGTGTGCAGGAGGCCCTTGGAAAATACCTGTGGAATTAACGACAGAAGACACCAGAGAGAACAGTGGCTTCTCAGGCCTGGAATCAGGGCTTTCAAGGGGCTCTTAAGAGTCTGTATTTTTCTCACCTACAACACACCAGGATGGTTAACACTGGCAGTGATGTAAGAAGTGTCGCTGAGAAGCCAGGAGCCACCAGCTCAGCAGTGTAAAGAGTCAATAAACACTAGCATTGGGGGCGGTGATGTCAGACCCCAAAGCAAAGACAACAAAATGTAGACTCTCTTAACAAAAAGTATAGCCAGACTTTCTGCCCATGTCCTAGCACAGGGCTGCCATGGCCTGAAAGTCGACCTAGAATTTTTGCTCTGGGATGGCCTTGCTCACCGTTGGGACAGTTATGTCCAGGCTATACATTTGCAAATAATATGGGAAAATGTAAACTATGATTTGTAACATCTCAGTGTTTGGATTATATGACATATGTCTGCAGGTTAGCACCTGGATTTGTTTCTAACCAGGCAGGATCTTGAGTCCTCAGGAGTTATAGGCTAAACCTCTGAGGAAGCTGAACAATTGGTGGGAAGAAGATGAAGCCACCAGGGGAAGGGGGGACCCATGTCCACATCCACCCATGGGGGAGCATGGGGAGGCTTACGCAAGGCACCTCCATCTCTGTAAGCTCGTCCCTGTCTTCTCCCATAGGTGATCCACCTAGGGTTCCAGAATTAAGAGACTGTGATACTTTAAAAATAACTTTGTCCAAAGGATGGCCTACATAACAAAGAATTGTGTGGTTCCTGCTCAGAAAACCAAAATTAGAGATTGTCATACTGAGTGAAGTAATTCAGACAAAGAAAGACAAATATCATAAGATATCACTTATATGTGGAATCTAAAAGAAAGGTACAAATGAATTTATCTACAAAATAAAAAGAGATGCAGATATGAAAAATAAACTTATGCTTACCAGATAAACTGGGAGATGGGAATTGACATATATACACTGTTATAAATAGATAACTAACTAAAAAGGACTATACCAGACCACCTGACCTGCCTCTTGAGAAATCTGTATGCAGGTCAGGAAGCAACAGTTAGAACTGGACATGGAACAACAGACTGGTTCCAAATAGGAAAAGGCATACGTCAAGGCTGTATATTGTCACCCTGCTTATTTAACTTCTATGCAGAGTACATCATGAGAAACGCTGGACTTGAAGAAACACAAGCTGGAATCAAGATTGCAGGGAGAAATATCAATCACCTCAGACATGCAGATGACACCACCCTTATGGCAGAAAGTGAAGAGGAGCTAAAAAGCCTCTTGATGAAGTGAAAGAGGAGAGTGAAAAAGTTGGCTTAAAGCTCAACATTCAGAAAACGAAGATCATGGCATCTGGTCCCAACATTTCATGGGAAATAGATGGGGAAACAGTAAAAAGTGTCAGACTTTTTTGGGGGGGGGGGCTCCAAAATCACTGCAGATGGTGACTGCAGCCATGAAATTAAAAGATGCTTACTCCTTGGAAGAAAAGTTATGACCAACCTAGACAGCATATTCAAAAGCAGAGACATTACTTTGCCGACTAAGGTCCATCTAGTCAAGGCTATGGTTTTTCCTGTGGTCATGTATGGATGTGAGAGTTGGACTGTGAAGAAGGCTGAGCGCCGAAGAATTGATGCTTTTGAAGTGTGGTGTTGGAGAAGACTCTTGAGAGTCCCTTGGACTGCAAGGAGATCCGACCAGTCCATTCTGAAGGAGATCAACCCTGGGATTTCTTTGGAAGGAATGATGCTAAAGCTGAAACTCCAGTACTTTGGGCACCTCATGTGAAGAGTTGACTCATTGGAAAAGACTCTGATGCTGGGAGGGATTGGGGGCAGGAGGGGAAGGGGACGACAGAGGATGAGATGGCTGGATGGCATCACTGACTCTATGGACATGAATCTGAGTGAATGCCGGGAGTTGGTGATGGACAGGGAGGCCTGGCGTGCTGGGATTCATGGGGTAGCAAAGAGCTGGACACGACTGAGCGACTGAACTGAACTGAACTGAACTGTACAGCACAGGGAACTCCACCCAATACTCTGTAATAGGCTATATGGGAAAAGAATCTAAAAAAGAGAGGATATATATATATATATATGTATAACTGATATACTTTGCTATCATTGTTCGGTCACTCAGTTGTGTCTGACTCTTTGCAACCCCATAGACTATAGCACGCCAGGCTTCCCTGTCCTTCACTAGCTCCTGGAGTTTGCTCAAACTCATGTCCATTGAGTCAGTGATGCCATCCAATCATCTCACCCTCTGCTGCCCCCTTGTCCTCTTGCCCTCAAACTTCTCACTTTGCTGTGCACCTGAAACTAATACAATGTAGTTGTAAATCAACTATGCTCCAATATGGGATGCAAACCCATGAAGACAAGGAAACAAGACATCATATTCCAAGACCAGTTGGTCAAAGCTTGCTTCAGAATTGTGTTCCCAGGGGACCTCAGCTCTGGGGCTTAAAATCTAAAATTACCTGTCCAAATTCCCCATGTATTTAAGGGAGGGGTCAAGGCTTTTTAAATGGCTTCTCCAGTGTTTGTGGGTCAGTGAGTGGCCAAGGCAGAAACCTCTGCCACAGGTTCATAGAAATGTGAAGGCTTGACAAGCAGAAAATCCCATCCATACTACCGACAGGTCGACTTAAAGATCAAAGATGAACCACCAAAATATCGTTTCCCCAAAAACATACATTTATTTAAAACTCTTGAATCCCCGCACATTTCAAGCCATGCAGTCTTACATTATTGCTAAAACATATACAAGTTTTAGAAGTCAAACGCGAAAGGCATTCTATGTTCTTTTAAGAGAACTGCTTTCACAATCTGCATTTCAAAACCATCACCTGGTTAAGAATCCGAGTATGTCCTTCATTGGTAGGGTTTGGAAATATTTTTAAAGCTCTAACTATTTCCAAGCAATAAAGGAATACTTTGAAAACATTTCAAGTTGTTTTAAATCTTGGGTCATTCACAAAGTTTCAACCTGCGCAATTGTTTTCATTCTGTCCTCTAACGCATCATGCACTTGGCTACAGAGCCATGAGTTTCCTGTAATTTTTTGACACATTGTCTTCTCTGTGTTTCTCTGTGGCTTTCATCAACTGGTAACCAGGCTGTCCTGTGTGTGGTTGCACCCCTGGGTGCCATCACTGAAGGCACATTTTCTCATCTTTACATTATCACCCTTTACCTCAATACCCCGTATTTCTCTGACCCTCTTCATGGAGACCTTGAGAGATAGGACAAGCAAAGTCTGATAGGTTGATGGAGACACAGTGCTTTTCTGGATCTCCTAGGGTTGATCCCCGAGGCTCTGCCTTCTACATGCCCTGTAAGCATGGATGAGGGAACAGAACTCACAGGCTGGGGAGGAAAGGAGCACGAACATGGGACCCACGGCACACGGGCACCCTGTGTTTCACTGACTCTTTCCTCGGGTAGTTTGTGTCTCTGATTTAACACGTGGGCAGGTTCCTCTTCACCTGGTGCCCTTTCCTGAAGCATGGGCAGCACCTGCCCAATGGGCAGAAGGAGCAGCTGAATCCTGGTTGATGACCCCACTCTGTGCCCAGCGCTCCCTACAAAGCCTGGGAACAGAGGAAGTCAGTGAAACCTTCTTTGCTGGGAAAATGCCATGGTCCACAACCATCTGTCTACTGAGGTCACAGAGAGGAGGCCCGCCTGTCCACTCAACAGAGGCTCTGCCTGTGGACCCTCATCTCACAGGACCATGACCAGGCTGGAGCATCTATCAGGATGGCTTCAGAGGGTCTCAAAGACCCCACTTCCTTCCCAAGTCCCTGCTCCTGACCCTCAGCTGCTCCTCAAAAATGAAGCATGGGAACCTCTGGTCTCTGGGCCTTCGCATCAGAGGATGTGTCCTGAGGTCACCTCTGGGTCCCTGTGTCTCTGTGCCACACATTCCTGGTGCTCCAGAGGCCCCACTGCTCATAGGGCCAGAGCAGAGGTCAGACCAAGGTCATTCACTTTCAGACTGAAGCCCTTATCATCCCATATGAATTTGGTTTCTTTTTGTCATTTTGTCTCATGTGACACTATCCTGCATGCTGACACCCTTCCCCTGGCTTCCCTGCCTCCCCCGCTCTGTTCTACGAGTTACAGTAAAAAAAAAAAAAAAAAAAACCTGGCCACAGTAAACCAGTGCCTGCTCAGGAGACCCTGGTTTCAGACTCACTGTGTTCTGGGAAGTCACAAAGCTCCCCCAATATATCTACTGTTTTCCTGGTTGCATGCAAACTCATCACATGGGTGGGTTTAGCTCCACTCTGCTTCCAGGTGGCGCTAGTGGTAAAAAATCCACTTGGCAATGCAGGAGACATAAGAGACACAGGTTTGATCCTTGGGTCAGGAAGATCCCCTAGAGGAGGGCATGGCAATCCACTCCAGTACTCTGGCCTGGAGAATTCCATGGATAGAGGAGCCTGGTGGACTCAGTCCATAGGGCTGCAAAGAGTCAGACATGACTGAAGTGACTGAGCATACAGGCTCCCAGTTCACAGTGTTCAAAAAGGGTGTGACTCTGAATGTTCCAGAATCGCATCCCAGAGGGTTCTATGCATCAGATATCTCAGTCTATTTAGAATTTAAAAGCCCAAATGGAAAGATCTTGAGACAGGGTGAGAGGCAGGCAGTGTGACAGGCCTACAGGAGCAGGGGTGGGTCATGCAGAGGGTTTGGAATTCTCCAGAAAGCCCTCTTCTGTCAGAATGTTAACATAAATAGGAAGCGTGCAAGAAGCCAGAAATAAATCAAGAGCATGGACGGTGCGCTTTCCCAGGGGCTCAGGCCAAGGTCAAGTGGCCAGTCAGCCAAAGAGCATCCACTCACATAGGGAGCTGGCTGCTTCCCAGGCCAGGCCCCTCCCAGACTCAGCCCTTGCCTGCCTCCCACATCCTCTCCAGCCCTCCTTGGGCTCCACAGCCTCAGGCCCTTGAGGAAGCTGTTGGTTGCTGAGAGCTGGCTGTGGGGATGGGGGCAGGGGAACTGGTGGTGACATGGGAGCAGCCTGGCCCTATCCTGGGGCAGCTGGGCGCCTGGGGAGACTGCACCCAGGACACAGAGAGCTATTCAGCCGCCCTTCCTGGGAGGGCTCCAGGACATCTTGAGAAAACCATGGTGTTTGAGTCACCCCCCGGTCCGTTCATCCCAGACGTCTCCAAGCATCCGGATGTGGGGCTAGGAGAGGCAGTCATGTGTCCTTTCTAAATAGAGACAGACGCCACTGCTGTGGGTGAGGAGGGCCCTTAAGGGTACCAAGTCTGCTTCCAACTGCTGCAAAAATAACACATCCCTAAGCTAGGAGAATTATGCTCAGATGTTTGCAGTAGCCATGAGAAAGGGTGCTCACTAGAGAGTGACTCAGGAAGATGGTGCCCTCTGGGGTCCACTCTGCCGGTGATCAGTCAACACCTTGAGGAGAGAACGGGGCTACACATAAACTCCCGGCCATTCTTCCTCCCTTAGTTGAGTTAGTTGGGCTGTGCTTATGTCAGCCATAGCCACACAGAGACATGGGATCTGTCCACTTGGTAGAAAGATGAAGACAGAAAGCCAGCCTTTGGGGAACCCAGGAAGGAAGGTCTGGGTGTCAAGAAGGAAAGAAGCCTAGGTTGGAGGAGAAGGTGGTGGGATTGAAGATAAACACCCCAGGTCCCAGCCGCCTGGACCGGATCTTGCCGTGATGCTGTCATCTGTAACCTGGGACGAAGTGAAGGACTCGAGGGACTCAATGCCAACAAGATTTGTTTGTTAATATTTCAATATTGTTGTGTGCATGCTCAGTCGCTCAGTCATGTCTGATGTGCGACCCCTTGAGTGGTAGCCCACCAGGCTCTTCTGTCCCTGGGATTTCCCAGGCAAGGATACTGGAGCAGGTTGCCATTCCCTTCTCCAGAGGATTTTCGTGACCCAGGGGTTGGACCCGCATCTCCTGCATTTTCAGGCAGATTCTTTACCACTGAGCCACCCGGGAAGTCTGATATTATTATCGGGATCCAGAAAATTCATGGTGTTTTAAGCATACCCTTCTGCCATTGGTTTCAAGAAAAATTCTTCTTTATTTTTAAAAAATTTTTGTTTTCTCATGGTACATTTTTTAAAATTAGTTTAGATGTTTTACAATGTTGTGTTAGTTTCTGCTGTACAGCAAAGTGAGTCACCGATACGTATACAAATATCCCCTTTTCGGACGTCCTTCCCTTTAGGTCACCACAGAACATGGAGTGGAGTTTCCTGTGCCGTACATGCGTCTGCTTCTTACACCTTCTGAGAGGTTCTTCTGAGAAAGCACCACCCCTTGGGTGCATCTGGGAGGGCGTGGTCACCTGGCTCCTGAGAGGAAGAGACTTGCACTCAGAAGTGAAGTGACTTGCATGAGTCACAGGACTGCCGGTGACAATGAGACAAAGTAACAGCATGGAGGTTAGAAGTAGCAGCTTCCAGCCATTCCTACCACACCAACCCAGAGGAGAACTTGTGATCATAAGAGCCCCAGAAAGCCTAGAATAAGGACAGCACTGAACCAAAATCAAAATAAATAAAATAGAGCATGGTGGGGACATTAGGAAGGAAACTGGAGGGCAGGTGAGTAAGACGTGGGTCCTGCAGCCTTGTTGAATCTGGACACCACTCTCTGTGTAAAGAGACAGAAAGCAACTGTCCTTTCAAAGCAAAAGAGTTCTGAGTGAAATTACGGTACACAGTTGACCCTTGAACAACTAAGGGTCAGGGTTGCCAACCCCCATGCAGTGAAAAATACAAGGATAGCTTTACAGTGGACCCTCCTTATCCAAGGGGCCGTATTCTTGCATTCACCTGCACAGGGAGCATACAGACTGTAGGACAGATTTGCTGAAAAAAATCCAAGTGTAAATGGACCCACAGAGTTGAAACGCCTGTTATTCAAAGGTCAACTGTGTTTGAAAGCTCTTCATAGTCTGGCAAGTGTGACTCAAGGTATTTGAAATCCAGGATTGTACGTGAACTTGCGTGTCTGAAAGTGGCACTAGAAACACATGATTTCCCAGTTGGTTTGCAAATGCTGCCAGAGGACAAGCTGCACAAAAATTAGACAGACAAGGCTTCAGGTCTCCCCGCAGTTTTTTCCAGTCCAGGGGAGGAGGGGTGGAAACTCACCTAGCACATGTCTAAATATTTAATTTCTAAACCAGCCCAACAGTTCACAGGTTCTAGCCTTCTCTCTCTTTCTGTCGACCTGGGAGGCCACCTTCCAGCCTAAGGGCTCAGCTTCCTCAGCTGTCGTGCCAGCACCCAAAGATGGGGGCAGCTCCTGCAGCTGCTCCCTGTCTCTCCACTGCCAGCCCTGCCTCCACAGCCCCAGAGCCATGTGTCCACACACACACACAGAGAACCCAACCTACCCCCAGGCCATACCCACACATAACCCACCCCACCCGCTGGCCACACCACGTGGAGCTGCTGCTGCCGGAGCCAGGCAGAAGTCCTGCGGGAGGACTCCTGTGAAGCCCACAGGTGATGAGGCATGCCACCAGGGGCCAGTTTGGGGCTCTTCCTGCCTGTCCTGCCTCCCAGTGTGGCAACCAAGGTCAACTGACCTGAAAAAGATGTCTGGAGTAAATTATTCAGAAGAAAGGCAGGTTTTAAAGTACCATATAGAGAACAATTTTTGAGATAGATAAAACATAGTGAGGTATCTGGAAATATATACCCCAAATCTGTGGTCTTCATTATCATTGAAATATAGCTATTTCTACTCCTATCTCTCCTCAAAGAATTATTTTTTATTGCTACTGTAGTGTGACACTAAGATAGATATGATAGATAGATGATAGGTACGATGGATAGATGACAGATATGATAGACAAGTAGATAGATAATAGATTATTGATAGATATGTTGACAGATGATGACAGATAAATGGTAGATACATAGATGGATACATTTAGATAGATAATAGAGGGTATGTAATACCTCTGTTTCAGTGTTTCATAGTTTATCACTGGAAGCAAAGGCTGGTGAAAGACACATTCTTCAGACACACTTAAATAACCTCGATGAGATGTATCAGGATACAATAGTGCTTGCAGTGAATTAATGGTACCTGCAACCAGCTTCTCTATTGTGGCAAATATTAATTTTTTTAAGTCCTTCATATTTTTGAGGCACGGGAAGCCATGTCTTGAAGAGAACTTGCATAGAATCATAGATT
This sequence comes from Budorcas taxicolor, assembly GCF_023091745.1. Lineage (NCBI taxonomy): Eukaryota > Metazoa > Chordata > Mammalia > Artiodactyla > Bovidae > Budorcas > Budorcas taxicolor. Next base: position 105,503,550 of record NC_068920.1, read on the forward strand.
TCTAATTTAGGGGAGATAAAAGGCTCCTTTCCCAGAAGATGCAATATACCGATCTTTATTTTCATCAGGAGAAAACCATGCTGATAGACTTAATTACAGTAAACAGTTTGGCAATTAACTTCTGTCTCTCAGAACGAGATCTGAGTAATTCTGATGGCAAGAGGGCTGCTCTTGAGGCAGCTGTTTCTTCTTCAGATTTGAGTGATTTAATTCTTCAAATTGGTGAGGGTTCCTGGCTTCCAGGAGAGAGAATCACTGGAACCATTTTAAAGAGGTCTTTGGATACATTCAGAGTGAATTACTTGGTTTAATCATATATGAAGATCTATGTTTCCATAATCTTTTCCCAAAAGCTGTCCTTTGATGAGCATCCTCAGATGCACATGTTACTTATCCCACTATCTGAGCTCATACTGTACATGTTATCAGTGGTGTGGTGTTTAATAATCAACCTTCCTGGGGAAAAATCCTGTACATAGTGATTTCTATTGTGTAAGTATTCCCATGACAGGCAGTGTAATTTCAAGCTACCCAATTGAGGCCGCTTATCACAGAGCTGGGAAGAGCAGTCCAGTAGCAAGCAATACATAATAATTCTACTTTACAGATATGATACAAGTGAGTAAACTTGAGAACATAAGATAAAAGTAAAATGTGATAAACAAGGAGGAAGTGGTGACTTTTGAGTGTTTATTACCTCTAATTTAATGTATTTTATGAATTAAAATTTACAGTTTAATTTTTAAAATTTTAATACTATCTTTTAATTACCAAATATTAATACATGATTAATTGCATTGTGATCAGATGTAAATATATTGCTGCATGTGGCCACAGATCATTCAAAACTGCAGAAGAAAAAAGCAGTGGTTAGATGCCACAAAGTAGGTGGTAATGCCTTAACCGAATGCCAGTTGTTAGGCCCCAGAGCCTCTTCCATCCTTGTCAAGGAGAGTGCTAACCTTCTCTTCTTTCATACACTACGGTTAACTTTCAATAAACTTTCTTTTTTAGAGCCCTTTAGATTCAGAGGAACACTGAGGAGAAGGCATTGAGGAGAAGGCACTGAGATTCTCGCTTAGCCCTCTGCCTCCACCCCACTCACACGCTCCCCTGTTACCAGCACCCTACCCTGGATGGTGCCTTCGTTAAAACTGATGGGCACACATGGACACACCATCACCCAGAGTCCAGTGTTGCATTTGTGCTCACCCTTGGTGTTGGATGGTCTCCATGCTGTGCTCAGCCACTGAGTCGTGTCCAACTCTTTGCGATCCTATGGGCTGGAGCCTGCAGGCTCCTCAGTCCATGGAATTCTCCAGGCAAGAACACTGGAGTGGGTTGCCATGCCCTCCTCCAGGGGATCTTTCCGACCCAGGGATCATATCCTCGTCTTCCGAGTTGCAGGCAGATTCTTTACTTCTGAGTCACCTGGGAATCTCTATGTAATCTACGTGCTGTGCTAACTCCTTGTGACGCTATGGACTGCAGTCCACAAGGCTATAGGGTTGAACATGTGTATAATGACATGTACTCACCATTATAGTATCATTCAGAGCAATCTCACTGCCCTAAAAATCCTCTGCTTGGCCTGTTTACCCTAATCCCTGGCGACTGCTGACCTTCTGATTGTCTCCATTGTTTTGCCTTTTCCAGAACCTCATACAGTTGAAATCCCACAGTATGTACACTTTTCATATTGGCTTCTTTCATTAGTAACATTAGTAACATTTAGGGTTCCTCCACGTCTTTTCATGGCTTGATACTCTTTTTCTTTCTCATGCTGAATCATACTCCATTGTCTGGACGCACCACAGTTTATTTATTCACCACCTACCAAAAGACATCTTGGTGGCTTCCAAGTTTTGGTGATTATAACGAAAACTGCTATAAACATCTGTGTGAGGGTTTTCAACTCATTTGGAGAGATACCAAGGGGTGCGATTGCTGGATACATACTTTAATTTTTAATAAAGTCAGTGTTGAACAGGTGTCCTGGAAAATTCCTGGAGGCTGAGCAGCTTTCGTTAGCTGGCATAAACCAGATTTAACACATCTCTGTCCTGTCATTCTGTCCCCACCCTTCCTCTAAGTTGTACTTCAAACTTGAGCTCTTGGGTGTCTCTAAATGAAGTCCCTTTGTGATTCAATCTTTAAAATGTTGTTTTTGTTTCTGTGTGTGCATATTCTAGTGGATTTATTAAATTAAAAAAGACTGATTTGGCACTCTGTGACAACATGGGGGAATGGGATGGGGTGAGAGGTGGGAGGGCAGTTCAGTAAGAAGGGGATATGTGTATAACTGTGGCTGATTCATGCTAATGTATGGCAGAAACCAATACAATATTGTAAATCAATTATCCTTCAATTCAAAATAAATAAATTTTAAAAAGAACAACAAAAAATAGGCTGGTTAGTTCTAACCTTTCTAGCTAAGAAGTGAATCAGGACTAGTTGCTTTCTCTTTTGCCCCTCCCAGAGCACTGCAGGCAGAATGTGCTAACCTCCTCCAATCTCAGCATCCCAGGCCCTGCAGAAGTGCCCCCAGGAAACCAAGGAACAAACCCTCCCCCCAACCTGGCCATTCTCCCCAGAGCTACAACCTTCATCCCGAGCTTCTCCACTTTTCTATTTGATGGACAAGCTCTCTGAGTCAGATTGTGTTTGAAGGAGCATTTCACTGACTGAAAACTCTTTCAAGTTGCCGCCTCGGCATTGACAGTGTCACTGAAGGAATCGGATGGCACGTACACCACTAGTCTTTGGCTCATCAACCACACTGTTCGAGCCGCGCTTGCCTCTGGCTCATCAAGAATTGCACTGATGATCAGAACACATTTAGACAGGAGATGCCTCTGGCACTATGGCCCAAGATGTCCATCTCCATGGCAATGGTGAGAAACAGAGAACCAATTATTAAACAGTCACAGTTACACATGGAATTATTTGAGATTCCTCCTGGGGGCAAGTGGTTAACATTGTAATTATTTGAGATTCATCCTTGGGGCAAATGGTTAACACTGTAAAGTTGTGAAGAGGAATAAGTATGCTCAGTTTTTATTTTCCTCTTTGACTCAATCATTTCTGCCTGGAGGGGAGAGTCATTAAGGCTCAGCTTTGGTTATCAAGGCTTCGAACAATCAGTCTGGGCAGGAATATTTGCTAGGCACATTAGGTGACACCCCACAATTCATGTTGTTCAGCACAGACTTTTTAAAAACTATTGTGTAAAGAGGTTTATCACATCCAACCCAGGCATTATAATCAGTTGGTAAGGACTGTTGCTGAAGCTGAATCTCCTATACTTTGGCCACCTGATGGCAATAGCTGACTCACTGGAAAAGACTCTGATGCTGGGGAAGAATGATGGCTGGAGAAGAGAGCTGCAGAGGATGAGATGGTTAGATGGCATCACCGACTCAATGGACATGAGTTTGAGCAAGCTCAGGGAGATAGGGAAGGACAGGGAAGCCTGGTGTGCTGCAGTCGATGGGGTCACAAACAGTCGGACATGACTGAACAACTGGACAACAGCAATGACAAGTGCAGTGTATTGTAAGTACACCCTGGGAGGCTGGGATTGGTAGAAATGGGTTCCTAAGATATGCTTGGTACCCTGTCTGCTGGTTATGATCACACCACCTGCCAACCTCTCTGTTCTCAGGACAGAGGCACAGATGTAGGGAAACATTTTACAGCTCTACCTTTGAGGGTAGAAACCACTGATTCAGATCTATTTTAGAGGTAAGCTAGAGGAAAATTCTCGCATATATATATTTTTCTTTTGCAAACAAACTTGTAGAGAGGTTAACAAGTCTCTTTGCTTAATTTTGTTCGCTTCATTTGTTCTCAGGGAGGGATTACAGCTGGGTCTGTCCCTGGGCATGGCTTGATAACTACTGTGTTCTTAGATTTCATCAGACTGAATCAAGGACACATGAGGACTAGATAAATGGTCTCCCATGAAAGGAGAGATCTCAGATGCAACCTTAGAGATGGCATGCTTGGAGCTGAAGGAACTATCCTGTCCCAGAGGTTCCTTTAGGTTCTTGTGGGAGTGGATTGTGCTGTGATCTGGACATGATCCCTGATCTGAAAACGCTATTGTTTTCCCCAAATCTTAGAATCAAATATTTCAAAGCATGAGACAAGTTTTGAGAGCATCTGAGTGAGCCCTTTCTGCCTATAAATGAGGAAACTGATACCTAGAGAGACTTGCCAGCTGGGAGGAGGCCACACAGCCCAGACAGGCCCAGCCTGGCTAGTGACCCAGGACTGGAGCTGGGCTCTGACTGAGAAGCCAGACTTCAGGGCCTGGGGGCAGAAGAACCTGGCTTCTCACTTGTAGTCTAAGGTACTGATAGGTTGCATTCTCTTATCCTCCTTTAAGAAAAAATTAAATAAGAATATGAGGAAGACAACTGTAGAATTTTAATCAGTAAAGGGATGGTTTGGAGGAGTATCTGTGGATAATAATTAGACGTGAGCATCTCCCACACCAAGACAGCCTCCCCTCCTCCCCAGCAGCTACCACTGGAACTGTAGGGTCAGCAAACTGGCTGGTCATTTCCTCAACACAGGCCAGGCCTGAGGACACTGCAGTGCCACAGGCCACGCATTCAACAACAGAATTTCATGAAAGTGGCCATTCCTGCTAGGGCTGCTCATTGCTTAAGGAAAATGAAAGCATTAGTCGCTCAGTTGTGTCCGACTCTTTGCAACTCCGTGGACTGTAGCCCACCAGGCTCCTCTGTCCATGGGATTCTTCAGGCCAGAATACTGGAGTGGGTTGCCATTTCTTTCTCCAGGGGATCTTCATGACCTAGGAATCGAACCGGGATCTCCTACACTGCAGGCAGATTCTTTACCATCTGAGTCACAGGGATGCCCTATTGCTCAGGGGTTTCCACCCTCAGGAAGAGGGGATTTTTGGCTCACGGATGTGAGGGCTCCTGTGAGGTTACATGTTTGTAGCCCAGTCACAGTGTCTGGGGAGGGGTGGTCAAAAATCATGCCCCAACATGGTTGTGAATTTGGACACGGCCACCAATGAGCTGTGGGATTTGTCCTGGAGTCAGCTCCCTCACTGTAAAAAGGGGCTTGCAATCCCTTCACTACACATCACACACATATACCCCCTCATGTACATATCCCCCGCACCCATCATACAAACACACCACACACATACAGACACCATACACACACACACCACACACATACACACCCCATACACATACACACACCATACACACACACCACACACCATACACACCACACAACATATACACACCATACGTACCCACCACACACATATACACACACCACACACAGACACCATACACACACACCACACACATACACACACCACACACATACACACACACACCATACACACATATACACCACACACCATACACACACCATATATACCCACCACACACATACACATACACTACACACATACACACACCATGCACACACACCACACACATATACACATGCCACACACATACACACACAACACACCCATACATACCACACACATACACACGCAGCATACACACACATCCCACATAAATACACACACATCACACACATACACACACCAAACACACACACCACATACATACATCCCCACAGATACATAACCCCACCACCACACACACACACATCACATCATGGCTTCACACACACACCAGATATGCACATCACACACATACACACAGTACGCACCCCATGCATGGGGCCATGAGATTATATGCAGAATATGTAGCCTGCAGAAGGAACCTGATAACTGTTCTTTTATTCTTTTAAAATGTTTAATTGGAGGATAATTGCTTTATAATGTTGTGTTCGTTTCTGCTGTATGTATTAGCTCTATGAGTACATATATTCCCTCCCTCTTGAGCCTCCATTCCACCCATCCCTATATCACCCCTCTAGGTCATTGCAGAGCACTGAGCTGAGCTCCTTGTTCTACACAGCAGCTTCCCACTAGCTGTCTCTTTTACACGTGGTCGTGTATAACATCTTACGTTCTCAGTTCCGTCAATTACGTTCTCATCTTACGTCCTCTCCTTCCGTCACTGTGTCCACAAGTCTGTTCTCTGCTTCTGTGTCTCTACTCCTGCTCTGCAAATAAATTAATCAGTACCATTTCACTAGATTGCACATATACACATTAATATACAGTATTTGTTTTTCTCTTTCTGACTGACTTCACTCTGTGTGACAGGCTCTAGGTTCAGCCATCTCACTACAACTGACTCAGATTTGGAACTTGATAAACATTTGATCTCTCCTCTTTCAAACAATTTTTTTAAGCTTACATCTCTTCATTAAGCAAAAGAGAATGTTAGCACCTTACTTTTCATGACTGAATTTCCCAGGTGGCTCTAGTGGTAAAGAATCTACCTGCCAATGCAGGAGACACAGATTCAATCCCTGGGTCAGGAGGATCCCCCGGAGAAGGAAATAGCAGCCCACTCCAATATTCCTGCCTGAGAAATCCCATGCACAGAGGAGCCTGGCTGCCTCTAGTCCACGGGTCACAAAGAGTCAGACGCAACTGAGCACACAGCACAGACGTTCATGATCTATTCCACCCTAAGCTTTAACCCAGACATGTCTTTTTTTGCTTAAACAGCACTTTGGCAAAAGGAGACCAACAGCAGAATTACTGACAAATATTGACTTTTCTGGTGTGTCAGATGCCAAATGCAAGTAAATATAATAAACCATGAAAATGCAGTTGGGAATAGTGTGAGAATCGCATCAGATACAGAGGTGTGTGTGTACGTTTAGGACCCGTGACAGCTCTCATCTGTGTGTATCCTCCTAAAGCCCCTCGAAACATTCGCTTGTCACCTGTCCTTCTCTGTGACACGGCCATCAACAGAGCATCTCCTGGAGGGGCAGCTTGAAGTCAGTGTGGCTTCTGCCTCTGGAGTTACTCTGCTCAAATAAATCAACCCATGTGAAGAATGGAGAGAGTATGTCCATCAGAGAACTTTCTCAGTGAAGTGTGTGTGCAGCCCTCCAAGAATCCGGCACCTGTGCTCTACTGAATCTTTGGTCTGTGTTCCTGACACTGTTGGTTGTTTATTCAATAGTCCGTCCTCAGCCCCTTCTTCTTGCTGGTGGTGATTGCTTCTCATCATGGAGCCTGAAAACACCAGACATTCGTTCACCACCCTCTCTGTAGCCAGGTCATGGGCCTGAGAGCCAATTGAGGCCAATGGACAAGAGGGTACATGTACTGAGGCCTTGCTGAGAAAACCAGGCAGGTGAGAAGAACCTCCTTCCCTGTGTTTGGTGTGAAGGTGGCCCCTGAGCCAGTGGCTGTCATGTGATGGCCTCTGAATGTGCAAGTTTGGTGGGGCAGCAAGGATAAAAGTCAACCTTATGAGGCATCAGAGAAGATCCTGAGCCTCCAGAATTTTGTGTGAGATAATAACAGAGAGCAAGGAGATCAAACCAGTCAGTCCTAAAGGAAATCAGTTCTGAATATTCATTGGAAGGACTGGTGCTTAAACTGATGTTCCAATCCTTTGGCCACCTGATGCAAGCAGTCAACTCAGTGGAAAAGACCCTGATGCTGGGAAAGATTGAGGGCAAGAGGAGAAGCGGGTGACAGAGGATGAGATGGTTAGATGGCATCACCAACTCAATGGACATGAGTTTGAGCAAGCTCCAGGAGTCAGTAATGGACAGGAAAGCCTGGTATGCTGCAGTCCATGGGGTCACAAAGAGTTGAACACCATTTAGTGACTGAACAATAGCAATAAGTAATGAACTTTATTGTTTAAGCCCCTAAAAATGGCTGAAAGCATCCAGAATGGTGGGCTTGTTGTCCAAACCCCCCCTAGGTTCTGTATGCCTTGGCTTCTGTTTCACACGTTTATCCAGTATCTTCAGGTGAGAGTCTGTGGAGTTGGTTGTAGAGGCTAGTAGGTTGTAGACAGTCTTGACGTTCATGTCTGGAGTGGAAAAGGGCTTGGCCTAAGCAGTTAGTGACAGGACTTCCCTGGCAGTCCAGTGGTAAGATTTTGCCTTCCAATTCATGGGCTTCAGGTTCCATCCCTGATCAGGGAGCTAGGATCCCACATGCCTCTCAGCCAAAACGTAAAAAATATTGTAACAAATTCAATAAAGATTTTTAAAATGACCCACATTAAAAAAAAACTTAACTATTCCTTTTCCTCCCCAACTCCCCCCCGCCCCCCGGCAACCATAAGTTTCTTTTCTGAGTCTCTTTCTGTTTTGCAAGTTCATTTGTATCATTTCTTTTTAGGTTCCACAAACAAGGGATGTTGAGTTTGGGATGGTCATGTGCACACTACTATATTTAAACTGGATAACCAGCAAGAACCTACTGTACAGCACAGGGCACTCTGCTCAATGTTATGTGGCAGCGTGGACGGGAGGGGGTTGGGGGAGAACGGACACATGTATATGTATCGCTGAGTGCCTTTGCTGTTCACCTGAACTATCATAACATTGTTAATCGGCTATGCTCCTAGTCCCAGTTGTGTCTGACTCTTTGCGACCCCATGGAATGTAGCCCGCCAGGCTCCTTTGCCCATGAGGATTCTCCAGGCAAGAATACTGGAGTGGGTTGCCATGCCCTCCTCCAGGGGATCTTCCCAACCCAGGGATCAAACCCAGGTCTCCCGCATTGCAGACAAATTCTTTACCATCTGAGCCACCAGGGTATACCATCTGTATACCCCCCAATACAAAATAAAAAGTTCAAAAGAAAAATAAATCTTAAAAAAACATTAGTGACTGTGAAATAGCACAGTGGTAAATATTTCTTTCTCTGTCTTAGTCTCCACTCTTGTTTCCGAGTCTGCATATGTTGAATAGCTTCAGGGTTTCTCTGAAATTCAGCACCGCATGCAGACATTCCCTAGCAGCTGCGTGTTTCATTTGTCACATATACCTTGAATGCCTGTGGATGCCAGCCCATGTTCTAGATCCTAGGAGACATGGATGAATAGGTCAGAGCCATTGCCTTTGGGGACTCATAAGTTGGTGGGGAGACCTAGAGACAAATAGATGACACTGCTGAAACCAGACTCTTATCAGCTCGGGTCTTGGCAGGAAACAGATGGCCCAGTCATTAAGTCTAAGTGAAGTGAGTTTAATTAAATAGCTATTCAGGGGGTATGGAGGGGTTTCCCATGGTGACTGGCATCTGGGGAGCTGATGGGTCAGCAGAGGGAGCATGGAGTGAGGCCCTGAGAGAACTTGGGGCCAGAGACACTTGCCTACTGCCCACCGTCCTCCCCTGATGACTCCAGAGCTAACCAGAAGTCAAGAAGCCAGGGTACAAGCAAAGGAGCCTAGAAAGCCTAGATCCTGGGATTCAAAGCACAATGGAGGCAGAAAGTGGGACCATGTGGTGGGGCGCCTGCAAATAACCAGCAGAGAAGAGAATCGGCTTTGTCCCAGGGCCTTTGACCGTGATAACCACCTCTCTTTCTTCCTCTACCCTGAGCCCTCTTCATTCATCTCTTGGAGAACTATACCCCAGGCCTTGCTGGAAAAGGCCATCAAAAGAAGCACAGAAAAACCACTTGGGTCTCAGGGATTGCAGAACTGCATGTGCATCACTAGCTCAAGCTTAATTAAAAATTCACAGAGTCGAGAGCCTGCAGCCAGCCTGAGGGGAAACAGAGAGGATTAAAGAGGTTTCATCGTGGAAATTGAGCACGGCTTCTAGGACGGCTGGGGCACCAGGAGATGAGACAGTACTTAACCTGCTTTAGCTTCAGCCCAGGGATTCCGGGCAGGATGTGCTGGAGAATGGAGACCCTCATGTCACTAACTGAGAGCAACGTCCTGAGGAATGAGAACATTTAACTTTTAATGAACTCGAATCACTTTCATCAAATCTGTAATGAATACTCATGCTGCCCAGACTAACACTGGAATTTTTACTCATTAATTCTAATTATGATCCATACGTCCTACCCTCGAAACACACTCTTACCTTTTTTTTTTTTCAGCAATAGACCAGTCCTGTGATTGGAGACTAGTTGTTTCCCAAGGGAACCTTAAGTTCCCCAAAGTGAGGTCTGTAGGTCCCTGGAAGGAGGGAGGAGTCCTTGAAGGTTCACTCCACCCCAGCCTGCAGTCAGGATGCCCACACCTGACTCACCTGCATCACCTGCCCCATCTGAGTCCTCACCCTGGCCCCTGAGTGCCCTTGGAGAGCAATGTCCCTATCATTCCCAACTTAGCTATCTGGGTCTTTTCAATCCCAATAATGTATGTTGTTATTCAGTCACTGAGTCATGCCCAACTCTGTGACCCCCATGGACTGCAGCATGCCAGGCTTCCCTGTTCTTCACCATCTCCCAGCATTTGCTCAAACTCATGTCCATAGAGTTGGTGATACCATCGAACCATCTCATCCTCCCTCTGTCGTCCTCTTCTCTTGCCCTCAATCTTTCCCAGCATCAGGGTCTTTTCCAATGAGTTGGCTCTTCACATCAGGTAGCCAAAGTATTGGAGCTTCAGCTTCAGTATCAGTCCTTCCAATAAATATTCAGGCTTGATTTCCTTTAGGATTGACTATTTTCATCTCCTCGTAGTCCAAGGGACTCTCAAGAGTCTGCTCCAGCACAAATTACCTATGTGCAATTTTAAAGTCCTGCGGGGGTTCTACAAGCTTTTTTGAAGAGCGACAGAGCCTCTGAGCACACTCTGCTCCTGGTAGGCAGCCCACCTGCACCAGTTGAGGATATCCTTGGTTTTTTCCTTTTCTGTCTCCAGACAACACGCTTCTGCTCCTCTTCCCAGAGTCTCCCATTTAGGCGTTGCCTCCAGGCTCCCCAGCCTGAGATGCCAAGTCTGTCCTCAAACAGCGCTCTCCCTCACTCATTGTGCCCCCACCTCACTCAAACATGTTTCCTGGCTTCCCATCCTCTCAGCATCAATAAAGTTTGCACATAAATTGGTTACAGCAGTTCAGTGTTTACAGAATGATGCTCGTAAATGCTGTTCACAGCTGAGTCACAGTGCAAGCTATTTGTTTTTTTGTTTCTTACACATTTTCTTTGGAGCTTACCGTTGTACCAGGGTTGTGTGTGTGTGTACATTTAACTATTTATTACTACCATACTTTCAAACTCTGAAATTTATTAGTGTAAATCTCCCATTTCTATAGCCAAACATGTCAGGGTGTCTGTTCGTTCTTCCCAAGGAAATGCCCTGTCCTGCCCTTGTTTTCTGAATCCCAATTCTTCTTCTGTGGTTCCCTCCCCCGTTTTAGAGGCTATACCCTGCAGCAGCTTCCTGACAAATTTCCGCAAATCTCACACGTCCTATCAAGTCTTTTTTCCATCCACACACTTGGTTGATTTTCTGGCTGGAGTCAGAATTCCAGGATCAGTATCATTTCTCCTTGGAATTTTGAAAGCTCTGCTTCACTGTCTCCCATCTTCCAGGCCTGGTACAAGGATGGGCAATTAGTGCCATTCTGTCCTGGAGTCTTGACCTGTGAATGGCTGGTTCACCCCTGGAAGTGTTTGGGGTCTTCTCCTTCATGGGGTCCTAAAATTCGGCAGTGATGTCCTTGGACTGGCTCATTTTCAGACTTCAGGCAGGGTCCAAGGTGGACCCTTTTAATCTAGAAAATATTATCCTTCTAGGAAAGCCCATCTCAGGTTCTAGGAAACTCTTCTTTGTTATTTCTTAAATAATTTCCTCCTCACTGTATCCTGTTTTCATTCCTGTGATTTGCTGGTTGTTGTTGTTAAGTCATTCAGTTGTATCCAACTCTGTGACCCCATGGACTGTAGCCCGCCAGGCTCCTCTGTCCACGGGATTTCCCAGCCATTTCCTTCTCCTGGGAATCTTCCCAACCCAGGGATTGAACCTGTGTCTCATGTCTCCTGCATTGACAGGCGGGATTTTTTTACCATTAGAGTCACCTGGTAATTGGCCAGTAATTACGTAAATCTTTTAGTAAAAATGACACTCTGGAGGCCCCATTACCAAGCACGTTTTCCCTGATGTCACCCTGGATCCAGTTTCAAAAGCCCCACCCTCTGTGGGGGTGGTAGGTGTTGTTCAGAAATTCAGTCGCCCAGTCACATCTGACTCTTGGTGACCCCACGGACTGCAGCTCTCCAGGCCTTTGTGGGGGTTGGTACTTTTCCCCAAAGCCTCCCACCTTCCACTTAAACTAAACAGCAGGGGAGCTATTCCCCAGGGATGTTATAAACTCAAGTTTCCCCTGTACTTTGAGATCCAAGAGTAAAGGACCCCTGAACATCCAAGGTCATTTTTACTGGTTTCTGTTAGGAACACACCATGCCTGTTAAGTAAGTTTCTAAAAATATGGGGCGGGGAGGGGGTGGCACTTGGCTGGCAGGTCTCTGTTTGCTGAAGGAGCTGGTAACTTACTTTGGCTCGGCTTTTGGAAGGAGTGTGTGTGCCAGGTAAGAACAAGGTACCATTATGAAGAGAAGAGTGACCTCACTGCTCAGAGACTAGAGGAGACCACACCTGGAGGACCGTTCTGTTTCTGGAAGCTTAGTTACAGAACGATGAGATGAAAAGTGGAGGGTTGCCAGGAGAGTCGAAAACGAGAAAGAGATATAGGAAATTAAAGCTGCTGGAGGATGAAAAAAAACATCTCAGGAAAGCACCCATTCCCATATTGATAGTTCAACATTATTTAGCAAGAGTTTACCTGCAGAAGGAAATGGCAACCCACCGCAGTATTCTTGCCTGGGAAATCCCATGGACAGAGGAGCCTGGTGGGCTACAGTTCAGGGGGGTTGCAAAGAGTCAGATGTGACTGAGAGGCTGAGCACAGGCTAGAGTTCAACAGGTGTAAGACTTGACATTTTAGAAAATTCAGGGTGAATAAAAGCCAGAACCCTTCCAATATAGAAAATAAGGGGCCAGAGCAGTGGTCATTTGCAATCACCCCAAACTTTCCTAGTTATTCTGCACACAGAGGAGCAGCGTGTTGCTTCATGAGAAATACTGATTCATCTCCTGAGTTCCTGTTATACAAACATGGGGTCATCAAGCCAGGTAAAGAGATGGTAAACAAGCCAGAACTCACTCCTGTCTTCCACCTACAGAAGGCTTCAACTGAATAACAAAGCGAAGCCTAATACAAATGACATTGTGAAATCATTTCACCTAGAAGAGGCGCTGTGAAACGCCAAAGTATAAACACAGCAGAAAGAAGGCTGCAAAGAAAAGTCAGTTCTCTGAGCAAAAGGCCATCCTTCTGGGATTCAGAAACAATCATATACATGCAGTCATGGGATATTTTAAGATTATTTTGTGTGTGGACCTTTTTTTTTTTTTTTTTTAGTCTTTGTTGAATTTCTTACAATATTGCTTCTGTTTTTATTTTATTTTTGTCTTTATTACTATGTTCTGTTTTCTTTGGGCTAATATTTTTTATTATTATTATTTCTTTTTGGCTGTGCTGGGTCTTTGCTGCTTTCCTCTAGTTGCCGTGAATGGGGAATACTCTCTCTTGTGGTGCTTGGGCTTCTCATTGTAGTGGCTTCTCTTGTAGAGCACGGACTCTGGGGTACACAGACTTCAGTAGTTGCGTCCTGGGATTGTGAGATCCTGTTTTCAATCTATTAGCACCTTGGCTTCCTATGAGCAACCACAGACCACTGAAGATGCCCAATGGGCCCTACTAATGGAGGGTTAATGGGGTATTTTGTTAGTGAACCGCCAATGGACATAGTGATACTGCTTACTGTGAACAAGTCTTCTTCCAGGTGAGTTCTCTTGTCTATATTTGAGCCACCCTCTACCCACACACCCATCCTTAAAACTGTCTATCTTTCTGGGCTGAGATGATTCCTACTTTGAAAGGAACAATCTGAGCCCATCCAGGTGAATGGATTAACTGCAACCTTAAAGGAACCCGCATCTTTGGCTTCATGTACAGTCACCATCTCTTGGACAGCAAGGGGATCAAACCAGTCAATCCTAAAGGAAATCAACCCTGAATATTCACTGTAAGGACTGATGCTGAAGCTGAAGCGCCAATATTTTGATGTGACGAGCTGACTCATTGGAAAAGATCCTGATGCTGGGAAAGATTGAGGCCTGGAGAAGGGGGTGGCAGAGGATGAGATTTTGGATCTTATCACCCACTCATTGGACATGAGTTTGAGCAAATTCCAAGAGATAGTGAAGGACAGGGAAACCTGGCACGCTGCAGTCCATGGGGTCGCAAAAAGTCGAACGTGACTTAGCAACTGAACAACAACACACACACAGTCACCATACAGGACTACACGTGTGACGAAATGCACCAATCGTCTCAGAGTGGGGACTTGGCCCAGATAGCAGTGTGGCCTCCATCTGTCAGCATCACACAATAGATCCAGAGATATGGTTGGTGGGGGCTGCTGACAAGAGGCACAGGAAGTTCAAACCAGGAAAGACCAGGCAGGTAGAGCCTTGGAGGAGGAAGGTGGATCTTACCTGTGCCTGTAGTTGGGGAGCAGTATCTGCCGCAAGGCCAGGCTGCAAACCAGCCAGTCAGAGAGAAAGAGGCCAAGGCCACAAAGAGAAGGGTGTAAGTCAGCAACCATTAAAACCCTGGGAAAAGGAGTTTAAATTCTGGCGGGAGCACCAGAGGTCCAGAGGGGTCAGGGCTGCTGGCCGTGGAGGAAACACAAGTAGCTTCGGCTCCTGGTCTGTCCTTCCAGCTAGGGAACTGATCACGGGCAAGTTCTGCTCCATGTGCTCTGCGACCCCAGGCGGCCTCCCCACCTGGCAAGAGGTGCAAGAGGCAGACCCCCAGGTGTGGGATGCAGGCCTGAAGGGGGCCTGAGCCCAGAGCCCCAGGTGTGTTCTCTCACCTGTCCTTCAGACACGTGAACGGAGGAGATGCACAGGTGAATACACACAGGGGAACACACGCTTCCATAGGTCAGGAAGGCCTGGGGAGCTCCTGCTTCTGCATCTGAAACAAAGTATTAAAGCAAATAGAAGCCACAGCTCTGTGTGCTAGGGAGCATCTCACAGGAATGAATTGCAGATACCTCAATAGTTACAGTTACGAACGGACTTGGTCTCAGTTCTTCATGACCTCTAGTGGCAGGAGAGCCGGCTTGCTGTCTCTCCAGGTCCTCTGGCTCCACGTCTGCCTCATTATTTCCCCGAATCCCTTGTGTCCACCAAGCTGTCCAGCCCCACAGCCACTGTTCCCGCCCAGGCCTCCCATGGCTGAGTGTGACATCAGCCCAGAGTCCCTGGGGATGGACTGTGTTATGAATCACAGGCTCTCTGTTTCCTTTCTGAAATCAAAACATTGCCAGTTCCCAAGTACAATAGCCCCCCTGGTGTAAGCTGAGGCAAGGGCCTGCTATATGGCCACTGTTGGTCTCCCACCTAAGGCTCCTTGAGAAAAAGTTCAAGTTTGCTCCTGGAAGAGAATTTTTCTCTCTCTCACTCTGGCTTCTCTCTATCTCTTTGGCTTCCCCCTCTCTTCCTTTTATTACCGCTTCTCTTCCCCTCCTGATGCCGTTCTCTCCCTCACAGCCTCCTGACGCCTACTACTGGGTGTGTAGGGAATGGCAGAAACCTTGCCTGTCTCACGCAGCCCTCTTGTGACCATGAGGAGAGCCAGACATTGGCTGAAGTGCACACCCAGGCTGGCAGAGCAGAGAAGTAGGAAGAAGTCAGGTCTGTGCGGGCATCTTTGAGGTGCAGGTCTTGCCAAGCCTGGACCTGCCCTCCATCTGAACTTGCCTCGTGTGCGATGATAAACTTCCTTATTGTTCAGACCAGTCTGAACCAGTCTCTTTAGTTTTCCTTCTAAAGCACATATCTTATCATTGTATACCCAATGTGGAGTGTTCTCCATCACATTCAGGATACAGTGCTGCCTCCTCAGCTCAGCTTGGGGCAGAGACCCTACCCACCCCCAACTCACTGTCTTCCCAAAACTCACTTCTCAGCAACAAGGAGCCACTCAAAGCTCCTCAAGTTTCCAGCAAGTTCACTCCTCCATGCCTTTGGGGAGGATACTTTCTGCTGCAGTGTGTTCTCTCTATTGTCAATCCAATGCATACTCTGCCTTCCAGATTCAAAGCTTCTCTGAGCTCCTCTTCCTGATCCACTGGGTGCAGGATAGTGGAGGGATTGAGAGAACAGACTGGGTTGGGTGAGTGGAGAGGACACTTCCAAGAATGGGGAGGGTATGATGAGACAGAGGAAAGACAGAAACTTAATCTGATCAGAGCATTGGAGGCCCTGGATCAAGCCTTACATGAAGGCACCATTCCTTCAGACTTTAAGAAATTCTTGTGAGTTTTTACATTTCCTCTATTGCTTAGGTTATGTTTTGCCACTAAAAGCATTCCATATACTTTTCCCAAATTCAAGTTTTATCATGCTTTGTCTGACAGCTTTCAAGGTCAAGGGCCAAAAATGGTTTGGTTTTCTGTTCCCTGTATTAGAAGATACCCACTACTAATCTGTTCAAGTTAAATCAGCTTCTCACTTTTGCAAGTTTATATATATATACTTCAAAAATTCTGCCAATTAACATGGGTTGTTCAAGGAAATGCTGAATTTTAGACAGTCACAAGTTTGACTCTTTCTCTTAAGGACAAAATTGAGTGCCTGCTCAGTGTGTCATATTTAAATTGCGCTGAGGGCACAGATTAAAAATACTGAAATTATACTTGCTTTATAAAAGTACCAAATTTTGATGTAAAATGCGTAGTTTCTCAACGGTCTAATTTTTTCCAGCAGGATCAAGGGTTACACATCTGTTAAGGTCATGCACTTCCTTCTTTCAGCAGGTTTCGTTCCAACCACTCCCCCTCCTCCATGAGCAAGGTCTTTCCAGACTAATTTGCAACCTGGGCTTCAGTCACTTCACCTTGGAGTTTCACTCAAAGCAGCAAAGTCCTAGCCCAGGGAAATAGTGTGAGAGGTGGGAGGCAGGTTGAGATTTGGCAGGGGAAGGGGAGGCTTTGCAGGGCCCCAATCTCCTTCCCTGGTCTGCTGCGTAAGTCACCAGCAGAGACATGCCAATCTCACATCCTGCTTGGAAACCACATGAAGAAAAAGACACGAGCTGTTCTAAGAGGCTATGATTTAGCAGTGTCACTAAACAGTTTCTTAGTTGGCTACTCCACAGCATCAGCTTCCCAGGTGCCAAAGGTGGGACTGAGGAAGGTAGCTGGCCCATCAGGCTCCCAGCACAGAGCTGCAGTGACAATAGGGTCTATCTGACACAACCACTCTTGGTCACAAGTGAGGGAAGCACGACCAAGAAAAATAAAAGAGGGATTTGGAGCTTGTGTGTCTAAAAGGGGGATGGCTGCAGGCATGGCTGGATACAGGCAATCAACAGATGCTCCAAGCCAACACTGGCAGCTGAGGAATTTGTCAGAAAACAACACTTCTCCTTCTCTGTAGTTTTGGCAAACACTGGTGCCTTTGTTTAGCTCTCAGGGAGATGACTTGGCCCTGTCCACCTGTGAACAGCTGTGATATTCTTAAAGTTACCAGCACACACCCCTGCCTGAAGCGCTGGGGCTTCCCTGGTGGCTCAGACGGTAAAGAACCCACCTGCCAATGCAGGAGACACGAGAGACATGGGTTCGATTCCTGGGTTGGGAAGATCCCCTGGAGGAGGGCATGGCAACCCTCTCCAGTATTCTTGCCTGGAGAACTCCAGGGACAGAGGAGCCGGGCAGGCTACAGTTCACGGTGTCACAAAAAGAGTCAGACATGACTGAATGATGTAGCACTTAGCATTTATGCCCCTCATCAGCCTGGCATGTGTTCCTTACCCCTTCCTGGCCTGTGATCATGGTGGGCAAACGATGGCTGGGGCCTCTGCAGGCCAGGCCTGGGTCACATGGCTTGTCCCTGGTCTTCACAGGGCATGTTCTTTTGCTGTAGCAAAGGACCAAAAAACTGGTGACTGCAAAGAACATAAACGTATTGTCTCACAGTCTGGAGGCTGGAAGTTGAGTCGAGGTGCTGACAGGGCTCTTTTGATGTAGTGGGTACTGTGGCCACTAGTTACGTGTGTTAGTCTCTCAGTCATGTCTGCCAAGCTCCTCTGTCCATGGAATTCTCCCGGCAACAATACTGGAGTGGATAGCCATTCCCTTCTCCAGGGGGTCTTTCCAACCCTAGAATCAAATCCAGGTCTCCCACATTGTAGGCAGATTCTTTACCATCCGAGCCACCAGGGAAGCCCCAGCTATGTGTGACTGAGGAATCGAAATTTTTAATTTTATTTAATTTAACCATAGCTGGAATAGCTGCAGTAGCTAAAGTTAAATTAATTAAATTGAATTTTAAAAATTCAGTTCCTCAGTCACATGAGCAGCCACATGTGTCCAGGCATCCAGCAGGCTGGTGGGCTTGCAGCCGTGGTCCTGGATTGCCCAGTGCACTCATGCCATCATCCCAGAAGTTTCTGCAGCCCAGCCATAGCGTGGCTCACCATTCCCCAGCACTGCTGTGCCGGAGCTAGAAAAAGAAGGCTTTAAAATAACTGAGGGGGGAGGACACCTCAGCAAGCTCATCTTTCCAGTGGAAAAGTAGGTCAGTCACAGCAAACAGTGTCTCCATGGGGCGGGAGTCAATTCCGGGAGTCAGGGGTGGCATGAGGAGCTCAGGGCTCAGGGCTCCTAAGGGTTGTTCCGCCTTTGCTTTTAGCTCTGTCGAGTCCCTGGATACTTTGCTCATCTCCAAGATTCCCTGGACACTTCGCTCATCTCCAAACTGCAGAAACACCCTCAGACCCTGGTTTTTGTTTCCTCACTCTGCGCTGTCTGACTTCTCCACATCCACAGGCCCTGCGTAAGTGCTCCCGTCTCTGTGATTTGGGGACATGGCCCACTGGGGTGTCATTTATTCAAAGGCTGGAGAATTAATATTCGTGAGCACTGCTCATCCGAAAAACACAAAGACGCACTCTTCTGTACCCAGGGCCAGGCTATAATCACATTCCACGCTCCCTGGGAGGAGATGCTGGGTTTTAAAATATTCCAGGGCCACCCCACCCCCACCCCCTCACTCCAAGATATTGTTGCTCAAGTCCCTGGGGCCAGGATGGGCAGATTCTTGTTGACATTGAACTCTCCGCTCCCACTTCATGCAGAGAAACAACAGACACCAGGGGAGATGGGAAAGACACACAAGCGAGGCCGACTTGTATCTGATTATTTAAATGTTTCCAGTAAAAATTCATGGAGAAGGCAATGGCAACCCACTCCAGTACTCTTACCTAGAAAATCCCATGGATGGAGGAGTCTGGTGTGCTGCAGTCTATGGGGTCACTAAGAGTCAGACACAACTGAGCGACTTCACTTTCACTTTTCACTTTCATGCATTAGAGAAGGAAACTGCAACCCACTCCAGTGTTCTTGTGTGGAGAATCCCAGGGATGGGGGAGCCTGGTGGGTTCCCGTCTATGGGGTCGCACAGAGTCGGACATGACTGAAGCGACTTAGCAGCAGCAGTAGCAGTAAAAATCCAAAGTTTGTACGAATACCGTGTTGAATGTTTAAATTAATCCTGCTTATGTATTTTAACTGCCCTTCCTGGCTTGGTTTGTAGTTCTTCATGCATTAATTCATTTTTTTAAATTATTTATTTTTAATTGAAGTATAATTGCTTTAAAATTTTGCTTTTGTTTTTGCCATACATCAACATGAATCAGCCATAGGTACACATATGTCCCCTCCCTCTGGAACCTCCCCCTGACCTCCCACTCCTTCTCACCCCTCTAGGTTGTTACAGAGCCCCAGTTTGAGTTCCCTGAGTCATACAGCAAATTCCCACTGGCTGTCTACTTACATATGGTAGTGAATATGTTTCCATGCTACTCTGTCCATACACCCCACCCTCTTCTTCCTCGCCACTCCCATGTCCATAAATCTGTTAATTCATTTCATAAATGTTTGTTGATTGGCTACAGGACAGGTGTGCCCGCTGTAGGCAACTAATAAGAACCTACTATGTTGTATAGGGAACTCAACTCAATGCTCTGTGATGGCCTATGTTGGAGAAGAATCTAGAAAGAGTGGATGTATGTGTAACTGATTCACTTTGCTGTACAGCAAAAAGTCACACAACACTGTAAATCAGCTATGTTGTTTGTTCAGTTGCTCAGTCACATCCGACTCTTTGTGACCCCACGGACTGCTGCATGACAGACCGCGCCGTCTCCTAGAGTTTGCTCAAACTTATGTCCACTGAGTCGGCGATGCCATGCAACCATCTCACCCTCTGTCATCCCCTTTTCCTCCTGCCCTCAATTTTCCCCAGCATTACAGTCTTTTTCAATGAGTTGGCTCTCTGTGTCAGGTGTGAAGAAATTGCTTGACTAAATTCCAGTTCCACTGATACCACCCAGAGCAGCCTCAGCTGCTATGTCTGTCACCAGAGGCTGTGTCGACTGTCAGGCAGCCAGAATAAAGAGTGGACACGACCAATGGGGCAAAGGTCCTGAGGCTGGGAAAGATTGAAGGCAGGAGGAGAAAGAGGCGATAGAGGATGAGATGGTTGGATGGCATCATCGACTCAACGGACATGAGTTTGAACAAAGCCAGGAGCTAATGGAGGACCGGGAAGCCTGGCGTGCTGCAGTCCATGGGGTCCCAAAGAGTCGGACTCACTGAGCAACTGAACAACAACACTGATGAGGGAATAGGATCATGCATCAGACTGGGCTGGGTGGACTGAGCAGGGGACCCAGCACAAGGCCACAAGGCCTGGGTGGTCACAGGGTGCCAGGTGGCATACTAGAGACCCAAGTCATTGTCCCAAAGAAGGAGGCAATCTTGACAGAGGTGAGAATTCTCCTCACTTGATCAATGAGCCCCTCAGTATCTAGAAACGTCATTACTGAGCCTGAAGTCTCTGAGCTGCTGAGCAGAGGAGCCAGATTTCCCTGGATCTCTGTGCTTTCTCTTAACTCCACACTACTGAGCAAATGGCCCCAGGAAACAGCCCCACCCTGCTGACTTGTCTAGAATCAAATAAGCCCTTGCACTTCTGTTGCTGTGGCACAGCCAGGAGTCACGTGCTATGGCACACCCGGGGTCAGAGTCCCGTCCTGGCCTTTACTGCTGGGCAATTTTCTCACAGTTGGCTTCATTTCATCTCCATACTCCTCTTTGCAGAAGACATTCTTGATGTGGCACTCCAGTCCTCCCCCAGAGCTGCAGCCTGCATGTGGAGCCACTTTGATGTGAAAGATTGTCAGGGGCAATGCTGTCCTTCTGTAGCACATTTCTGGAAAAGAGCTTTGATTCATCTGTTCTCAATTCCCCAGGGACATGGGCGAGTATGATGGCCAAGTTGGGGCCCTGGAAACTCACATCATACCCAGCCAGCTGTGTACTCACTGCAAGCTTTAACTCAGCTCCAGAGCTTCAAAGGCCCAGACACAGAACAGGCTCAATAATTGATTTGCAATGATATGTGAGTTTCTGGTGCACAGCAGTGACTCAGCTATATTCTTTTTTCATATTCTTTGTTTAATTTTTACAATGTTGTATTGGCTTCCACCATACAACCATATGAATCATCATCTGATTGCTTTTTATAGTTTCCAGTTGGCTGTTTAGATTCTTCATCTTGTCATCTAATTTCATGACATCTTAATCTTAATTTGCCCAGATCTATCAATATCATTAGCAGAGATGATGAGCAGGAAGTTACCGAGTATCTGCTCTGTGCCCAGCCATGCTCCACGTGGTCCTCTGTGTTGCCTGGGCCTTACTCAAGATCCTCCTTACTCAGTGTGGTCCTCCTTTCCATGCTGACCACAGAGGTAGAGAAAGGGGTGACAGGACCATACGGTGGTCTAAACAGAGGATGTTCAGTTGAAAGAATTATTATGCTGTGAGTTTAAAAAGTAAATGTAAGATGTAAAGAGATTTCTCTGTGGCTCCCAGGGTGGAGGGACAATGTCCAAGGAGGGACAAACTTGGGAAAGGCCACCCCAAGGCCAGTGCAGACCTCCCAGGGAAGTGCAGCTGCAGCCCCGGATGGAGGAGCTGCTGGCAGGAATAGCAGGGTGGGAACTCGTCCACAGGCCCTGGGCGAGCAGGAATCCCTGGGGCGCAGGTGAGGCTCCACCGGTGTTCAGGTGCATAGATCTGCAGGTGGGAGGGGCCCGCAGTTGGGAGACTTGGGGCTTGTGTGGACAGGTTGCAGGGAGGTGACTGGAAGGCCCCTTCCTCATGTCCTGTACCTGAGACTGGCCCCCTCCAGGGGGGCATGTGAGGACATGCTCTGGAGTTCAGCCCCAGCTGTGCAGACAGGAGCTGTGATCTGAGAGGCACATCAGGATGACCAGCATGTGGGATGTCTGGAGGCTGCAGGGGAGGACGGGAGTGAAGCCTTCAGAGGCCTGGTTCCCACCAGCTGCCCTAAGAGCAGGCCTTTCTCTTTAACCTGAGTCTGCATTTGGCAAACCTAAGCCTCTTAATTTATGGCAAATGCCAGTCAGCCTGTTTCTAGAGGTCTGGAGAACACCTCCCAGAGACCAACATGTGGACAGAAAACCAGGGAGGAAGCCCAAGGCCAGCTGCTGTCCACGTAGGTGCTTACGGTCCAAACACTGTCCTCACTGCCCCCACCTGCCCTGACATGGCTCGCGTCTGAAATGCCAGCAGCCAGTGACGTGTGAGAAGAGAAGGCAAGAAGAAGCAACCATTCCCCTTGTCATCACCAACCCCCTCCCCAGCTGTATCAGGTTCCTAAGGCTGCTGTGACAAAGCTCATCCACCAGGTAACAAGCAGCACAAGGGTATTGTCCCTGGTTCTGGAGGCCAGATGTCAGAGGTCATGGGGTCACAGACACGGTCCCTCCTGCAGGATCTTACTGAGTCTCTGTCCCAGCCCTCCCGCCCCCACTGGTGTCTCCTAGTGTGCTGGAAACTTTGACTTGCCTTGTAATATGTGCTTAGTTGCTCAGTCATGTGCAACTCTTTGCAATCTCGTGGACTGAAGCCCACCAGGCTCCTCTGTCCATGGGAATTCTCCAGGCAACAATACTACAGTGAAGTTGTCATGCCCTCCTCCAGGGGATCTTCCCAACTCAGGGATCAAACCCAGGTCTCCCGCATTGCAGGTGGATTCTTTACCATCTGGACCACCAGGGAAGCCCTTGCCTTGTAATGCGTTCGCCCTAATCTCTGCCTTCATGCTTACTTGGTCTTCTCCTTGTGTTCTTGTTTATGTCCAAAGTTCTCCTTTTTATAAGGAAACCAGTCATACTGAATTAAGCGCCCACCTTCCTCCAATATGACTTCATCTTAACTGATTCTATCTGCAGCCACCCAGAGTCACATTCTGGGAACTGGTGGTTAGGTCTTTAAGCTGCGAATTTGGAGGGACTCAGTTGAACCCAACCTCTTGCCCTCCTCAGGCTACTCCCTCGTGGGCAGCAATGAGGATGAAGCCGGTGTGGGGCTTGGTGATCTCAGTGGAGGAGAGTGGAGGCCAGGGCTGGGCAGGGCTACAGGACTCCATCTAAGAGCGCTTCTTTATTTCATTGCTTATTTTTATTTGGAGGATAATTGCTGTACAATATTGTGTTTGTTTCTCCCATATATCAACATGAATCAGTCATAGGTATATGTATGTCCCTCCCTCATGAATATAAACACCTGAAAAGATGCTCAACATCACTCATTATTAGAGAAATGCAAATCAAAACTACAATGAGGTATCAACTCACATGTGTCAGAATGGCCATCTTCAAAAAATCTATAAACAATAAATGCTGGACAGGGTATGGAGTAAAGGGAACCCCCTTGCACTATTAGTGGGAATGCAAACTGATATAGCACCTATGGAGAACAGTACGGAGGTTTCTTAAGAAAAACTATGAATAAAATTACCATATGACTCAACAGTCCCACTAACAGCTCTTGTGTCTCCCTTCATCCCTTCCCTCCATCATCATCCTTTTGGGGTCACATTTTCTCCTGTCCCAAGTGTCCCCTGCTGAGCTGACCTGCTGACTTTCCATCCCATCTTTCAGGTTTGCCTCACCATCTGGAGGTCACCTGTTTTCCTACCTGATCCATCCCTGCCTCATGGCTTCAGGTTTCTGGTTTCCCAGCCCCAGCGGCCTGGCCAGCTCCCAACTGTGCTGCCCTCCAGAAAAGTGTAGGCCAGGGTTTCCCTGGGGGCAGGGCCGAATCTCACTAAGTCTGGGATTGTCACTGTTGTTTAGTCACTAAGTCATATCCAACGCTTTGGCGGCCTCATGAAATGTGGTCTGCCAGGCTTCTCTGTCCATGGGATTTTCCAGGCAAGATAATAGAGTGAGTTGCCATTTCCTCCTCCAGAGGATCTTCTTGACCCGGGAATTGAACCCATATCTCCTGCATTGGCAGGCAGATTCTTTACCACTGAGCCACATGGGGAACCCTGAGCTAGAGGGACCGTGCAGTAACTGATGTTCATATGAGCATCTGAGTCTCAGAAGAAAAGGGCCTTTGGGTTCACCATGGGCAGTGAGTTCTTGTGTTAGAAATACCCCCATCAACAAGTTTTTAAAAATCAATAAAAGGCTTCAATTACCCAGGGAAAACTCAGCTGAAACATCATGGTGTCCTGAAAATTCTTTGTAAAGGGAGAAGAACTGAGTTAGCTGTTATTATTATTATTATTTTTTTTAAAGAAAGAAGTTGCAATAACCTGTTTATACACAAGATGGCAGCGTTGATTTTCCTTTGGCTTTTAAAAACCATTCCAAAATAAAGAGTTGGCCCCTTTCAGGTGGATACAATTTGATTTACACCTTTCCATGCAAGGACATCGAATGCTACAATTCCTTTACTCTGAACCTTTTCTCGAAGTAGAATTCCTGGCCATCTGAAGGGTATGATTTGGGCTAGTTCATACCTATTTTGTCAAAGGAATAAGTGTTTGACTTATCGACTGACACAATTTTTCATGTGGTTTTTAAAAATTTTTTGCATACAATTATACAACCATAAAGAAGGCTGAGTGTTGAAGAATTGATGCTTTCAGATTGTGCCACTGGAGAAGACTCTTGAGAGTCCCTTGGACAGCAAGGAGATCAAACCAGTCAGTCGTAAAGGAAATCAACTCTAAATATTCACTGGAAGGACTGATGCTGAAGCTGAAAGTCCAATACTCTGGCCACCTGATGCGAAGAGCCGACTCAGTGGAAAGGACCCTGATGCTGGGAAAAATTGAAGGCAAACGGAGAAGGGGGTGGCAGAGGATGAGATAGTTTGATGGCATCATTGACTCAATGGACATGAACTTGAGCAAACTTTGGGAGATGGTGGAAGACAGGGGAACCTGATGTGCTGCAGTTCATGGGGTTGCAGAGTCCAACATGACTTAGCGACTGAACAACAACATGCAACCTATTAGCTGATCATTCCGATAGTTTATAGAACCTCGACTATTCAGTTTCCCAAATGCATTTATCAGCTGCACCACATGGCTCATGGTTTCTTAGTTCCTAAACCAAAGATTGAACCCAGGCCCTTGGCAGTGAAAGCACCAAGTCCTAACCACTGGACCACCAGGGAATTCCCCCTCAAATGCATTTTTGAAAAATATATGTCTGATACTCTTAACATTTATAAGGAACTATTAATAATCTGCAATATTGTTTCTTCTTTTGCATGTTATTTATCCTCTTCATTTTATTTTTTCCCTACTAAACTCAGAGTAGAAACTAAACTATGAAGAAACTAATTCTTTTTTAACTCCTAGTAGAATAAACATTCAACATGCCTGAGATCATAAAATAGAGCTTCTCTCCAGTTCCAGCAACAAATGACTACTTAGCAGACCCAAGTATCCATGCAGACTATGCTACCATACACGTTTCAGAATTTAGCCCTGGACTCCAACAGTGTGATTATAATCAAAGTGTGAGACTATGAAATGTCTGCATTCATGTGTTGACTGTTGGCATTTATATTATTCGTGTATGTATTCGTGTAGCACTGCTCTATGCTAGGAGCATGGAGGTTAATTTGCTGTCTTGCTTTCCCTGGAATGCTGGGCTGTATCCCCTCATACATGCTCAATGGCGCTGCGGTGTGGACGGACGCCCAGACAGGCAGCAAGAGGATGGAAGCCACGTCTACTGATATACATTCCCCAAATGCTTACATTTCATCCCAAATATTCCACAGTTCCATGGCAAGCTGCAGTCCATGGGGTCACTAAAGAGTCAGATATGACTGAGCGACTTCACTTTCACTTTTCACTTTCATGCATTGGAGAAGGAAATGGCAGCCCACTCCAGTGTTCTTGCCTGGAGAATCCCAGGGATGGGGGAGCCTGGTGGGCTGCTGTTTATGGGGTCACACAGAGTCAGACACGACTGAAGTGACTTAGCAGCAGCAGCATTCCTCTTTATCCCACATCCTGGATGAAGTCATTTAAACCCAGATCTCTGTGCTTAGCCCAAGATCAGAACTAAGAATCTTATAATAATAATGCCTTTCTGGTCTCTTCTTTTCTTTGGTCTATGATGAGAGCCCTTGAGAACACTGAGACTTAGGGTTTATTTTCTATGAAATGAACACTATAGTGCTGTGTCTCTGTGTTACGGAAGAACAGCTGAAAATCTGATCTTACCAAACACTGGAACTGACTTGGCTAAAACAAGCCCAAAATATACCTGTGGGACAACTGTCTCTGACTCTGTACGAGCATTAAACTTGCTAATTTTTCTAACATCAAGTTCTTTACAATCAGTCAAGAAAAGATTTTTATTTAAAGACAAGCTAAAGAACAATGGTGATGGATACTTTGAGAGCTACACATCTTCCAGGAGGTAACATGGCGGGGTGGAACATGTTCATTTTTCTTGTGACATTTTAACTAACCAATTCTTGCAGTTAATAGACTTTGAACATCCATTTGGACGAGAGTTTTGTTTTGTTTTGTTAGTTATGAAGAAAGGAAACCAAAAGTCTATGAAAGGCAACAGTTAAATCGGATTTCTCTTCAGAGAATGTAATATTAATAAGAGCCAACCTTATTGGGCTTTGGGCTTCCCTCGTGGCTCAGCTGGTAAAGAATCCGCCTGCTATGCGGGAGACCTGGGTTCGGTTCCTGGGTTGGGAAGATCCCCTGGAGGAGGGGAAATCTACCCACTCCAGTATTCTGGCCTGGGGAATTCCATGAACTGTATAGTCCATGTGATTGCAAAGAGTCAGACACAACTGAGCGACTTTCACTTTCACTTTCAACCTTATTGGGAATTTTCTGGGGGTCCGGTGGTTTAAACTCCATGCACTCAATGCTGGGAGTGTGGGTTCCATCCCTAGTTAAGAAACTAAGATCCTACATGCCACATGATGCAACCAAAAAGTAAAAAAATAATAGAAGAGCAAAGATTTGGGCTTCCCAGGTGGCACTAGTGGTTAAGAACCCACTTTCCGTGGAGGAAAGAATTCTTGCTGGGAGATTCCCATGGACAGAGGAGCCTGGCAGGCTACAGTCCATGGGGTCGCAAAAGAGTCTGACATGCTTGAGTGACTGAGCACAGCACAGAGAAACATGGAAAATGGGGGAGGTGCTAATTTCAACTAAAAATGTCCCCTGGAAACCAGATCCTCTGCAGTTGAATGTGCTTCTATATGTCACATCTGACAGTGGCCAGCCCCTCGGGAGCAGACATGACAGGGGCAGCTGGAGACTTGATCCTGGCTTTACAGGTGTGAGGAAGACCCAAAGAAGCTGCATCCTGAGGCCAGATGCAGGCTGGAAGCCAGCTTTGTAAGGGAAACCCATGAAAGTCAGCAGGATTTCACAGCAGGGCTCCAGGCCCCAGCACGAGGCCGGCCCCACCTACCGGGGTGGCAGGAGGAGGGCCGACTTCCACATCGCACCTATGGGAGGTCAGTCTGTCATCTCCTGGGGGCAGCCCTGAAGAAGTCCTGCCACGTCCTTGTGTGATGTGAGTGGCTGGGATTATCTGAATGGAAGTAGAAAAATGGACTTCAGCTTTTATAGTGTGGTGGCTTCATGGGGCTCATTAGATGGGCAAATGGACTCTAAAGAAGCCCTGCTGAAGAGGGTGGCCAAGATGTTGGAGGAGCAGGTGGACGTGGAGCGCATCTCTCTCCACAGACACATCAGGATCACACCTTCAGACACAAGTGCTTGCAGATCACCAGCTGAGAGCGGGCAGGAGTACCTGGCCACAGGAAAAGAATACGTAGAACCATGCAAAATTGGGTGGGACAAAGGAACTAGGGGGGAAAACAGGAGTGTTAGTAGGACTGGACCCGCCCTCGGCGGGTGGGGGAACTGAAGCAGGGGTCCAATCCCCGCATCGGGGCAATAGTCTGAGTCAGAGGAGAAACATTTGCACCTGAGTGTGAAGCAGTTGATCTGTGGCAGCCTAAATGGAATGAAAATCAGACAGTCCTTGCCACAGCTTACATACACCAGGCAGGAACGCAGGTCCCCAAGAAGGTGCAGCATCTGGGGGGTGGAGTGTAAGGATCGTGAGCAATCCCACTGTTGACTGTGAAGAGATGAACCGAGGGGCCGTCAGGGAGGAGATTGTGGTGGAAGATGCCAGTGGAGGAAAGCCAGGCAGCCGTGGAAGAAAGGCGATACTGCTAAGTCAGGCGTAAGGGGTGGAGCCATCACCGTAGGCTCTCTCCCTCCCCACATCGGCAGCTGAACAATAGAAACGTTGGCTCATCAAGCACCTGATGCCTAGAACAACAGAGTAGGACCCCACCCAGGGTGCTGCTTCAAACGCCAGAGGCACCGAACAACAGAGGAGGACCCAGGGCAAGGGAGCCCTCTAAGTGCCTGAACGAGTGGAGCTAATGGACAAAGACTAGCCAAAGAGGCCTTCTGATCGCCAGCTGCTAGAGGCTTGAAAAAAGACTCTGATAGAGCCGTAACTCCTGCGGCTGTGGCAGTCGATGTCCCTGTACACTTGGTACCACCAGGGTCCCCGAGACCCAAGGGGCGTCACTCTCAATGCTCACTGAGGCAGAGATGCCACAGGCAAAAGAAAGCCTTGCATCTATGCACATGGAGTCATTTCAATCATTTCCAACTCTTTGTGACCCTGTGGACTGTGGCCTGCCAGGTTTCTCTGTAAGAGGCGAATTCTCCAGGCAAGAATACTGGAGTGGGTTGCCCTACCCTTCCAGAGCACTATATTTCATTTCCTGCTGCCCTAGGTGCCAACTCCACTGAATACCTGGTACTGCCAGGGGCCCTGTGACCCAAGAAGCTGCACCACTTCCACACCTGGCACTCACTGGGGCAGACCCAGGTCCTCTAGGGCCAGCCTCAGGAGCAAATCCCAGTGGAAGACTCACATGCAGAGGTGGAGATTAAAACCACAATTGAAATTCAGGGGCAGTGTAGCTGAGGAAGAGGACCCAACGCCTTCCCACCAGCTGTACAAGGAGTAGGACCAGCAGTGTTGGAGGGCATCCTAGGCAGGTGAGGTGGACTGTGACTCCCCGCGAAGGAAAGGATGCTGACAGCAGAGACTTGAGAAAAACATTTATTATTCTTATATTTTGACTTGTTTGTTCTGTAGTTTCTTTTGGATTTTTTTTCTTTTTCTTCGCCCACCCCCCCCACCACCTGTGTAGTTGTCAATTTTATTAGCACTATGAAATCTATTTAAGCTTTTGAGATTTTTTTTTCAGTCAGACTTTTAATTTCTGTTATAAACTTCTGCCTCTCTGTTAGCCTTTTGCAGTTCTGCAGAGTTTTCTTTTTTAATTTTAATTTTTAAATTATTTAAACATTATTTTTCTACATTTATTCTTTTGCTTGCTTTTCCTCCTGTTATTTTCCCCTTGCAGTTAATCTTTAATGTATGTAAATCTTATGTACCTTTATTTAACTTTGCATTTCTAGTCTTTCTTTTCTTTCTTTTTCTCACCATATTTGTTAGTTTTGTTTTCATTGCTTTATTCCCCCAGTTGATACCTTTGTTAGTTTTGCTTTCCAGTTTGTGCTTTAGTTAGTTTTATTCTTAATTGGTGAATATCATTTTTGGTTTCCTTTGTTCACTGGGTCAATCTACCGTACTTTATTGTCATTGGACTGTTTTGATTTTGCTTATGGCTATACATATGCATGTATATGCCATTATTTTAATTATTATTTACCTGATTTTGTAATTGCCATTTGTGTGGAGTCATCTTTGGTTTCTCATTTTGGGGTATTTGTCTTAATCCCATTTAATGCCATAACAAACCACGTGTGGAATCTCTGTTCCTGGTCAGAGATCAAGTGCCAAGCCTTGGAGTGGGAGCACTGACTCCAAGACCCTAGACTACCAGAAAACTCCTAACCCTAGAGAGTATCAAATAGTGAGAACTCCCACAAAGGCAACACTTGTATACAAGATCCAGCATCACCCCACTACCAGTAGCACCCTGTGCAGGACGCCTCATCCAAACAACAAACAAGACAGAAATACAGACCAAGTCATCAGTAGACAGGATTACCATTTCACTCAGCCCTGCCCATCAGAGGAAAAGAAAAACTCACCTCCTCCCACCAGAACCCAAGCACAAGTTACAGCCTACATGAAGCTTACACAAACCACTGGACCAAACTTACGAGGGCAGAAACCAAAAGAAAGAAAGAATTCAACCTTGAAGGCTGGAAAAAGGAGACCTCAAACACAATAAGTTTTAAAAAAGATAGTGAAAAGACAGAGAAATACAGCACAAATGAAGGAAAAAACTAGAAACATACAAGTCCAAATAAATGAAGAGAAAATAGAAAAACTGCCTGAAAAAGAATTCAGAATAATGATAGTAAAGATGATCCAAAACTTAGAAAATAAAATGCAGAAAATGCAAGAATCAATTAACAAAGACCTAGAAGAATTAAATAATACAGAGACAAACAACAAAATTACTGAAATTAAAACTACTCTAGAAGGAATCAATAGCAGAATATCTGAGGCAGAAGAATGGATCAGTGAGCTGGAAGATGAAATGGTGGGAATAACTGCTGAAAAGCAGAATAAAGTGAAAAGGATGAAAAGAACTGAGGATAGTCTCAGAGATCTCTGGGACAATATTGAACACACCAACATTTGAATTATAGGGTTCCCAGAAGAAGAAGAGAAAAATAAAGGGTATGAGAAAATTTTTGAAGAGATTATAATTGAAGATTTCCCCAACATGGGAGAGGAAATAGTCAGTCAAGTCCAGGAGACACAAAGAGTCCCATACAGGATAAACCCAAGGAGAAGCACACCAAACACATACTAATCAAACTAACAAAGATTAAACACAAAGAAAGAACATTAAAAGGAGCAAAGGAAAAGCAACATGTAACATCCAAGGGAAATCATTAACAGCTGATCTTTCAGCAGAAACTCTGCAGGCCAGAAGGGAATGGCAGGATATATTTAAACTACTGAAAGGGAAAAATCTACGACCAAGATTACTACCCAGGAAGGCTCTCAAACTAAAACTAAAACTATAAAGAGTCAGACATGACTGAGCGACTGAACTGAACTGAACTGAACTGATGGGGCTGGATGCCATGATCATAGTTTCCTGAATGTTGATCTTTAAGCCAAATTTTCACTCTCCTCTTTCACTTTCATCAAGAGACTCTTTAGTCCTTCTTCACTTTCTGCCATAAGGGTTGTGTCTTCTGCATATTCTGAGGTTATTGATATTTCTCCCGGCAATCTTGATTCCAGCTTGTGCTTCATCCAGGTCGGCGTTTCACATGATGTACTCTGCATAGAAGTTAAATAAGCAGGGTGACAATATACAGCCTTGGCGTACTCTTTTCCCAATTTGGAACCAGTCTGTTGTTTCATGTCCGGTTCTAACTGTTGCTTCCTAACCGGCATACAGATTTCTCAAGAGGCACATCAGGCAGTCTGGAATTCCCATCTCTTTCAGAATTTTCCAGTTTGTTGTGATCCACACAGTGAAAGGCTTTGGTATAGTCAATAAAGCAGAAATAGATGTGTTTCTGGAATTCTCTTGCTTTTTCAGATGTTGGCAATTTGATCTCTGGTTCCTCTGCCTTTTCTAAAACAGCTTGAACATCTGAAAGTTCATGGCTGATGTATTGTTGAACCCTGGCATTACTTTACTAGCGTGTGAGATGAGTGCAATTGTGTGGTAGTCTGAACTTTCTTTGGCATTGCCTTTCATGGGGATTGGAATGAAAACTGACCTTTTCCAGTCCTGTGGCCACTACTGAGTTTTCCAAATTTGCTGGCATATTGAGTGCAGCACTTCCACAGCATCATCTTTTAGGATTTGAAATAGCTCAGCTGGAATCCCATCACCTCCACTAGCTTTGTTCGTAGTGATACTTCCTAAGGCCTACTTGACTTCATATTCCAGGATGTCTTGCTCTAGATGAGTGATCACAGCATTGTGATTATCTGGGTCATGTAGATCTTTTTTTGTACAGTTCTTCTGTGTATTCTTGCCACCTCTGCTTAATATCTTCTCCTTCTGTTAGGTCCATACCATTTCTGTCCGTTATTGAGCCCATCTTTGCATGATACACAAATTCCCTTGGTATCTCTAATTTTCTTGAAGAGTTTCCTATTCTTTTCCATTCTATTGTTTTCCTCTCTTTCTTTGCACTGATCACTGAGGAAAGTTTTCTTTTCTCTCCTTGCTATTCTTTGGAACTCTGCATTCAAATGGGTATATCTTTCCTTTCCTCCTTTGCTTTTCATTTCTCTTCTTTTCACAGCTATTTGTAAGGCCTCCTCAGAAAGCCATTGTGCTTTTTTGCATTTCTTTTTCTTGGGGATGGTCTTGATCCCTGCCTCCTGTACAATGTCAGAAACCTCCATCCATAGTTCATCAGGCACTCTGTCTATCAGATCTAGTCCCTTAAATCTATTTCTCATTTGCATTGTATAATCATAAGGGATTTTATTTAGGTCATACCTGAATGGTCTAGTGGTTTTCCCCACTTTCTTCAATTTAAGTCTGAATTTGGCAATAAGGAATTTTGATCTGAGCCACAGTCAGCTCCTGGTCTTGTTTTTGTTGACTGTATAGGCTTCTCCATCTTTGGCTGCAAAGAATATAATCAATCTGATATCAGTGTTGGCCATCTGGTAATGTCCATGTGTAGAGTCTTCTCTTGTGTTCTTAGAAGAGAGTGTTTGCTATGACCAGTGTGTTCTCTTGTCAAAACTCTGTTAGCCTTTGCCCTGCTTCATTCTGTACTCCAAGGCCAAATTTGCCTGTTACTCCAGGTGTTTCTTGACTTCCTACTTTTGCATTCCAGTCCCCTATAATGAAAAGGACATCTCTTTTGGGTGTTAGTTCTAAAAGGTCTTGTAGGTCTTCATAGAACCATTCAACTTCAGCTTCTCAGCATTACTGCTTGGGGTATAGACTTGGATTACCGTGATATTGAATCATTTGCCTTGGAAACAAACAGAGATCATTCTGTCATTTTTGAGATTGCATCCAAGTACTGCATTTTGAACTCTTTTGTTGACTATGATGGTTACTCCAATTCTTCTTAGGGATTCTTGCCCACAGTAGTAGATATAATGATCATCTGAGTTAAATTCACCCATTCCAGTCCATTTTAGTTCACTGATTCCTAAAATGTCGATATTCACTCTTGCCAGCTCCTGTTTGACCACTTCCAATTTTCCTTGATTCATGGACCTAACATTCCAGGTTCCTATGCAATACTGTTCTTTACAGCATTGGACCTTGCTTCCATCACCAGTCACATCCACAACTGTGTGTGTTGTTTTTGCTTTGGCTCCATCTCTTCATTCTTTCTGGAGTTATTTCTCCACTGATCTCCAGTAGCATATTGGGCACCTATGGACCTGGGGAGTTCATGTTTCAGTGTCCTATCTTTTTGTCTTTTCTTACTGTCCATGGGGTTCTGAAGGCAAGAATACTGAAGTGGTTTGCCATTCCTTTCTCCAGTGGACCACATTTTGTCAGAACCTTCCACCAAGACCTGTCCATCTTGGGTGGCCCTACACAGCATGGCTTAGTTTCATTGAGTTAGACAAGGCTGTGATCCAAGTGATTAGATTGGTTAGTTTTCTGTGATTGTGGTTTCAATCTGTCTGCCCTCTGATGCCCTCTCTCAGCGCCTACCATCTTACTGGGGTTTCTCTTACCTTGGACGTAGGTTATCTCTTCACAGCTGCTCCAGCAAAGTGCAGCCACTGCTCCTTACCTTGGATGTGGGGTATCTCCTCATGGCCGCCACTACTGACCTTGGACCTAGGGTATCTCTTCTCAGCTGCTCGCTGCTCCAGCACCATACAGCTGCTGCTACTGACCTTGGACATAGGTTATCTCCTCTCGGCTGCTTGCTGCTCCAGCACCCTGCAGCCATGCTCCTGGCCTTGGATGTAGGGTATCTCCTCTTGGCCACTTGCTGCTCCAAAGTTTATAGCAATACAGTCATACCTCAAGAAACAAGAAAAACATAGACACACGTAGCTTTACACTACAACAGCTGGGAAAAGAAGAAGAATAACAACACACACACACAAAAAAAACCCCTAAAATTATCAGAAGGAAAGAAATCATAAAGATCATAGCAGAAATAAATAAAAAAGAGATGAAAGAAAGAATAGTAAAAATTAATAAAACTAAAAGCTGGTTCTTTGAGTAGATAAACAAAACTGACAAACCTTTAGCCAGACTCCTCAAGAAAAAAAGAAGATTCAAATCAACAACATTAGAAATGAAAAAGGAGAGGTTACAGCAGACAATGCAGAAATACAAAAGATTATAAGAGACTATTATGAACAACTGTATGGAATAAAATGGATAACCTGGAAGAAATAGAGAGATTCGTAGAAAAGTTCAATCTTCCAAGAGTGAACCAGGAAGAAATAGAAATTATGAGCAACCCAATTACATACACTGAAACCAAACTGTGATTTTAAAAAAAAAATGGCAGAAAACAAAAGCCCAGGACCAGATGGCTTCACAGGTGAATTCTATCAAACCTTTCAGTTCAGTTCGGCTCAGTCGCTCAGTCGTGTCTGACTCTTTGCGACCCCAAGAATTGCTGCATGCAGGCCTCCCTGTCCATCACCAACTCCTGGAGTTTACCCAAACTCATGTCCATCGAGTTGATGATGCCATCCAGCCATCTCATCCTTTGTCGTCCCCTTCTCCTCTTGTCCCCAATCCTTCCAGGATCAGGGTCTTTTCCAGTGAGTCAACTCTTCGCATGAGGTGGCCAAAGTATTGGAGTTTCAGCTTCAACATCAGGCCTTCCAATGAACACCCAGGACTGATCTCCTTTAGGATGGACTGGTAGGATCTCCTTGCAGTCCATGGGACTCTCAAGAGTCTTCTCCAACACCACAGTTCAAAAGCATCAATTCCTTGGAGCTCAGCTTTCTTCACAGTCCAACTCTCACATCCACACGTGACTACTGGAAAAACCATAGCCTTGACTAGCCGGACCTCTGTTGGCAAAGTAATGTCTCTGCTTTTCAATATGCTATCTAGGTTGGTCATAACTTTCCTTCCAAGGAGTAAGCATCTTTTAATTTCATGGCTGCAGTCACCATTTGCAGTGATTTTGGAGCCCCCCAAAATAAAGTCTGACACTGTTTCCACTGTTTCCCCATCTACTTCCCATGAAGTGATGGGACCAGATGCCATGATATTCGTTTTCTGAATGTTGAGCTTTAAGCCAACTTTTTCACTCTCCTCTTTCACTTTTATCAAGAGGCTTTTTAGTTCCTCTTCACTTTCTGCCATAAGGGTGGTGTCATCTGCACATCTGAGGTTATTGATATTTCTCCTGGCAATCTTGATTCCAGCTTGTGATTCTTCCTGCCCAGCATTTCTCATGATGTACTCTGCATATAAGCTAAATAAGCACAGTGACAATATACAGCCTTGACGTACTCCTTTTCCTATTTGGAACCCATCTGTTGTTCCATGTCCAGTTCTAACTGTTGCTTCCTGACCTGCATATAGGTTTCTCAAGAGACAGGTCAGGTGGTCTGGCATTCCCATCTCTTTCAGAATTTTCCACAGTTTATAGTGATCCACACAGTCAAAGGATTTGGCATAGTCAATAAAATAGAAATCGATGTTTTTCTGGAACTCTCTTGCTTTTTCCATGATCCAGCAGATATTGGCAATTTGATCTCTGGTTACTGTGCCTTTTTTAAAACTAGCTTGAACATCTGGAAATTCACAGTTCACATATTGCTGAAGCCTGGCTTGGAGAATTTTGAGAATTACTTTACTAGTGTGTGAGATGAGTGCAATTGTGCAGTAGTTTGAGCATTTTTTGGCATTGGCTTTCTTTGGGATTGGAATGAAAACTGACCTTTTCCAGTCCTGCGGCCACTGCTGCATTTTCCAAATTTGCTGGCATATTGAGTGCAGCACTTTCACAGCATCATCTTTTAGGATTTGAAATAGCTCAACTGGAATTCCATCACCTCCACTAGCTTTGTTTGTAGTGATGCTTTCTAAGGCCCACTTGACTTCACATTCCAGAAGAGCTAATACCTATCCTTCTAAAACTTTCTCAAAAAATTGCAGAGGAAAGAACACTTCCAAACTCATTCTATGAGGCTACCATCACCCTGATATCAAAACCAGACAAAGATAGCACACATAAAAAAGAACACTACAGGCCAATATCACTGATGAACATAGATACAAATATCCTCAACAAAATTCTAGGAAACACAATTCAATAACACATTAAAAAGCCCATATCCCATGATCAGGTCAAGTTTATTCCAAGAATGCAAAGATTCTTCAATACATGCAAATCAATCAATGTGATATACCATGTCAACAAATTGAAAGATAAAAACCAAATGATAATCTCAATAGATGTAGAAAATTTGACAAAAATTCAGCACACATTTATGATTAAAACTCTTCAAAAAATGGGCATAGAAGGAACCTACCTCAACATAGTAAAGGCCATAGATGATAAGCCCCCAGGAAACATTATATTCTCAATGGTGAAAAACTGAAAGCATTCCCCCTAAAATCAGGAACAAGACAAGGATGTCCATTCCAATCATTGTTATTCAACATAGTTCTGGAAGTTGTATCAGAATAAATCAGAGAGCAATCAGAGAAGAAAAAGCAATAAAAGGAATCCAGATCGGAAAAGGAGTAAAGCTCTCACTGTTGGCAGATAACATGACACTATACATAGATACTATCAGAAAATTACTAGAGCTAATGAGTGAATTTAGCAAAATTGTAGGATACAAAATCAAAATTCCTATACACTAACAATGAAAACTCAGAAAGAGTTCAATCCCATTTACCATTGCAACAAAAAGAATAAAATATCTAGAAATAAACCTACCTAAGGAGACAAAAGAACTGTATACAGAAAATTATAAGATGATGATGAAAGAAATCAAAGATGATATAAAAAGATGAAGAGATATTCTATGTTCCTGGGTAGGAAGAATCAATATTGTGAAAATGATTATACTATCAAATGCAATCTACAGATTCAATGCAATCCCTATCAAATTGCCAATGGGATTTTTCACAGAACTAGAAGAAAAAATTTCACAATTCATATGTAAACATAAAAGACCCCGAATAGCCAAAGCAGTCTTGAGAAAGAAGAATGGAGCTGAAGGAATCAACCTTCCTGACTTCAGATTATACTGCAAAGCTACAGTCATCAAGACAGTATGATACTGGCACAAAAAACAGAAATATAGACCAATGGAACAAGATAGAAAGCCCAGAAATATATCCATGCTTCTAAAGGTACCTTGTTTTTGACAAAGGAGGCAAGAATATACAATGGTGCAAAGACAGACTCTTCAGTAAGTGGTGCTGGGAAAACTGGACAGCTAGGTGTAAAAGAATGAAGTTAGAACACTTTTTGAGGTAAACTTAAAAATGGATTAAAGACCTAAATTTAAGACCAGAAACTACAAAACTTTTAGAGGAGAACATAGGGAGAACACTTGATGACATAAATCAAAGCAAGATCCTCTATGACACACCTCCTAGAGTAACGCAAATAAAAACACAAGTAAACAGTGGGGCTTAGTTAAAAGCTTTTGTACAGCAAAGGAAACTATAAACAAGGTGAAAAGACAACACTCAGAATGGGAGAAAATAAGAGCAAATGAAACAACTGACAAAGGATTAATTTCCAAAATGTATAAGCAGCTCATACAACTCAATAGCAGAAAAACAAACAACCCAATCAAAAAGTGGGCAGATGATCTAAACAGACATTTCTCCAAAGAAGACATACATATGGTTAACAAACACATGAAGAGATGCTCAACATCACTCATTATCAGAGAAATGTAAATCAAAACTACAATGAGATATCACCTCACACTGGTCAGAATGGCCATCATCAAAATGTCTACAAACAATATATGCTGGAGAGGGTGTGGAGAAAAGGGAACCCTCTAGCACTGTTGGTGGGAATGTAAACTGATACAGCCACTATGGAAGATGGTATGGAGATTCCTTAAAAAACTAGGAATAAAACCAGCATATGACTCAGCAATCCCACTCCTAGGCATACACCCTGAGGAAACAAAAATTTTAAAAGACACATGTACCCCCAGTGTTCATTGCAGCACCATTTACAATAGCTAGAACATGGAAGCCACCTAGATGTCCATCGACAGATGAATGAATAAAGAAGTTGTGGTACATGCACAATGGAATATTACTCAGCCATAAAAAGGAATGCATTTGAATCAGTTCTGATGAGGTAGATGAACCTAGAGCCTATTATACAGAATGAAGTAAGTTATAAATAGAAGGATAAACACTATATACTAGCATATATATCGGAGAAGGCAATGGCACCCCACTCCAGTACTCTTGCCTGGAAAATCCCATGGATGGCGGAGCCTGATAGGCTGCAGTCCATGGGGTCGCTAAGAGTCGGACACGACTGAGCAACTTCCCTTTCACTTTTCACTTTCATACATTGGAGAAGGAAATGGCAACCCACTCCAGTGTTCTTGCCTGGAGAATCTCAGGGACAGGGGAGCCTGGTGGGCTTCCGTCTATGGGGTCATAAAGAGTCGGACACGATTGAAGGGACTTAGCAGCAGCAGCATATATATATGGAATCTAGAAAGATGATATTGATGAATTTATTTGCAAGGCAGTAATGTAGCTAAGTTGGTAAAGAATCTGCCTGCAGTGCAAGAGACCTGGGTATAATCCCTGGGGCGGGAAGATCCTCTGGAGAAGGAAATGGCAACCCACTCCAGTATTCTTCAAGAGTCAGACATGGCTTAGTGACTAAATCAACACCAACCAACCACCAGTGGAGAAACAGACATGGAGAACAGACTTATGTACATGGGGAAAGAAGAGGAGAGGGTTAAATGAATGGAGAGAGTAACATGGAAACTTATATTATCATAAGTAAAGTAGATAGCCAATGGGAATTTGCTGTATGTCTCAGGGAACTGAAACAGGAGTTCTGTATCAACCTAGATGGATGGAATGGGGAGGGAGATGGAAAGGAGGTTTGAAAGGGAGGGGACATATGTACACATATGACTGATTGAGTTGACATTCATAAGTCTGACAGAAAGCAATTAAATTCTATAAAGCAATTATCCTTCAATTAAATATAAATAAAGAAGGAAAAAAGAAACCCCGCTGCCAGCCTTCCCTACATCTCAGCACAGTGGGAAGTGAGTGGAGCATTGAAGTCCTTGATATTTAGAGTTTGGACTCTACAAAATGGCTATTCCAGTTGGATCTGCTTTGCAAAAGGTCCAAAGGAAGAGATGTTTATCTTTATCTGACTATTCCTCACAGAGACTGCTTGACATAAGAAGTATCTGAAAGATTCACATTAGATAATGTGAGACGTGGTAAGGAAATGGGGGGAAAGTTGCAGAGGTTTTCATTTAGTTCAGGCACCGTCCTTCCAGACCCACATGCTCTAGTGTTTTGGTCAAATTTTACATGTCTTACTCATGTGTCACAGCAATTCAACAGATGATGACCGAGTAGGACCAGCTGTGCAGAGATCATGTCACTGAATTGCTGAAATATGTCAAGGAAACCACAGCCTTGCTTGCCCAACAGCAAAAATCTCTTGAGACAAGGCACAGTGTATGTGTTTGAATCCCAGAAAGTATGCCTCAGGACTCCCCTGGTGGCGCAGTGGATAAGAGTCTGCCTCCCAATGCAGGAGACAAGAGTTCAATCCCTGGTCTGGTAAGATTTCACATGTGGTATGCAGAGCAACTAAGTCCATGTGCTGTGACTACTGAACCCACCTGCTACAGCTACTGAAGCCCACACTCCCATGCCCATGCGCCACAACAGGAAAAGCCACCGTGATGAGAAGCCGGAGCACCACGACTAGAGAGTAGCCCTTGCTTGCCGCAGCTAGAGAAAGCCTCCACAGCAGCAAAGACCCAGCACACCCAAAACTAAATAAATAAAAAATTTAAAAATAGATTAAAACAAAGAAAGTATACCTCTTGGAAAGTGTTCCATGAGCAGGGTCCCGTGTGCCACAGGATGAAGATAAAGATGTATGTGTGTCAGGAAGCAAGCATTTAAAGATGCACAAAGCACTAGATAATCTTGAAGGCCTGCAACTGGAGGAGAGTAGAGGAGGGGTCCTTTGGCTTGACAGGTGGGATCCTGGAGAAAGATGGATCTCCATGACTTCTTGCTTCTTCCTCTCATTTCCCTCCTCTCTTCCTTATCATTGTTTTTTCATGATGCTCTCCTTCTCAGCATGTGAGGTATGTACTCCACTAATTAGAGTCATCACTGAATTAGCATCATGATTCTAGATGCTAACATAAGTACTGGGACTATTATAGGAACATTCATATACAACTTGCAAAAGAAACAAAGCCTTTCTTTCTCTACGGATAAGGCCTTTCTTTTATCAACCTTATCAAAAGGTAAAAATATTATAAACATTCTACTGCCTTTACACAATAAAGTGAAAGTCGCTCAGTTGTGTCTGAGTCTTTGTGACCCGAAGGACTATACAGTCCAGTGGAATTCTCGAGGCAATTCTACTGGAGTGGATAGCCATTCCCTTTTCCAGGGGATCTTCCCAACCCAGGAATTGAACCAGATTGCAGACAGATTCTTTACCAGCTGAGCTACCAGGGAAGCCCAATAAGAAATAAAGTTTTTGTTGCTGTTGTTTGTTTTTCTAAATACCTGTATCACAATAAGGAGACTCATTAAAGGTTAATGGAAAAAGAGACTCATCAAGAAAAGAGGCTCTCACAGAAGTGGGGAATCTGACCTCAGTGTACCAGCAAGAGACTGGTTCAGACTGTTTTGTTTTGTTAGAATACATGTCAGGTTGTCATTATCTGAAAGTGCTAATTGGTTCAGTTTCAATGCTCTTACATGGTGCTTTCACCCAACACCAAGACAAGGACAATTATTTAGAATTTTGTAGTGCATTTTCCTTACAAAGAATCCATGTGATTATGCTTTTTTGCTCTCCACCTTTAAGCACAAATGCTTTTTCAGGAGCCTCACCAACTTGATCACATAAAATCCAATCAGAATTTGAGCAGGAAGAAGAACATGCCTAAAGGAAATCTTAAAGTGTTGCTTCTGGAGAATAGAGGCTGTGACAGATCCCACATCACAGGAAGGGGTAGACCTCACTAAGGAGCACACACTGGGGCAAGAAGCGGATGTAATTCTCAGAGCTTTGCATGTGCATACACATGTGATCGATAAATATGCCCTGAGATTTCATACTCGAAATAGATACAGCTTCACAGACACATCAAAACTACACCAAAAATTATCATCAGGAAGGTCAATTAAGAGAAAGACAGAAGCATCAACGGAACCAATCTGATAGTACAAGAAAATCTCTACATAGATTGTTTTTAAAATACAAATAAGGTAAGTAGAGACTAACAGAAAATTAGCATGAGTCTTTTCGAGTAGGCAGACTGAAGTCCAGTATGAAATGACTTGGAAAAATGTTGAGAGCAGTGAAAATATTGCTTGATGTTGTTATAACATCTGTGCTCCTTTCACTTGCTTAACTTCTCAGAGCTTTGGTTTTCCTTCCAAAAAAAATAGTGCTAATAATAGTAACAACCTACCCCATAGAATGTCCCAGAGGGTTAAATAAATAGTACAGATACAACACTAAGAACTAAGCTTGACATTAGTTAAGCTAATGGGTTGGCCAAAAAGTTCTTTTTTATTTTAACATAACATCTTATGGGAAAAAAAAATTGCCAACCCAATAATAAGGATTCCGCCACTGGCAGCTGTTACTGGCATTCTAAGGCAAAAGGAGAAGGGATGGCAGAGATGAGATGGTTAGCTGGTTTGAGCAAACTATGTGAGATGGTGGAGAGTTCTGACAAAAGGTGGTCCCCTTGAGAAGGGAATGGCAAACCACTTCAGTATTCTTGCCTTGAGAACCCCATGAAGAGTATGAAAAAGCAAAAAATAGGACACTGAAAGATGAACTCCCCAGGCTGGTAGGTGTCCAACAAGCTACCTGAGAAGAGTGGAGAAATTACTCCAGAAAGAATGAGAAGGAGCCAAAGTGAAAACAACACCCAGTTGTGTATGTGACTAGTGATGAAAATAAAGTCCAATGCTGTAAAGAGCAATATTCCATAGGAACCTGGAGTGTTAGGTCCATGAATCAAGGTAAATTAGAAG
Organism: Budorcas taxicolor; assembly: GCF_023091745.1. Lineage (NCBI taxonomy): Eukaryota > Metazoa > Chordata > Mammalia > Artiodactyla > Bovidae > Budorcas > Budorcas taxicolor. The sequence goes on from NC_068920.1 coordinate 105,546,221, forward strand.
TGGTCAAACAGGAGATAGCAAGAGTGAACACTGACATTTTAGGATTCAGTGAACTAAAATCGACTGGAAAGGGCAAAGTTAACTCAGGAGACCCTTGTATATACTACTGTGGGCAAGAATCCCTTAGAAGAAATGGAGTAGCCATCATAGTCAACAAAAGAGTCCAAAATGCAGTATTTGGGTACAATCTCAGAAACAACAGAATGATCTCTGTTCCTTTCCAAGGCAAACCATTCAATATCACAGTTATCCAAGTCTTTGCCCCAACCACTAATGCCAAAGAAGCTGAAGTTGAATGGTTCTATGAAAACCTACAATGCCTTCCAGAACTAACACCCCCAAAAGATGGCCTTTTCATCATAGGGGACTGGAATGCAAAAGAAGGAAGTCAAGAGATAATTAAAGTAACAGGCAAATTTGGCCTTGGAGTACAAAATGAAGCACGGCAAAGGGTAACACTTTTGCCAAGGGAAAGCACTGGTCATAGCAAACAACCTCTTCCGACAGCACAGAAGATGACTCTACACATGGGCATCACCAGATGGCCAACACTGAAATCAAATTAATTATATTCTTTGCAACCGAATAGAGAAATTCTATATAGTCAGCAAAAACAAGACTGGGAGCCGACTGTGGCTCAGATCATAAAATCCTTATTGCCAAATTCAGACTTAAATTGAAGAAACTAGGCAAAACCACTAGACCATTCAGGTATGACCTAAATCAAATCTCTTACAATTATATAGTGGAAATGACAAATAGATTCAAGGCATTAGATCTGATAGACAGAGTGCTTGAAGAACTATGGACAGAGGTTTGTGACTTTGTACAGGAGGCAGAGATCAAGACCATCCCCAAGAGAAAGAAATGCAAAAAGGCAAAATGTCTGAGGAGGACTTACAAATAGCTGAGAAAAGAACACAGACTGAAGGCAAAGGAGAAAAGGAAAGATATACACATCTGAATGCAGAGTTCCAAAGAATAGCAAAGAGAGATAAGAAAGCCTTCCTCAGTGATCAATGCAAAGAAATAGAGGAATATAATAGAATGAGAAAGACTAGGAATCTCTTCAAGAAAATTAGAGATACCAAGGGGACATTTCTTGCACAAATGGGCACAATAAAGGATAGAAATGGTATGGACCTAACAAAAGCAGAAGGTATTAGGAAAAGGTATCAAGAATACACCCAGGAACTATACAAAAAATATCTTCATGACCCAGAAAACTATGATGGTGTGGTCACTCACCTAGAGCTATACAGCCTGGAATGCAAAGTCAAGTGGGCCTTAGGAAGCATCACTATGAACAAAGCTAGTGGTGGTGATGGAATTCCAGTTGAGCTATTTCAAATCCTAAAAGATAATGCTGTGAAAGTCCTACACTCAATATGCCAGCAAATTTGGAAAACTCAGCAGTGGCCACAGGACTGAAAAAGTCAGTTTTCATTCCAATCCCAAAGAAAGGGCAATGCCAAAAAATGATCAAACTACCACACAAGTGTACTCATCTCACACACTAGCAAAGTAGTGCTCAAAATTCTCCAAGCAAGGCTTCAACAGCACATGAACTGTGAACTTCCAGATGTTCAATCTGGATTTAGAAAAGGCAGAGGAACCAGAGATCAAATTGCCAACAGCAACTGGATTATTGAAAAAGCAAGAGAATTCCAGAAAAACATCTGCTTTATTGACTACACCAAAGCCTTTGACTGTGTGGATCACAAGAAACTGTGGAAAATTCTGAAAGAGATGGGAATACCAGACCACCTAATCTGCCTCCTGAGAAATCTGTATGCAAGTCAAGAATGAACAGTTAGAACCAGGCATAGAACAACACACTGGTTCCAAATTGGGAAAGAAGTATGCCAAGGCTGTATATTGTCACCCTGCTTATTTAACTTCTAGCAGAGTACGTCATGTGAAATGCCAGGCTGGATGAAGCACAAGCTGGAATCAAGATTTCCAGGAGAAATATCAATAACCTCAGATATCCAGATGACACCACCCTTGTGGCAGAAAGTAAAGAACTAAAGAGCCTCTTGATGAAAGTGAAAGAGGAGAGTGAAAAATCTGGTTTAAAACTTAACATTCAGAAAACTAAGATCATGGCATCCAGTCCCATCACATCACTGCAAATAGATGGGGGAACAATGGAAGCAGTGACAGACTATTTTTCAGGCTCCAAAATCACTGCAGATGGTGACTGTGGCCATGAAATTAAAAGACACTTGATCCTTGGAAGAAAAGTTACCAACCTAGACAGCATATTAAAAAGCAGGGACAAAAGATGAAACACAAAGAACAAATATTAAAAGCAGCAAGGGTAAAACAACAAATAACACACAAGGGGATTCCCATAAGGATAACAGCTGATCTTTCAATAGAAACTCTTCAGGCCAGGAGGGAATGGCAAGACATACTTAAAGTGATGAAAGACAATAACCTACAGCCCAGATTACTGTACCCAGCAAGGATCTCATTCAAATACGAAGGAGAAATCAAAAGCTTTACAGACAAGCAAAAGCTGAGAGAATTCAGCACCACCAAACCAGCTCTCCAACAAATTCTAAAGGATATTCTCTAGACAGGAAACACAAAAACGGTGTATAAACCTGAACCCAAAACAATAAAGTAAATGGTAACGGGATCATACTTATCAATAATTACCTTAAACGTAAATGGGTTGAACGCCCCAACCAAAAGGCAAAGACTGGCCAAATGGATACAAAAACAAGACCCCTCTATATGCTGCTTACAAGAGACCCACCTCAAAACAAGGGACACATACAGACTGAAAGTGAAGGGCTGGAAAAAGATATACCACGCAAATAGAGACCAAAAGAAAGCAGGAGTGGCAATACTCATATCCGATAAAATAGACTTTAAAACAAAGGCTGTGAAAAGAGACAAAGAAGGCCACTACATAATGATCAAAGGATCAATCCAAGAAGAAGATATAACAATTATAAATATATATGCACCCAATATAGGAGCACCGCAATATGTAAGACAAATGCTAACAAGTATGAAAGGGGAAATCAACAATAACACAATAATAGTGGGAGACTTTAATACCCCACTCACACCTATGGACAGATCAACTAAACAGAAAATTAACAAAGAAACGCAAACTTTAAATGATACATTAGATCAGTTAGACCTAGTTGATATCTATAGGACATTTCACCCCAAAACAATGAATTTCACCTTTTTCTCAAGTGCTCATGGAACCTTCTCCAGGATAGATCACATCCTGGGCCATAAATCTAAACTTGATAAATTCAAAAAAATCGAAATCATTCCAAGCATCTTTTCTGACCATAATGCATTAAGATTAGATCTCAATTACAGGAGAAAAACTATTAAAAATTCCAACATATGAAGGTTGAACAATACACTTCTGAATAACCAACAAATCACAGAAGAAATCAAAAAAGAAATCAAAATATGCATAGAAACTAATGAAAATGAAAACACAACAACCCAAAACCTGTGGGACACTATAAAAGCAGTGCTAAGAGGAAAGTTCATAGCAATACAGGCATACCTCAAGAAACAAGAAAAAAGTCAAATAAATAACCTAACTCTACACCTAAAGCAACTAGAAAAGGAAGAATTGGAGAACCCCAGAGTTAGTAGAAGGAAAGAAATCTTAAAAATTAGGGCAGAAATAAATGCAAAAGAAACAAAAGAGACCATAGCAAAAATCAACAAAGCCAAAAGCTGGTTCTTTGAAAGGATAAAAAAAATTGACAAACCATTAGCCAGACTCATCAAGAAGCAAAGAGAGAAAAATCAAATCAATAAAATTAGAAATGAAAATGGAGAGATCACAACAGACAACACAGAAATACAAAGGATCATAAGAGACTACTATCAGCAGTTGTATGCCAATAAAATGGACAACGTGGAAGAAATGGACAAATTCTTAGAAAAGTACAATTTTGCAAAACTGAACCAGGAAGAAATAGAAAATCTTAACAGACCCATCACAAGCATGGAAATTGAAACTGTAATCAGAAATCTTCCAGGAAACAAAAGCCCGGGTCCAGACGGCTTCACAGCTGAACTCTACCAAAAATTTCGAGAAGAGCTAACACCTATCCTACTCAAACTCTTCCAGAAAATTGCAGAGGAAGGTAAACTTCCAAACTCATTCTATGAGGCCACCATCACCCTAATACCAAAACCTGACAAAGACGTCACAAAAAAAGAAAACTACAGGCCAATATCACTGACGAACATAGATGCAAAAATCCTTAACAAAATTCTAGCAATCAGCATCCAGCAACACATTAAAAAGATCATACACCATGACCAAGGGGGCTTTATCCCAGGGATGCAAGGATTCTTCAATATCCGCAAATCAATCAATGTAATTCACCACATTAACAAATTGAAAAATAAAAACCATATGATTATCTCAATAGATGCAGAGAAGGCCTTTGACAAAATTCAACATCCATTTATGATAAAAACTCTCCAGAAAGCAGGAATAGAAGGAACATACCTCAACATAATAAAAGCTATATATGACAAACCCACAGCAAACATTATCCTCAATGGTGAAAAATTGAAAGCATTTCCCCTAAAGTCAGGAACAAGACAAGGGTGCCCACTTTCACCGCCACTATTCCACATAGGTCTGGAAGTTTTGGCCACAGCAATCAGAGCAGAAAAAGAAATTAATAGGAATCCAAATTGGAAAAGAAGAAGTAAAACTTTCACTGTTTGCAGATGACATGATCCTCTACATAGAAAACCCTAAAGACTCCACCAGAAAATTACTAGAGCTAATCAATGAATATAGTAAAGTTGCAGGATATAAAATCAACACACATAAATCCCTTGCATTCCTATACACTAATAATGAGAAAGTAGAAAAAGAAATTAAGGAAACAATTCCATTCACCATTGCAATGAAAAGAATAAAATACTTAGGAATATATCTACCTAAAGAAACTAAAGACCTATATATAGACAACTATAAAACACTGATGAAAGAAATCAAAGAGGACACTAATAGATGGAGAAATGTACCATGTTCATGGATCAGAAGAATCAATATAGTGAAAATGAGTATACTACCCAAAGCAATTTACAAATTCAATGCAATCCCTATCAAGCTACCAGCCATATTTTTGACAGAACTAGAACAAATCATTTCAAGATTTGTATGGAAATACAAAAAACCTCGAATTGCCAAAGCAATCTTGAGAAAGAAGAATGGAACTGGAGGAATCAACTTGCCTGACTTCAGGCTCTACTACAAAGCCACAGTCATCAAAACAGTATGGTACTGGCACAAAGACAGACATATAGATCAATGGAACAAAATAGAAAGCCCAGAGATAAATCCACACACATATGGACACTTTATCTTTGACAAAGGAGGCAAGAATATACAATGGAGTAAAGACAATCTCTTTAACAAGTGGTGCTGGGAAAACTGGTTAACCACTTGTACAAGAATGAAACTAGATCACTTTCTAACACCGCACACAAAAATAAACTCAAAATGGATTAAAGATCTAAATGTAAGACCAGAAACTATAAAACTCCTAGAGGAGAACATAGGCAAAACACTCTCCGACATAAATCACAGCAGGATCCTCTATGATCCGCCTCTCAGAATTCTGGAAATAAAAGCAAAAATAAACAAATGGGATCTAATTAAAATTAAAAGCTTCTGCACAACAAAGGAAAATATAAGCAAGGTGAAAAGGCAGCCTTCAGAATGGGAGAAAATAATAGCAAATGAAGCAACTGACAGACAACTAATCTCAAAAATATACAAGCAACTTATGCAGCTCAAGTCCAGAAAAATAAACGACCCAATCAAAAAATGGGCCAAAGAACTAAATAGACATTTCTCCAAAGAAGACATACGGATGGCTAACAAACACATGAAAAGATGCTCAACTCATTATTAGAGAAATGCAAATCAAAACCACAATGAGGTACCACTTCACACCAGTCAGAATGGCTGCGATCCAAAAATCTGCAAGCAATAAATGCTGGAGAGGGTGTGGAGAAAAGGGAACCCTCCTACACTGTTGGTGGGAATGCAAACTAGTACAGCCACTATGGAGAACAGTGTGGAGATTCCTTTAAAAATTACAAATAGAACTACCTTATGACCCAGCAATCCCACTGCTGGGCATACACACCGAGGAAACCAGAATTGAAAGAGACACATGTACCCCAATGTTCATCGCAGCTCTGTTTATAATAGCCAGGACATGGAAACAACCTAGATGTCCATCAGCAGATGAATGGATAAGAAGCTGTGGTACATATACACAATGGAGTATTACTCAGCCGTTAAAAAGAATTCATTTGAATCAGTTCTGATGAGATGGATGAAACTGGAGCCGATTATACAGAGTGAAGTAAGCCAGAAAGAAAAACACCAATACAGTATACTAACACATATATATGGAATTTAGAAAGATGGCAATGACGACCCTGTATGCAAGACAGCAAAAAAGACACAGATGTGTATAACGGACTTTTGGACTCAGAGGGAGAGGGAGAGGGTGGGATCATTTGGGAGAATGGCATTCTAACATGTATACTATCATGTAAGAATCGAATCGCCAGTCTATGTCTGACGCAGGATACAGCATGCTTGGGGCTGGTGCATGGGGATGACCCAGAGAGATGTTATGGGGAGGGAGGTGGGAGGGGGGTTCATGTTTGGGAATGCATGTAAGAATTAAAGATTTTAAAATTAAAAAAATAAAAATAAAAAAATAAAAAGCAGGGACATTACTTTGCCAACAAAGGTCTGCCTAGTCAAAGCTAGGGTTTTTCCAGTAGTCATGTATGGATGTGAGAGTTGGACTATAAAGGAAGCTGAGCACCGAAGGATTGATGCTTTTGAACTGTGGTGTTGGAGAAAACTCTTGAGAGTCCCTCAGAGAGCAAGGAGATCAAATCAGTCAATCCCAAAAGAAATCAGTCCTGAATATTCATTTGAAGGACTGATGCTGAAGCTCCAATACTTTGGCCACCTGATGTGAAGAACTGACTCATTTGAAAAGACCCGGATGCTGGCAAAGATTGAAGGCAGGAGGAGAAGGGGACAACAGAGGATGAGATAGTTGGATGGCATCACCGACTTAATGGACATGACTTTGAGTAAATTCCAGGAATTGGCAATGAAAAGGAAGGCCTGGCGTGCTGTAGTCCATGGGGTGACAAAGATTCGGACACAACTGAACTGAACTGTACTAAACAAGGCCCCAATTCCCAGGTTCACAGACACATGTTTCCTGACTGTTTCAGAGTTATGTAAAGACACTGCTAGGACACATTGCACCATTCCATGAAAAAAGATGTCACTGTAGAGTGTTCTGTGAGTGTTGGCTGCCATATCGGTTTTTACTCTGATTAGATGAAACTACTGTCAAATGACTTCCCAGCAAGAAGAGGTAAGCAGCCCGTTGCTTACAGAAACATCAAAAACTTGACCAAACCTGTTGTTATAATGAAGAGAAACATGAACGAGTGTGCTTTCCTGGCAGGCTTGTGGCTGTGATTATATAGGTTTCACAGGGGAAAAATACTCCTTTTGCCATCAGGCCCCAATTCCCAAGTTCACAAAAACATGTTTCCCAGCAGCTTCCCTGGTGGCTCAGACGGTAAAGTGTCTGCCTGCAATACGGGAGACCCGAGTTCAATCCCTGGGTTGGGAAGATCCCCTGGAGAAGGAAATGGCAACCCACTCCAGTACTATTGCCTGGAAAATTCCATGGATTGAGGAGCCTAGTAGGCTATAGTCCATGGGGTCACAATGGAGTTGAACACGACTGTGTGACTTCACTTTCACTTTCAGAGCTGTGTGAAGACATTACTAGGACAGTGTGACATTCCATCAGAAAAGAGGGGAGAGTGTTCTGTGAGTGTTGACTGCCATACCTGCTGTTACACTGATTAGGTGAAAATGACTTCTAAGGAAGAAGTGTCAAGCAGCTTGTTTCTTTCAGAAAACTCAAAATCCTGACCAAAGCTGCTGTTGTAATGAAAAGCAAAGTGAACCAGTGTGGTTTCCTGGCATGTTTAGGCTGAAATTACCCAGCTTCCATAGGTGGAAAATATAGAATTTTAGCATAATGGCCCAATTCCCAGGTTCACAAAAGTATGTTTCCTGGCTGTTTCAGAGTTTTGTAAAGACAAACCTAGGACACAGTGTACGAATCCATGAGAAAAGATGTTCAGGGCGAGTGTTCTGTGAGTTTTCATTGCCATACCTGTTGTTACCCTGATTAGCTGAAACAATTTTGTCAGATGATTTCCCAGCAGAACTGGCAAGCAGCCACTTTTCAGTTCAGTCACTCAGTCGTGTCTGACTCTTTGAGACCCCATGGACTGAAGCACGTCAGGCTTCCCTGTCCATCACCAACTCCTGGACCCTGCTCAAACTCATGGTGATGTTATGCAACCATCTCATCCTCTGTTGACCTCTTCTCCTCCTGCCTTCAATCTTTCCCAGGATCAGGGTCTTTTCCAATGAGTCTGTTCTTCTCATCAGGTGGCCAAAGTATTGGAGTTTCAGCTTCAGCGTCAGTCCTACAAATGAACGTTCAGGACTGATTTCCTTTAGGATGGACAGGTTTGATCTCCTTGCAGTCCAAGGGACTCTCAAGAGTCTTCTCCAACACCACAGTTCAAAAGCATCGATTCTCTGGTACTCAGCTTTCTCTATAGTCCAACTCTCACATCCATACATGACTATTAGAAAAACCATAGCTTTGACTAGACTTTGTTGGCAAAGTAATGTCTCTGCTTTTTAACATGCTGTCTAGGTTGGTCATAGCTTTTCTTCCAAGGAGCAAGTGTCTTTTAATTTCATGGCTGCAGTCACCATTTGCAGTGATTTTGGAGCCCAAGAAAATAAAGTCTCACTGTTTCCATTGCTTCCCCATCAACTCGCGATGAAGTGATGGAACCAGATGCCATGATCTTAGTTTTCTGAATGTTGAGTTTTAAGCCAGCTTTTCACTCTCCTCTTTCACTTTCATCAAGAAGTTCTTTAGTTCCTCTTCACTTTCTGTCATAAGAGTGGTATCTGCATATCTGAGGTTATTGATATTTCTCCCAGCAATCTTGATTCCAGCCTGTGCTTCATCCAGCCCAGCATTTCACAGTTTTCAGGAAACTGAAAACCTTGACCAAAGCTGTAGTTGTAGTGAAAAGAAAAATGAACCAGTTGAGACCCTCTTTTCTCATGGATTGGTATATTGTGTCCTAGGAGTGTCTTTACACAGCTGTGAAAACACAGAGAAACATGTTTTTGTGAACCTGGGACTTGAGGCCTGTTGACAAAAAAAGTATTTTCTCACTATGAAATCTGGATAGTTGCAGGCTAAAACCTTACTGGAAGACACACTGTAAACAGTTGCCGCTGTGAGCCATGAGCTACATGGGGATTCGTGAGGGTAGCAGGTAGGAAGGCTAGGGGTCCCCATGAGGAGGAAATAAACTGCAAGTGGCAGATGATTTTTTTCCCTTAACAGGAAGGAGGAAATAAATTGCAAATCATAGACCTTTTTTTTCCCCCTTCTGTATACAAACATAAAAGAAGATTTCTTTTAAATTCTGCTTTGTCATGACAACACTAGGTTTGCTTGAACTTAACTTTTCTCAAACCTTGAACTAATCAATGCGTTTTTCTTATGGAAATATTTATCTTAAGTTACGTTAATGAACTATGTATTTGCCTTGGAATCTGCCTTTCTTCAAGTTGGTTCAGCCTAAGACAAACCTTGAACCAATAATGTCGCAACAAACCAGTATTTCTGCCGTTCTTTAAGATTCAGGGCAATTGTTTTATGGTTGGGGATGACTCACACCTTGTCCCAGTGCTATCTGAAAATGCATGTTGTTGGAGAGGGGCCTGATGCAACTCTCTGTTTTGATGTGATTCATCTAATTAGTAATTTGCTAACAGATATATAACTCCTTGCTAAAAACTAGCAAGGGGGCATTCTTTCTGCCCCCTTCTATGTCTATGTCAGAAGCTTCCCCTATCCCTTTTATACTTTAATAAAACTTTATTACACAAAAGCTTCAAGTGATCAAGCCTTGTCTCTGACCCAGGATTAAAATCCTCTCCTCTGGAGGTCATGAATCCTCATGTAGCTCACGGCTCACAGCTGCAACCATTCAGTGTGTCATCCAGGGAGGTTTTAGCCTGCAACTATCCAGATTTCAGAAAGAGATGGGAATACCAGACCATCTGACCTGCCTCTTGAGAAATCTATATGCAGGTCAGGAAGCAACAGTTAGAACTGGACATGGAACAAGAGACTGGTTCTGTTAGATAGGTAGAATAGGGAAAAGGAGTCCAAATTGGCGGTGGCTAAAAGACAAGGAAGGGAAAAGCCCGCAAAAATAGAACAAAGGAAGGTCCGAGGACCGGAGTGAGGACCTCAGGTAAAACAAACAACACTCCTGGCTGGCCCAATTCACATAGGACAGGCCCAGGGGGAGAAAAACATATAAAAAGAAGAGCCAAAGCTAGCTCTCGCACTCTCTGCTGAGCACTGCAGTGCTCTTCTCTTCGCTTCTTTGGATTGACATGCCCTCACGCCTCAAAGACAGATTTTCCTGCTATCTTCTAAATAAAATAGAGCTGTAACACTAAGCTGTAACACTGATTTGCCTAAGAGTTATAATACGGTCCTTTCATGACCTGAGAGCTATAACATGGTCTATCCAAGACCCGAGAGCTGTGACAAGCCAAGGGGGTTTTAATGTCCATCATTCCAAATCTTTGTTGTGATGAGACAAAGAACCGAGGAACATACACTCGCGTGACAGTTCCAAATAGGAAAAGGAGCACGTCAAGGCTGTATGTTGTCACCCTGCTTATTTAACTTCTATGCAGAGTACATCATGAGAAACACTGGGCTGGGAGAAGCACAAGCTGAAATCAAGATTGTCGAGAGAAATATCAATAACCTCAGATATGCAGATGACACCACTCTTATAGCAGAAAGTGAAGAAGAACTGAAGAGCCTCTTGATGAAAGTGAAAGAGGAGAGTGGAAAGTTGTCTTAATGCTCAATATTCAGAAAACTAAGATTATGGCATCCAGTCCCATCACTTCATGGGAAATAGATGGGGAAACAGTGGAAACAGTGTCAGACTTTACTTTTCTGGGCTCCAAAATCACTGCAGATGGTGACTGCAGCCATGAATTTAAAAGACGCTTACTCCTTGGAAGGAAAGTTATGACCAACCTAGACAGCACATTAAAAAGCAGAGACATTACTTTGTCAACAAAGGTCCATCTAGTCAAGGCTATGGTTTTTCCAGTAGTCATGTATGGATGTGAGAGTTGGACTATAAAGAAAGCTGAGTGACGAAGAATTGATGCTTTTGAACTGTGGTGTTGGAGAAGACTCTTGAGAGTCCTTTGCACTGCAAGGAGATCCAACCAGTCCATTCTAAAGGAGATCAGTCGTGAGTGTTCATTGGAAGGCCTGATGTTGAAGCTGAAACTCCAATACTTTGGCCACCTGATGCAAAGAGCTGACTCACTGAAAAAGACCCTGATGCTGGGAGGGATTGGGGGCAGGAGGAGAAGGGGATGACAGAGGATGAGATGGTTGGATGGCATCACCGACTCAATGGACATGGGTTTGGGTGGACTCTGGGAGTTGGTTTTGGACAGGGAGGCCTGGCGTGCTGTGTGGTTCATGGGGTTTCAAAGAGTCAGACATGACTGAATGACTGAACTGAACTGAACTGATCCAGATTTCACAATGAGAAAATACTTTTTTTGCCAACAGACCTCAAGTCCCAGGTTCACAAAAACATGTTCCCCTGTATTTTCACAGCTGTGTAAAGACACTCCTCAGTTCAGTTCAGTTTAGTCTCTCAGTCTTGTCCGACTCTTCACGACCCCATGGACCACACACACCAGGCCTCCCTGTCCATCACCAACTCCCGGAGTCTACTCAAACCCATTTCCGTTGAGTCAGTGATGCCATCCAACCATCTCATACTCTGTCGTCCCCTTCTCCTCCTGCCTTCAATTTTTCCCAGCATCAGGGTCTTTTCCAATGAGTCAGCTCTTTGCATCAGGTGGCCAAAGTATTGGAGTTTCAGCTTCAACATCAGGCCTTCCAATGAACACTCACGACTGATCTCCTTTAGAATGGACTGGTTGGATCTCCTTGCAGTGCAAGGGACTCTCAAGAGTCTTCTCCAACACCACAGTTCAAAAGCATCAATTCTTCGGCGCTCAGCTTTCTTTATAGTCCAACTCTCACATCCATACATGACTACTGGAAAAACCATAGCCTTGACGAGATGGACATTTGTTGGTAAAGTAATGTCTCTGCTTTCTAATATGCTGTCTAGATTGGTCATAACTTTCCTTTCAAGGAGTAAGCGTCTTTTAAATTCATGGCTGCAGTCACCATCTACAATGATTTTGGAGCCCAAAAAATAAAGTCCACCACTGTTTCCCCATCTATTTGCCATGAAGTGATGGGACCAGATGCCATGATCTTAGTTTTTTAAAGACACTCCTAGACACAATATACCAATCCATGAAAAAGGAGGGCAGGGATAAGTGTTCTTGAATGTTGACTGCCATACATGTTGCTACCCTGATCAAGTGAAATGGTGTCATATGACTCTCAGCAAGATATGGCAAGCAGCCTGTTTCTTTCAGAAAATGCAAAAACTAGACCACAGCTGTTGTAATAAAGAGAAAAGTGACCTAGTGTGCTTTTCTGGCAGATTTGAGGCTGTAATTATCCAGCTTCCCCAGGTGGAAAATATAGTTTTATAAGGGCTGTATCATAAGGGCCTGATTCCTACCTTCAAAAAGCAAGTTTCCTGGCTATTTCAGAGTTGTCTAAAGACACACCTAGAACACACTCTGCCATTCCCTGAGAACAGATGTCATTGGAGACTGTTCTGTGAGTGTTGACTGCCATACACGTTGTTACTCTGCTGACAAGAAACTGTTTTGTCAGATGACTTCCCTGCAAGAAGTTGGAAGCATCCTTTTTATTTTAGAAAACTCAAAATCATGAAAACAGTTGTTGTAATTACAGAAGAGGAAAATGAACCAGTGTGTTTTTCTGGCATGTGTAAGGTTGCAACTATGCAGCTTTCACTGAGTGAAAACACTTCTTTTGCCATTAGTCCCATTCCCAGTTTCAGAAAATCATATTTCCCTGCAGTTTCAGAGCTGTATAAAGACATTCCTATGACACATTGAATCATTCCATGAAAATAGATGTCAGGGGAGAGGGTTTTGTGAATCTTGTTTACCACACCGGTTGTTTCTCTGATTATGTGAAACTGTATGTCAGATGACTTCCCAGTAAAACATGCCAAGCAGATTGTTGAGCTTGTTGCTTTAAGAAAACTTAAAACTTGACCAGAGCTGTTCTTGCAATGAAGAGAAAAATGAACCAGTGTGTTTTTCAGGCAAGTTTGAGGCTCCAATATTCCAGCTTCCACAGGTGCAAAATAAAGCTTTCACCATAAGGGCCAATACCCGTAACAGCTACTTCTTTAGGACAAAATACAGCAGTCAAAAGTATCTCACTCTCTGTGTTGCTGTAATGAAGAAATAAAAGAACCAGACTGTTTTTCAAGGTAGGCCTCAACTATCCAGCTTCCACAGGTAAAATACTGCTTTTGCCATCTGACCCCAAGATCTAGGCTCACTAAAGCAACTTTCTCTGCAGTTTCTTAGCAGTGTAAAAAGACACACCTAGAACACACTGCACCCTTTCATGAGTAAAGATGTCTAGGGAGAGTGTTTTGTGAGTATTGACTACCATATCTGTTATTACCCTTATCAGGCAAAACTGTACTATCTGATAACGTCCCAGAAAATAGTAGAAAGCATCCTGTTTCAGAAAATTCACTTAATTGACCAAATTTTTAACTTTAAGGAAGAGATAAATGAAACAGAGTGTTCTTCAGGGAGTCTGAGGTCGCAAATTTCTTGCTTTCCCAGGGAGAAAATAAAAACGCTTTTGCCATCAAGCACAGTACCCAGGATCACAAAAGTGACTTTCCTGAAGTTTCCAAGCAGTGTCAAAGACACACTTAGGACACACTGCTCACTTCCATGAAAAGAGATGTTTCGGGAGAGTGTTCTTTGAGTGTTGACTGCCGTACCTGTTGTTACCCTGATTAGACCAAAAAACTGTGATGTCTGATAAATTCCCAGCAAAGGGTGGCAAGCAGCCTGTTTCTTTCAAAAAGCTCAAAAGCTCAACCAAAGTTTTTGCTGTAATGTAAATGATCCAGAGGGTTTTTCTGGCAGTTTTGAGATTGGAACTCTTTAGTTTTCACAGGGGGGAAGGCACTGCTTTTGTCATCTGGCGCAAATATACAGGCTCAACAATCCAACTTTCCCTGCAGATTCTGAGCAGTGTAAAAGACACACCAAGACACACTGCCCCTTTCATGAGTAAAGATGTCTGAATAGAATTTTTTGTGAGTGGGGACTGTCATATCTGTTATTACCCTAATCAGGCGAAATTATACCGTCTGATGACGTCCTAGCAAATAGTGGCACGCATCCTGTTTCTTTCAGAATACTCATATGCTTGACTAAATTTTTTGCTTCAGTGAAGAGATAAATGATCCAGAGTGTATTTCTGACAGGTTTGAGGCTGACCTTTCTAGCTCTCACAGGGTAAAGTATGGCTTTTGCCATCAGGCCCCAGTATTCAGGCTCAAAAAAAGCATCTTTCCCTGAAGTTTCTGAGCCATGTAAAAAACACACCTAGGACATATTGCACCCTCCCACGAGAAAAGATGTCTGGGAAGAATGTTTAGTATATGTTGATGCCATACATCATTATCCTAATTAGGCCAAACTGTACTGTGTGATGACTTCTCAGCAAAGAGTGGCAAGAAGCTTGTTTCTTTCATAAAACGAAATTGCTTGACCAAAGGTTTTGCTGTAATGAAGAGAAATGATCCAGAGTGGTGTTCTGACAGGTTTGAGGCTGAAACTCTCTTGTTTTCAAAGGGAGAAAATACTGCACTTGCCATCAGGCCCCAATAACCAGGCTAAGAAAAGCAGCTTTCCCCGCAGGTTCCAAGAAGTCTAAAAGACACAGCTAGGACACACTGCACTCTTTCATGAGTTAAAGATGTCTGAGGAGAGTGTTCTGTGTGTGCTGACTTCCATACCTGTTGTTACCCTGATTAGGTGAAACTGCGTTGCCTGATGACTTAAGAGCATATAGTAGCAAGCAGCCTATTTCTTTCAGAATACTCAGATCCTTGACCAAATTTTTTGCTCCAATGAAGAGATAAATGATCCAGAGGGTATTTCTGGTGGCCTTGTGGCCTGCCCTCTCTAGCTCTCACAGGGGTAAATAATGCTTTTGCTGTAAAGAAGAGATAAATGGTCTTGAGTGTTTTCCTGTCTGGTTTCAGGCTGCAACTCCAGCTTTCACAGGAGAAAAGTACTGCTTTTGCCATCAGGCCCTAATATCCAGGCTTACAAAATCAGCTTTCCCTGCAGCTTCTGAGTAGTGTAAAAGACACAACTAGGACACACTGCACCTTTTCATGAGTAAAGATGTCTGGAAAGAATGTTCTGTAAGTGTTGAGTGTCATACAATTTATTACCATATTATACAAAATTGAACTTTCTGAAGACTTCCCAGAAACTACTGGCAAGCAGACTGTTTCTTTCAGAAAACTCAAATGATTGACCAGAGTTTTTCTTGTAATAAAGAGATAAATGAAGCAGAGTGCTTTTCTGGTGGGTTTGAGGCTGGAACTCAGACTTTCACCAGGGAAATATATTGCTTTTGCCATCAGGCTCCCATAACCAAGCTCACAAAGACAGCTTTCCCTGCAGTTTTTGAGCAGCGTAAAAAACACAACTAGGACACACTGCACCCTTCCATGAGAAAAGGTGTCTGAGCCAAGAGTTCTGTGAGTTGACTGCCATACCCTCTGTTAACCTGATTAAGTCAACTGTAGTGTGTGATGACTTCACAGCAAGGAGTGACAAGCAGTCGATTTCACTCAAAAAATTCAAATGCTGACCAAAGTTGTCACTGCAATGAAGAAATAAAGGAACCAGAGGTTTTTTTCAAGGCAGATTTGAGGCCGCAACTATCTAGCTTTCACAAGTGGAAAATACTGAATTTACTATCAGTCCGTAAGATCCAGGCTCACAAAAGCAGCTTTCCCTGCAGTTTCTGAGCAGTGTATAAGATACACCTAGGACACACTGCACCATTTCATGAGTAAAGATATCTGGGGGGAGTGTTCTTTCAGTGTTGACTGCCATACCTATTGTTACCCTGATTAGGCAAAACTGTACTATCTATGTCCTCCCAGCAAGCCGTGACAAGCAGCCTGTTACTTTCATAAAACTCAAATGCTTGACCAAAGATTTTGCTGTAATTAAGATATAAATGGTCAACACTGCTTTTCTTACAGGTTTGAAACTGCAACTCTCTAGCTCTCACAGGGAGAAAATACTGCTTTTACCATCAGAGCCTGGTACCCAGGCTCTCAAACACAGCTTACCTTACTTACCTTACAGTTTCCAAGCAGTGTAAATCACACACCTAGGACACACTACACACTTTCATGAGTAAAGGTGTATGGAGAGAGTATTCTGTGAGTGTTGACTGTCACACCTGTTGTTACCCTGATTAGGCCAAACTCTACTATGTGAAGACCCCAGCAAGGAGTGGCAAACAGCCTGTTTCATTCAGAAAATTCAGATGCAGACAAAAGTTGTTGCTGACATCAAGAGATAAAAGAACCAGAGTATTTTTTGAGCAGGTTTGAGTCTGCAACTTTCTAGCCTCAAAGTGGGAAAACACTGCTTTTGCCATCTAGCCCTGCAGTTTCTGAGCAGTGTAGAAGACACCCATAGGACACACTGCACCCTTTCATGAGTAAACATGTCTTGGGGAAGTGTTCTATGAGTGTTGACTTCCATATTGGTTGTCACCCTGATTAGCTGAAACTGTACTGTCAGTTGACTTCCCAGCAAGTAGGGACAAGCAGACTGTTTCTTTCAGAAAACTCAAATGCTTGACCAAACTTTTTGTTGTAATGAAAAGATAAATGAACCAGAGGCAGGTTTGAGGCTGCAACTCTCTAGATTTCACAAGGGGAAAATAATGCTTTTGCCATCAGGGCCCAATATCCAAGCTCACAAAAGCAGCTTTACTGTTTATTCAGCTGAATATTAAAACCACAAACAACCTAGTCAAAAATGGGCAGATGGCCTGGAAAGACATTTGTCTAAAGAAGACATGCAAATGGCCAAAGAACACATGAAGACATGTATGACATCACTAATGATTTTTAAATAAATGCAAATGAGACCCACAATGAGGTGTCACATCACACGGGTCAGAATGGCCATCATCAAAAAACTTACAAACAATAAGAGGATGTAGAGGAAAGGGAATCCTCCTACTTTGTTGGTGGGAATGTAAATTGGTAGAGCCATTACAGAGAACAGTATGGAGGCTCCTTAAAAAACTAAAAACAGACCTACCATATAATACAGCAATCCTACTCCTGGGTATATATACCCAGATAAAACCCAAAATTTGGAAAGATATATGCACTGTTTACAAAGCCTTTGACTGTGTGGATCACAATAAACTGTGGAAAATTCTGAAAGAGATGGGAATTCCAGACCTCCTGACCTGCCTCTTGAGAAACCTGTATGCAGGTCAGGAAGCAACAGTTAGAACTGGACATGGAACAACAGATGGGTTCCAAATAGGAAAAGGAGTACGTCAAGGCTGTATATTGTCACCCTGCTTATTTAACTTCTATGCAGTGTACATCATGAGAAACGCTGGGCTGGAAGAAACACAAGCTGGAATCAAGATTGCCGGGAGAAATATCAATAACCTCAGATATGCAGATGATACCACCCTTCTGGCAGAAAGTGAAGAAGAACTAAAGAGCCTCTTGATGAAAGTGAAAGAGGAGAGTGAAAAAGTTGGCTTAAAGCTCAACATTCAGAAAACGAAGATCATGGCATCCGGTCCCATCACTTCTTGGGAAATAGATGGGGAAACAGTGGAAACAGTGTCAGACTTTATTTTTTTGGGCTCCAAAATCACTGCAGATGGTGACTGCAGCCATGAAATTAAAAGACGCTTACTCCTTGAAAGAAAAGTTATGATCAACCTAGATAGTATATTCAAAAGCAGAGACATTACTTTGCCAACAGAGGTCCTTCTAGTCAAGGCTATGGTTTTTCCTGTGGTCATGTATGGATGTGAGAGTTGGACTGTGAAGAAGGCTGAGCACCAAAGAATTGATGCTTTTGAACTGTGGTGTTGGAGAAGACTCTTGAGAGTCCCTTGGACTGAAAGGAGATCCAACCAGTCCATTCTGAAGGAGATCAACGCTGGGATTTCTTTGGAAGAAATGATGCTAAAGCTGAAACTCCAGTACTTTGGCCACCTCTTGCGAAGAGTTGACTCATTGGAAAGACTTTGATGCTGGGAGGGATTGGGGGCAGGAGGAGAAGGGGACGATCAAGGATAAGATGGCTGGATGGCATCACTGACTCGATGAACGTGAGTCTGAGTGAACTCCAGGAGTTGGTGATGGACAGGGAGGCCTGGCATGCTGCAATTCATGGGGTCACAAAGAGTCAGACACGACTGAGTGACTGAACTGAACTGAACAATAGCCAGACATGGAAGCAATCTAAATGTCCATCAGGGAGTGATGAATAAAAAAAGATATGGTATATATCCTAAAGGAGATCAGTCGTGATGTGAGAGTTGGACTGTGAGGAAAGCTGAGCACCGAAGAATTGATGCTTTTGAATTGCGGTGTTGGAGAAGACTCTTGGGAGTCCCTCGGACTGCAAGGAGATCCAACCAGTCCATCTTAAAGGAGATCAGTCCTGGGTGTTCACTGGAAGGGCTGATGTTGAAGCTGAAACTCCAATACTTTGGCCACCTGATGCAAAGAGTTGACTCATTTGAAAAGACCCTGATGCTGGGAAAGATTGAAGACAGGAGAAGGGGACGACAGAGTACGAGATGGTTGGATGGCATCACCAACTCAATGGACACGAGTTTGGGTAAACTCCAGGAGTTGGTGATGAACAGGGAGGCCTGGTGTGCTGTGGTCCATGGGGTCGCGAAGATTCGGACACAACTGAGTGACTGAACTGAACTGATATATATATATATATTGGAATATTACTCAGCCATAAAAAATGAGATAATGCCATTTGCAGCAATATGGGTGGACCTAGAGATTATCATACTGAGTGAAGTAAGTCAAAGACAAATATGATATTGCCTATATGTGAAATCTAAAAATAAAGTCACACTGAGCTTATTTACAAACAGAAATAGAGTCACAGGTGTAGAAAAAAATGTATGGTTACCAAAGAGGAAATGGAGGGAGGAATAAATTGGAAGACTGGTATTGAAATATATACACTACTATATATAAAATACATAACTAATCTGGACCTACTGTATAATACAGGTAACTCCAGTCAATACTCTGTAATAACTTATATGGGAAAACATAAAAAAGTGCAACATGTATTACTGATTTACTTTGCTGTATAACAGATAATAAAACATTGTAAACCAACTATACTCCAATAAAAATTAATTTTTTATTTTTTATTTTTTAATTAATCAATTTATTTTTTTACTTTACAACATTGTATTGGTTTTGCTATACACTGACATGAATCTGCCATGGGTGTATATGTGTCCCCCATCCTGAATCCCCCTCCCACTTCCCTCCCCATCCCATCCCTCTGGGTCATCCCAGTGCACCAGCCTTGAGCACCAAATCTCTAGTGAAATTGAAAGAAGAAGAAGAGGAAAGCAGACATTAATTCAGCTATATCAATGGTTTACAAGCATTTTAACAACAGAATTGTGTGCTGGGCTCTCAAATTTGACTTTAGCTCTGAGATAACTTATGGAGGACCTCTCAAAAAGTCAATATTTTCATATGCACACTTGTCTCTTTTGTTGAACTTCTATTAATAGCCTTTTCTGGACAAACTGTGAGTTTTATGGGTTGATAATGTCAATATAAGAGCTTAGAGGCCTAACTTAGAGGCCTATGGTAGCTTAGGGTAGACTATGATTCATGTTCTTAGTTCAGGGATTTTTGTAAATGATCACTCACTCATAAATACAAAGGTACACATGCTCTGTGTTTATTTGCTTGTTTCCATCCTTGTTCTTACTGATTTAATCCTTGTTCAAAGAAATAACAATATGGGTTTAACTAACATCAGTTGTCAGTGGCTGATTAATATTATCAGTTCTCAAATGGGATTTTCAGTTGAAATTACTTTGTCAATTGAAAAAATCTTTTAAATTATCCAGATTTAAAATTGCTATTTCAGTTCAGTTCAGTCACTCAGTCGTGTCCGACTCTTTGCAGCCCCATGGATTGTAACACGCCAGGCTTCCCTGTCCATCACCAACTCCCTGACCTTGCTCAAACTCAAGTCCATCAAGTCAGTGATGCCATCCAACCATCTCACCCTCTGTCATCCCCCTTCTCCTCCTGCCTTCAGTCCTGTCCTGCATCAGGATCTTTTCCAATGAGTCAGTTCTTTGCATCAGGTGGCCAAAGTATTGGAGCTTCAGCTTCAGTATCAGTCCTTCCTATGAATATTCAGGATTGATTTTCTTTAGGATGGACTGGTTTCATCTCCTTGCAGTCCAAGGGACTCTCAAGAGTCTTCTCCAATACCACACTTCAAAAGCATCACTTCTTCAGGGCTCAGCTTTTTTATGGTCCAATTCTTACTTTCATACATGACTACTGGAAAAACCATAGCTTTGAATAGACAGACCTTTGTCGGCCAAGTAATGTCTCTGTTTTTTAATATGCTGTCTAAGTTGGTCATAGCTTTTCTTCCAATGAGAAAGTGTCTTTTAGTTTCATGGCCGCAGTTATCACCTGCAGTGATTTTGGAGCCCCAAAAATAAAGTCTGTCACTGTTTCCATTGTTTCCCCACCTATTTGCCATGAAGTGATGGGACCGAATGCCATGATCTTAGTTTTTAGAATGTTGAGTTTTAAGCCAGCTTTTCACCACTTCAGTATTCTGGCCTTGAGAACCCCATGAACAGTATGAAAAGGCAAAATTGCTATTTGGATATGTGTAAAGATGTGAATGCATTTAATCATAAGCTGATTATTATTTTTATGGACCACCAGGCATCTTTTACAGGTAGAAACCAGAAGAAAGGACTGTTGTTTGCATGTTACTTGATGAACTCTCAGGGACTGAATCCCCATCAACTTCCAGTCTGAGCCTATATGGGGATGGAGTACTGGCCAGCGTAAGTTAATGAAGAAAGTAACATCAAATGATTTGTTTTTCTGTAGATGTCAATGCTGTTAGCAGAGTTACGCTTCTGTATTTTTTTTTAAGCATTTCTGCTTTCCTTGTGTGCAGAACAGAAGGATCACAGTGACAGGTATACCATTCTAATGTTAGAACTACTGAGTCTCAGATTGTCTATCAAATCCAGAGTGATCTCCATTCCAGAAACAACAGCCTTCCCTTGTTTCTGAAAGTTTAAAAATACTTGAGTTAGTAGTAATATTAGAATTTATTTCCCTTTTATTATTTTATCAAAAAATTGTCATTTCTCTTGAGGTCTTTTTCATTTTACTCATTCTCATTTCCTATTTTGTACCCTCTCCAGCATGTACTCTAATATTTTCCACAAAACAAACTCTTATTCATCTTTCAATAAACTTGTCCTTCCCAGATGGCTCACAGATAAAGAATCTGCCTGCAATGCAGAAGACATGGGTTCTATCCATGGATTGGGAAGATCCTCTGGAGAAGGAAATAGCAACCCACTTGAGTATTCTGGCCTAGAAAGTCCCATGGACAAAAGAGCTTGGCAGTCCATGGGGCTGCAAAAGAATCAGACATGACTTTGTAACTAAACAACAATAAGGATCTTGAGCGGTATCTGGGAACCTGTCAATTCCTCTGGCTTTTACCTACTTACAAAAGAATTTTTTCAAAAGTTGAGGATCTGTATACACTTATTAACATTCATGAGAGAGAGATTGTCTTGATTCTTATTTTGTCCTGATAATGTGCCTGGCTAGCCTATTCTTTTATACAGTAAAAGGTGGAAAAAAATCAAGCTCAGAATTTCCATCAGACTTTTGGAGAATTAGCTAAATAATGAATACATAGCTGAAGAGTGAAGACAGAGTGCATTACTTACCTTGACTCTTAGGTTGTCAGGAATGGTAACTGGGACCTGGTGTGTACTATTGCCTGTGCCTGCTGACCTATAGCCACCACATGTTAGAGCATCTCCTTCCACGTTGGCCAGGCTGGTGTCCAGATCGGCAATGCCTGCTGGGAGCTCTACTGCCTAGAACATCTGCCTGATGGCCAGATGCCAAGTGATAAGACTATTGGGGGAGGAGATGACACCTTCAACACCTTCTTCAGCGAGACAGGTGTTGCCAAGCATGTGCCCAGGGCATTGTCTGTAGACCTGGAACCCACGGTCATTGATGAGGTTCACACTGGCACCTACTTCCAGCTCCTCCACCCTGAGAAGCTTATCACAGATAAAGAAGATGTTGCCAATAACTGTGCCTGAGGTCACTATACCATTGGCAGGGAGATCATTGACCTTGTCTTGGACCGAACTTGGAAATTGGCTGACCAGTGCACTGATCTTCAGGGCTTCTTGGTGCTCACAGCTTTGGTGGGGGAACTGGTTCTAGGTTTACCTCCCTGCTGATGGAACATCTCTCTGTTGATTATAGCAAGAAGTCCAAGCTGGAATTCTCTATTTACCCAGCCCCCCAGGTCTCCACAACTGTAGTTTAGCCCTACAACTCCATCCTCACCACCGCACCATCCTGGAGCATCTGATTATGCCTTCGTGGTGGACAATTAGGCCATCTATGACAGCTGTTGTAGAAACCTCGATATTGAGCACCCAACCTACATGAATCTTAACTGCCTGTTATCCAGATAGTGTCCCCCATCACTGCTTCCCTGAGGTCTGATGGAGCCCTGACTGTGGGTCTGACAGAGTTCCAGACCAACCTGCTGCCCTATCCCCGCATCCACTTCCCTCTGGCCACATACACCCCTGTCATCTCTGCAGAGAAAGCCCACCATGAACAGCTTTCTGTAGCAGAGATCACCAATGCTTGCTTTGAGCCATCCAACCAGATGGTGAAAAGTGACCCTTGTGACGGTAAATACATGACCTGCTGCCTGTTGTACTATGGTGACGAGGTTCCCAAAGATGTTGTACTGCCATTGTCACCATCAAGACCGAGTGCATCTCACAGTCTGTGGCCTGGTGCCCCACTGATTTCAAGGTTGGCATTAATTACTAGGTTCCCACTGTGGTACCTGGTGGAGATTTGACCAGTCCAGTGAACTATGTGCATGTTGAGCAACACCACAGCTATCACTGAGGTCTGGGCTTGCCTGGACCACAAGCTGACCCGATGTGTGCCAAGCATGCCTTTGTTCAGTGGTATGTGGGTGAGGGCATGGAGGAAGGAGAGTTGTCTGAGGCCTGTGAGGACGTGGGTGCCCTTGAGAAGGATTATGAGGAGGTTGGTGTGGATTCTGTTGAAGGAAAGGGAGAGGAAGGAGAGGAATACTAATTACCATTTCTTTGAGCGCTGTGGCATATCATAATCAGAGTGTCAGCATTAGCTGACAGGTGTAAAAACTTTCTGACTAGATCGTCTTCACTTTCAACTGGGATCATGTATTGCTTTCCCATGTGTACCTGTAACACTTCTGTCTCAAACGTAAAGATTTTAAGGAAAAAAAAAAGAATGAAGACAATCTGATGATTAGAATGATGATAATGACAATGAAGCTGATCATTAGTAGAATTTAGAAGGTAAAAAAATTCTGGCACCAATTTAAAATAAATCTATTCTGTACTTTCTGCTCAGTTTTTGTAAACCCAAAATGTTTCTAAAAATAAAAATGTTTTAATTTCAAAAATTACAGTAGTCTTAGACTTGCCATTAGAGATTGTCATTTAATGATTCAATGAATATTTATGATTAATTTTTAAAAATTTAATCCAAAGGATTTAATGCTTTAAGCTTAATGCTAAAAGTTGCTAAAGTACAAAACTGTAAAACGAATTGTAGACTTACAGGAAAATTTTAAGAAAATATTTTTAAAATGACACATGTAAGCAGATTGATATGTATTTATCATAGTTTAATAAGGGATGTTAACAAACTAATATATTACATTGGCAACTTGCACTAGTGAAGATTCTTCCTCCTAAGAATGTTTTTAAGCTTATGAACTATATTTGCCTAAGGCAATCCTAGCAAGCTTTTTAGAAAACTGAAGCAACTATCAATCAAGGAGACACATGAGGATGTTCTGGTATAAGTTTTCAAAATATTCTTGTCTAAGAAATCAAAGATGACATTAAAAGATGGAGAGTATACCACATTTCAGGACTGGAAGAATGAATATTGTGAAAATGACTATACGACACAAAGTAATCTATAGATTAAATGCTGCTGCTGCTGCTAAGTCGCTTCAGTTGTGTCCGACTCTGTGTGACCCCATAGACGGCAGCCCACCGGGCTCCCCCATCCCTGGGATTCTCCAGGCAAGAACACTGAAGTGGGTTGGCATTTCCTTCTCTAATGCATGAAAGTGAAAAGGGAAAGTGAAGTGGCTCAGTCGTGTCCGACCCCTAGCAACCCCATGGACTGCAGCCTACCAGGCTCCTCTGTCCATGGGATTTTCCAGGCAGGAGTACTGGAGTGGGTTGCCATTGCCTTCTCCTGATTAAATGCAATCCCTATCAAATTACCAACTGCATTTTTCACAACTAGAACAAAAACTTTCACAATTTGTATGGAAATACAAAAGATCCCAAATAGCCAAAGCAATCATGAGAAAGAAGAATGGAGCAGGAGGAATCAAGCTTCTTGACTCCAGACTATATTACAAAGTTATAGTCATCAAAACAGCATGGTACTGGCACAAAAAAGAAATATAGATCAATGGAACAAGAGAGAGATGCCAGAGATAAACCCATGCACTATATCCTGACACCTTATTTTCAACAAAGAAGGCATGACTACACCATGGGGAAAAGACAACCTCTTCAGTACATGGTTCTGGGAAAACTGGACAGCTATGTGTAAAAGGATGAAATTAGAATACCATACATGAAAACAAACATGAAAACCAAACATGAAACCACCATACATGAAAATAAACTCAAAATGGAATTAAAGACCTAATGTTAGAACAGAAACTATGAAACTCTTAGAGGAAAACAGGCAGAACACTCTTTGACATAAATCACAACAAGATACTCAATGGTCCATCTTCTAGAGTAGTGGCAATAAAAACAAAAATAAATACATGGGCTCTAATAAAACTTAAAGCTTTTGCACAGCAAAGGAAAATGTAAACAAGGTGAAAAGACAAGATCAGAATGGGAGAAAATAATAGCAACTGAAACAACTGACAAAGGCTTGATCTCCAAAATATACAAGCAGTTCAACACCAGAAAAATAAACAGTCCAATCAAAAAGTGGGCATAAGACCTAAACAGACGTTTCTCCAAAGACATACAGATGATTAACAAATACATGAAAAGATGCTCAGCATTGCTCATTATTAGAGAAATGCAAATCAAAGCTACAATGATGTATTACATCACACTGGTCAGAAAGGCCATCCTCAAAAAATCTAAAAGCTACAAATGCTGGAGATAGTGGGGAGAAAAGGGAACCCTCTTGCACTGCTGGTGGGAATGTAAATAGATACAGCCACTATGGAGAACAGTACTGTTTGTTGTTCAGTCACTAAATTGTTTCTGACTCTGCAAACCCAAGGAACGCAGCATGCCAGGCTTCCCTGTCCTTCACTATTTCCCAGAGTTTGCTCAAACTCATATCCATTGAGTCAGTGATACCATCCAACCATCCCATTCTCTGACATCCCCTTCTCCTCCTGCCTTCAATCTTTCCCAGCATCAGGGTCTTTTCCAGTGAGTCAGCTCTTTATATCAAGTGGTCAAAGTATTGGAGGACAGTATGAAGATTCCTTTAAAAACCTAGGAACAAAATGACCAGATGACCCAATAGTCCTACTAGTGGGCATATTCCCTGAGAAAACCATGATTGAAAAAAACACATGTATTCCAATGTTCATTGCAGCACTGTTAACAAAAGCTAGGACAATAGAAGCAACCTAGATGTCCTTTGACAGATGAATGCATAATCAAGCTGTGGTATATATATACAATGGAATATTTCTCAGCCATGAAAAGGAATGCACTTGAGTCAATTCTAATGAGGTGGATAAACCTAGAGCCTATTATACAGAATGGAGTAAATCACAAAAAGAAAAACAAATATCATATATTAATGGACATATATGGAATCTAGAAAGATGGTACTGATAAACATATGTGAAGGGCAGCAGTGGAGATGCAGGCACAGAGAACAGACTTGTGGACACAATGGGAGAAGGAGAGGGTGGGATGACTTGAGAGAGTAACGTGGAAACATACACATCACCATATGTAAAATAGATGGTGGGAATTTGCTGTATGATGCAGGAAACTTTGTGACAAACTAGAGAGTTGGGATGGGGTGGGAGGTGGGAGGGAGTTTCAAGAGGGAGGGGACATATATATACATATGGCTAATTAATGTTGACGAATGGCAGAAATCAACACAATATTAGAAGACAATTATCCTTCAATTAAAAATAAATAAAATTTTTAAATGCTCTTATTTTTTAACTTCCCCCTTACCTGCTTCTGTCAAATTTTTCTACACAGCTGATAAAGCTTTTGTACAAGACAATGTACATAAGAGGCAACAGAAAAGGCCTCTTATAATAATTTATTCCCTTTGCTGAAGTTGCGTCCTTTGGATCCTTCACCTTGGGGAGGGAGTTCTGAAGGAGGAAAAGTTTCTGCACACTCAGAAACCTTCTCACAGGCAAGGACCAGGGGAAATTTCAGAACTTCAGAGGGGAAGTGCAGCTACAAGTGTGTGGAAGACAAAGAGGAGAGAATTTGGCAGAGAGATCAGTGCTGACTAGCAACTCACAACCAAGAAGCTGTATGTAAGTCCATTGCTGCAAAACTGGTGCTGGGTGCTGAGGTTCAGGCTTTGGGGGTTGGACCCCAGGGAGAAGCCTGAGGTTGACTGCTGTGAAGAAACTCTGAGGATCTACTATGACAAAGCTGAGGGGTTCCAGGGAAAATTCTGGGCCTGCAGAGAGGCAAGAGATCATTGTTATGGGGACTAACTCCTTGGATCCTGTAACTCTAAGTGTTCCCAGATTGCAGGATCCTGCCTTCACAAGTGCCATAGGTGGAATGAGCTGGCTGTGGTCTCCAAACCCAGAGATTGACACACCTGTCGACCTGCTATTGCCAAGGCTGTCATGAGTGCCAGAAGTGTGGATGAGACAAGGCTGGGGTCTGTGATCCCAGAGGTGGGTGTGATGGTGGCTTCAGTGACTGCCAACCTGTGAGCAGATGCATATCACTAACCACAACTTCCTGTGAGCCCCTGCAGCTTGCCTCTTTCTAGGGATCCATGACCTAGGGCTAATTCCTCTGGCAAAGCTCATGACCTGCCTCAGACTGCAGCAACATATGGCAGGTCTCTACTCCTCCAGGCACTCCTTGCACATTCCAATTGTGGCTGCCATACCCCTCCCTCTCCCCAGTCTGACTGAACAGATAAGCCTTAATAAGCCTGGACCTTCACTCCCTCTTTTCTGAGCAGAGAACAGATGCTGGAGAGCAGCCTGCAAGCAGAGGCAGGACCAATACCAAAACGGAACACAGAAGCTGTATGAATAAAGAAAAGGAAAGAATTCACTCCTGCAGAAGCAGGTGCTTTGGGTTTAAACCCTACAATTAGCTTGAGATTGTGGACCCTGGGGGCAGTTGTGGACTTTGGAAGCAAGAACAAGCTTCAATTAGGGCATATCTGAGTAGGAGCTGACTCCACAGTGCCCAGAGCAGGCCCAGAAAGAGACCTTCTGAGAAATATTGGAGGACTTTCTGAGTAGGCGCTTTGACTGGGGCAAAATGTATGGCAAGGACAACTAATGTCACAGGATAATATTCTTCTTAGTACCTCTCTATGTATCTATATGTAGCTTTTTTCTGTTTTTGTTTTGTTCTATTTTTATTCCTTTTTAATAATCATTTAATTTTTTTTTTGCTTGCCTTTTCTTCTTTTCATGTTTTATTTTTAAATAAATTTATTTTATTTCCTCCCTATTTCTACAATACCTTTTCATTATAATGTACTTTCCCATGTTTTGGCTTTGTATTTTTGCTACTCGAGTTTTTAGTACCTGTTTTCATTTATGAATTTGTTTATTGATTTGATTGCTCTCTTCTTTTTTTGGTTCTTTTCTTTATTCTTTCTTTCTTTCTTCCTTTTCTGAGAGTGAGTTTGAGTTTCTTTGTGTGTTCCTGTCTAGTTAATATCGTTTTACTGTTTATCTTGGAGGTTTGTCTGCCTGTTAATTTTTTTCAAGGTTGGTTTCATTTTTTTCCTCTCTCTTTCTTTTACAATTCTGTACCATGTGACTTGTGGAGGTTTGGTGCTCAGCAAGGGGTTGGGCCTGAACCTCCAAGGTGAGAGACCTGAATCCAATATGTTGGATCATCAGTGAACCCCTAAACCAAAGGAATATTAATCGGTGAGAGCTCTCCTAAAGGCCTCCATCTTAGCACTAAGACCTGGTAGCATATAAAGGCCAGCAAGCTTCAATGCTGGACATCACACAACAAACAACTAGCAAAAACAGGAACACAATCCTACCCATTAACAGTCAGGCTGCCCGAAGTCATACCACGCTCACAGACATTCCATAACACACCACTGGGCATGACACTGCCCCTTAGAGAGACAAGATCCAGTTCCATTCACCAGAAGACAGGAACCAGTCCCCTCACAAAGAAACTTTCATAATGCATTGGGCCAACTGCACACACTCAGAGGAGACTCCACACGTAAGATGAACTGGGACCTTGCAGTCTGCAGAAAGGAGACTCCAAACAGTAATTAAACGAAATGAAAAGACAAAGAAACATGCAGCACATGAAGAAGCATGGCAAAAATTCACCAGACACTGAAAGCAACTAGAAAAAGAAGAATAAAAAACCCGAATTTACTAGAAGGAAAGAAATCATAAAAATCAGAGCAGAAATAACTATAAAAGAGATGAAGGAAAAAATAGCAAAGATCAATGAAACTAAAAGCTTGTTCTTTGAGGAGATAAAATAGGCAAGCCATTAGCCAGACTCATTAAAAGAAAAAGGGAGAAAACTGAAAGCAATAAAATTAGAAATGAAAAAGAAATTACAACAGACAATGCAGAAATACAAATGATCACAAGAGAGTTCTATGAGTTATACGCCAATAAAATGGACAACTGTGAAGAAATGGACAAATTCTTAGAAAAGCACAACCTTCAAAAACTGAACCAGGAAGAAATAGAAAATATGAACAGACCAATCACAAGCACTGAAATTGAAGCTGATCAAAATCTCCCAACAAAAAAAAGCCCAGGGCCAGATGGCTTCACAATCTAATTTTATCAAAACCCAGAGAAGAGCTAACGCCTATCCTGCTCAAATTGTTTCAGAAATTTGCTGAGAAAGGAAAACCCTCAAACCTATTCTACAAGGCCACCATCACCCTGATACCAAAACCAGACAAAGATATCACCAAAAAAAAAGAAAGTTATAGGCCATATCACTGATGAACATGGGTGCAAAAATCCTCAACAAAATTCTAATGTTTGAACAGAATCCACCAACATATTAAAAGAATCATATACCATGGTCCAGCGGGGTTCAGCCCAGGGATCCAAAGATTCTTCAATATAAGCAAATCAATCAACATGATAGACCATATTAAAAAATTGAAAGATAACACATGGAATATTACCAGTTATAAAAAGGAACACATTTGAGTCAGTTCTAATGAGGTGGATGAACCTAAAGCCTATTATACAGAGTGATGGAAGTCAGAAAGCGAAAGATAAATATCATATTCTAACATATATATACAGAATCTAGAAAAATGGTACTGAAGAATTTATTTACAGGACAGCACTGGAGAAACAGACATAGAGAATAGACTTATGGACATGGGGAGAGGGGAGGAGAGGGTGAGATGTATGGAAAGAGTAACATGGAAACTTACATTACCGTATGTAAAACAGATAGCCTAGGGAATTTGCTGCATGGCTCAGAAAACTCAAACAGGGGCTCTGTATCAACCTAGAGGAGTGGGATGGGGAGGGAGATGGGAGGGAGCTTCAAAAGGGAGGGGGTGTATGTATACCTGTGGCTGATTCATGCCGAGGTTTGACAGAAAACAACAAAATTCTGTAAAGCAACTATCCTTCAATAAAAATAATTTTTTTAATTTTTTTAAAATTGAAAGATAAAAACCATATGATCAAGAGGACCTTCAAGATTGCAGAAGAAGAGGACGGGGAGAACGTCTTCTCCCTCACAAATATATCGAAAAATAACCTGCATGTAGAGCAACTCCCACAGAACATCTTCTGAACGCTGACAGAGGACCCCAGACTCCCAGAAAGGCAAACCAATCTCATTGGAATGAAGTAGGGCAAAAGATGGAGACTAAAAGGGATACAAAGGATTTCAGAATGGGGACCTGTGCCCTGGGAAAGGGAGTCCTGAAGGAGAGGCGGTTTCTGCACACTGGGAAACCCCTCACAGGCAGGATCAGGGGGAGCTTTGGAACCTCAGAGGGGAGTGCAGTGCAGCAAGACAGGTGCTCCAAAGGCAAATGGAGAAAATTCACCACAGAGATTGAGCCAGACAGCACTTCCCAATTGAGGAGTGGCTCAAGTGCTCTCATCGGCCCACAGTGAGTGGGGGCTAGCTGCCAAAATCCAGGCTTCAGGAATCAGACCTCAGAGAGGGGGCCAGTGCTGACTGCCACAAAGATACTCTAAGGGGCCTGGTATAGCACAGCAGAGGCAAACCAGGAAAACTCTCAATCTGCCAGAGAAACAAAGGATCATTCCTGCAAGAAGGCTCTAATGCTACACTTTGATTCCACACACTCACAGAACATGAGACCTCTCCCAAGCAGATGCTGAAAGGGGGTGAGCTGCTTGTGGTCTGCAGCCCCAGAGATAAAGAGATAGGCATGGTGCCAGAGGTGGAAGGCAGGAGACCACTATGAACTCAGCCCCAGAGATCACGACTACTGCCAAGCTGTGAGTGTCACCACCCACATCTTCCTGAGAACTTTAGTGGCTTGGCTCTGCAAAGGGTCCCACAACCTGGGACCAACTCCCCTGGGGAAGCACACAACATTTTTCAGACTGGGGTGACCCCTGCACAGCCTAGCTGCAGTGATCACTCCCTGCACACCTCTTTCCTCAGCACAGCTGAGCAAGTGAACCTGAATAAACTGCCGCTTTCACCCCCTCTTGTCTGGGCAGTGAACAGACGTGGGAGAGAGACTTAAAAGCAAAGGCGGCCCCAAACCAAAGCAGAACACCAGGGGCTGTGTGAGCAAAGGAAAGATGGGGAAACTGTTCTAGAAGCTACAGCTGCAGTGACTTAAATTCTAGGATTTAGCCTGAGACTGTGTGTTAGGGACAACTGTAGATTTTGAGAGCAAATACAAACTGGAGCAAGACCTGAGTCTGAGCAGAGCCCACACTGCCCACAATAGGTCTAGAGATCTTCTCAGATACATTGGAAGACTTTCTGAGTAGACAAGTCAACTGGAACAGAAAATGGAGACATTTACTTGGACATTCTTCTCAATTCTACTCTCTACAGATTTACCTGCTTCCCCCCTTTATATTTTTTTTCTCATACTGCCCTAATGTGACTCTTTATTAATTTTTTAATTTTTATTTTTTATAACCTAATTTTTCCTCTTCTAAAAAACTTTATTTTAAAGTAAATTCCATGTTTTTGTTTTTTGTTTT
This sequence comes from Budorcas taxicolor, assembly GCF_023091745.1. NCBI lineage: Eukaryota > Metazoa > Chordata > Mammalia > Artiodactyla > Bovidae > Budorcas > Budorcas taxicolor. The sequence continues at coordinate 105,578,247 of NC_068920.1, forward strand.
AGATGTTTTATTTTTTACTTTGTATTTTTGAGAGTTTAATTTTTTTGTGCTTTTGATTTTTGTTTTATTTTATCTTTTGATTTTGTGTCTTTGAGAATCTACTAAAAATTTTTAGTATCTATATTTATTTAGGGGTTTGAGTATTGGCTTGATTGCTCTCTTCTCTTTTGAGACTCTTTTTTTCTTTTTCTCCTTTTCCACTCATTCCTCCTCTGTATAAATGTGTGAATCTTTTGGGATGATCTTGGCTGTTGAGAGTGATTGCACCATTAGTCTAGGGATTTTGTCTTCTGTGCTGTGTGGCCTGTGAAATCTTGATGCTATAGTAAGAAGTCAGGCCTGAACCCCTGAGGGAGGAGGCTCAACTCTAGGACTTCAGACCACTAGAGAGCTCCTGATCCCACAGATCATTAATAGGCAAGAAGTCTCCCAAAGGCCTCCATCTCAACACTAAGACCAAGCCCCACCCAAAAGTTAGCAAGCTCCAGAACTAAATGCCCCATACCAATCCTTCAGGAAAACAGAAGCACAGTCCTGCACCTTAGTAGATAAGCTGCACAAAGCCATACTGAACCTACAGACACCCTAAAACACAGTACTGGACCTGGCAACCCCAGATAAGCAGCATTCCATGCCTTCCTATCTTTCACTATCTCCTGGAGTTTGCTCAAACTCATGTACACTGAGTCAATAAGGCCATCCAATCATCTCATCCTCTGTTGCCCCCTTCCCTGCCTATACTCAATCTTTCTCAGCATCAGGGTCTTTTCCAATGAGTCAGCTCTTGGCCAAAGTATTGGAGCTTCAGATTTAGCATCAGTACTTCTAATGAATATTCAGGGAACCAAAAGTAGAGTAACTGAGGCAAAAGAGAATGGATAAAGTGAGCTGGAAGAAAAATGGTAGAAAAAACTGAAACAGAAAGAACACAATAAAGAAAAAAGAATAAAAAGTAATGAGAACAATTTCAGAGACTTATGTGACAACATTAAACATAGCAACCTTTGAATCATAGGGGTCCCAGAAGAAGACAAAAGAAAAGACCATGAGAAAGTATTTTAGGAGATTATAGTTGAAAACTTTCCTAAAATGAGAAAGGAAATATCCACCCAAGTCCTGGAAGCTCAGAGCAACCCAGGCAGGATTAACCCAAGGAAAAGCATAAAAAGTGTTGGGGTCCTTTAATGGACCAGAACCTGGTGGTCCGGAGTCGACAATAAAACAGTGAAAGAGAGAGCTGGAGGGAGAGAGAGAGAGAGAGAAAGAAAGAAAGACACGGGGACCCCAGCTCTGATGGAGCAGAGGTATTTTATTAGCAGAAATGCAGGCTTATATATCTTTAGTAAGATGATTACTCAGCTATTACACAGGATGAAATTTTATCAGTAGCCACAATATGGATAGTTTAATACATACAAGGTCGCTGACACTGAAAAGAGTCACTGAAGGGAGTTATTGAAAGGAATCCAAGCAGATACCATTTCTCATGATCTCAGTCCTGAGAGCTGTGTGGAACTCTACTTGTTTCCAGAATAGGAACTGATAAGGAAAAGAGAATTTATGACAAACAGCACGTAGGAATCCTCCTGTTAAATATTCCCTGACAAAAAAGATGTGTTAATCAAACTAACAAAAATTAAACACAAAAGCAACAAATAATTTACAAGGGGATCCTCTTAAAGCTAACAGCTTAACTTTCAACAGAAACTCTACGAATCAGAAGGGGATGGCAGGACACACTTAAAGTGATAAAAGTGAAAAACCTAAACTCATGATTATGCTGTCTAGCAAGGATCTCATTCAGAGTCAAAGGAGAAATCAAAAACTTTAAAGAAAGCAAAAGTTAAGAGAAGTTAGCGCCACCAAACCAGCTTTTCAACAGATGGCTAAAGGAAATTCTCTAGACAGGAAATCCAAAAAACAACCCCAAACAATAAAGTAAATGGTTAGAGGATCATATATCAATAATTACCTTATGTGTAAATGGCCTAAATATTCAAACCAAATGACACAGATTGGCTGAATGGATACAAAAAAAGAAGATTCCTATATACACTGTCTGTAAGAAACCCATCTCTGACCTAGGGATGCATACAGACTGAACATGAGGAGCTGGATAAAGTATTTCCAGGCAAAAGTAAATCAAAAGAAAGTGGGAGTAGCAGTACTCAGATATAGATATAGATATATCTCCATTGTTTCCCCATCTATTTGCCATGAAGTGATGGGACCAGATGCCATGATCTAGTTTTTTGAATGTTGAGTTTTAAGCCAGCTTTTTCACTCTCTTCTTTCACTTTCATTAAGAGGCTCTGTAGTTTCTCTTTGCTTTCTGCCATAAGAGTGGTTTCATTTGCATATCTGAGGTTATTAATAACTCTCCCAGCAATCTTGATTCCAGTTTGTGCTTCATCCAGCCCACATTTTGCATGATGTACTCTGCATAGAAGTTAAATAAACAGGGTGCAATTGTGTGATAGTTTGAATATTCTTTGGCATTGCCCTTCTTTGAGATTGGAATGAAAACTGACCTTTTCCAGTCCTGTAACCACTGCTGAGTTTTCCAAATTTGCTGGCATATTGAGTACAGCATTTTAATAGCATCATATTTAGGACTTGAAATAGCTCAGCTGGAATTCCATTATCTCCACTAGCTTTGTTCATAGTGATGCTTCCTAAGGCCCACTTGACTTCAGACTCCAGGATGTCTAGCACTAGGTGAGTGATCACACCATCGTGGTTATTTGGGTCATTCGAATCTTTTTGTTCTTTTGTTCTTCTGTGTATTCTTGCCAACTCTTCTTAATATCTTCTGCTTCTGTTAGGTCCATACCATTTCTGTCCTTTATTGAGCCCATCTTTGCATGAAATGTTCCCTTACTATCTCTAATTTTCTTTAAGAAATATCTCGTCTTTCCCATGCTATTGTTTTCCTCTATTTCTTTGCATTGATCACTGAGGAAGGCTTTCTTATCTCTTCTTGCTATTCTTTGGAACTCTGCATTCAGATGGGTATATCTTTCCTTTTCTCCTTTGCCTTTAGCTTCTCTTTTTTCCTCAGGTATTTGTAAGGCCTCCTCAGACAACCATTTTGCCTTTTTGTATTTCTTTTTCTTGGGGATGGTCTTGATCCCTGCCTCCTGTACAATGTCACAAATCTCCGTCCATAATTCTTCAGGTACTCTGTCTATAAGATTTAATCCCATGAATCTATTTCTCACTTCCACTGTATAATCATAAAGGATTTGATTTTGATTGTACCTGAATGGTCTAGTGGTTTTCCCTACTTTCTTCAATCTGGATTTTGCAATAAGGAATTCATGATCTGAGCCACAGTCCACTCCTGGTCTTGTTTTTGCTGACTGTATAGAGCTTCTCCATCTTCAGCTGCAAAGAATATAATCAATCTGATTTCAGGATTGACCATCTGGTGATGTCTACATGTAGAGTCATGTCTTGTGTTGTTGGAAGCGGGGTTTGCTATAACCAGTGCGTTCTCTTGGCAAAACTCTGTTAGCCTTTGCCCTGCTCCATTTTGTACTCCAGGGCCAAATTTGCCTGTTACTCCAGGTATCTTGACTTCCTACTTTTGCATTCTAGTCCCCTATGATGAAAAGAGCATTGTTTTTTGGTATTAGTTCTAGAAGATATTATAGGTCATCATACAACTGTTCAACTTCAGCTTCTTTGGCATTACTGGTTGGGGCATAGACTTGGATTACTGTGATATTGGATGGTTTGCCTTGGAAACAAACAGATTATTCTGTCATTTTTGAGATTGTACCACACACCACATTTTGACTCTTTTGTTGACTATAACGGCTACTCTGTTTCTTCTAAGGGATTCTTGCCCACAGTAGTAGATATAATGGTCTTCTGAATTAATTTCACCCATTCCAGTTCATTTTAGTTCACTGATTCCTAAAATGTTAATGTCCACTCTTGCCATCTCCAATTTACCACTTCCAATTTACCTTGATTCAGGGACCTAACATTCCAGGTTCCTTTGTAATATTGTTCTTTACAGCATAGGACTTTACTTCCACCACCAGGCATATTCACAACTGGGCCTTGTTTTCATCATGATCTTAGTGTTTTTTAATAATTAATTTTAGGCTGGCTTTTTCGCTCTCCTCCTTCACCCTCATCAAGAGGCTCTTTAGTTCCTCTTCAGTTTCTGCCAGTAGGGTGGTGTCATCCACATATCTGAGGCTGTTGATCTTTCTTCCACCTATCTTGATTCCACCTTGTAACTCATCCAGCGCAGCATTTCTCATGATGTGCTCAGCATATAGAGTGAACAAACAGGGTGACAGCAGACAGCCTTGTTGTACTCCTTTCTCAATTTTGAACCAATCAGTTGTTCCACACAGGGTTCTCTAACTGTTGCTCCTTGACCTGCATAGAGGTTTCTCACGAGACGTGTAAGATGGTCTGGTATTCCCATCTCTTTAAGAGCTTTCCATGGTTTATTATGGTCCACATAGTCAAAGGCTTTGGTATAGTCGATGAAACAGAGGTAAATGTTTTTCTGGAAATCCCTAGCTTTCTCTACAATCCAGTGAATGTTGGCAATTTGATCTCTGGCCCCTCTCCCTTTTCTAAATCCAGCTTGAACATCTGGAAGTTCTTGGTTTGCATAATGCTGAAGCCTAGCATGCAAGATTTTAAGCATGACTCTACTAGCACGGGAGATGAGTGCAACTGTCAGATGGTTAATACATTCTTTAGTACGGCCCTTCTTGGCAATTGGGCTGAGGATTGACCTTTTCTAGTTCTGTGGCCATTGCTGGCTCTTCCAGATTTGCTGACATATTGAATGCAACACCTTGATAGCATCATTCTTTAGGGTTTTCAACAGTTCTACTGGAATTTCATCAATCCACTAGCTTTATTAGCAGCAATGCTTCCTAAGGCCCACATGACTTCACTTTCCAGAATGTCTGGCTCTGTGTGGCTTACCACACCATGTGGTTCATTTGGATCTTTTTTATACAGTTCTTTTGTGTATTCCTTCCATTTATTCTTGATCTCTTCTGCATCTGCTAGGTCTCCGCCATTTACGTCCTTTATTGTGCCCATCTTTGGGCAAAATGTTCCCTTGATATCTCCAACTTTCCTGAAGAGATCTCCAGTGTTTCCACTTCTGTATTCTTCTAGTTTTAGACACTGTTCATTAAAGAAGGCCTTCTTGTCTCTCCACGCTGATCTTTGGAAATCTGCATTTAGTTGGATATACCTTTCCCTTTCTCGCTTGCTTTCCACTTCTCTTCCATCTTTAGCTATTTGTAAGTCCTCCTCAGATAACTACTTTGCCTTCTTGCTTGTCTTTTTCTTTGGGATGGTTTTGTTTGCTGCCTCCATAATACTGGAGGTACGGTACTATGGACCTCCGTTCATAGTTCTTCAGGCACACTGTTAGTTAGATCTAATCCCTTGAGCCTCTACTGCATAGTCCTAGTCCTAGGGGATTTGATTTAAGTCCTATCTGGCTGGTCTAGTGGTTTTCCCCACTCTTTAGTTTAAGCCCGAATTTTGCTATGAGAAGCTGATGAGCTGAGTCACAGTCAGCTCCAGGTCTTGTTTTTCCCCACTGTGTACAGCTTCTCCATCTTAAGCTACAAAGAATGTAATCAATTTGATTTTGGTATTGGCCATTTGGTGATGGTCCATGTGTCTGGCAGTAGAAGTAAAGTATGATTCTGTAAAGAACAATATTGCATAGGAACCTGGAATGTTAGTTCCATGAATCAAGGTAAACTGTGTCAACTACAAACTGGCACTTACCAAGAGCATTGCCAACCAGTGAACAGCAAAGGCATTTGCCATCTGCCTCTAAGGAGATTAAACACAGTGCTGCTACAGCTATTGACCTTCAACAACCCCGGAGTTCAGGGTGGAGTGAGGCACTCTGTGCTCCAGGAAATCTGGTGAGACAGGTCTTCAGATAGTTGGATGTTTTTAGGAACAGATTTTATGATTTCCATCCTTGCATTTCCTCATATCTAGAGAACCACTAAATCCTTTCATGGTGACATCAGATCCTCATGACTAACCTTTTGGAAAATGAATACTTCACGGTATTGAACGCCCCCTTCACCAAAACCTTGTATGTTGACCTTCCCCCACTGCCACTTTGGAGCAGTCTCTCAGAGCTATCTGAGATGCTCCCTCCTGCACTGTAGTCTTCATTTTGCCCCCAAATAAAACTTAACTCACAACTCTCAAGTTGCACATGTTTTTTAGTCAACAACTGGAAGTGGTCAAACAGGAGATGGCAAGAGTGAACATTGACATTTTAGGAATCAGTGAACTAAAATGGGCCAGAATGGGTGAATTAAATTCAGAAGATGATTAAATCTACTACTATGGGCAAGAATCCTTAGAAGAAATGGAGTATGCCTCATAGTTAACAAAAGAGTCTGGAATGCCACATTACCTGCCTCCTGAGAAACCTGTATGCAGGTCAAGAAGCAACAGTTATAACTGGACATGGAACAACAGACTGGTTCCAAATTGGGGAAGGAGTACATCCAGGCTGTATATTGTCACCCTGATTATTTAACTTCTATACAGAGTACAAAATGCCGGGCTGGATGAAGCACAAACTGGAATCAAGATTGCCGGGAGAAATATCGATAACCTCAGATATGCAGATGACACCACCCTTGAGGCAGAAAGTGAAGAGGAACTAAAGAGCCTCTTGATAAGGTGAAACAGAGGAGTGAAAAAGCTGTCTTAAAACTCAACATTAAAAAAACTAAGATCATGGCATCTGGTCCCATTACTTCACTGCAAATAGATGGGGAAATAATAGAAATAGTGAGAGACTTTATTTTCTTTATTTTCTTAGTGATTTTCTGAAATCACTGCAGACTATGACAGCAGCCATAAAATTAAAAGACCCTTGCTCCTTGGAAGAAAAGTTATGACCAACTTGGACAGCATATTAAAAAGCAGAGACATTATTTTGCCAACAAAGGTCTGACTAGTCAAAGCTATGGTTTTTCCAGTAGTCATGTATGGATGTGAGAGTTGGACCATAAAGAGAGCTGAGCACCAAAGAATTGATGCTTTTGAACTGTGGTGTTGAAGAAGACTCTTGAGAGTCCCTTGGACTGCAAGGAGATCCAACCAGTCAATCCTAAAGGAAATCAGTCCTGAATATTCATTGGAAGGACTGATGCTGAAGCTGAAGCTCCAGTACTTTGGCCACCTGGTGTGAAGAATGGACTCATTGGAAAAGACTCTGATCCTGGGAAAGATTGAAGGCAGGAAGAGAAGGGGATAACAGAGGATGAGATGGTTGTATGTCATCACTGACTGGATGGATGTGAATTTGAGCAAGCTCTGGGAGTTGGTGAGGGACAGGGAAGCCTGGTGTGCTGCAGTCCATGGGGTCAGAAAGAGTAGGACATGACTGAGCAACTGAACTGAGGATGGGCTTGCTCCATGAGAACTCATTCCCAATGAACCACTTCAGGATAGAGTCTGACAATAACCCACCTCTGCAAATGAGTACCCCAACCAAATTGGCTTGTCCTGTAAAGGAAAAGCCCAGATTTAGGGGGAAAAAAATGTTCCTGATGTGCACACCTGAGTGACTTACCCTCCAGAATCAAGCCCATAGGCTCTTAACACAGAAGGACACACAAAACAAACTGGCTGAACAAGCTATAGAATTGGATAGACTTATCTTACAAACCAAATTTGACTCTAGAAGTTTGGCTGTCCCTTGTCTCAACTGCCAAGCCTTGGGGGCAGCTGGTGTTGCTTCAGGGAATCTTGAAGGAAAGAACCTCAGACAACAAATTGTCCCAGCAGCTTCTAGGGTCTTGCCTCAATATTCCCTGATCGGGGCCAGCTAGCCACAAGTAGCAAGGCTTCTGGCAGGCTAAGCCAAATTTTTACCAGTTGCCGCACAACAGGCCAATGAATTCATTGAGAGCTGAGGTGTTGAGGCAAGGAAGAAACTTTAATCAGGGAGCCAGCTGACTGAGAAGAAAGCAAGCTAGCACCCCAAAATAATCATCTCCTCAGGGCCTGGTTGCCAGGTCCTTTTATGGAGGGAGGTGAGGTAATAAAGAAAAAAAGACTATTCAATCCTTGCAAATGTCCCCTAGAATGGCAAGCCTCAGGCAGGGGACAGTGTAGGTTTCACTTCCTACAGTCCTTCACAGGCAGGCGGCTCAGGTGGCGGGCCATTGTGTTTGCTTACTGTCACAAAAAGGGCTAAAGTCACAGAAGCAGATCCAGTGTAAATTTAAAATTAACCCTGCCAGGTTACACTTCCAATAGCAAAGACACACAACCAGAAAAATCTCCAACAAGGGGTTAAAGCTGGAACAAGATGTGGTTCGTATATACAGTAGACTATTTCTCACTCATTAAAAACCGTTTGAAATTAAGGAATAAGGACACTGTTAGACACAGATGGACCCTGAAGGATCATAGGCACAGGCAAGTCAGTCCAGCAGAGGAAGACTATGGTATAGAATATACCTTCCCAGCAGAAGAAAAACAGGCATACACGGCAAAAAATTTACAATCCAAAAAGAGACTCAGAGAATTCAAAGACAAACAAAGGGTTCCAGGAAAAAAAGAGTATGTGAAGGGCCTTGAATGAATTAGGAAGTCCTTATCCTCATAGACAAGAAATGTGAATCTGTAAGATACCTATTACAGAATACATCCACGAGGAATATTCTTTTCTTTCCTTCCATCCTACCTTCCTTGCCCAGATACGCAGAAATCTGTAACTCTAAAAGATAATCCACAATAATTATCTCCCAAGTTTTTTCTATGTATACACAGAAAAGTATAACTGAGACAGATAATTCAGAAGGACTGATGTTCAGGACTCTTCTCATCTTTATATGGCAAAAAAATTAAAAAGAGATATCCCACCCCATAAATACGTATGCCTGAGTCAGGAGGCTGTACGCTGACAAAAACCACGAGATTGCAAATCGAGAATACTGCACGGCAGCATCGACAAGATGGTAAAACAGGGAGGAAAGCTGTGCCTACTCTCTTATCTCCGACCTCCCTGACTTGGGATGCTATCGCGTCCCCTGGAGCCTGGACAGGCTTCTGTCCCACTGGTGAACAGGGGATGGTTGACACAGCCTGGCAGGGTGCCCTTGGTTGACCCTTTCAAAGGTCTACTGTCTCCTATATTCTGGCTGGGACCAGGGTACCGTGTGGTACCAAGGCCTCAAGGGATTTGAAGGCAAGGTTCAGCTAGCCTCGACCTCTCCTGGTGCTGGGGATCCCAGCTTAAGCCTCGTTCCTGAAGAGTGCAGCCTCCTAGCACTAGCACCTAAGCACCTCAGCAATGTACTGTGGTCCTGGAAAGATTAGCCAGGGCAGGCTGTTTGTGTGATGCTTTAGGGAGAAAGATTACTGAGGCTCAAGCCCTTTCAGGTTAGGCTAGGCACATTCCTCCTTATTTCACTGCCCAAGAAGCAAACTTTTCCTAAGGTTTTGGTTACCCCAGGGACCAAAGGTAGGCCTGAATAATGCTGCCGCCTTGTGGACATTTTCTGTAACTACAACATTTTCTCCAGAGTTCACTGGCAACTCAGATCACGAGGGCTGGATTTCTGTTAATGACAGAAATCAACATTACCTGCCTCAGGAAATGTCCTGTGGCAGGTAATAGAGAAATAAATTCCAAACACAGCCGACTTTCAGTAACCCAACTGTCAAAGGCAAATTCTCCTGAAAACCTTTTAGGAAAAAAAAAAAAGCTAAACAAAATCAAACCTCCACAACAGGACAAGACACTAAAGAACCCTAACTGCTGGAGGAGGGCCATTCAAAACGACAATGGGAAATCAAATCCCATCAGTCACAGTGATCATCATTGCCAATCTACAACTGATAAATGCGGGAAAGCGCCTGGAGGAAAAAGAATCCCCCTAAACTGTCTCTGGGACAGTTTCTGAATGCCTGAAAATAGACTCTCAGAGAGATTAAAACTAGGATATGACATTCCCACACCTTGGCTTATATCCTGAGAGAACCATTGATCAAAAGGCACGGACACCCCAACAAAGCTTCAGCGCTGCTTCCGATAGCCAAGACACACTACCAGCAAAATCTCCAATGAGGGATTAAGCCGAAACAAGGTGTGGTACATACATATACAATAGACTATTTCTCACTCATAAAAACCATCACTGAAATTAGGTAATTATGACAGTAGCAGCCACAGGGATGGTCCTTGAAGGATCACACTAAGGGAAGTCTGTCAGGCAGAGGAAGACCTGGTATATGAGGTACCTCCCAGGCAAAATACATGTAGACATACAAGACGACAAGCTTACAACCCAAAAAGAGACTGAGAATTCAAAGTCAAATGAAGGGTTCCAGAGAAACATAAGTGATGGCCCAGGAATGAATTAGGATGTCCGTGCCTATGTAAACAAGAAATCTGTATTGTAATAGATAATGAACAGTGATTATCCCCTTCCATCCTTTCTATTTTCCTTCCATATATAGACAGAAATCTGTATCTCTAAGAGGTAATCCACCAAAATTATCTCCTAACGTCCTTCTTTATGTACACAGAAAAGTGTATCTGAGATGCAAAATTCACAAGGACCTGATACTTGGACCTTCTATGGTTAAAAGTTCAAAAATGCAATAGAGATACACCATGGATACTGTTAGGACCAAACAGGCACCATGACAGGCTTCAGGGGGCCAAGGTAGGCCTAAGTCTCCTTCACAGAGGGGCTGAGTTATTGCCAAGGAGGAGCTGAGATCATCCTCTGCCGGCACCAGGACTCGACAAATCAGTATACTCCCTGTAGCCTGGCTCAAGCTTATCAGGACAAGGACGAAAACCCCCCGAGAAAGCCCGCGTGCGCGAAAATCTAGCCAATTAGTAGATGCTAAGGAACCCTTGCAACCAATCCGCCCCTGCCAACTCCCTGTCTTTATCTTAACCCTATAAATACTGCTGTAATTCAGGGCTCGGGGCCCTTGTTCCACTCCACTGCGTTGGATGTAACTTGGGTCCTGGCTCAAGCTAGCAATAAATTCCCTTTTTGCGTTTGCATTGCTGTTGATGTCTTGTTCTCTCAGTTCTGGGGATTGGGACCTTGGGCATAACAGATACCTTATACCTGAATCCAGTGGTCATACACTGAGGACAAGCACAGACTACCCTCCAACATAGCATCAGCATAATGTTAAAGAAAAAGAAAGGAAAACAATGCCTGCTTTATTCCCTCTGACCTCCTTGACTTGGGCTGTGATCCATTCTGGAGCCTGTGCAGGCTTGGGTCTCCAGGCTAGACTGCTGTGTTTTTGTGACAGTCTGGCAGGGTATTCATTGAGCCCTTTTTAAGCCTATAGAGTCTGCTGTGCTCTGGCTGGGACCAGAGACCCGAGCGGGATCAAGTCCTTGAAGACCTTGGGGCAACAGTCACCTAACCTCCACATGTCCTGGCGCTGGAGTTCCCAGCTCAAGCCTCCTTCCTGAGATGCAGACTCCGAGGAACTGAAGCACAGTCAGCAAGGTGCTGTGGCTCCCACTGGGATTAGTTTGGAAGCCGTGTGTGTGTGTATGTGTGTGTGTGTGTGTGTGTGTGTGTGTGTGTGTGTGTGTGTGATGCTTTATGGTGAAAAAGTAGAGACAGAAGGTCTTAAATTTTCGTTCAGGCCTATTCCACTCTGTTTCACAACCCTGGAAGCTGACTTTCCCTGAGGCTCTGTTTGCCCCAGAGTGAGCATCAAAAAAGTGCTGCCAACTTGTGGACGTTTTCTGTAACTACAATTTGACGAAAGGCGTTTACCAGCCCCTCCAATTCACAAGGAGGCAGGGGTGCCTCCAGCAGGTCCTGGGGTAAATATTAGAGAAACAAATTGCAAACACACCCAACTTGCAAGCTTCCAATCGAAACGTAAACTTTCCACACATTCCTAAAATAAAAAATAAAATAAATGAAAGAAAAAAAAATCCTAACCACCGCAAAACAAGATGCTCAGCATCCCAAATTATTGCAGGACTGCTAATCAAAACGACAACAAGAAATCAAATCCCACCAGTCAGAATGGCCATTCTCACAAGTCTAAAACCATATATATGAGAGAGCCCAGAAAGGAATGGGAAACCCCCCACATGGTTGGTGGAAGGAACACTAGCAACAGCCACTAGAACTGACAGTTTCTGCATGGCAGAAAAAAAAAATCTCAGGAGAGCTAACCCTAGGATCTGACATTTCCACACCTGGGCCTATATCCTGAGAAAACCATTATTCAGAAAGTCACAGGCACCCCAACATTCACTTGAGCACTACTTATAAGAGTTAAGACACAGACCCAGCAAAATGTCCACTGATAGATTAAAGCTTTAAAAAGACCTGGTACTTAGTCTTCAGCAATGAAAAATGGCCCTGAAATTATGAAATTATTCCACTTGTATCCATAGAAATGGACACTGGAGGATCGCATACTAAGTGAAATCAGCTGGACAGGGGAAGACAAGAGGATGCGATGTGCCTTCTAGGCAAAATTTTAAAAGAGATACAAAGGAACTAAATTACAACACAAAATTGATTTAAAAATTAGAACACAAGAATTTTTAAAAAATTAAAAAAAGGAAAGGCCAAGGAATTAATTAGGAGGTTGAGGAAAAGGAGTATGTCAAGGCTGTATATTGTCACCCTGCTTATTTAACTTATATGCACAGTACATCATGAGAAATGCTGGGCTGGAGGAAGCACAAGCTGGAATCAAGATTGCCAGGAGAAATATCAATAACCTCATATATGCAGATAACACCACCCTTATGGCAGAAAGTGAAGAAGAACTGAAGAGCCTCTTAATGAAAGTGAAAGAGGAGAGTGAAAAAGTTGGCTTAAAGCTCAACATTCAGAAAACAAAGATCATGGCATCTGGTTTCATCACTTCATGGCAAATAGATGGGGAAACGGTGGAAACAGTGGCTGACTTGATTTGGGGGGGCTCCAAAATCACTGTAGATGGTGACTGAAGCCATGAAATTAAAAGATACTTATTCCTTGGAAGAAAAGTTATGACCAACCTAGATAGCATATTAAAAAGCAGAGACATTACTTTGTCAACAAAGGTCCATCTAGCCAAGGCTATGGTTTTTCCAGTGGTCATGTATGGATGTGAGAATTGGACTGTGAAGAAAGCTGAGCACCGAAGAGTTGATGCTTTTGAACTGTGGTGTTGGAAAAGACTCTTGAGGGTCCCTTGGACTGTAAGGAGATCCAACCAGTCCATCCTAAAGGAGATCAGTCCTAGGTGATCATTGGAAGGACTGATGTTAAAGCTGAAACTCCAATACTTTTGCCCCCTGATGCAAAGAACTGACTCATTGGAAAAGACCCTGATGCTGAGAAAGATTGAGGGCAGGAGGAGAAGGGGATGACAGAGGATGAGATGGTTGGATGGCATCACCGACTCAATGGACATGGGTTTGAGTGAACTGAGGGAGTTGGTGATGGACAGGGAGGCATGGCGTGCTACGGTTCATGGGGTCCCAAAGAGTTGGACACGACTGAGCGACTGAACTGAACTGAACTGGGAATAACACATACACAGAAATTTGTGTCTATACTGGATACTCCACAAGGACCCGATGATCAGCACAGGGAACTATGCTGACCTTCTGCAAAAACCTCTATGGCAAAAGAATGCAAATAGAACAGATGCTGTATGTATATGTCATAAATGAATCAGGCAGCTATACACTGATGACAAACAGAAAACTGCAAAATTGATATACTTCAACACAGCACAGGAATGAAATTAAAGAAAATCAAAGCATTGCCTTGTTTATTCCCTCCAACCTTCCCGACTTGCACTGCTACTCCATCCCTGGAGCCTGAGCAGGCTTGAGTCCCATCGCTGAATTGGGGTAGTGTCAAGACAGCCAAGTAACAAGACCTTAATTGAGACCCTTCTTAAACCTCTTTTGTCTGGTTTCCCTGACTGAGACCAGAGTTCCTAGTGCTCCCAAAGGATGGGGACCCAACCCTCTGTCTTCCAGGACCTTGGAAATGTCACCTAGTCCCCAGGAAATCTCCAGCTTCCTTTCTGAGAATGCAGCCTCCAAGGCCGCTCAGCAGGGTGCTGTGGCCCCAGCTGGAATGAGTCTGGAGGCGAGGGGTGAAGCTTTAGGGGGAGGAAGTGAGACACAATGCCTTAAGCTGTTGCTCAGGCACGTTCCACTCCAATTCACAGGCCAGGAAGCCAAGTTGCCCTAAGGCTCTTGTTGCCCAAGGAACCAGAGGTGGCTTGGGGGAAGTACTGTCACCTTGTGGACACTTTCTGTAACTACAACTGCATCCCTGGCACTTACTGGGACCTCTGTTTCTCAAGCGTTGGAATCTGTTAATGACAGCTGTCCTCAGCTGTCCTGGGGCAGGAATTGTAGAAATAAATCCCAAATACAACCACCTTTCAGGAAGCCAACTGCCACAGGTAAATTTTCCTCATACCACTTATGGAAAAAAACAAAGACCCAAACCTCCACCACAGGACAAGATGCTCAGCATCCCTAATTACTGCAGGAATGGCAATTAAAGTGAAAACAAGAAATCAAGTCCCATCAGTCCCATCAGAGCATTCTCAGGAGGCCACACACACTAAAGGCAGGAGAGCCTGAGGAAAGGGAACATCCCTATACAATAGGTGGGAAGGCACACTGACAACGCGCAGTATAAAGGATGGTCTCTGAATGCCTGAAAATACACTATCCAGAGAAGCTACGCTTAGGATCTGACATTCCCACGCCTGGGCCTAGATCCCGAGAAATCCATCATTCAAAAAGCCACATGCACCTGAACTACCGCTGCAGAACTGCTCACAATAGCGGACACAGAGAGACAGCAAAATCTGCACCAGCAGTTTAAACAAGATGTGCTACATATGTACAGGGGACTATTAGCCGTAAAAACCAAAACCGAAGTAAGGAAATTATGCCACTGGTAACCACAGGGATAGATCTAGGAGGACCATACCCTGAAAGAACTCAGCCAGACAAAGGAAGGCAATAACACAAGATGTCCCTTCTAGGCAAAATTTAAAAAAAAAAAAAAAAAGTGAAACAAAAGAAAGAATTTACAACCCAAAGACAAACTCTGAGAATTCAAATTAAAATCAAGAGTTAAAAAAAAAAAAAAAAATGAAGGGCCTGGGATGAATTAGGAGGTTGGGACTAATATAGACCCAGAAATCTGTATCTGTAATAATAATCCACAAGGATTATCAGCTTCCTTCCTTTCTCCCTTCCACATACACACAAAAATCTCTCTCTGATCTCACCTATACACAGAAATGTGCGTCTCTAAGAGATTCCACAGACTATATTCTTCCTTCCTTCCTCATATACACAGAACACTGTATTGAGAAAGATAACCCACAAGGACCAGATGCTCAGCACGTTGCTTGACCTTCTGCAATAAGCCCTATGGCAAAAGAACCCAAAAAGGCTAAATATGCTCCATGGATACACCATATCTGAATCAGATGACTGTAAACTGTCAAGCACAGGGTAGCAGATTGACTGTAATCCTACATACAATCGGGATGAAGTCAAAGGAAAGGAGAGAAAATCAATGCCAACTTTATTCCTTCCAAGCTCCCTCATTTGGGCTTCAGTGGCATCCCAGGAGCCTGAGTAGGCTTGAGTCCCAGGGCTGGACTGGGGTAGGGCTCAGACAACCTGGCAGGGTGCCCTTCATTGTGCCCCTCTTTAGTTATTATTATGATTATTTCTGAGCCCCTTTAAAAATCACACCTGTCTGCTTGTCTTGACTGGGACCAGATTCCTGAGTGGAATCAAAGCCTGGAGGGTTGTGGAGGCAATAGTCACCTAGCCTGCACATCTCCTGCTGCTGGTGTTCCCTACGCAAGCCTCCGTCCTGAGAGTGCAGCCGCCTAGCACCTAAGTACCCTCAGCTGGGTGCTGCGGTTCCTGTTGGGATTAGCCTGGGGGTCGGGTATGTGAAGCTTTAGGGGGAAGAAGCAGTGAGACACAAGCCGGCAGGTATTTGTTCTGGCATGTTCCACTCCAATTCACAGCCCAGGAAGACACTTTCCCTAAGGCTCTGGTTGTCTGAGGAACCAGAGGCGGGCAGGCGAACATGCTTTCGCCTTGTGGAGACTTCCTATGATGACAGCCACACCACGTGTGCTTACCGGCACTTCTACTTCAAAGGTCCTTGTTGTTCAGTCTCTCAGTCATGTCTGACTCCTTGCAACCTCATGGTCTGCAGCACACCAGGCTTCCCCGTCCTTCATCATCTCCCAAAGCTTGCTCAAACTCATGTCCATTGAGTCAGTGATGCCATCCAACCATCTCATCCTCTTTTGGCCTTTTTTCCTTCTGCCTTCAATCTTTCTCAGCATCAGAGTCTTTTCCAATAAATCTGCTCTTGGAATCAGGTGGCCAAAGTATTGGAGCTTCAGCTTCAGCATCAGTCCTTCCAAAGAATATTCAGGACTGATTTCCTTTGGGATTAACTGGTTTCATCTTGCAGTCCAAGGGACTCTCAAGAGTCTTCTCAACACCACACTTCAAAAGCATCAATTCGATGCTCAGCTCTCTTTATGGTCCAAATTTCACATCCATAGATGACTACTGGAAAAACCACGGCTTTGACTAGATGGGCCTTTATCGGCAAAGTAATGTCTCTGCGTTTTAATATGCTGACTAGGTTGGTCATAGCTTTTCTTTCAAGGAGCAAGCATCTTTTAATTTCATGGCTGCAGTCACCATCTGCAGTGATTTTTGAACCCAAGAAAATAAAGTCTGTCACTGTTGTTATTTCCATTATTTCCCCATCTGTTTGCCGTCAAGTCATGGAACCAGATGCCGTGATATTGGTTTTGTGAATGTTGAGTTTTAAGCCAACTTTTTCACTCTCCTCTTTCACTTTCATGAAGAGGCTGTTTAGTTCCTCTTCACTTTCTGCAAGTAAGAGTGGCTTATCTTTAGGAATGCAACCAGTGCGATTTATTATGTAAAAGACCAAAGGGGAAAACCACTGTAATTTCTATTAAGCATTACACTTGAACCAGTGCAATTAGGCTACAAAGAAGAGATGAAAGTCATAGGAATTGGAAAGTAAGAAATACGAAACCATCATTTATTGTATACGATGTGATTGTGCCAAAAATCCAATTTTTAAAATAAATTTGAATTTAAGATGATCACTGCTCAGTGATCCATTGCATTCCTTTATAAAAATAAAAAGAAATTGAAAACAAAATAATTTTAAATATGATTTTCCAAAATGCATAAAAGACCAAATACTGGAGAAGGCATAGGCTACCCACTCCAGTATTCTTGGGCTTCTCTTGTGGCTCAGCTGATAAAGAATCCACCTGCAATGAAGGAGACCTGGGTTTAATTCCTGGGTTGGAACGATCCCCTGGAGAAGGGAAAGGCTACCCACTCCAGTACTCTGGCCTGAAGAATTCCATGGACTGTATAGTCCATGGGGTTGCAAAGAGTCAGACACGACTGAGTGAATTTCACTTTCACCAAAAATACATAAAAGACCAAATACTTAGGAATAAATCTAGTACAAGTTAGACTGCAAACTTCAAAATATTATTGAAGAAAATTAAAGGGGAAACATTTGAAGATCTGAATAGAGGATATATCAGATTTTTGGATTAAAAATTTCAATATTATAAAGCTATCAGTTCTCCCCAGATTGATCCATAGATTTATTCTTAATTAAAATCCCAGTAGAATGCTCCAATATATATTTTTTTAATCCCAGTAGAAGTTGTTGTGGAAATCATATGGCAAGTCAAAGGGGTTAGCATGTCCAAGCAAGAAGAACAAACCTGGAGAATTTACATCACCATCTATGGAGAATTTTTATTATAAAGTAATTAACACAGTAGGAAATTGATCCATGGAGAGAAAACCCAACCAAGGGAACAGAATTGAGAATTTAGAAGGACATACACACAGAGAGAGAATTATCTGATTTATGATAATAGGGACAGTGTAATGGAAAGAGTGACTTTTTAGTGATGGTTCTGGGTTGATTGGCTCACTGTAGGGGAACAAAATGCCTTGAAACTCAGCATAAAAAAAAAAATCAATGTCCAATATATTCCAGGTGTAAAAGTGAGACATAGAATCATGTGGCTAACTGCCTAGGAGCATTAAATATGCCATAAACATTGTTGCATTACATTGCTTCTCCATTTCTGTTTTTGAGGTGTGCGAGGGTGCTCAGTCATGTCTGACTCTTTGAGGTACTTACTACGTGTTAACTGAATGAAGCAGTGGCTTAACTCAAAATATGAATTGGAGTATCACATTCTTTTTTGTAGAAAATATCTATAATTCCAACTATAACATTATTAATCTTTTTGCTGTAGACATCTTTACCGTGTGATTTTTAATGAGGTCAACTATTCATTGATGTAACACTTGCAAAAGCTAGATATTCTACCTTAAATTATATACCAATCGCATTAGAATGGTTTAAGAGAAAAACGTCAATGCCTTTACAAATGTTGCCACTTTTATGCATTTCTGTACACCTAAAATGAATTCAGGAATGTTGTGTTTTCTCCATCCATCTAGAAAGGTCTGCATTCTCTTATCTCCCTGCGGTATCCAAGAAATCTATCATGGTTATCCTTTCCTGAATAACATCAAGGATATTATTTTTGCTTCCTTCCTGAATCCCTGTACTCACTGTACTTGTTGGTCACGTATCAAACACTGCTTTTCTTTGTCAGAAAATTAAAGTGTTAGCTCCTCAGTCATATCCAACTTTTTGTAACCCTATGGACTGTAGCCCGCCAGGTTCCTCTGCCCATGGGATTCTCCAGGCAAGAATGCTGGAGTGTGTTGCCGTTCCCTTCTTCAGGGGATCTTCCCAACCCAGGGATCAAACCTGGATCTCCCACACTGCTGGCAGATTCTTTACCAACTGAGACATCCAGTATAGTATAAAGCTGTGTGGCTCCAGATGAATTTTAAACCCCTTTGCTAGAGGTAGAAATCATGCCTATTTACCAATAATCTAACATTATGTTTTGGACATAGCATAAATTAATTGACTTGTTACAAAGACTGATCAAGATTGAGCTAAGATCTAATATATGAAACAAATCTTCAAATATTAGGAGTAGTATCTCTTAAAAGTTATAATTGACTTCCAAGTAATGGAAGTCACAAGGCTGAAGAACAAAAATAAAACCTATTCAAGGAAGTCTGTGTTTAAAGAGCAAAAATAAGACCTATTCAAAAACAAATAAATAAAACTGCTTATAAACCTTTAGAGATGGTAGAATGCTAAACTATTGTGAAAAACCAAGCCTACTCCATTTAGTTCCTGACATATTCCAAAAAGACAGAGAGAAGATACGATAGGTTTCATCAGGTCAGTTGCTAAGCAACTCATTGCTAAGACAAATGTCAAGTGCCTTGATAACGATAATGGGCATCAGGGGGTGTCCTTGCATTGGTCCAGCGACACAATTGTAGAGAGATACAAAACTCAAGAAGGGTAAAATCCAGGTGGTCCTCAGATGCTAACCTCAAATGACTGACCTTTGAAAAGGTCTTATGTCTTTAGCAGAAACATAAGCATTGAACACGTGACCGTTTCACACCAGATATTCTTCATTACAGAAGTGCTTCACGAGTCACAAGCGCCCTAGGAAAACAACCTGAGTAATGACGTGCTTAAAACAAAAATCTTCATTTCCATCTCCATTTCCGTATTTTCAGTTTATGTTATAAAGTAGTGTGCTTAAAATTAAATTCTAAGCTCTTGTTATCACTGTCATTTTCACTGCTGATGAGTAAAACCTTCATTCATGATTTTAAAAAGTTCTAACAAGTGTACTAGCAGCATGTGAAGGTTTTTGAAAATGCACCAGGTACCTTTTACTAACTAGTGGCAATTACAGTTCTTATAACTTTACAGTCATACAGAGAGATAAGAGCACACTCAAATTAAAGAGAATAATAAAAGAGCAGAGGTAAAATAAAGTACTAATTATCAAAACGTAAAGACAGATTCTACACTACAAGGACATCTGTACTGGTTTCTCATAACAACTGACGTGCAAGGAAGACATATCATGAACGCAAGTCTCTGGTCCCAGCACAAGACAGAGGATTTAAACCCACAGGGGAGCAGCAAGAAGCTGTGAGCCTCATGTGCCTTTCCCCACCATCATAAATTCTCAGGAGACACAGATGGGGACCCTCTACAAACTGGTGACAGTCAGAGAATCTTGCGGCTTCCCTGGTGGCTCAGAGGGAAAAGAATCTGCTGCAATGCAGGAGACCAGGGTTCGATCCCTGGGCTGGGGAGATCCCCTGGAGGAAGGCATGATAACCCCCTCCAGTAATCTTGCCTGGAGAATCCCATGGGCAGAGGAGCCTGCTGGGCAGAGGGGGCTACAGTCCATAATCTGGCTGTGTGAGCACATGGTTATTAACGTCATGAGCTGTTTCTGCTTTTGGGGATCACCTCGGAGCGTTCTACATGCAAGTGTCTTATATATAGCAGAGCAGACTTCCAAGGAAGATGAACCGTACTCTTCAATTTTCTTCCTCTCAGGGTAATTTTAAAATTGTTTTCACTCTGATTCATTGATGGGCTCAAAAGTGAGTTAGACCATCTTACTACTGACAAGAGTTACCAACAGCTACACAGAACAAGGATGAAAAAAGGTGGGACTCAAAGAAAGTGTAATTTTTTTATAATAAATATATAATCTTTCATGGAAAGTTTTCTAAAAGTTACATTTGTGTCTCAATTTCTAAAGATAAACTTTTATAATTTAACAAAAAACTAAATTAAAAGTGAAATGTCTTCGATAAATTAACTATGGGAACACTTGAAATACTTAAAAAATGCTAAGCTAGTGTTCATAGTGCTGACTGCGTTCACGTGTCAGCTGTCAGGCACGGTGTGAGTGCCTCTGAGCTGAGAGCTCTCTGTTGTTGTTCAGCACTTCAGTCGTGTCCAACTCTTCATGACCCCATGGACTGTAGCCCACCAGGTCCTCTGTCCATGGGGTTCTCCAGGCAACAGTTCTGGAGCGGGTTGCCATTTCCTTCTGCAGGGGATCTTCCCAACCCAGGGATTGAACTCAGGTCTCCTACATTGGCAGGCAGATTCTTTACCACTGAGCCACCAGGGAAGCCCCCCAACTCCTTTTAGCCAAGGTTGCTGGCCTGCTCTCTGTTCATTCTGTGGAAGCTGACATGGAAACCACAGCCAGCTCCCTGCCACTCCTCAGCTTGAAGTGGTCTCCCCCCTCCCCCACCCCATCATGCCTCACCGAGCATCCTCTGGCCAGCGTTTTTCCACTGGAACCACTGAACAGCCCATTTTCATATGTTCTGTGTGGATTAAGTACAAGGAGCACTGTGCACCTCCCTAAAAATAGAAAGCTAATTGTTCCAACGTTAACAAACATAAATCAAGTGTTATTATTAACAAATAAAAAGACCAACACCTTTGGGAGCTGCCAAGGGTTTTCACAGATTTCTACCTTCAAAGAGTCAGTTTTAACAGAGTTGGTTCTTCTTTCTGCCTTCCCACTCCATTTAATCAATTAGAAAAGTCAGGTCTGCTTATTTTCAAAATCCACATTTCCCAATAGGAAATCAAAAGCCCAGAAAACAATTATGGAAAATGGGGCAGAGCAAAATACAACAGTCATTCATTCTGTTTAAAATTTTCCTGAACATCCATTTTCTGTTGCTTCTTTCTCACTTAAATGGGTTATACCTATGCTCTCAAAAAGCTTAAGTCTGGAATATGAAGAATTGTTTTGGCTAATACAGAAAGCACTTCCTTACAATATCAGAAGTAAAGGTCAGAGTCTTAGAGAGTAGGTAAAAATATCCTTTCTCTTTTGGTCTACTAATTTCTTCAATCTGATGAAGAATGATCTGATTTCTTCAAGCTAATTTGATCCAAATCAAAAATAGAGCTAATGTACATAGTTTTGAATTTGAAGTATTAATAAATCAGTTTTAGCTCATAGTTACTGTTTTATGTATCTCACAAGAACTTTCTCCAACTGATCCATAAACAGGATGACTAAATAGAGTTTTGTAATGTATGTTTTTGAAAAAAAAATTCATCATCTTCAGGTCAGAGAAAGGCCATAATAATGCCTTTCAGAGAAGTAAGAAGAACTATGCACTCTCCTGCTGCTGTCTCTGCCCAGCACCGTGGAGACAGAGCTCAGCACATAAAAAATCTGTCTGGTGAAGGGCTGGATCTTATCTGTGCTCAGCGTTCACAAGAGCCCCAAGGCAACAACGAAGACGTTGTCAAAGTGTAGCTGGAAACCTGTTAGTGATTCTCACAATGCTGATGGCAGTTTTACAGTTATCACTTTGAAACTTGTAAGCCAGAGTTTTGGTAAGAGTGCACGCTTTCTGCAGATGTATGAAGAAACACTTTGTGCTGTGACTGTGTGTGTCTAAGACTTGTTGAAATAACTGTGTGACTTGGCAAATGCACTCAACTGCACCTTTAGGTAACGCCACAAATCAAACTGGTTATCTCAGTTTATAAAAGTGAAAATTTCAGGGATGTCCCTGGTGGTCCAGTGGTTAAGAATCCGCCTTAACCAAAGTCAGACACAACCGAGCGACTGAACAACAACAAATCTATGGAAAACTCTACAAGTCTATATCCATTGTGAGCTGCTCTTATGTCTAAATTAACATGTCCCTACTGGGATAGCAATGCAGTTTCACTTGAATAATGCTTGTCCACCGCCTCCCACTGATAAAGGCAAAGGTGAGCAATGAGCAGAGAAAAGAGAAAGAGGTGAAAAGGCAGGACAGGAAAAGGAAGAGCCCATAGTCGGTTACTGGACCAGACCTTCTGCTCTATGGGCTGTTGTCACCGTCAGTGAACAAGGGGACAGAATTCATTAAATAAGGAGCTCAGAATTTGCCTGCAATGCAGGAGACCCTGGTTCAGTTCCTAGGTCAGGAAGATCCCTTGGAGAAGGGATAGGCTACCCACTCCAGTATTCTTGGGCTTCCCTGGTGGCTTAGCTGGTAAAGAGTCCACCCGCAATGCAGGAGACCTGGGCTTGATTCCTGGGTTGGGAAAACCCTCTGCAGAAAGGAACAGTATTCTGCAGTATACTCCAGTATTCTGCCCTGGAGACTTCCATGGACTGTATAGTCGGTGGGGTCGCAAAGAGTCAGACACGACTGAGTGACTTTCACTTTCAAGGAGCTCAGGAAGTCACAGAGATTCAGAGTCAGCAGGAGGCGAGAGCTTCCTGTCATAGTTCCTGAAACCCTTGGTCTCTGGTTGATAGAAGATAATGCTCAGTGACATGTATGTACATCAGTGACCCTTCTATGCTTGAGTTTCTTGAGAGACAAATCACTTACCAAACTGTCTTAGGACATCTGAACTGTCTTGTTTTTTTTCATTCTCTTTTATCAAACTGCCTGAGCCTAATGGGCAAAGACACTGTGCAGTTTAATTTCTCAGTGAAGTGTTCAAAATAAATGCAAAGAATATTTCAAATACCTCTGCTATTTTTACACAGAAATGCAAGATCGACCAAAGTTTGGGTTATTTCAAAATCATTCCTTTCAAAAAGAAAGACCTAACTACTTCCAAATAATTTGGAACAAATTATTTCATAATCAGATTTTTAACTTTGATGGTATTATTTTTGTTCTGCTAATGCAGGTGAGGGGTTTCCCCAGTGGATTAGAAGGTAAATTAAAAAGAAACAGAAGTTATATCTCTAGAATTTAATCAGGGTACAATGGTGAGAAAGCAGAAATAACAGCAAAATAGAAAATATATTCCGTTCACCTGCCACCGACAACATGTTGTGTATCAACATTACTATAATATGGAATAAAGGTTAATTTAAAAAAGAATACTCAGGAAAAACACGAAAGCTTTTGGGTGTTAGTTCAGGTACATTACAGCCCTGAATTAAAACTCTCAAAAGCTTTCATTTCCCAGGTAATCACAATTGGGCTTGAGAAAAGCCCACTTCCTTGTGGCCATTCCCTGCAATAGCAACCGTAAAAGATTTGCTTGGGAGTCCTTGTTCAGTCGCTCAGTGCTGTCCGACATTATGATAAAAATTATTCAGGGCACATACAGCTCACTGTGGGGCTTCAGCGTAGTGAGTCGCCAGGCTGGGTTAGACTCCAGGGCAGGGAAAGCTGGTCCAGGGTCCAGAAGAAAGTCTTTCAGGGGAGGTGCTCAAGTGCACTCCCTGAATAGGATTCAATTTAGAGAAGTTAACACTCAGGTTATCTCTTGGAGGATAGTGGGAGTTTTCCAGGCAGTCAGGAAGGACAACGCGGGCAGAGGTGGTGAACAGAAATAATCACAAATGGCTCTGCATACCTAAGACGAAGAGGTGTTTGGATATAAGAGAAGGTGAGGGCGATTTACAAGGTTCAAATTAGGAGGACTTCTGTGTGCCATTTCAGAGGCTTTGAATTTTGCACGTAGGAGCTGAGGAAACACTGAAACTTCAGAAGGGGAGGTTGGTGTTTGAAGGAAGACCCTCTCACGACAGAAGGCGTCTCATGGGGCTGATCTAAATGACACCAATAAGACCTATTTTTTTGTTTCATAATTTTAAAATTTATTTTATTACTTTTCTTGCTTTATTAGTGAACAATTGACATACATCACTGTATAAGTTTAAGGCATACAGCACAACAGTTTTGATTGCTATGTACTGTGAAATGATTACCACAGTAGGCTCAGCTAACAACCATCTTCTCATTCATCATTTTTTTATCTCATGAATTATGCTTCGAGTACTTCATAAGGCTGTAGAAGATTTATGTATCTCTAGCTGAGCTGTGCTCATTCTAATGCCTTTAAACAGAATTGTAGCAGTCTCATTAATTTTTTAAATTGGCATATAGTTAGTTACTTTACACTGCTGTGTTAATTTCTGCTGCACAGCAAAGTGAATCAGCCACGTGTATACACATATCCCCTCCTTTTTGAATTTCCTTCCCATTTAAGTCACCATGGAGCACTGAGGAGAGTTTTCTGTGCTGCATAGTAGGTTCTCATTAGTTATTTATTTCAGACATCACAGCATTGTCCTGGCAAAGGGGTTTGCATAACTCAGTGAAGCTTGGAGCCATGCCAAGCAGGACCACCAAAGACAGACAGGTCATAGTGAAGAGTTTTGACAAAATGTGGTCGACTGGAGAAGAAAATGGCAACCCACTCCAATATTCTTGCCTGGAAAACCCCATAACAGTATGAAAAGACAGCAGTCCATGGGATCGCAAAGCATTGGCCACAATTTAGCAACTGCACAACAAAGTGAATATAAGATCCAATTTTTTAAGAAAGTATTTCCTGTTACTTTTATAGAAGTGCAAGGGAAATATCTAGATTACTGGTAGTTACTGTTTTCTTAAGCTGTTTCACTGAAGTACTGAAGTGTAATCCTCATGTGCGTGGGTGCGTGCTTCACTCATGTCCTACTCTTTGTGATCACATGGACTGTAGCCCACCAGGCTCCTCTGCCCATGGCATTCTCCAGGCGAGAACACTGGAGTGGGCTGCTATTTCCTCCTCCAGAGGATCTTCCTGATGCAGGGACCAAACCTGTATCTCCTGTGGCTCCTGCATTGCAGACGGATTTTTTACCCACTGAGCCACCGGAGGAGGCCTGTAATTGGCATGTAAACAACGACGTGCTGTTCTGTGCTTAGTGCTCAGCTGTGTCTGACTCTTTGCGATCCCATGACTGGAGCCCGCCAGGCTCCTCTGTCCATGCGGATTCTCCAGGAAAGAATATTGGAGTGGGTTACCCTCCTCCAGGGGATCTTCCCAACCCAGGGATCAAAGTCAGGTCTCCTGCATTGCAGGTGGATTCTTTACCATCTGAGCCACCAGGGATGCCCATAAACAATGTCAGATTGAAGGAAAACAGTAAAGCTCTATTTGACTGCCTGTGCTTGGTGTGTCCCACAGAACAGAATGACTCAGAAACTGCCTGGTCCATTACACAATATTTCCTCATTAAATACTGGAGCGGCCTTTTCCCCCACGTTTCTTGTTTTTGAACTTGCACTTGTCCCACATTTAAAGCAAAGTGTTACTTGCCCTTTTCCCCCTTTTGCTTTATTTACCACAACAAAACTCCTCTCTAAATCTTCTATTCTTAAATTCTTCATCATAGCCAGACCTTTCTATACAGAGCCTTAGTTGCCATATTCAGAGCTGACAACCAAATAAAAATTAGGGAAAAAAATATTTCTTTTTCCAATGCAAGGGGTCAGGGTTCAATCCATGGTCAGGGAACTAGGTCCCACATGTCACAAACAAGACCAGGCGCAGAAAAACAAACACATACTTAAAAAATAAAGTTTCTATTTCTTATGAGATTGTTTCAGAAACATTTCAGATCCACGATACTGTATTTTCATACATATTTAAAACAGATTTTACAATAATCGATGCTATAGCTTCATAGAGCATGACGTTGAGAATAATCCTCACCAAAGGTCTTAAGTGACATGACATTGCTGAATTTTTCACAGTCCAATGCTGGTCTTCCATTTTGTCTGTATTACAGTAGTAAAATGTACAAATAGAAACACAAAGATACAACAGTACAAATAAATAAGTACTGTGGTCAAGAAACCGCCATCGAAGTCCCTCCATAGTTTCTCTGGACCTAGAGCTCCTCCAGGCCTCACCTGCGCCCCATCCCCCCTCCAGCTTCTCGGGACACCTGTGCTTCCTCACCCTGCTGCCAGCTTTTCAGATGAATTCAGGAACCCTTCTGCAGACTGACAGTCATGAGCAACAGTGCAAGTGAGGTGAGTGTGTGATGTGTTTACATTTTTAAAGACAAAATTAAAAATGCCAATAAACTATCAAATAGTATGTGAATCTTCAAGACAAGACTTTACAATATGTGAAATTATGAGTGCTGTGTGACTGAAATTTGACCAAATATCCAAGACTGCTGACTATCACTGCATAGCCTTTGTGTTCTGTTGAAGGGAAAGGCTATTTATATAAATAATTGAAAACAGTGACTTGGCTAAAATGAAGGTAATAAAAGTTTACAAAATACGACTCAGTTTTTTTCATCTAAACATTGCTCCCCCTTCAATAGACCACCTTGATTTGTTCAATGAAAATTACACTACTTCTACATTATCTTTAAAATTAAAAGATAAAATGAAGACATTAAAAATCAGAATGACTTAAATTAAGCTGAGTTTAAATGCCTTTGAAGATGTAAGTAAATATTATTTATTTTTATAAAGATAATACAAATGCTTATCTATTCTGATATCATTTGCCTGCCAAAATAAATTAGGGGTGTAACACTCCACTCATATTTCATCTAAAGTTATCAATTTGAGAATGGCGCTAATTGTTCAACATGGTAAAACATTTGTAAAGTGTTGTGGTCCTTCAAGACTGTATGAATTCTATGATAATTTGGGAGAAACTGATACTTTTATTCTTCTTGCACTTTTCCATTTTGTTGGCATTTTCCATTACTTCTTTCAGAATGACTGTATTGCTTTCTTTACACAGCTCCTGTGCCTTTCTTGTGGTCATTGTTTATAAGCATTTTATTATTGCTCTATGTATTGTGGCAAGATTGTTCCCCAATTCTATTTCTAGGCATGCCTTGCTATCCTACAGATAAACTCTTGAGTCTTGTGTTTATAGCTTTTGTCAACTTCAGGCTTTAGTAAAACACTGTCAAAAAACCCCACTGAGTAGACAAGGCTTACTTTGCTGGATTTGCTGAAATAAGAAAGGAAAACACTCTGGCAGAATCTTAACAGCCCAGACAGGAAGAGTGGAGTGATGGGTCTGTAGGGTCTGGTGGGGTGACAGATTCTCAGATGAAACTTGTGAGGTTGGGAACTCCTTGGGACCTGGCAGCATGTGAGACTCAACAGCTTTATACCCACATGCATACGAGACCAAGTTCCGAGCCGAGTTTGCTCAACAGTCTTGATAATTCAGGTGCTTTTGCTGATTTGCAGTTGATATTCAGGGTTAAGTATTTCCCAGAGCCAGACGTGCCCTGCCTTTCATTTTTCTCAGCCTTCACATAGTGACAGGAATGTATCTTGGGGATGTATAGTTTCTAACCACAGGGAAAACCAAAACCATGGGTTTAAGCTCTCAGCTCCTCCCCCTTGACATCCATGTCAGCCCAAGATGGAGATTACAACACCACTGTCTACAAACAGAAGTGATTTCCATCTTAACTGCTTTTTGGTGAGCTATGGATACATGATAAGGCTCTGCTGGCAGTTTTCCAGAATCTATTACTGTCAGATTTGCTGTCTGTTTGCTCAAAGATCACTTGTCGGATCACCTGAAGGGACAAAGTCCATTTCTCAGTGTTTTGGATTTTGCTGATGACTGCTGCTGCTGCTGCTAAGTCGCTTCAGTCGTGTCTGACTCTGTGTGACCCCATAGACGGCAGCCCACCAGGCTCCCCTATCCCTGGGATTCTCCAGACAAGAACACTGGAGTGGGTTGCCATTTCCTTCTCCAATGCATGAAAGTGAAGAGTGAAAGTGAAGTCGCTCAGTCATGTCCGACTCTTCGCGACCCCATGGACTGCAACCCTCCAGGCTCCTCCGTCCATGGGATTTTCCAGGCAAGAGTACTGGAGAGGGGTGCCATTGACATATCTGAACAAAGCAATATGGAATAATACCAAAAAAGACATGTCTCGGGGTCTGTGGTCCTGTATTCAGCAGGAGTTAACGGTGCCCAAGCTCTATGTCTGTGAAACATGGGCTACAAAGTGGCCAGGTGTTGTTATTGTTCAGTCAGACACCTTCATGTCTAGGTTTAATGGGAGTTCTATTTTTCTGGCCACTTGACCCATTATTTTGTCATTTACAAAGCACTTGTTGCTTGATTCCAATTACACAGAAAATCACCTTTCTTATTGCAATGAGCTGGCATCAGAGGAAGCTGGTTGCCATTCAAAGGAACACAAGTGAAAATAATAATTATACTGAACATTCAGCTTAATCAAAAGACACATGAAGCAGTGACTCAAAGCATCAAATGAAAAATTAAAGATGGGAAACATATACACATTGTAGGTAAGAGGTTTGAGTATCTGTTAATAGTCTAGATTCTTAAATAAGCGAAGAAGAAAGCAAGGACACACGGAGAGAACCCAGGGGAGCAGACTGACAGAGGACCGCCCGCCTCTGACACTGGGAGCTGGCTTCCTGGATTTTCCGGAGAAGTTGTCTCCTGGATGCGTCATCTTGGTCGGTATTCTGGGATTAAGTTTACGGCCCCTGAAAAACTGACTATAAACTTCTTGAGGGGACTGGCTTGAGATCTCTGGGCCCTTTAACTTAAAGACGTATGCTCACTCCTGCTAAACATGGGGGGCAAGTTTTGAGTAGAGACCAGGAGTAGCTCTGGCAACAGCTGGAGGCATTTTGAGAAGAAACCCCAGAAACTCAGACCATGAAGACCAAGGTACAGTCCCAGCAGATCTGAACAAGGCAGTCTTAATTTATGAAAGTACAAACAAAAACTACCTAGATTTTTTTTTGCTTGAGAAAAGTTGAAAGTGAAAGTGTCGGTCAGTCAGTCATGTTTGACTCTTTGCAACCCCAGGACTGCAGCCCTCCAGGCTCATCTTTCTATGGGATTCTCCAGGCAGGAATACTGGTGTGTGTTGCCATTTGTAAAATTTAATGAGCTGTAATTAATAATTTATGCACATTTTCACAATGTATGCTTGTTATGATTAAACATGAATTTAAGTGTGATTGACCCTTACTGTCATGCCTACCTCCTGGGATACACAACTATGAAATTTAAAACCTAACTTTAGAAAATATTTGAAGCAGTATTAACTTCCCCTACCCAAAGAACAAGAAACTTACATTTATTTTTAAAATGTATCTATCTGATTTCCAGAATGTGTTAATGGCCAAGAGAAGAATATCCTTAAAAGATTCTGGGGTTTCTCTGGTGGCTCAGTGGTAAAGAATCCACGTGCCACTGCAGGGGACACGAGTTCAATCCCTGATCAAGGAAGATCCCACATGTTGCAGAGCAACTAAGCCTGTGCCACAACTATTGAGCCTGTGCTCTGGAGTCCGGGAGCCACGACAAGAGAAGCCACCATGCCCCACAGCTAGAAAAAAGCTCACACAGCAATGAAGGCCCAGCACAGCCATTAACAAATAAAGAAAAAAAATTTTTTAAGATTCTGTGCTGTACAGTAGGTTCTTATTAATTATCTATTTCATTCATAGTATCAACAAGGTATATATGTCAATCCCAAGCTCCCAAATCATCCCACCCTTCCATCCCTGTTGGTGACCTAAATGAGAAGGAAATCCAAAAAAAGAGGGGATATAGTTGTACATACAGCTCATTCACTTTGCTGTACAGTGGAAACAAACAGAACACTGTAAGGCAATTATACTCCAATAAAAACTTTTCTTAAAAAAAGGAAAAAAGAGATTCTGGTCTCATGCACCATTTAAACCCTACCTTAAAAACAGATTTCTCTCTCTCTAAAAAGAATGAGTCAGGTGAGAGCAGAAGTGGCCTTGAACCCACTGAAATATTTTAGGTGGCTAGTAGTCATGTAAGACAACACTTGTGAGTTTCTATATTGCACAAAAACAGCATGCCAAGGATTCAGGGTGGTTCAGTATCTCAGGCAATGATTCGCTATGTAAACAAACATCTGATGAGGAGATGTTCGTGTGGTTCCCAGGAATGGACTACTTCAGAGTCTGTCATTTAGGAATTGCCCTGTTGGGAAGGCCTCGGTTAAGACAATGTCTGAACTGTCTTCCTATGTGGCCTTGGATATCTCATCTCCGAAACAACCAGTCACTCACACACAGTTATCTGCCACAGAGTTCATCACATCCTGCCAACACGGTCATGTCCTCAAGCTCCCCTAAATTACTTGCACAGAAGTCCTCCCAGATTGTACTTACAATGTGCAGTTTCTGAGTATAGAGAGGATGAAATCGGACTAACAAAATAGCATTTTCAAAGATTTAAAAGTTATTATCATATAAATGTCATTGAAAACATCATGTCACTGGTAACATCTTGCTCCATTACACTGGATAAGAAGCAGAAGTGTGTTAGTCACTCCAATCATGTCCAACTCTTTGCAACCGCAGGGACGATAGCCCACCAGGCTCCTCTGTCCGTGGAATTTTCCAGGCAAGAATACTAGACTGGGTAGCCATTCCATTTTCCAAGGGATCTTCTCAACTCAAGGATCATTGATCAGTAAATCAAGTCAAAACCTAATGTGCACTTTTTATTGGCACTAAGCAATGTTGCCTTTGCTTATACGCTCCATGGACTTCTCCTTGACATGTTTATATTTGGGTGTCATTGTTCCCAGTGCTCCAGGCCTTCACCAGACCTGACCTCAAGAGAAACCACTTTACAGAGGCTAATCTGCTCAGGTTTCCTCACTGCCTAGCTGCCCTGGGGCCAGGAACTACCCACCTCTGTAGCACTCTTGCATCCCACATGAGAGAACGAAACGTCTGGAGTAGAGAGACACACAAGTGGAAATTACCACAGGAGCCAGCTTTCTGCCACAAGGGTAGTGTCATCTGCATATCTGAGGTTATTGATATTTCTCCTGGCAGCCTTGATTCCAGTTTTTGCTTCATCCAGCATGGCATTTCACATGATGTACTCTGCATAGAAGTTAAATAAGCAGAGTGACAATATACAGCCTTGAGGTACTCCTTTCTCAATTTGGAACCAGTCTGTTGTTCCATGTCCAGTTCTAACTGTTGCTTCTTCTTCTGCATACAGATTTCTCTGAAGGCAGGTAAGGTTGTCTGGTATCCCCATCTCTTGAAGAATTTTCCACAATTTGTTGTGATCTACAGAGTCAAAGGCTCTGGCGTAATCAATAAAGCAGAAGTAGATGTTTTTCTCAAATTCTCTTGCTTTTTCTATGATACAATGGATGCTGGCAATTTGATCTCTGGTATCTCTGCCTTTTCGAAAACCAGCTTGGGCATCTGCAAGTTCACAGTTCACGTACTGTTGAAGCCTGCCTTGGAGACTTGTGAGCATTACTTTGCTAGCGTGTGAGATGAGGGCAATTGTGCAGTAGTTTGAACATTCTTTGGCATTGCCCTTCTTTGGGATTGGAATGAAAACTGACCTTTTCCAGTCCTGTGGCCACTGCTGAGTGCTGCTGGGTACTTAATATGCACAAGGATCAAGAGGCTGTGGTAAAAAAAAAGTACCTGCCTTCAAGAAATATCCCAGGAGTCACTGAAAAAAAAAAAATTCAAACCAAGGCAGGCATTCAAGTGGCCAATTTCAAGAGGTAAGTTTAACTCACACCCTTTAAAAGAATCACAAGAGAAGATGTCAATACCACTAAATATTAGAGACATGCAAATCAAAACTGCAATGAGGTATTTCCTCACATGGTTCACAATGACCATTGCCCAAAAGTTGACAAACAATAAGTGCTGGAGAAAATGTGGAAAAAAGGGAACCCTCCCACACTGTTAGTGAAAAGGTGATTAGTAGCAGCCACTGTGTCATGTATGGATGTGACAGTTGGACTGTGAAGAAAGCTGAAGAATTGATGCTTTTGAACTGTGGCGTTGGAGAAGACTCTTGAGAGTCCCTTGGACTGCAAGGAGATCCAACCAGTCCATTCTAAACGAGATCAGCCCTGGGTGTTCTTTGGAAGGAATGATGCTAAATCTGAAATTCCAGTACTTTGACCACCTCATGCGAAGAGTTGACTCATTGGAAAAGACTTTGATTCTGGGAGGGATTGGGGACAGGAGGAGAAGGGGACGACCGAGGATGAGATGGCTGGATGGCATCACTGACTCGATGGACATGAGTCTGAGTGAACTCCGGGAGTTGATGTACAGGGAGGCCTGGCGTGCTGTGATTCATGGGGTCACAAAGAGTCGGACACGACTGAGCAACTGAACTGAACTGACCTATGAAGAACAGTGTGCAGGGTTTTAAAGAAATGGTCATGAGAATGAAATTAGAATACTGCCTAACAGCATACACAAAAGTAAACCCCAAATAAAGACCTAAATAAAAGGACAGATAGTAATATGAAACACTTAGGGGAAAATGCAGAACACACTTTGACATAAAATGCAGCACGTTTTTCTTTAACCCATCTCTTAGAATCATGAAAAATAAAACAAAAATAAATAACTGGGTATGTCAAGGCTGTATATTGTCACCCTGCTTATTTAACTTATATCCAGAGTATATCATGAGAAACGCTGGGCTGGAAGAAGCACAAGCTGGAATCAAGATTGCCGGGAGAAATATCAATAACCTCAGACATGCAGATGACACCACCCTTATGGCAGAAAGTGAAGAGGAACTAAAAAGCCTCTTGATGAAAGTGAAGGAGGAGAGTGAAAAAGGTGGCTTAAAGCTCAACATTCAGAAAATGAAGATCATGGCATTTGGTCCCATCACTTCATGGGAAATAGATGGGGAAACAGTGAAAACAGTGTCAGACTTTATTTTTTTAGACTCCAAAATCACTGCAGATGGTGATTGCAGCCATGAAATTAAAAGCTTACTCCTTGGAAGAAAAGTTATGACCAACCTAGATAGCATATTCAAAAGCAGAGACATTACTTTGCCAACAAAGGTCCGTCTAGTCAAGGCTATGGTTTTTCCAGTAGTTATGTATGGATGTGAGAGTTGGACTGTGAAGAAAGCTGACCACTGAAGAACTGATGCTTTTGAACTGTGGTGTTGGAGAAGACTCTTGAGAGTCCCTTGGACTGAAAGGAGATCCAACCAGTCCATTCTGAAGGAGATGAGCCCTGGGATTTCTTTGGAAGGAATGATGCTAAAGCTAAAATAGCAGTACTTTGGCCACCTCATGCAAAGAGTTGGCTCATAGGAAAAGACCCTGATGCTGGGAGGGATTGGGGGCAGGAGGAGAAGGGGACGACAGAGCATGAGATGGCTGGATGGCATCACTGACTCGATGGACGTGAGTCTGAGTGAACTCCAGGAGTTGGTGATGGACAGGGAGGCCTGGCGTGCTGCAATTCATGGGTTCGCAAAGAGTCGGACACGACTGAGTGACTGAACTGAACTGAACTCCCCTTAAAAGCGCTGGCATAGCAGAGGAAACCATAAACACAACAAAAAGACAAACCTCATAATAGAACTAATATGTGCAAGCTAAGACACCCTCAAGAAATTTCTCCCCGAAACATGCAAACAGCTTATGCACCTCGGTATCAAAAAACAGCCCAGTTAAATAGGAACACAAATTTAAATGTACCTTTCCACAAAGAAGACGCAGAGATGCCCCTGAAGCATCTGAAAGCATTAGAGAACTGTGAATCAGAAGTGGCATCACCTCACACACATCAGAATGGTCAGCATAGAAAATCTATGACAATAAATGTTGGAGAGGGAATGGAGGAAAAGAACCCTCCTCCCTGTTGGTGGGAATAAAAGTCAGTAAATCCACAAAGGAGAACAGGACAAAGAGTTATGAAACACTAAACAGAGAAGTGCCATAGGACCCAGCAATACCATTCCTGGACACAGATCCAGAGAAATCCATAATTTTAAAAGACAGGTGCACCCCGACAGTGTTCATGGCAGCACTATGTACAAGAGCCAAGACATGGATGAAGCCTAAGTGGGAAAGGACAGATGAATGGGTAAACAAGATAGGGTACACACACACAGAGCAATATCGCTCAGCCATAAAGAGGGTGACATCATGCCATGTCCAGCAACAAGGAAGGAAGTAGAGACGATCACACTAAGTGACGTAAGGAAGACAAAGGAAGACAAGTATCATATGATACCTCTTGGAGGTGGATTCTAAAAATGGATACAAATAAACTTCTTTACCAAACAAATAGCCTCACAAAAGAGCAAACCACCTTCTGGTTACCAAGTGGGAAAGGTTGTGGGCAAAGGAAGTGAGAAGGTGGAGATGAGCATACACACACATGACTCTTTATAAAATAATCAACAAGAACCCACTATGGGACAAGGACCCCTACTCAACACTGCATAATAAACTAGACGGGAAGAGAACCCAGAAAAGAACATGTACATGGCTATGCGTGAATGAATCATGTTGCTGTACACCTGAAACAAAAAAAACAAACACGCTACAACATTGTGAGTCACGTCTACACCAATACAAATTACAAAAAGAGAATGCGGACTCTATTCCCTTCAGGCCCTAGTGACCTGCGCTGCGGCCACATACCTGAAGCCTGGTCAGACTTGGGTCCCTTGGATGGACTGTCTTGGGACTGAGGGAGGTGGGAAGGATGTGCCAGCCAATGAGCCCTGCCCAGTGGACCCAGCGTGCCTGTTCCCCTCTGCACCAGCCCACAACCTCCAGCTCCAGGCAGCTCCACCTGCAGTGAAACTACACCTACTGCACCCAAAGGATGTGGAGCTTCTGGGCTGGAAGAGCTTTGGAAAGCTCCCTGGGCTCCATGTCTCCAGGCGACGGGTTCCCACCTCCAACTTCCTTCCTTAGGGTCACCCCACCTATGATGAAAGCACCCTCCACAGAGTGCTGTTGCACGAATTGGGATGTGTCCAGGGCATAGAGATGAAGAAGGAAGAAGGAATGGGATACAAGCCTTGGGTGTTTCTTCTAGCACATTCCACTCTAATTGACAATCCAGAAACAGGACTTTCCCTAAGGCTCTGGTTCCTCCAATAACCAGGGTAAGGGCATAAAGACATGCTGCCACCTTGTGGCCATTTCTCATAACAACAACTTTGAAACCTTTGTTCACAGGCACTTAATATTCACTAAGCCTGCCGCCTGTAAGTAAAATACACCTGCCCTCAAGAAATGTCCTAGAGGAGGTCAACAGAAGAATATTAAAAACAGAGCAGTCAAAAATCCAATTTGAATAAGTAATTTAACTTACACTGTTTTAAAAAATCACATGTAAATATGTCAACATCACTAAATATGAGAGAAATGCAAATAAAAACTTCAAGGAGATATCACCTCACACCAGTCAGAATGTCCATAGATGGAAACTCTACAATCGGTAATTGCTGGAGAGGGTGTGGAGCAAAGGCAACCCTCCTACACTGATGCTGCGAATGGAAATTGGGAGCAGACACCATGGAGGACGCCGGGCATGTTCCTTAGCAAAGAAATTAGAATGCTCCCTAACACCATACACAAAAATAAGCCCCAAATAGATTAAAGATCTAAATAAAGGGCAGATAGTATGGAACTCTTGAGGAAAAGAACACACACCTTGACATAAAATGCAGCAAGTTCTTTTTTGATCCACCTCATAAAATCATGAAAATGAAACAAAAATAAATGAATTGGACCTAATAAACATTAAAAGCATCTGCACAGCAAAGGAAACCACCAGTGAAAGGAAAAGACAACCCTCCAAAAGAAAAAAAATTCTTGTAAACCAAGATACCTATAAGGAATTTCTCTTCAACACATACAAACCACTAGTACAGCTCAATATCAAAAAATAACAACAACAGAAAACAATAAAAAATTGGCCAAAGAGTAAATGCACATTTCTCTGAAGAAGTCATAGAGATGGCCGTAAAGCACGTGAAACGATGCTCAGCATCACTAGCTCTTCAGTTCAGTTCAGTCGCTCAGTCATGTCTGACTCTTTGCAACCCCATGAATCACAGCACGCCAGGCCTCCCTGTCCATCACCAACTCCCGGAGTTCAGTCAGACTCATGTCCATCGAGTCGGTGATGCCATCCAGCCATCTCATGCTCTGTCGTCCCCTTCTCCTCCTGCCCCCAATCCCTCCCAGCATCAGACTCTTTTCCAATGAGTCAACTCTTCACATGAGGTGGCCAAAGTACTGCAGTTTCAGCTTTAGCATCATTCCTTCCAAAGAAATCCCAGGGCTCATCTCCTTCAGAATGGACTGGTTGGATCTCCTTTCAGTCCAAGGGACTCTCAAGAGTCTTCTCCAACACCACAGTTCAAAAGCATCAATTCTTTGGCGCTCAGCCTTCTTCACAGTCCAACTCTCATATCCATACACAACCACAGGAAAAACCATAGCCTTGACTAGATGGACCTTAGTCAGCAAAGTAATGTCTCTGCTTTTGAATATACTCTAGGTTGATCATAACTTTTCTTCCAAGGAGTAAGCATCTTTTAATTTCATGGCTGCAATCACCATCTGCAGTGATTTTGGAGCCCAAAAAAATAAAGTCTGACACTGTTTCCACTGTTTCTCCATCTATATCCCATGGAGTGATGGGACCGGATGCCATGATCTTCATTTTCTGAATGTTGAGCTTTAAGCCAACTTTTTCACACTCCTCTTTCATTTTCATCAAGAGGCTTTTTAGTTCTTCTTCACTTTCTGCCATAAGGGTGGTGTCATCTGCATATCTGAGGTTATTGAGATTTCTCCTGGCAATCTTGATTGCAGCTTGTGCTTCTTCCAGCCCAGCGTTTCTCATGATGTACTGTGTATATAAGTTAAATAAGCAGGGTGACAATATACAACCCTGACGTACTCCTTTCCTATTTGGAACCAGTCTATTGTTCCATGTCCAGTTCTAACTGTTGCTTCCTGACCTGCATACAGGTTTCTCAAGAGGCAGGTCAGGTGGGCTGGTACTCCTATCTCTTTCAGAATTTTCCACAGTTTCTTGTGATCCACACAGTCAAAGGCTTTGGCATAGTCAATAAAGCAAAAATAGATGTTTTTCTGGAACTCTCTTGCTTTTTCGATGATCCAGCAGATGTTGGCAATTTGATCTCTGGTTCCTCTGCCTTTTCTAAAGCCAGCTTGAAAATCTAGAAGTTCACAGTTCACATATTGCTGAAGCCTGGCTTGGAGAATTTTGAGCATTATTTTACTAGCGTGTGAGATGAGTGCAATTGTGTGGTAGTTTGAGCATTCTTTGGCATTGCCTTTCTTTGGGCTTGGAATGAAAACTGACCTTTTCCAGTCCTGTGGCCAATGCTGAGTCTTCCAAATTTGCTGGCATAGTGAGTGCAGCACTAGCTCTTAGCGAAAGGCAAATCAAATGTATGAGGTACCACCTCACATCGATCAGAATGACCACATCGAAAACCATACAACAATAAAGTCTGCAGAGGGTGTGGAGAGAAGGGAACCCTCCTACACTGTTGGTGGGAATGTCAATCAGTACATCCACTAGGGAGAACACTATGGAGGTTCTTAAAAAACTAAACATAGAAGCACCCAGTAACCCAGCAATCCCAAACCTAGGCGCAGATCCAGAGGAAACCAAAATTTTAAAAGACACCTGCACCCAACAATCATGGCAGCCCTAGGTACAATAACCAAGACACAGAAGCAACTTCAGTGTAGAAGGACAGATGAATGAGGACAGAAAATGGGGTACAGGTACACCATGCATTATTACTCAGACATAAAAAGATGAAATAATGCCATTTCCAGTTACCAGGAAGAAACTAGAGATAATCACACTAAGTGAAGTGAGATAGAAAAAGACGAGTACAGCATATACCTTCCTGTGGAATCTAAACATGGATACAAATAAACTTCTTTACAAAAGAGAAACAGCCTCATAAACTTAGAAAAGAAACTCATGGTTACAAAAAAAGAAAGGCGGAGGGACAGGGAGTAATTAGCTGGTTCAGATCAACATATACAGCTTAAAACAGACGTTAAAGGGCTCATAATAGTCACAAGTCCAAGAGGGCTGTAAATGACACCTGCCCTCAAGAAATATCCTGGGGTAAATCATCGGGAAAAAATTCCAAACAGGGCCAACTTTCAAGAAGCCAAATTGGATAGGTAAACTGTTCTCACAAGATGTAAAAATAATAATAAAAGCACACGGAAAGGTAGTCCATATTAGTAATTATTAAGTCAATGCCAAACTATACGAGCTATCACCTCACGCTGGTCACAGAGGCCATCATCGAAAAGATCTACAAAGAATAGTTACTGCAGAGAATGTACAGAGAAGAAAATCCTCCCAGTCTTGGTGCGAATGTAAATGGTGAAGCCACTATGAAAACCAGCAGGGAGGTTCCCTGAAACACTAAACAGAGGTATTGTATGATCCTGCAGCGCATTCCTCGGCTCAGGTCCAGAGAAAACCGCCATTCAAAATGACGTGTGCACCTTGACTTTCAGGGCAGCGCTATTACGACAGCCACACAATCCACCAAAACACCCACTGACAGAACGATGCAGACTACGCGGTACACCTATACACTGGGACGCTGCTCAGCCATGAAACAGAGCAAAATAATGATGCTGGCAGCAGCCTGGACAGACCAAGAAATTATCACACTGTACATAGTTTTCAGAGAGGAAAAGACAAATATCCTAAGATATCACGTGCAGGTGGAATCTATACGTTCACACCAATGAACTAATTTACAAAATAGAAACAGACTCACAGCCTAAGAAGATGAAATTACGATTATGAAGGAAAATTAGAAGGGACAGATAAATTAAGAGTTTGGATGAAAATATAAACACTAATATGCATCCAGTTGATAATGAAAAAGGACCTACTGAATAGAACTGGGGACTCTACTGAACAAACT
This sequence comes from Budorcas taxicolor, assembly GCF_023091745.1. Lineage (NCBI taxonomy): Eukaryota > Metazoa > Chordata > Mammalia > Artiodactyla > Bovidae > Budorcas > Budorcas taxicolor. Next base: position 105,617,858 of record NC_068920.1, read on the forward strand.
GTAATAACCTATATGAGGGAAAAAAACAGAAAAAGAATAAATATACATCTATGTCTAACTGAACCAAGTTCATGTACACCTAAAACAAACAAAACACTGGAAATCAACTCTACCCCAATATAAACTAACAGTAAATTACAAGTTAAATTACATGAGCTCGGTCTAGAGGACCCCAGCCAGCGGTGACCCCATGAGCTAGACGCGTGACACGCCGTGATCTCAGTATGACACCACCGGGGGCGCTCTTTCACTCAGCAGAGCACAGAGCAGCAACTCACGCAGAGGTGCCGGGATTCGACACCATGAATTCGAATTCATGAAGAGAAGAAAAAGGACCACAGGTTAATCAGGGCGACACCCTCAATTCAGACGTTGGACATCTCAGAGGGGACAAGACACACCGAGGTAAAGAGTGCATATGGGGTCTCCCGGTACAAGATCTGGACCCATGTGGATGGGGTGAGACCCACACAATATTCAGATGCTGAACCTGGGGCCACACGGCCACAGTCTCCAGGGTGACCCCCTCCCACACCCTGAACCTGGGGTCACATGTCCACAGACTCTACAGTGACCCCCCTCCCCAGGCCCTGCCCCTGTTGTCCCATGTCCACAGTCTCTAGGGTGACCCTCCCCCCAGACCCTGCCCCTGGGGTGACAAGACCCTTGGTTAGGACCCCAGGTCTCTGCTGATTGGGCTCCTATGGTGGAAACGAGTGAGTTCCTATAACCTCCTGGCTTGGGAGATAGAAGTGTCGGGTCAGTCTCCTTCCCCCACACTTGTCCCAGAGAAGTCCTCCTCTTTCCTTTCTGTTCTATGAGATATTAACTGTTTTACAGCTGTCACGATAATGTTGAACACACTCACTACCTTGGTTCTGACAGTCTCGGTCTTTTGTTGTCCTGCTGAGGTGCTGCAAAAACTCATGAGATGCTGCGCTGGAAGATGAGGGGCAGGTCTGGTCTCTGCTGAGTATGGACGATTGACTGGAAGGAGATCCCAGCAGCAACCTCATCTGCTGGCCATTGGCTTTTTGCCTGACCCATGTGCCCTGCAATCAATTGCCCAGGTAAACCTGCTCCCTTCTCACCAAGCTCATGCTGGTGAATTGGAATAATTACCAGGTAGCTCACCTGAAGAGTCTCCAGGAGCCCCAGGGAGGAGGAACCTCATGGGGGGGGGGGGGCGGCTAAAGAGGGAATAGGCACAGACCTGTATAAAATGATACTGTACAGCATTAATTCCCAAACAAAAGTGAAGCTTGCATGTATTCTTCCCTTTTCCTTAGCTTTGAGTGTATGGTCTCGCTCTGTACATAATTCTGACCCACGCAGATGGGGTGAGACTCACACAGTCCCCAGAAGCCCCCACCTGGGATCACATATTCCCTTGGTCAGGACACCATGGCTGTGGTCAGTGGGCCCCCAATGTGTAAACAAGTCAGGTCCACATAGTCAAAGCTATGGTTTGCCCAGTAGTCATGTAAGGATGTGAGAGTTGGACCATAAAGAAGGCTAAGCACCGAAGAACTGATGCTTTCAAGCTATCGTGTTGGAGAAGACTCTTGAGAGTTCCTTGAACAGCAAGGAGATCAAGCCAATCAATCCTAAAGGAAATCCATTGTGAATATTCATTGGAAGGGCTGATGCTGAAACTGAAGCTCCAATACTTTGGCCACCTGATGGGAAAAGCTGATTCATTGGAAAAGACTCTGATGCTGGGAAAGACTGAAGGCAGGAGGAGAAGGGGACAACAGAGGGTGAGATGGTTTGATGTCATCACTGACTCAATGAACGTGAGTTTGAGCAAACACCAGGAGATAGTGGAGGACAGGGAAGCCTGGCATGCTGTAGTCCATGGGGTCACAAAGAGTTGGACACAACTTAGAGACTGAACAACAACCAGGTAGCCTACCTAAGGTGTCTCGATGAGCCCCAGGGAAGGTGAACTTGTCAGACATAAAGACTAAGAGCCCATCTCAGCACTGACTCCTGGGAGGGCCATGGAACCCCACTCAGAGAAGAGCATGGTTACCCAGAGAAACAACCTCAGCTCCAGACCCCAGACATCTGAGCACTGACATTCAGATGCAGGCACCGAGTTTTTCAGGACAGAAACCAGGCCGGGTCTCTACCCAGGTCTCCATGTCCTACTGCACAGAGAACCCAGGTATAAAATGTTCAGGTGTAAATGTTCTCATTGTAGAAGCACATGGTCTCATCTAAACATAATCAGTGTAGACAGGACTTGGAGAGTTCTGAATCTACCATGCAGACAGAACTTGGCCAGGTTCAAAGTAGCTTAGGGCTGCGCTCCCAGGAGGCACAGGTCACACACCTGGGGTCTCTCATCATTGGACAGGGGGCTCACCTGCCTGTGGGAACTAGGATGTACCTTTCTTGAAGCAGAAATCATCACTGGGCTCCACACTTCACCCACATCAGGAAACAGAACAAAAGCTTTGTCATTAAACATTTCAACTGGCAAAACAAAACTGAGCAGGTTCTGCAGCCACGTGCTGGTCAGGGTCCAGGGAAGAACCAGGAACCTCATGGAGCATAGACTCAGTTCAGTTCAGTTCAGTCGCTCAGTCGTGTTTGACTCTTTGCGACCCCATGAACTGCAGCAAGCCAGGTCTCCCTGTCCATTACCAACTCCTGGAGTTTACCCAAACTCATGTCCATTGAGTCGGTGATGTCATCCAACCATCTCATCCTTTGCTGTCCCCTTCTCCTCCTGCCCTCAATCTTTCCCAGCATCAGGGTCTTTCCCAATGAGTCGGGTCTTTCCCAATGAGTCAGCTCTTTGCATAAGGTGGCCAAAGTAGAGTGGAGTTTCAGCTATAGCATCAGTCCTTCCAATGAATATTCAGGACTGATCTCCTTTAGGATGGACTGGTTGGATCTCCTTGCAGTCCAAGGGACTCTCAAGAGTCTTCTCCAACACCACAGTTCAAAAGCATCAGTTCTTTGACACTTAGCTTTCTTTATGGTCCAACTCTCCATACATGATTACTGGAAAAACCATAGCTTTGACTAGATGGACTTGCTAGCAAAATAATGTCTCTGCTTTTTAATATGCTGTCTAGGTTGGTCATAGCTTTTCTTCCAAGGAACAAGTGTTTTTTAATTTCATGACTGCAGTCACCATCTGCAGTGATTTTGGAGCCCAAGAAAATAAAGTCTGCCACTGTTTCCATTGTTTCCCCATATATTTGCCATGAAGTGATGGGACCAGATGACACCACCTTTATGGGATGCAGATGACACCACCCTATGGCAGAAAGTGAAGAACTAAAGAGCCTCTTGATGAAAGTGAAAGAGGAGAGTGAAAAAGTTGGCTTAAAGCTCAACATTCAGAAAACAAAGATCATGGCATCCGGTCCCATCACTTCATGGCAAATAGATGGGAAACAGTGGAAACAGTGAGAGACTTTTTATTTTAGTTCATCATGAGGTCTTATTTAAAGGGAAACAGATGATTTTATGTGAGATCTCCCTGAGGTAAGGACCAGATACCACATACAGTTCATTTATAGAAATCCACACAGACCATGGGCCAGAAATTAAGAGACACATTTTGGGGCAAGCGAATACTTTTTCACATCTTCATAATTAAGCTCTGATTATCAGCAATGATTAACATGTTGACCACAAATGATTTGACTTAATATGTTATATGTGAAAAACGCACATATCTACTGTATTACATTAATGACTTCAATGAGCCCTGTAAGAATTAACACTGATTGGAATCTAAAGCGGATTGAACTGTTTAATGTGTTGTGTGATAGCAACTGGCTGATATACATGCTTATACACATCAGATAATTCATGATTTTACATATCATATATATAATAAAGCGTAGTACTATACTTATATATATATAGAAGGGCATACGCTTGTATACCACTTAACAATAGTGTTTATGTCCCATAAGCAAATTGTTTGGGAAATAGTTTAAGCTGAATTTCAACTTTGTGTGCTGATGGGAGAGCTAGAGCATCTTCCCTGAGTTGTATATTATTATATTATATAATATAATAGAGTTGTATGTTATATATTATATATATATTGCTCTCCATTTCTTACAAAGACTTAAGTTTTAGCAGGTTACTTTTAATAATGTGCTTATTTTAAGTGCTATAACAACAAAAATTACAAAAAAGTATAGAACAGATGCTAGTTCTCCAATGATAATATATCGGTAATCGAGGGACTCTCTTCCAATTCATGTCAGTATTAATAGGTCCACTACTGGGAGTCCAAAGAAACATTGGCTAAGAGGCATGAATGCTACACTTTATTGTTTTGATATACAAACTACTGGGACAACTGCCAAAATGACAGTTGGGAAGATTAAGGATAATACATCCCTTTAGTGTGAAATAGCAAGCAAATTACAAGTATTATTTCAGTGTGATGTGAAGGGGGAGTGCTGAAGGAGTTAGCTAGAGTATAATTTTCTGGGTCTCCTAGAGGGTCAGATGAGAATACTATTAGAATTAGTAAGATTATTAATAAGAACAAAGCAACCAAGGGATCCTCAACTTTGTAGTTCAGATGAAATGGGATTTTGCTATAACTGGATGGGATCCCTGTTGGATTACTAGACTCGTTTCATGAAAGATTAGTAGGTAGTCGACTGCTAAAACTGCAATTAAAAAAAAAATGGGAGGATAAAATGGAAGGCAAAGAATCAAATGAGGACCAGAATCCTCCTCTGATTCTTTTGACTAACTTAGAGCCAATGGGAGGAACGGCTAAAACAAAATTTGACCTGTTTCTCCTCAAAAGGACATTTAGCCTCATTGTAACAGGTAATGTATAAATGCTCTGGCTATTAAAGAAACAGTAAGCTGATTTTAATGTTCATAATTCTAATAAGGTATAAAATCCACACTGCAGGCTTCTTGCTACATGAATAAATAAATAAAGAACATGGAACCTTCATTTCCACATAAGTAACGAATAATCCATAGATTATTTACATATTGATACATATGACTTATACTTCATGTATAGTGAATTGCTACAAATAAATCTGTTGTGACTTCATTTACAAAAGTAAACAAATACAAAGTAAACAATGGGAATTTCATTATGATATTTGATGGAGATGGTAGATCAATAAATGCACTGTTAACAATTATGATTAACACCTTGAATTTTCAAATGTTTGTCATTACTGTTCTTACAGTCAAAACACAGTGATGACTTTTCATTTCATTGCCATGGCTCCATTCCATGTAAGAATACTGATGACATTCACTGAATTCTGTTGTTAGTTTTATAAGGTGTTTTTCAAAATTTTCCTAAATTTGTAGTGGGCTTGGATTTATTAACGTGGTAGAATTGGTTGTGTTATCCTAATGAATTTTGATGAGTGATTTTGGGGTTAATTTTTTTTTAATATATAGGGTAATTGTTAGTAGTTTTTGGTAATACAATAGCTATGGCTACTAAGCACGATGCTGAGGTTTGAGTTAAAAATTGTCTTAGGTATATTTCCTTTCTGTAATGATGGAAATACAGATTAAAATCACAATGCAATATTTGTTCACATTCACTAAATGATTATAATCAATATCAAAATATTAACAGCAATGCAGAAAATCAGAAACCTTACACTTTGTGGATATGGAAAATAGTACAGACTATAGGTACAATAGTTTGGCATTTCCTCAGAAAGATAAACGTATACTCACTATTTACCTCACCAACTCCACTCTTGGATGTACACATCAGTGAACTGAAAACAGCTGTCCAAACAACAGCTGGTACACAAACATTCATAGCAACATTATTCACAATAGCCCAAAGGTAGAACTCATTCAACTGTTGATCAGTGGATGAGGGAAGATGTAAAATAGGGTACATGCAAAAGTTTCAACAATATTCTTCCATACAAAAAATACAGTGAAATGGCGCAGCCACTGTGCAAGACATTACAGAAATTCCTCAAAAACTAGCAAACAGAATTAACATACAATATGTCAATTCAAATTCAGGCTATGTACCTAAAAGTTTTGAAAAATGGGCTGAAAAAAATAAACATATTTCTACACTCATATTCACAACAGTGTTATTCACACTGGCCAACAAATGGAAGGAACCCAAGTGTCCATGGACAGACAGTTCCATAAACAACTGTGGTATACACACAGTTAAGTGAAACAAACCAGACCGGAAAAAGGACAAACATTCTGTGATGCTGCTAGTATGAGATAGTGGAGTCATCTCAAAGCAAGTCAAATTCAAAGACAGAAAAAGCAGAAAGCAGTTCCCAGCGGTTGGAAAGAGCTGATGTTTCATGGACGCAGCTTCACTTGGGGAAACTGGCTTCCCATGACATCTCCAAAAATCGTTATATAAATAATTGGAAACCATATGCAATCAAATGAAAGTAGAAAGAAATTTTACAACTTACACCAAATTCACTCAAACTTCTCAACAGACAAAATGCAAAGCTGTATCTATAGTACGTCAGTTTTGCTTATGAATTTTAACAAAAAAAAAACTAAAGTCTATCCAAAAAAGGGTATAAAATTTATAACATGACCTTTAAAAAATTAAAAATTTAAACTCTGTAAAAGACCTTATTCAGAAAACCTAAACACAAGCCACAAACAGAAATACATTTACAAAATATGTATCTGATAAAGGGTTATACTCAGATAATACCAAAAAATCTGGAACAAACAACCTCATTAAAGATGTATAAATCTGAACACCTGGCTGAAGAAAACATACAGATAGTAAATAGACATATCAAAAATACTCAAAAATCATGTATCATTAGGAAATTAGAAATTAAAACTACAGTGAAGTAGCAGTGCACACCTATTAGAACCAGTAAACTTAAAACAACAGCAACAACAAAAAAAACCCCGAGGGCTTCCGTGGTGGCTCAGTGGTAAAGAATGCGCCTGACAGTGCAAGAGACTCAAGTTCGATCCCTTATCCGGGAAGATCCCACGTGCCACGGAGCAACTTAGCTGTTTTTTTCCAAAGCTGAACAAGGCTCACCTGAGGATCAATATTGCACATCTATACTTAGAAAATGGCTTTGAAAAAGTATCAAAACAAAAACTGTCATGCAATCATACACAGCAGCTCTACTTGTAATAGCTACAAACTTTCAAATATCAGGATGTCTTCAATAGATGACTGCGTAAGGAAACTGTTCAGTTCAGTTCAGTCACTCAGTTGTGTCCAACTCTTCGCGACCCCATGGACCACAGCACGCCAGGCTTCCCTGTCCATCACCAACTCCCAGAGTTTACTCAAACTCATCTCCATTGAGTCAGTGGGATACATCCAAACTGAGGGGGAGCAAATGCTACCCCAAAATACACCTCTTCAGCATGAGAATTATTTGGACCTAATTTTTTTTAAGAGGATGTATGATCATCTCTGAAACTCGAGTCAAACTAGCTCTTCTGTGAGTCACATTTACAAGAGAAATCTCATTTCAAAGGAAGTCTTTCTGTATACCAGATAGAAGGAAGACAGTCTTGTGCAACTCTTTATCGATAGGAAAGGCTGACATAAATCTGCACAACAGCCATACCCTTCCTTTCTTGTTTCTATATTTTTAATATTTATTTGTTTGTTTATGTGGCTGTGCCAGGTTGACCTTCCTTGAAGCAAGCCAGATATTTAGCTGCAGCATGCAAATTCTTAGTTGTGGCAAGTGAGATCTAGTTCCCTGACCAGGGATTGAACCTGGGTCCCCTTCTTTGGGCGGGCGGTGGGGGAGGAGCAGATATAGCCACTGGACCACCAGGGAAGTCCTTGTTTTGTTTTTAGATTAAGATGGTATCTAAGGTGATATCCTGGGCCATTTCAACCACTGACACAATTTTCTGGGTTTCTCCACAGCACATACAAGGTACACCTGTTACTAAACTTGTTTGCAAAAGTGAAGGATACAACATTGTATGCTTACAATGATTTAAATGGTAAATGGCATATTATCTATTTTTAATTACAATGGGGAAAAAAGAACATAGTATTGATACATTTTACAACGTGAATAAACACTACAAACAGCTTTAGTGAAAAAAAATCCATACAGAAAATGCCACCCAGATCGCATATTCACCTTGTCTGATTTAAATTCACAAGGTTGTCCAAATGACTGAAAACCTCAGTAACTCCAAACAAAAACTAGATGAAAGTGAAAGTGAAGTTGCTCAGTCATGTCCTGCTCTTTGCAACCCCATGGACTATAGCCTACCAGGTTCCTCCATCCATGGGATTTTCCAGACAAGAATACTGGGGAAACACTAGGTGAGGATGAGAAAAAAGATTTATCCATACACTTGGACAATTGCTGAAAGTGGAAGTGGGCCTGCGAATTACACGATAATGTGGAAACCATGTGATTTCCTGATTTTGGTGGTTATGTGCTGGTTCCGCAGGAGAATGCACCCATTTTGGATAAAACACATGGAGTATTTTAGGTGATGTGGTAAATGTGAGTACTTTTTACCATTATAAGGAGTTTTCTGAACATTTTAAATTACTGGAAAGTAAATTATTTATCAAAACAACCATGTCAGTACACAGAAGAAAATCAGAAAAGACAAGCATGAAACTTTCTTATAGAGGCCAAGACTTAGCCAGATCAAGTTCAAGGGAAGTTGTGATGCTGTGCATGCATGCGTGCTAAGTCACTTCAGTCGTGTCCGACTCTTTGTGACCTCATGGACTGTAGCCCATGTAGGAGTCCACATTTATGAAGAAGCACTGTGGGAAGAGTCTATTAGTAGCCACCATGTCTTGGGTCCTCTGGATGACCTACTGCCGGAGAAACAGATTTTACAAATAAAATTTTACACATAACTTCACAAAAAGTTTTTAGAATACATTCAGTAAAGTTGAATAATTTGAAATCAATATACAAAAATCAGTGGTGTTTCCATACAGTAATAACAACCAGAAACAGAAATGAAGAAAATCGCATTTATAATTGCATCCAAAAGAATAAAATATCTAGCAACAAACTTAACCAAGGACATAAAAGTGATAAAGAAAACACAAATAAACAGAAGCATATCCCATGCTCAAGCACTGGAACAATGAGTAGTTAAAATGTCCATTCCAACCAAAGCCATCAGCAAATGCACTGACTTCAATCTCAACGTAATATCCAATGGCATTTTTCATAGAAATAGAAATATTCCTAATATTAGCCTGCAACAACTAAGGACCTTGAACAGCCAAAAAGACTCTGAGAAAGAAGAACACACCTGGAGGCATCTTCCTCTCTGACTTTGAACTACATCACAGAGCTTAGTAACCACAACAGGGAAGAACTGGCACAAACACAGACACACAGATACAGGAAAAGAATAGAAAGCCCGGGAATAAACCCACATGTATGTAGCCAGTTAGTTCATGAAAATCAAGCCAAGAACATGCAAAAAGGAAAGGACAGTCCTCTCAAGAAACAGTGACAGGAAAACTGGCCAAGAACATCACTGGTCATCCCTTATACTGAAAGGTTGTTGCTGAGCCGTGAAAGACGGCAGGATTCTTGGCCTCCAGAGGAGAGGAATTCAATCCAGGGCCAGTGACGAGGCTTGATCACTCAGAGCTTTTGTGTAATAAAGTTTTCTTACAGTATAAAACCTTCTGACATAGACATCAGAAGAGGGCAGAAAGAGTGTCCCCCTTGCTAGTTTTAACAATCTGTTTTATATCATTTAGAAGGCTATTAATCTGATAAGAGAGACACCTAAAGGCTGAGGGAGTTTCACCAGGCCCCTCTCCCACAATAAGCTTTTTTGAGATAGGATGGCATGAGGTGTATCATCCCCAGCCATAAAACAATTGATATGAATACTGGTTTGTTGAGCTATTATCAGCCCAAGGTTTGAGAAAAGAAAAAAGTTAGTCTTAGGTGAAACCATTTTGAAGAAAGGCAAATTCCAAAGCAAATACATAGTTTCATTAACACAGCTTAATAAAAACATTCCCATAAGAAAAACGCATTGGTTAGCTCAGGGTTTGAGAAAAGTTAAGTTCAGGTGGAACCAGGTGTCGTCATGGCCACACAGAATTTTAAGAGAAAATTACATTTTCTCTTAAAATTAATTTTTTTAATCTAAAATCAAAATTAAATTTTAATTTTGTATAGAGAAGGAAAAAAAAATCTGACACTTGTAATTTGTTTCCTCCTGCTGCTTACGAGAAAGATAAAAAAAAGTCTGACACTTGCAGCCTATTTCCTCCGTTTGGAGACCCCTGGCCTTTCTGCCTGTTACCCTCTCAATAGAATACAGAAATCTAACTAAAAACCCACCATTTTCCACATGGAGCTCTTTCCCTCCTGAGTCCTCTGAGATGAACCTCCCATCAGCTCTCAGCTGGACACAAGAAACATGCTCATTTTTCCCTCTTGCAGCGCCTCCTTGCTGCTGGGTACTGAGGCAACTCCGCTCCTATCAGCATGGACGCAGCCCCATTATCCAGAAGCCTAAGCCTTGACCGTCCTAAGAAGACAAAGCTCCTGCCAGCTGTGTAGGGAGCCAAGTTTGAAGGCAAAACCCTGCGGGTCAGAGGTGAGTCTGGCGCCCCCTATACTAGGGCCACAGCCTTGTCTAACTCAATGAAACTAAGCCATGCCTGTGGGGCCATCCAAGACGGGCGGGTCATGGTGGAGAGGCCTGACAGAATGTGGTCCACTGGAGAAGGGAATGGCAAACCACTTCAGTATTCTTGCCTTGAGAACCCCATGAACAGTATGAAAAGGCAAAATGATAGGATACAGAAAGTGGAACTCCCCAGGTCAGTAGGTGCCCAATATGCTACTGGAGATCAGTGGAGAAATAACTCCAGAAAGAATGAAGGGATGGAGCCAAAGCAAAAACAACACCCAGCTGTGGATGTGACTGGTGATAGAAGCAAGGTCTGATGTTGTAAAGAGCAATATTGCATAGGAACCTGGAATGTCAGGTCCACGAATCAAGGCAAATTGAAAGTGGTCAAACAAGAGATGGCAAGAGTGAACGTTGACATTCTAGGAATCAGTGAACTAAAATGGACTGGAATGGGTGAATTTAACTCAGATGACCATTATATCTACGACTGCAGGCAGGAATCCCTCAGAAGAAATGGAGTAGCCATCATGGTCAACAAAAGAGTCCAAAATGCAGTACTTGGATGCAATCTCAAAAATGACAGAATGATCTCTGTTCATCTCCAAGGCAAACCATTCAATATCACAGTAATCCAAGTCTATGCCCCAACCAGTAATGCTGAAGAAGCTGAAGTTGAACAGTTCTATGAAGACCTACAAACCCTTTTAGAACTAACACCAAAAAAGATGTCCTTTTCATTATAGGGGACTGGAATGCAAAAGTAGGAAGTCAAGAAACAGCTGGAGTAACAGGCAAATTTGGCCTTGGAATACGGAATGAAGCAGGGCAGAGACTAATAGAGTTTTGCCAAGAAAATGCACTGGTCATAGCAAACACCCTCTTCCAACAACACAAGAGAAGACTCTACACATGGACATCACCAGATGGTCAACGCCAAAATCAGATTGATTGTATTCTTTGCAGCCAAAGATGGAGAAGCTCTATACAGTCAACAAAAACAGGACGAGGAGCTGACTGTGGCTCTGATCATGAATTCCTTATTGCCAAATTCATACTTAAATTGAAGAAACTAGGGAAAACCACTAGACCATTCAGGTATGACCTAAATCAAATTCTTTATGATTATACAGTGGAAGTGAGAAATAGATTTAAGGGACTAGGTCTGATAGATAGAGTGCCTGATGAACTATGGACGGAGGTTTGTGACATTGTACAGGAGACAGGGATCAAGACCATCCCCATAGAAAAGAAATGCAAAAAAGCAAAATGGCTGTCTGAGGAGGCCTTACAAATAGCTGTGAAAAGAAGAGAAGCGAAAAGCAAAGGAGAAAAGGAAAGATATAAAGACTCTGATGCTGGGAGGGATTGGGGGCAGGAGGAGAAGGGGACGACAGAGGATGTGATGGCTGGATGGCATCACTTTCTCGATGGACGTGAGTCTGAGTGAACTCTGGGAATTGGTGATGGACAGGGAGGCCTGGCGTGCTGTGAATCATGGGGTTGAAAAGAGTTGGACACGACTGAGCGACTGAACTGAACTGAACTGTTGGCCACCAGAGAAGAGCTGGCAGCACCGCACTCACAAACCCCAGAAGTCTCATCCAGAAGGCAGCTCTGCTGTGTACACTAAGACTGCAAACCCAAACTGAAATGGAGCCAAATATCTCCATGACCCTTCTCAAAACATGGCTAAGGAACAATTAAAAACTATATGGAATGCAGCCATAAAAAGGAACACATTTGAGTCAGTTCTAATGAAGTGGATGGACCTAGAGCCTATTAAACAGTGAAGGAAGTCAGAAAGAAAAAAAAGAAATATCATATATGAAAGCATATATATGGAATGTAGAAAATGACACCAACAAATCTGTTCACAAAGCAGCAAGAGAGATGCATACATAGAGAATGGACTTACAGACAAGAGTGGGGGACAAGAGGGAGAGGATGAGATGAATGGAGAGAGCAGCATGAATGCATATGCACCAACATATGTAAATAGATAGCCAATGGGAATCTGCTGTATGACTCAAGGAATTCAAACTGGGGCTCTGTAATAACCTAGAGAGGTGGGACTGGGCGGGAGGTGGGAGGGAGATTCAAGAAGGAGGGGACATATGTACACCTATGGTTAATTCATGTTGATGTATGACAAACCAAACCAATATTGTAAAGCAATCATTAATCAATTAAAAATAAATAACTTAAAAAAATGGAATGAATCTAACATAAACAGAAATTTTGCAATTGACACCACAAATCAATTAAAAAACGATAATAATTTTAGAAAACAACAAAAGGTCTACATGACCTTCAGTCTGGTGATGAGTCCTGACAACAAAAAAGACAACTTACCAAATGTTTAATATAAATTAATTAAAATATTGACATTTTAAAATTTATACCTTTACTCTGTGAAGGACCTTATTCAAGAAAACCAAAAGACAAACTGTCGAGGGAACCACTGACAATCTGCCCTTGCCAGGCGCCAGAGAAACCACTTGCAGGAGTCATCTTACAACAGAAGGTCCTGACAAGGAACAAGGAACTAACAAGCTTCCACCAACCAGAATTCAGGAAAGGTCAAATGGAGACAGGAGACTCCAGTCCATAGGTCCTACCAACCTCCCAGGATCCCCCTTGCTGGAACCCATCTCAACTGAGTGATGCATGTGCCTCCAGGAAGGATTCCAATTCAGAATGACTAGCCAGAGACAAACCAGAAAGTAACCCAATGAGCATAAAACCTGAGACTGTGAGATATGTGGCAGAGCAGTTCTCCCAGTTTCCCTCACCCTCCTGCCCTCTGCCCCAGCACCCCTTCCCCATAAAGTCTTTGGCTTTGACAGCACTCGTCTCCCTGGACAATTCATTTCAGACTGAAGATGCATTCCATAGTATTGCCATCTTAAGTCTTTCCATCACTGTGGAAGAAGATTCAATATGAATTACAAAAGGCCTTTAGGAGAAAATACATAAGTTGACCCTAACAGACATGTGGAATTACAAGGGACTCCAAAGAGCCAAAACAATCACATGAGTCTAGAGTTCAAAGTTCCTGTGTGTGTGCTGTGCTAAGTTGCTTCAGTCGTTTCTGACTCTTTGCAACACTATGGACCGTAGCCCACCAGGCTCCTCTGTCTATGGGATTCGCCAGGCAAGAATACTGGAGTGGGTTGCCATGCTCTCCTCCAGGGGATCTTCCCATCCCAGGAACATCAGCAGTGGCAGGTAGGTTCTTTACCACTAGTGCCACCCGGAGCAAAGGTGCCTGAATGGAGATCAGGAAAACCCAATTAAGAGAAGGGACTCAGGATCAGGAAAGGAAGTGAGGGAAGGAGGCTCATATCACATTCAGGGAATCCCAGCAGGTAGTTCTGTAGGTGGAAGAGGAAGAGGAAGCCGGCCGGAGCTGTGTAGAAGATGAAAGAGGGAACTAAAGCAGGGACCGAGCCAGCAGGGACGGCCATAGAATCAGAAATAGAGTGCACAGTACACGTACTTCACGTCAGCCGTCCCAAAGCCTGCCCCCACCCGTCTGCCAAAAACTGCCTTCCACAAAACCCCCAAAGTCAAAGAAGGGGCTTCCAGTGTACTCAGCTGTCCCAGGTTGCTGGCTTAGGGAGATGCTGGATCGGGCGTGTCCCAGGAGATAGAACTTCCCTCGCATGGGGTCCTCAACAGACCTCCAACAGCCTTGGAGATGATGGGAGAGATCTGCTTCATTTTTAAAAAATATCCTGGTGGGATAAACTTAAAACTTGGCAATTCTGTTATAGTCCTCCTAATAAAAAGAGTTCTCTTTCTTTACTAGTCTGTGAAGTACCAACTGTGAGGACCACTGTTCTAATATACCTCATAGTGTTGCTGACACTATGGATATAATTATGTGAAACTGAACTTATTCAATAAAAACTGTAAAGCACCTGCCCTGTGCCCAGCATTCTCCCAGGGTTGGGGATACGGTGAAAATTCTCCATAAGATGCACAACTGGTAGGCACATTCTTTAAAAAAGCCTTTTACATTTTCACCAACAGTTTATCCCCAATGTTAACACTTGCCAATTAATGACTATGCTGTGTAGGAAGCTCATCAAAAACCCAGGAGCCAGGGCTCCTGGATGGATATGCCATTCTCCATATGCCAGTCCTCCATCCTCTCTGGGTCTCAGTTTCCTCACTTGTGAAAATATGGCCATCCGACTATAATTCATTCCTGGAACCCAAGCCTATTGACGGGGGTGGGAAATATCACTCAGGCCTACTCTAAGGCCTGGATGACAGATCAGATTTAAAGAAATGAGATTTAAAGAAAAATATGTCATTGATGGCTTTCAGTCAAACAGACAGATACAATGAAGGAAGGAACCCCTGACCCTGTATTTGCCTGAGGACCTAGTCTTGGGAATTTTAATACATTAAGAGATGGCTCTGAGCAGGATTTCCACAAAGAGTATCCATGCAAAGGACAACCCTGCAGAGCTTTGGGCCCATCAGCCACAGGAAGAGACTGCTTCCCAACAGCCAGCAGCATTTACAAGTGACCTCCCATGGCTTCTGACAAACTACAGGGGCGCTGCTGGGTTTTCTGCTTCCTTCCCTCACTGTTTTCTCAAAAAATGCACATTTCTTCACAGCATGCCAGAGTGGAAGGAAAATAGGCCTTCAACTTTTAGACCTCAATTTACAAAAAATTTAGAGGTTCTAGGAGTTTTGCTTTTAAATTAAAGGACCATATAATTTAAAATTTTTTAATATTCTAATTATTCAGTTACAAAACACCCAACTCATTGCACAGGGTCACCATGGAAAGGCCCCTCTCAGTGGGACAGCCACTGATTGCACCATGAAAGGGCACCAAGGTGCTCTCCTCCCTTCTCTTCTGCCTGGGTGGCTACCAGGTTTTTAAATCCATGCACCTTAGCAAGTTTCTAGGGTGCAATTCGGAGACCCTTCCCTTTCCCATCCCAGCAGGTGGCCAAGGGCCCGCTGGGCTGCAAAAGTGTAGGAAGGTTGGGAGGGGGCAGCCGGCCAGATTGGAGGTTGCGGGGTCCCAGCAGGTGAAATCACTATGCAGGATAAACCCTTGGACTTCCCGTAGGCCAAGGGCGACTCTCTCAGAGCAACGCCCCCTCTCAGGGTCTGCAGAGAGCCTCGCTGGGGGCACTAGGCTGCTTGGGAAAACCACAGAGGACGGAGCTTCATGCGAGCGGGTAGGCTTGGAAATGTCCTCAAAGCCTTTACCTCAAAAGCAAGCCCTTTCTGCGGCTCCGAGACTGTGCCAACAGGGAGGGTGTAATACGTGGCTCCCTGCTCCACTCTCCGCCACCGAGTGCCAGTCTCCTACCTGTAGTCCGCACCCCTCCGCTCTGCGCACGGATGCCAATCAGGAGCCAGGATCCCACGAAGTGGGCGCTCACAGCCACCGCACATTGGCTCCCAAGATCCCTGCCAGCTCGCCTGGGACGAATGGCAAGAGCAGAGGGGAGACACGCAACCACACGCCAGGTGCCCTCCGCCCCTGACTCACGTCTCTTCCGCTCCACCCCGACACGCCTACTACAGGGAGAGGTGCGCGGGCCTCGCTGGTGCGCCTAGGTGAAACACAGCCAATGCCGAGAAAATCCCACACCGCCAAGACTGCGTCCACGTGGAGCCACAGATTTCCTCCCCTCCCCCCGCAACATACACACCCCAAACTGCACTGCGGAAGGCTGGAGCACTTAGGGCTTGGAGTGCCCTCCCCTGCAAGCGACAGGGAGGAACCAGCGCACCTGTAATGCCACTAACGATGCCCAGGTACGGAACTCCCCCTGTATAGAGACCACGCCAGGCTGGACTCACTGAGACCAATGCCACCAAGAGGACCAACCACCTGGCAGACCTGGCTTGGGCCAGGGTGTGCTGCAAGCCCCTGCAAACACACAAGTTTTTAAATGGAAAAAGGATTTCAGTAAGACATCTTATCTTCTCCAGATAAGACATACAAATGGTCAACAAGCATGTAAAAAATATTATCCATCATTAGCCATGTTCATTCAGTTCAGTCCCTCAGTGGTGTCCGACTCTTTGCGACCCCATGCACTGCAGCACAAAAGGCTTTCCTATCCATCATCAACTCCCGGAGCTTACTCAAACTCATGTCCATGGTGTCGGGGATGCCGTCCAACCATCTCGTCCTCTGTTCTCCCCTCTCCTGCTGCCTTCAATCTTTCCCAGCATCAGGGTCTTTTCCAATGAGTCAGTTCTTCACATCTGGTGGCCAAAATATTGGAGTTTCAGCTTCAGCTCAGTCCTTCCAATGAATATTCAGGACTGATTTCCTTTAGGATATACTGGTTCATCTCCTTGCAGTCCAAGGGACTCTCAAGAATCTTCTCCAACACCACAGTTCAAAAGCATCAATTCTTCTGCACCCAGCTTTCTTTTCGTCCAACTCTCACATCCATGCAACACTACTGGAAAAACCATAGCTTTGACTAGATGGACCTTTGTTGGCAAAGTAACGCCTTTGCTTTTTAATATGCTGTCTAGGGTGGTCATAGCTTTTCTTCCAAGGAGCAAGCATCTTTTAATTTCATGGCTGCAGTCACCATCTGCAGTGATTTTGGAGCCCCCAAAATAATAAAGTCTCTCACTGTTTCCATTTTTTTCCCATTTATTTGCCATGAAGTAATGGGACCAGATGCCATGATCTTAGTTTTCTGAATGTTGAGCTTTAAGCCAACTTTTTCACTCTCTTCTTTCACTTTCAATAAGAGGCTCTTTAGTTCCTCTTCACTTTCTGCCATAAGCGTGGTGTCATCTGCATATCTGAGGTTATTGATATTTCTCCCAGCATTCTTGATTCCAGCTTGTGCTTCTTCCAGCCCAGCGTTTCTCATGATGTACCCTGCAAATTAAATAAGCAGGGTGACAATATACAGCCTTGATGTACTCCTTTCCCAATTTGAAACCAGTCTGTTTTTCAATGTCCAGTTATAACTGTTGCTTCTTGACCTGCATACAGATTTCTCAGGAGGCAGGTAAGGTAGTCTGGTGTTCTCATCTCTTGAAGAATTTTCTACAGTTTGTTGTGATCTCTAGAGTCAAAGGCTTTGGCATAATCAATAAAGCAGAAGTGGGTGTTTTTCTGGAACTCTGTCGCTTTTTTGAAGATCCAATGGATGTTGGCAGTTCCATCTCTGATTTCTCTGCCTTTACTAAATACAGCTTGAACATCTGGAAGTTCACAGTTCACATACTGTTGAAGCCTGGCTTGGAGAATTTTAAACATTACTTTGCTAGCATGTGAGATGAGTGCAATTGTGTGGTACTGTGAACATTTTTTTGGCATTGCCCTTCTTTGGGATTGGAATGAAAACTGACCTTTTCCAGTCCTGTGGCCACTGTTGAGTTTTCCAAAGATGCTGGTATCTCAAGTGCAGCACTTTCACAGCATCATCTTTTAGGATTTGAAATAACTCAACTGGAATTCCATCACCTCCACTAGCTTTGTTTGTAGTGATGTTTCCTAAGGCCCGCTTGACTTCACATTCCAGGATGTCTGGCTCTACGTGAGTGATCAGACCATCGTGGTTATCTGGGTCATGAAGATCTTTTTCGTATAGTTTTTATGTGTATTCTTGCCACTTCTTAATATTTTCTGCTTCTGTTTGGTCCATACCATGTCTGTCCTTTATTGAATCCATCTTTGTGTGAAATATTCCCTTGGTATCTCTAATTTTCTTGAATAGATCTCTTGTCTTTCCCATTCTGTTGTTTTCCTCTATTTCTTTGCATTGATCACTGAGGAAGGCTTTCTTATCTCTCCTTGCTATTCTTTGGAACTCTGCATTTAAATGGGTATATCTTTCCTTTTCTCTTGTGCCTTTAGCTTCTCTTCTTTTCTCAGCTATTTGTAAGGCCTCCTCAGACAGCCATTTTGCCTTTTTGCATTTCTGTACAATGTCACGAACCTGCGTCCATAGTTCTTCAGGCACTCTATCAGATCTAATCCCTTGAATCTATTTCTCACTTCCACTGTGTAATTTTAAGGGATTTGATATAGGTCATACCTGAATGGCCTGGTGGCCTTCCCTACTTTCTTCAATTTAAGTCTGAATTTTGCAATAAGGAGTTCATGATCTAAGCCACAGTCAGCTCCTGGGCTTTTTTTTTTTTTTTTTTTTCTGACTATATAGAACTTCTCCAACTTTGGCTGCAAAGAATATAATCAATCTGATTTCGGTATTGACCATCTGGTGACCATCCACGTGTAGAGTCATCTCTTATATTGTTGAAAGAGGGTGTTTGCTATGACCAGTGCATTCTCTTAGCAAAACTCTGTTAGCCTTTGCCCTGCTTTGTTTTGTACTCCCAGGCCAAATTTGCCTGTTACTCCAGGTGGCTTCCCTGGTGGCTCAGATGGTAAAGTGTCTGTCTGCAGTGCAGGAGACCCAGGTTCAATTCCTGGGTTGGGAAGATGCCCTGATGAAGGAAATGGCAGCCCACTCCAGTATTCTTCCCTGGAAAATCCCATGGACAGAGGAGACTTGTAGGCTATAGTACATGGGGTTGCAAAGAGTGGGACACTACTGAACGACTTCACTTCACTTCCAGGTATCTCTTGACTTCCTACTTTTGCATTTCAGTCCCTTATAATGAAAAGGACATCTTTTTTTTGGTGTTAGTTCTAGAAGGTCTTGTAGAACAGTTCATAGAACCATTCAGCTTCAGCTTCTTCAGCATTACTGGTTGGGTCATAGACTTGGATTACTGTGATATTGAATGGTTTGCCTTGGAAAGGAACAGAGATCATTCTGTTGTTTCTGAGATTGCACCCAAATACTGCATTTTGGACTCTTCTGTGGACTATGATGGCTACTCCATTTCTTCCAAGGGATTCTTGCCCGCAGTAGTAGATAGAATGATCATCTGAATTTAATTCACCCATTGCAGTCCATTTTAGTTCACTGATTGCTAAAATGTCCATGTTCACTCTTGCCATCACCTGTTCGACCACTGCCGATTTGCCTTGATTCATGGACCTGACATTCCAGGTTCCTATGCAGTATCGTTCTCTACAACATAGGACTTCACTTCCATCACCAGTAACATCCACAGCTGGTTGCTATTTTTGCTTTGGCTCCATCTGTTCATTCTCTGGATTGAATTAAGGGCAGGAGTGGTGGTGCAGCCCCCAGGACAGTGGCTGCCTCCTGACAATGACAGATCTCCACAGCGCACCCCCCCTCCGCCACCTCTCTGGGGCAGGGAGCGGAGGCAGCTCACTCCCCGGATTCCCTGGGGTCCAACACCCCCAAATCGGCAGGTCGGCTGGGCGGATAGCTGGGCAGCGCGAGGCTCCATGAGCCGGGGCAGATGTCTGGCTGGAGTCCTCTTGGAAATTTCCTCCTCCGAGGATTCCGCCCTTTCTATGTGCGCTTGGGAGGGGTACTTGCGTGTGTTGAAAACCCTGAGGATTGAGCTCCCTGAAGGTTCACATAAATTGTCAGGGGATTTGGAAAAGACCTCTGAATTCTGAAAGCAGGAGCTTAAGCTTGCGAAAGCAGTGAGCCCAGCCTGGGAAAGGGCAGAAGGGTGTCTGATTTTAGACCATCCCTTGGCTTCACCAAAGAACATGTCTCCACAGCTGCATATTGAATGCAGATTTTTCATGACACTGGATTCCCTGCCCTGCTCTCTCCGAGGGAGTTCCCTTCCTGCCCATGGTTGCAACAAGCAACACCACATCTCCATATACGCCTGTAGGAAGAGGCTGGGGAAGGAGAGGACCAGCGGCTCCTTTTTAGATGAAGTAATCCAGAAGTTGTGCGGATCACTTCCTTTCACATCCCATTGACCTGAGCATAGTCTCATGGCTGCTTCTCACTGCACAGTCATCCGGGAACTGCAGCCTTACTCAAGGTCACCAGTGCACCCTTCCAAAATTCCCCTGGGGTTGTTATCCCAACGTATTGCCAAAGAATGGAAGGGGAGGACTGATAATGAGAAAAAGTCATCTGTGCCAAGGAGGGCTTCCCAAAGAGGGCAGTGTCCTACCTCCAGTAGAGGAGACCATTTTCAGAAATAGGTGTGGTCAGAGGGTAGAGAGATGGAAGAGGCAAAGAAAAAAAATAGCCATTTGGAACTGACTTGCCCTTACTGAGGGCTTCCCTCATGGCTCAGCAGTAAAGAATCCACCTGCCAATGCAGGATACATGGGTTCGATCCCAAGATGGAGAAGATCCCCTGGAGAAGGAAATGGCAACCCTCTCCAGCATATTTGCCTGGAGAATTGCATGGACAGAGAAGCCTGGCGGCCTAGAGTCCATGGGGTCACAAAAATCAGACACAACTTAGTGGCCGAAAAACAATAAACTTGCAGACAGAGCACAGTTGGGGGTGGGGGGCTGTAGATTGTAATGATTTGAGCAATGAAGGGGGCTCACCCTAGGCTTACTGAAATTTCTTTCATTAAAATGGGACCATGAACAACTTTTTATTCTTATACAAATTTCTAATGTATGATGGGGACTCCATGGAAGTGCTGATTCCAACCTCCAGAAATCCTAGAATACAGAGAATGTGCCTGGAGATTGCCTTTTGTTAAACTGTCTCCCCGGGAAGCCCCCAGCAAGAGGAATACCTTCCCTGAAAGAAGAACTGCTTATAGCTGAGAACATTAAATTTCCTCCTTGCTCTCTCTGCTTCCCTGCCTGACAGACTTTCTTCTTTTGACTGTGTGGTACCTGGCTGAAAGAGCTGAGGTTGGAATCCTAAAATTAAAAACAGACAACAATGGCTCAGCGGGGATAGAAGCAAACCAAATGTTTGGGCTCCACAGTGTCTGACCCTGTCTGGTGCTGCAGAAGGAAACAACCATGCATGAAAGGCAATCAACATGAAAGGTTTTCAGTGAGTCTTTCTTTTTGCCTATGAGGATTCAAGCTGCATTCCTGCCACTTGCAAACCAAAGACCCCTGATGGGAGCAGGCAGGTAACATCGTGGAGGTCAAGGTGGCACGAAGCAGCGGGATCCATAGGAGTACAGTCAGTCACAACTAGAGGAATCCCCTCCTCACGGAAAATGAAAGTGTTAGTCACTCAGTCATGTCCGACTCTTTGCGACCACATGGATGGTAGCCCGCCAGACTCCTCTGTCCACAGAATTCTCCAGGCAGGAATTCTGGAGTGGGTTGCCACTCCCTTCTCCAGGAAACCTTTCCAACTTAGGGGTCAGACCCAAGTCTCCCACACTGCAGGCAGATTCTTTACTGTCTGAGCTACCAGGGAAGCCTGGAGGCCGTGGGGAAAACTCCACAGAAGTCATTCATTGTAGGCCCTACCACTGGGCACTAACCATATGCCAGGCCAGGGCAAGTACTTACAGGGACACTTTCATCAGCCCCCCTCCAGGAAAGTATCAATGTGCCCATTTTCTAGACTAGAATCTTCCAGAATAGCTAAGAAGCTCCTCTGAGATCTCAGAACTTGAAAATGGCAGAGGCATACGCCGTCCAGGCCATGATCTGGTTCCTGATCCTGGATTCTCAAAGACTGTGTGCCTGCCAGGTGTGAATTACACATGTGGGCACCAAGAGAACCTTTTCTGGAACCTTTTCTGGGTGTGGTGGTGGGGGTTGGGGACTTTCCAGGTGGTGCTGGTGGTAGAGAACCCACCTGCCAATGCATGAGACATAAGAGACACAGGTTTGATCCCTGGTTAGGAAGATCCCCTGGAGAAGGGCATGGCAACCCACTCCAGTATTCTTGCCTGGAAAATTCCAAGGGAAGAGGAGCCTAGTGAGCTACAGTCCATGGGGTAACAAAGAGTCGGACACAACTGAAACAGCTTAGCACAGCATACAACACAGGAAGTTTTGGTGACTGGAAAGAAGGCTAAGGTGGAGAGGAGAAGAGATGCTGACTTTCCTACCATGCCCAGCTCTGCAACTGTCCTGGTGATGCCTGAGTGGGCAGTGCAGTCCCCACAGAGTTCCTGAGGGTGTTTCTTGGGGCTGCGCCCTGAGAATCTATAGTGCTGCCTTCAGCGCCTCCGGATGCGCCTGCCCCATGGTAGAAATGGACTTGGGCAGGCTCTTGTTCATCACTGGGCTTCAAGCGCTGGGCCAGGAGTTTCCAGGCCTTGGTGTGACTGCCTTTCCAGGCCCGGAGCTGGGCCACAGCATGGTGGGCCTTGGCTGCCCACTCCTGCTGAAGCCAGTCCTCTGAGTGTCCTTGAAGCATGGGGACCTGCTGGGCCACCTCTTTGGTGAGGACAAGAATGTTCTCCAGAGCCATAAGAAGGTCTTCCTGACAGACCCCGACTCCTGGCCTCCTGCCACAATTCCCTGCACAACTTGGATACCAGACACCATTCTTTGCAGAGAGCTTTCTGGCTGGGTCTGGGGGTCTCAGTAGAGAGCCTTGGGCAGAGGGCATCTCAGAAGGCATGTTCATAGTCTGTGTTGCTGCTGCTGAGGTGACCAGTCAGGGCCCTGGCTTGCAGGGTGAGCTCCAGGCAGAGAAGTTCAAAGTGCGTGGACAGGCTGGGAGATGGTTTGGGGGAGGAAGCCAGGATCTGAGCCACATCCAGCAGAGCATCTGTGAGCACATGAACTTCCCCACAAAGGAAGGAGATCTCGCCCTTCACCTGCTCATCTGCACGCAGGAGGCAAGAGAGCCTGGCAGCCTCTCGTAGCCTTTGAGAAACGTCTGCTGCCTGAGCCAGCCCTTCCTGCAGCCCCTGCTAGCCCCTCGCAGCCTGTCTCAAGGGCTGGAGGAATAGGCCTTGTCTCCTGCTGAGCCTCTCCAGGCCCTGGAGAAGGTTCTGGACAGCCACTGACCACAGAAGGCACTCATCCTTGATGCTCTCCTCCCATGACCTGGGGGCCTGGAAACCACCAGAAGCCAGAACCTTGTCCAAAATCTGTTTGGCACAGGTCTCCACCTCCTCCAATCTGCCTTGCACTTATAAACTTGCTTCTGGATGCCCAGTGGAGATAGAATCCTTCTTCCTCGAATCCATGGGCCCACTTTTAGCCGCTCGTTGAACCACTGAGGCTAAATTCTGCTGAAGTTCCGTGAACACTGTCATGTTCTCTTGAAGATCAGAGTTGTTGCAAAACAGCTGTTGACACAGAGAATACCACTCACTGGTTGTGGCTGCCAAACCTTGCCTGATTTCTCTGGTTTTCCCAGACCCTTGGAGAGCCACTTCCAGGAACATATCAATTCTAATGGTTGTGGAATGTTCTATCTCCCTTGCTTGGGCAATAATAGGAGGTGCCAGCAATGGGATTTCTTGGAGGCCAGTCAACCTCTCTGACCCCAGTAGTCCCTCGCCAGCCAGGGCCTCTTGAGCTGCATCCACAGCTCCATTCCATTCCTGCAGGATGGTGGGAGTTGGGGTCCTTCCCTGGTGGCTCTTGCTATGTCAAGGATGGGGTTGCTGGTGGCAGGGAGTGGACAACCCCAACTCTGTGGACTGGTGTCAAGAATCAGGGGACAAAAAATATGGTCTCTAGATGGATAGAAGGAACCTGGGTCACTTTTCCCCAACCCAGGCTCCCTTCAGTGTTTCAGTTCAGGAACTGTGCCACGCTGGAGGCTGGGGAGAATGAAATAAGGCTGTCTCTTCAGTTCAGTTCAGTTCAGTTGCTCAGTCGTGTCTGACTCTTTGCACCCCATGAATCACAGCACACCAGGCCTCCCTGTCCATCACCAACTCCCAGAGTTCACTCAGACTCACGTCCATCGAGTCAGTGATGCCATCCAGCCATTTCACCCTCTGTCATCCCCTTCTCCTCCTGCCCCCAATCCCTCCCAGCATCAGACTCTTTTCCAATGAGTCAACTCTTCACAACTCAGCTTTAGCATCAGTCCTTCCAAAGAAATCCCAGAGCTGATCTCCTTCAGAATGGACTGGTTGGATCTCCTTGCAGTCCAAGGGACTCTCAAGAGCCTTCTCCAACACCACAATTCAAAAGCATCAATTCTTTGGTGCTCAGCCTTCTTCACAGTCCAACTCTCATATCCATACATGACTACAGGAAAAACCATAGCCTTGACTAGACGGACCTTAGTCGGCAAAGTAATGTCTCTGCTTTTCAATATGCTATCTAGGTTGGTCATAACTTTTCTTCCAAGGAGTAAGCGTCTTTTAATTTCATGGCTGCAATCACCATCTGCAGTGATTTTGGAGCCCAAAAAAATAAAGTCTGACACTGTTTCCACTGTTTCCCCATCTATTTCCCTTGAAGTGATGGGACTGGATGCCATGATCTTCGTTTTCTGAATGTTAAGCTTTAAGCCAACTTTTTCACTCTCCTCTTTCACTTTCATCAAGAGGCTTTTTAGTTCCTCTTCACTTTCTGCCATAAGGGTGGTGTCATCTGCATATCTGAGGTTATTGATATTTCTCCCGGCAATCTTAATTCCAGCTTGTGTTTCTTCCAGCCCAGCGTTTCTCATGATGTACTCTGCATAGAAGTTAAATAAGCAGGGTGACAATATACAGCCTTGACGTACTCCTTTCCCTATTTGGAACCAGTCTGTTGTTCCATGTCCAGTTCTAACTGTTGCTTCCTGACCTGCATACAGATTTCTCAAGAGGCAGGTTAGGTGATCTGGTATTCCCATCTCTTTCAGAATTTTCCACAGTTTCTTGTGATACACACAGTCAAAGGCTTTGGCATAGTCAATAAAGCAGAAATCGATGTTTTTCTGGAACTCTCTTGCTTTTTCGATGATCCAGCGGATGTTGGCAATTTGATCTCTGGTTCCTCTGCCTTTTCTAAAACCAGCTTGAACATCAGGGAGTTCACGGTTCATGTATTGCTGAAGCCTGGCTTGGAGAATTTTGAGCATTACTTTACTAGCGTGTGAGATGAGTGTAATTGTGCGGTAGTTTGAGCATTCTTTGGTATTGCCTTTCTGTGGGATTGGAATGAAAACTGACCTTTTCCAGTCCTGTGGCCACTGCTGAGTTTTCCAAATTTGCTGGCATATTGAGTGCGGCACTTTCACAGCATCATCTTTCAGGATTTGAAATAGCTCCACTGGAATTCCATCACCTCCACTAGCTTTGTTCATAGCGATGCTTTCCAAGGCCCGCTTGACTTCACGTTCCAGGATGTCTGGCTCTAGATGAGTGATTACACCATCGTGATTATCTGGGTCATGAAGATCTTTTTTGTACAGTTCTTCTGTGTATTCTTGCCACCTGTTCTTAATATCTTCTGCTTCTGTTAGGTCCAGACCATTTCTGTCCTTTATCAAGCCCATCTTTGCATGAAATATTCCCTTGGTATCTCTAATTTTCTTTCTTGGTATTTTTCTTTCTTCTTTCTTGGTATCTCTAATAGTCTTTCCCATTCTGTTCTTTTCCTCTATTTCTTTGCATTGATCGCTGAAGAAGGCTTTCTTATCTCTTCTTGCTATCCTCTGGAACTCTGCATTCAGATGCTCCTATCTTTCCTTTTCTCCTTTGCTTTTCACCTCTCTTCTTCTCACAGCTATTTGTAAGACCTCCGCAGACAGCCATTTTGCTTTTTTGCATTTCTTTTCCATGGGGATGGTCTTGATCCCTGTCTCCTGTACAATGTCACGAACCTCATTCCATAGTTCATTGGGCATTCTATCTATCAGATCTAGGCCCTTAAATCTATTTCTCACTTCCACTGTATAATCATAAGGGATTTGATTTAGGTCATACCTGAATGGTCTAGCAGTTTTCCCTACTTTCTTCAATTTGAGTCTGATTTGGTAATAAGGAGTTCATGACCTGAGACACAGTCAGCTCCTGGTCTTGTTTTTGTTGACTGTATAGAGCTTCTCCATCTTTGGCTGCAAAGAATACAATCAATCTGATTTCAGTGTTGACCATCTGGTGATGTCCATGTATAGAGTCTTCTCTTGTGTTGTTGGAAGAGGGTGTTTGCTATGACCAGTGCATTTTCTTGGCAAAACTCTATTAGTCTTTGCCCTGCTTCATTCTGCATTCCAAGGCCAAATTTGCCTGTTACTCCAGGTGTTTCTTGACTTCCTACTTTTGCATTCCAGTCCCCTATAATGAAAAGGACATCTTTTTTTGGGTGTTAGTTCTAAAAGGTCTTGTAGGTCTTCGTAAAACCGTTCAACTTCAGCTTCTTCAGCGTTACTGGTTGGGGCATAGACTTGGATTACTGTGATATTGAATGGTTTGCCTTGGAGACGAACAGAGATCATTCTGTCGTTTTTTAGATTGCATCCAAGTACTGCATTTTGGACTCTTTTGTTGGCCATGATGGCTACTCCATTTCTTCTGAGGGATTCCTGCCCACAATAGTAGATATAATGGTCATCTAAGTTAAATTCACCCATTCCAGTTCATTTTAGTTCGCTGATTCCTAGAATGTCAACCTTCACTCTTGCCATCTCTTGTTTGACCACTTCCAATTTGCCTTGATTCGTGGACCTGACATTCCAGATTCCTATGCAATATTGCTCTTTACAACATCAGACCTTACTTCTATCACCAGTCACATCCACAGCTGGGTATTGTTTTTGCTTTGGCTCCATCCCTTCATTCTTTCTGGAGTTATTTCTCCACTGATCTCCAGTAGCATATTGGGCACCTACTGACCTGGGGAGTTCCACTTTCTGTATCCTATCATTTTGCCTTTTCATACTGTTCATGGGGTTCTCAAGGCAAGAATACTGAAGTGGTTTGCCATTCCCTTCTCCAGTGGACCACATTCTGTCAGACGTCTCCACCATGACCTACCTGTCTTTGGTTGCCCCAGGGGCATGGCTTGCTTTCATTGAGTTAGACAAGGCTGTAGTCCAAGTGTGATTAGATTGACTAGTTTTCTGTGAGTATCGTTTCAGTGTATCTGCCCTCTGATGCCCTCTTGCAACACCTACCATCTTACTTGGGTTTCTCTTACCTTGGGCATGGGGTATCTCTTCACGGCTGCTCCAGCAAAGCACAGCCACTGCTCCTTACCTTGGTGTCAAACCTCTGGACTCGGTCCCGAAGTGGGCTGAGGATATCTGGGTGGTTAGTCCATCCAGCCCCTCTTGGATGCTCTGAACTGAAGAGATCACATGTTTCGCTGCGGTTACAAGTGCATCCGGGTCCTGAGGGCCGTGCCCACCTGAACAGCACTGGGTAGCTGCACCCAGGACCCAGGAGGATTGCTCCAGCTGCTGGATCAAGACTCTCAGGCCATTCCAGAAAATGGGATCTCGATCTCGGTCCACAAACCTGCTCATAACCTGCACTATGTGTCTCGCTCGACCCTGTAAATATGCCAGAAGCGAAGCGAACTCCCTGGGATCTCCACTCCTCAAAACCCACGTGAAAAAGTGCAAGCGCTTGGTCATTTCCTGGATAGACACACTCAGGAACTCAGGAATATTGATACCATCAAAAATATGCTAACAGGCCTTCGGATGCCCTGACCCACTCCTTAAGCAAGGCCTGCAGGGCCGCGGGACTCGAGTCCAGACCAGACCCTTGGGGACTTTGTGAGAAAAATTGCTGCTCTCTGACCGCAAGCCTCCAAAGGCCAGCTATAGAGGCCTCTATGTCTTGGCCAGTCCGCTGTCGCGAGCAGCAAACCAAGACCAAGTGAGCCACTCAGCATCCGCTTGGCCTGCGCTCGGAGAGCAGCGAGGATAAGCTGGAGACTCGGAGGCGAGGCCTTGCCATCGCACCCGGAGGAACCTGAGGGAGTCGCCAAAGCGGCCCGAACCAGACTTAGAAGAGGACTTTGCGTGTGGCTGAACGTGTCCAGGATCTGGCGCAGCAGCCCCGTGCGGACCCCCTGGGAAAGGTGCTCAGTCGCGGCCCGCAGCACTGCGCACTCCTCCTCCGGCTCCTGGCTGCCCTCGCCCGTCCCCGGAGGCCCGTCGATCGGATCCAGGGGCTGGACGCCGGAGCTGCGCAGCTCCAGCAGCCGGCGGTAGCGGGCCACCAGGCACCGGAGTTCCGGCTGCGGGGAACAGGCGGCCAGGCGCATACAGCGCCAGACCAAGGCCGCTAGGGGCGCGTCCAGACAGCCGCGCAGCAGACCCCGCCCCGGCGCTGCCAGCGTCTCCCGCAGCTGCCTCAGCCACCGGGAGAGGGCGCCGTGCGGGGCGCCGGCCGCCGGGAGCTCCAGGCGCCCCAGGAGTTCGCCCAGGGTCTTCCTGGCCAGAGAGAAGACCTAGTGCCGGGAGGCTGCCAGACGCGGGTCGCGGGAACTCCAGAGGTGGAGTGGCGCGGGGACGCAGCCCGGGAGCAGGCGGCTGGCGCAGCCCAGGCGCTCCCCGGATCCGCGCGCTGTCAGGCCTCCCAGACTCTGCAGCGCCGCCCCCAGGTCGGCGAAGGGACCGAGCAGCGAGGCCGCTGCTTCCAGCGCGTCCAGGCAGGTCAGGCGCCAACCCACTGTCCGCATCACATTCCTCGCCATCGCCGCGTCTTCCAGTAGCAGGACCTGTGTGGACAGTCAGGAGGAGAGAAGCTGGAGAATGCATGCATGTTTCTGCAGCCGAAGCGAGAGCCACGGCAGCTGCTTTATCCGACTGGGCAAATAAACGTCCTCCAAAGACTTCCCTTGGTGCTTCCTTGTTAGCTCAGATGGTAAAGAATCTGCGTGCAATGCAGGAGACCTGGGTTCAGTCCCTGAGTCAAGAAGACTCCCTGGAGTAGAAAATGGCAACTGGAGAATCCCATGGACAGAAGGGCCTGGCGGGCTACAGTCCATGGGGTCGCAATGAGTCGGACAGGACTGAGCAGCTAACAGACTAAAGAGGATCTCAGAGATAATAATAGTAATCATGATGATGATGTCACTTAACAGTGACCTTTAAAGAAAACATTAGGCTTCACCGAAAATGTAAACCCCTCTAAACTGAGCTACATTTAATGTGGGGTCCAATCTGGCTTTGAAGTGCTCATGTCTCCAGATTAGAGGAGGAATGGTCACTCTTCCATGTGGTAAAAACCAACACATCAGGAACCTAAGAGTGATTAGGAAGGACTTAACTATTTGCATGAATTTGATGGGCTCTGGTAGGATGACCCGTCCAAGAAGTGCCTCCAAGAAATCTTTCCTGGTCTGACTCTGCTCCCTGACCACTCTGTTCATCCCCTCAGCAGAGCTGGTACCCAACCACTTCAAGAGCCTGCCTTCTTCCCTTCTTCTCCTCCCATCAACAGGTGCCAAAGCCCTCTGGCTCTGCCTCTCTCATCTCCCCATCTCAGTCTTACTTTAATGAGGATCTGTTAAATTACAGCTATAACCACCCTCCTCCCAGTAACCCACAATGCATGGTGTGTGCGTGCTAAGTCACTTCAGTTGTGTCTGCCTCTTTGCAGTCCCATGGACTGTAGCCCACCAGGCTCCTCTGTCCGTGGGATTCTCCAGGCAAAAATGTTGGAGCCGGTTGCCATGCTGTCCTCCAGTTTTCCAGGCCCAGGGATAGAACTTGCATCTCCTCCATCTCCTGCATTAGCAGGCTGGTTCTTTACTGCTAGAGCCACCTAGGAAGCCCAATAACCCACAATACTAAAAATTCTAATGATGAGCATTATATTTGATAATATTAGAGGCAAATAGATTCTAACAGGGAGCAATGCCCTAAACTAAAATAACTGCGTCTGACGGTGGAATGTCAGGATGGAGAAAGGGGATTATTTGGAGGCTGGGGGGTTGTCCTGGCCCCTGACATCCTCCCAGCTGCAGGCAGTGCAGCAGGTTAGTCAAATAGGCTGAAAGGTGCAGAGGTTTCAGTAGTTTCACCCCATAGCTTCTGGCCCTAAGTTGGGTGGGAAATGCATTCCTTATCATTATGATTTGGTGGCCAAGTGTAGGGAATGAAGGGTTGCACGTGGGTTTAAAATCATAGACTCTAACTCAGCATGTCTACTCAGCTCCCTATGGCAGCTTTCCACATTCAGCATTCATTAAATTGGTAATGAATTCTGTGTCTGTGAACTTGGCATAAACTTGGGCAGTTTTCTGTCTCTGGGGTGGGTGTCTCTTGTGGGAATGAACTGCCGCATCCATGCTTCCCAGCAATGAGCTCTCTATCCAGACTAGTTTGCTAGCCAGCTCTGACATCAGCCTCACCTTCATGGTGTCCACCAGGATCTGCTGAGCTGTGGTCACTAGCTCCTCCTGGTGGCTCTGACTTTCCGGCTGAAGATGGAGCTTCTGAGCTCCCAGCGTGATGTTCCTTGAGGACAGGAGCAGAGACTCAGCAGCAGCCCCCATTTCCTCCTGGAGTCACTCTTCCTCGGAGTCTCCTTCCAGCCTGAACAGATAGGTTTTAGCTCAGCGTCTACCAGCGTCTACTCCATGAATGTAATGTTACAAAAAAAGAAACAACCCCACACATAAACTATGACACATAGAAATTACAGAAGACTAGATGGCACAGTCATAAAAAATCTGCCTGCCAATACAGGAGATACAGGAGGTGGTGGATTCCATCTCCAGTCAGGAAGAACCCCTGGAAGAGGCGCCCACTCCAGTATTCTTGCCTGGAAAAGCCCATGGACAGAGGAGCTTGGTGGGCTACGGTCCGTGGGGTTGCAAAGAGTCAGACAGGATTGAGCAACTGAACACACACACATACACGAAGCCTACATTAGAGATGTAAGGTCTATATGTATGGTGACAGAAGACTCTCTAAGATATGATATTAAGTGAATAAAACCAAACTACAAAATAGTGTGTATGGCAAGATCTCATTTGTTTTCAGTTATGCACTGATCTATGTAAAGAATCATTTATCTACAAGAATAATTATCAAACTCTGGTTCTATCTTGATATCTTATAATACGGTCCATTCCTTTTGAATTGCTTTTATTTTCTCTGCACTGAACATGTGCATTTACTACAAAAAGCAATAAGCCTCTTTTTGTAAGGAAGAAATCTCTAGAATTTCATTTCAATCTGTGTCATCCAGAGGAGAAGTTTCGTGTAACAAAAATCAGTTTCCATGAACACAGATGTCCATGGCAACTGTGTTCATGTGCTTGCAAACATTTCTTTTTCAATACTAATCCCTAACCACACAAAACAAAATAAGAAAAGACCCCCTCCTGCCTAATCACATAATAGTTATTCTTTGCACCTGAGGCTGAACTCTATGCCTTTGGAATTTTTAAAATATTTTTATCTATTTATTTGGAATTTTTAAAATTTATTTATTTATTTTTATTTACAAGTAAATAAAAATACAATATTTTATTTATTTATTTGGATCTTAGTTCAGTGGTAAAGAATCTTTCTGCCAATGCAGGAGATGCAGGAGACTCGGGTTCGATCCCTGGGTCAGGAAGATCCCCTGGAGAAGGAAATGGCAACCCACTCCAGTAGTTTTGCCTGAAAAATTCCATGGACAGAGAAGCCTGGCCAGTCACAGTCCATAGGGTTGCAAAGAGGACAGGACTGAGGGACTGAGCACACATGGGTCTTAGTTGCAGCATGTGGGATCTAGTTCCCTGACTAGGGATTCAGTCTGGGCCCCCTGCATAGGGAGTATGCAGTCTAAGCCACTGGACCACCAGGGAGGTCTCGTGTGCCTTTGGAATTGTAGGATGAGAAGACAAGACACAGAAGTACCACCCTGAGTGATTTCAAAGAAGCTCCTCTCGGTTTTGATCCCTCACCTAGTGGTAGCCAATTTCAGAGCTCTGTACCACTTCTTCCCCCAACAATCCAGCTACCCTTGTGTAAAATATTCCCTGAGTACCCAGTGTGCAGAATCATGCCAACACAAAAAACCCAGCACAGAAAAATGCCAAAACATTGAGGCAAGGAATTGTGGGGAGAATGTGTGACAGCTGTTGTCTTCCCTTATTTTATTTTTGACTTCTTGTGGAGAACTTGCATATCAGCTGCTCAACCCATAAATTTGACTGTGCCACATCCTGGTAGCTGTTCAGTTACAGAGCTGGGGCTCCCACTCTCTTCCTAATTCCCTGGGTTTTCTCATGGGAGAGATACAAAGCAGTCAAGGATCAGGGTTGTACATGTGAAACGAGGTTGTGGAATCCATTGCCAAGGCAATTAATAGCAGTGTTTGAATATATGACCTTGAGTACCAGGGACTTCCTCCAGTATTCTTGCCTAGAGAATCCCATGGACAGAGGAGCCTGGTAGGCTACAGTCCATGGGGTCACAAAGAGTCAGACACCAGGGACTCCACACAAAGTTCAAACCTTGCGATGATCTGTCCGAATGAGACCACAGAGTCGGACAGGATGGAATGACTAACACACACAGAGACTTTATAATAAATAATGCTGGGACAACTGAGAAGATATCTGTTGTTGGATGTCTGTTGCAAATATTTCCTCCCAATCTGTGGCTTGACCTCCAATTTTCTTGTCTTCTAAAAAATATAAATTGTGATTCCTATCTTAAGCCATACATAAGACTGAATGGATTAGAGAATCTGGATATAAAGTAGAAACTATACAACTACTAGGAGAAAACATAAAGAAATCCCTCTTTAATCTTGGTGTGAGAAAGCCTTTGTAACTATGACTCAAAACCCAAAGATGGGGGACTTCCTTGTGGTCCAGTGGTTAAGAACTCACCTTGCAATGTGGGGAATGCCAATTCGATCTCTAGTCGGGGAACTAAGATCCCACATACCATGGAGCAACTAAGCCCCTACACCACAACTACTGAGCCTGTGTGCTTTGGAGCTCACATACCTCAACTAGAGAGTCTCTGCACTGCAACCAAGACCCAACACAGCCTAATAAATAAATAAAACAAGGCTCTCATCCCTGGTGTGCTTGCCTTTCCTTGTGTGTGTGTGGGCGGGGGGGGGGGGGGGGGGGGGGTCCTGTGAAAAAGATGAGAAGGCACCTTGTGATTATAGGAAAAGGAGTTTGGGGAGATGTAAGTAAGGTCCTTAATCATTGGCTTGAGTTAATCAAAGGAGGATTATCTTGGGTTAGCCTGACCAAACCAGGTGAGCCCTTAAAAGGGCAAGCGTTTCCTTCTTAAAGAGATTTGAAGCAGCAGAGACACTCTCCTGTTGGCCTTGAAGAAGCAAACTGCCACATAATGGAGAGGGCCACGTCTCAGGGCCTCGGTTTTCCAATCCAAGGACCTGAATTCTACCAGCAACCTGGAAGCTTGGAAGGAGACCTGAGCCTCAGATGAGATGGGGGCCTAATTGACACCTGGGTCACCCAGCTCACCCAGCCCAATGAGACTCCCCGGCAGGCAACCAGCTACCCCAGGCCTAGACTCCTAACCACAGACACTCTGAGATGATAAATGGGTGTTGTTTTCAGCTGCTAACTGGGTGGTAATTTGTAACCTAGCAGTGAAAAGCCAATACAATTACAAATGAATTACACTGAAGGGGATGGAGAAGAAAAGAACTAACCTAAATAACTGCTACTGCTGCTAAGTCACTTCAGTCGTGTCCGACTCTGCGCGACCCCATAGACGGCAGCCCACCAGGCTCCCCCGTCCCTGGGATTCTCCAGGCAAGAACACTGGAGTGGGTTGCCATTTCCTTCTCCAATGCATGAAAGTGAAAAGTGAAAGTGAAGTCGCTCAGTCGTGTCCGACTCTTAGCAACCCCATGGACTGTGTAGCCCACCAGGCACCTCCGTCCATGGGATTTTCCAGGCAAGAGTACTGGAGTGGAGTGCCATTGCCTCTAGAGAACAGAATATTTCCAGGAGAGAGTCAAGGTAAAAACAGTAACAACTACATAAAAATGCTTCCCTTTAGTTAGTCAATCTGTCTCTCATAATGAAAGCCAGGGGAGGCCTTCCCTGGCAGCTCCCAGGCTCTGAAATGCAGGTGCAGTAGTTACGGTACGTGGGCTTTGTTGCTCTGTGGCATGTGAGATCTTCTGGGATCAGGGATCGAGCCCATGTCTCCTGCATTGGCAGGCGGATTCTTTACCACCGAGCCACCAGAGATGCTTCCTCTTAATTTTCATTATCCCCAATATATCCACTTATTTTCAGCCCTATACACGTGAAGAAATTGCAAATTTAACCTGTAACCATATGATAAATAGTTCATCCCTTCATACTGCTAAGTAGTATTATATTGTACGCCTATACCAGTTTGTTTACTCATTTGTCAGTTGGTGGACTTTGGGGTTGTTTTTCGCTTTTGGTTGGTTACAAATAAGGCTGCTCTGAACATTAGTGTATAAGATTTTGGATGCACATATGCTGTCATTTCTCTTGATATGACATTTTTCAGGAAATGACCTAGGGGTGGTAAGCATACGTTTAATTTTCTTTTAAAAAATTACTTTATTGAAGTATAGTTGATTTACAATGTTGTGTTAATTACTGCTGTATAGCAAAGAGACTCAGTTATACATATATATATATATATATATATTCTTTTTCATCTTCTTTTCCATTTTGGTTTATCACAGGATATTGAATATAGTTCCCAGTGCTATAGGGTAGGACCTTGTTGCTTATCCATTCTGTACATAATAGTCTGCATCTGCTAATCCCAAATTCCCAATCCATCCCTTTCCCACCACCCTCCTTGGCAACCACATTCCTGTTTTATAGGTAAGTTCATTTCCATATTTTAGATTCTACATATCATGATATTTGTTTTTCTCTGACTTACTTCACTTACTACAATAATCTCTAGGTCCATCTCTGTCGCTGAAAATTGCATTATTTCATTATTTTCATGGTTGAGTAATATTCCATTGTATTAACATGTATGTACCACACCTTTATCCATTCATCTGTCGATGGACATTTAAGCTGCTTCCGTGTCTTGGCTATTGTGAATATTGCTGCTATGAACATAGAGGTACATACCTCTTTTTGAATAGTTTTGTCCAGATGACATATGTTTAACTTGTAAAGAAACTGCCAAAGTGTTTTTCAAGGCAGTTGTACCGTGTTGCATTCTTGTCAGCCCTGTGAGAGGCCTGGTTCCTCCACATCCTCACCATCACTTGGTATAGTCTTTTAAAATTTAGTTATTGCAATCAAGTGTATAATGCTATCTCATTGTGGTTTTCATTTGTATGTCCCTAATGGCTAATAATGTTTTACTTTCATATGAAAATAAATTCTTTCCCAGGAATTTTTTCATATGCTTGCTTGCCATCTGTGTATTTCCTTTGGTAAAGCATCAGTTCAAATCTTTTGACCATTTTTATGAAGTTTGTTTCTCATTACTGAGATTTAATGGCTCTTTACACATTTTTGATATAAGTTCTTTATCAGATTGTTGTTCAGTCGCTCAGTTGTGTCTGACTCTTTGTGATCCCATGGACTGCAGCATGTGAGGATTCCCTGTCCTTCACCATCTCCTGGAGCTTACTCAAACTGATGTCCATTGAGTCAGTGAGGCCATCCAACCATCTCATCCTCTTTCATCCCCTTCTCCTCCTCCCTTCAATCTTTCCCAGCATCAGGGTCTTTTCTAATGAGTCAGCTCTTTGCATCAGGTGGCCAAAGTATTGGAGTTTCAGCTTCAGCATCAGTCCTTCCAATGAATATTCAGGGTTGATTTCCTTTCAGATTGACTGGTTGGATCTCCTTGCAATCCAAGGGACTCTCAAGAATTTTCTCCAGAACCACAGTTCAAAAGCAGCAATTCTTCGACAATCAGCCTTCTTTATGGCCCAACTCTCACATCCATACATGACTACTGGAAAAACCATAGTTTTGATTATATGGACCTTTGTTCAGATAGATGCTTTATTAATATTTTCTCCCAGTTTCCAACTTCTTTTCATTCTTTTAGTAGTAGCTTCTTTTCATCCTCTTCTTTTGAAGAGCAAAAGTGTTTTTTTTTTAAGTAATTTTTTCTTTTATGGACTATGCTTTTGACATTACATCTATAATATCTGTTGTTAAGCCAAGAACTCAAAGATTTTCCCCCTATGTTTCCCTCTAGAAGTTTTATAGACTTAGAATTGGTATTTATGTCTGTGACTCCTTTGGGGTAAATTTTTGTATATGATCTATTTTTGTGTACCCGAGCCTCCTGTGTTGAAGGTAGATTCTTTACTGACTAAGTCACCAGCGAAGCCCTATGATCTAAGGCTGCTGCTAAGTCACTTCAGTCATGTCTGACTCTGTGCGACCCCATGGACTGCAGCCTATCAGGTTCCTCCATCCATGGCATTTTCCAGGCAACAATACTGGAGTGGGGTGCCACTGCCTTCTCCTATGATCTAAGGCAGTGGTCCCCAACCTTTTTGGCACCTAGATGACCATTTTCCCACAGACCAGGGGGCAGGGAAATGGTTTCAGGAGGACTCAGGTGCATTACATTTATTGTCACTTTGTTTCTATTGTTATTACATCAACTCCACCTCAGATCGCCAGGCATTAGAACCCAGAGGGTGGAGACCCCTGTTTTGAGGTATATATCAAAGTTCATCTTTTTGGTATATGAATATCCAATTATTTCAGCACTATTTGTTGAAAAATAACCACGTTCACTGATTTGCCTTTATACGTTTGTATTAATAAAAAATCAATACTAATTTATATTAGAGTCTAAAAAGTTAAGGATTCATGTTGTAATGAACTAACTAATGCACAGTGTACAACATTAAATGAATAATTTAAAGATACATAACTGCATAATAGAAGAGAAATTGTATAGAGTGTTTATTGGACCACAATGTACATTACACTAAGAATCAGAAAGATAACTAGAAAACATTCAACTGTGTGGTCCAGGAGAGACTGAAGTTAGAAGTGAAGAGGAGAGATGTGTTAAACCAACACCTTTCCCAGGTTTGCTGTGATGCCCATGCAGACTGTTCAGGCACAGCCCCAAAGGCACTGTTCACCCAGACCCTGAAGCACACAGTACCCCAGGGCCCTTTCCTGTCTGATTTAATATGGCTTCCCAGGAGGCTCAATGGTAAAGAACCCACCTACCAATGCAGGACACACAGAGTTTGATACCTGGGTCAGGAAGATCCCCCAGGAGAAGGAAATGACAACCCACTCCAGTATTCTTGCTTGGGAAATCCCATGGACTGAGGAGCCTGGTGGGCTACAATCCACAGAGTCGCAAAAAGAGTTGAATGTGACTAACTGACTAAACAACACGAAAACAACATGATCTAATATATTACACACATACAGATATACACATTTGTGTGTATGTGTGTGTGTGTATTGATGAGTAGATATGCTTTATATGAATTTTTTAGACAAAAAGGGAGAGATAGGGAAGGAAAAAGGATAGGAAGAGGGAGTAAGAAGGAGAGAGAAAGAAAGAAAAAATCTCTGGAATCACTATATACCAAATGTTCCCAGTGGTTGCCTACGGGCTAGATGTTTATGGATAATTCTTTTCTTCCTTATCACATCCATATTTTCTAAATGTATATCCCATGATACATTTAGCACGTTCTCTACTGACTATATCCACTTGCATTTTCCTGAGTACCACAGGAGGAGCTGCCCTGAAAGCTGAGGGAACCTGGGTCTCCTGCATTGCAGGTAGATTCTTCACCATCTGAGCCACCAGAATTGCTGTATCATATGATAATTCTATTTTTGTTTTTTTGAGAACTTATGTACAATATTGAATCCTCTTTGCTTCTAATTCACATGCCATGTGAGTTGTGGGATCTTAGTTCCTCAACCAGGGATGGAACCCAGACCATAGCAGTGAAAGCACTGAATCCTAACCATTAGGCCACCAGGTTTGATCCCTGGGTCAGGAATATTCTCTGGAGAAGGGACTGGCTACCCACTCCAGTATCCTTGCCTGGAGAATCCCATGGACAGAGGAGTCTGGTGGGCTATAATCCATGAGGTTGCA
The DNA here is from genome assembly GCF_023091745.1 of Budorcas taxicolor. Lineage (NCBI taxonomy): Eukaryota > Metazoa > Chordata > Mammalia > Artiodactyla > Bovidae > Budorcas > Budorcas taxicolor. The sequence continues at coordinate 105,656,246 of NC_068920.1, forward strand.
AAGTGTTGTACACTACTGAGCAACTAACACACACACACACACACACACACACAAATTTATTGCTCCTTTGTACATTCTAAGTTTTTAATGCAATGCATTTTGTTATCACACACAAAAAGGGCACACTAAACTTGGGAGAAGTTAAATATCATTTTTGTCTGCTCCATTATAAATGCCTTTGCTGCATCATCCATTAATTTGTATCAAGCAAATTATTTATAAAGACCTATTTATAATGATCTTTGCTCATGACCGTGGGAAGTGGTCCAGCCCATCAAATCGGAGCAACACTGCAAGTAATTCGTATTCTGACAGGGGTTGGTTCCCAGGCCATAGCAGTGAAAGCACAGAATCCTAACCATTAGACCACCAGGGAATTCCTTGGTATTTTATTAATAGATTCAGGTTTTACATCTTTGGAATTGATTTCACAAAAGTGGTGCTGTGTCCTTCTCAATGGACCACATCAGCAGGTATGTGATGTTATTTTTGTCCCAATAATAGTAATGTTAATTTTGATTACTTAGGTGAAGTGATATCTGCCATGTTTCTCCTCTATAAAACTACTATTTCCCCTTTGTAAGTAGTAAATACTCTGAAGGGAAATACCTAAAAACAATATAAATATCCTGCTGTTTGTTAGCACTTATTTTGGCATCTACCATGACCCTTGCCTGGAATAGTTATTACTATGATAGATGATTCTCTGTTATATTAATTCTAGTTCTATATTAGCTTAAAAATTTTGTTTGATAGCCTTCTTCCCCCATTGTAAATCAATACTATAAATATCCCCTAATTAACAAATGTTCATTGACACTTTGGGCTTCTCTGGTGGCTCAGATGACAAAGAATCTGCCTATAGTACGAGAGACCCAGGTTTGATCCCTGGGTCAGGAAGATCCCATGGAGAAGGGAATGGCAACCTACTCTAGTATTCTTGCTTGAAGAATTCCATGGACAGAGGAGCCTGGGGCCTGGTGGGCAACAGTCCATGGGCTGGCAAAGTGTTGGACACCAATGAGCTACTAACACACATACACACAGTTGATATTTAAGCATATATTTTGTTTTAATGTTTCACCATCAGATTTACTAAACTAGATCATTTTGCTTGTTTCTACTTTTCCCAATTTTAAATAATGACACAATAAATGTTCTGTAAATACATCTTAGCTCATATTTATCAGTGTCTCCTTAGGATTAATTAGTAAGATTAGAAGTAATGAGTCAACAGGTACATATTTCTACAGTCTTGGATCTATTTTATCAAACTATGCTCAAAGAACTCCAAAACTTGAGAACATCAGAGAACTCCTGACTCCAGGGAACATTAATAAACAAGAGCTCACCCGAAAGTCTCCACACCTAATATCTACACCGAAACTAAGCTCTACCCAAGAGCCAACAAGTTCCAGTGCAAGACATACCATGCTAATTCTCCAGAAAAGCAGAAACACAACCCTAAGCATTAAAAGACAGGCTGCTGAAAGCCATGCAAAACCTATAGACACCCCAAACTCACTAGGGACACTTCATTGCACTCCAGAGAGAAGAAATCCAGCTCCGCCCACCAGAACATGGATGCAAGCTCCCCCAACCAGGAAAACTTGACAAGCCACTAGTCCAACCCCACCCACAAGGAAGAGACTCCACAATAAAGAGAAACCACAAATGTCCAGCCTACAGAAAGGGCACAGCAATCTAAACAAAATGAAAAGGCAGAGAAATATTCAGCAGGTAAAAGAGCATGATAAATACCCACCAAACCACACAAAAGAGGAGGAGATAGGGAATCTATCTGAAAAAGAATTCAAAATAATGATAGTAAAATGATCCAAAATCTTGAAAACAAAATAGAGTTATAGATAAATGGACTAGAGACAAGGAATGAGAAGATGCAAAAAATGTTTAACAAGGACCTAGAAGAAATAAAGAAGAGTCAGTCAATAATGAATAATGCAATAACTGAGATCAAAAGCACTCTGGAGGGAACCAATAGTAGAAAAACTGAGGCAGAAGAGAGGATAAGTGAAGTGGAAGATAGAATGGTGGAAATAAATGAATCAGAGAGGAACAAAGAAAAAAGAATTAAAAGAAATGAATAGAACCTCAGAGACCTCTGAGACAATGTTCAATGCCCCAACTTTCGAATCATGGGTGTCCCAGAAGAAGACAAAAAGAAAGGGCATGAAAAAATACTTACGGAGATAATAGTTGAAAACATCCCTAAAAGGGGAAGGAAATAGCCACCCAAGTCCAAAAAACCAGAGAGTCCCAAACAGGATAAACCAAAGGCAAACCACCCCAAGACACATATTAATTGAACTAATGAATATCAAACACAAAAAGCAAATATTAAAAGCAGCAAGGGAAAAGCAACAAATAACAAACACACAAGGGGATTCCCATAAAGATAACAGCTGATCTTTCAACACAAACTCTTCAGGCCAGAAGGGAATGGCAGGACACACTTAAAGTGATGAAAGAGAAAAACCTGCAACCCAGATTACTATACCCAGCAAGGATCTCATTCAGATATGAAGGAGAAATCAAAAGCTTTACAGATAAGCAAAAGCTGAGAGAATTCAGCACCACCAAACCAGCTCTCCAACAAATGCTAAAGGATATTCTCTAGACAGGAAACACAGGAAAGATTTATAAGCTAAAACCCAAAACAACAAAGTAAATGGCAATGGGATCATATTAATAATTACCTTAAATGTAAATGGGTTGAACGCCCCAACCAAAAGACAAATGCTGGCTGAATGGATACAAAAACAAGACCTCTATATATGCTGTCAACAAGAGACCCACCTCAAACCAAAGGACAAATAGAGACTGAAAGTGAAGGGCTGGGAAAATATATTTCATGCAAATAGAGACCAAAAGAAAGCAGGAGTAGCAATACTCATATCAGATAAAATAGACTTTGAAATAAAGACCATGAAAAGAGACAAAGAGGGATACTACATAATGATCAAAGGATCAATCCCAAGAAGATATAACAATTATAAATATATATGCACCCAACATAGGAGCACCTCAATACATAAACCAAATGCTAACAAGTATGAAAGGGGAAATTAACAGTAACACAATAATAGTGGGAGACTTTAATACCCAACCCATATCTATAGATAGATCAACCAAACAGAAAATTAGTAAGGAAACACAAGCTTTAAATGATACAGTGGACCAATTAGACCTAATTGATATCAAAAAAAAAAGCAGAGACATTACTTTGCCAACAAAGGGTTGTCTAGTTAAGGCTATGGTTTTTCCAGTGGTCATGTATGGATGTGAGAGTTGGACTATAAAGAAAGCTGAGTGCTGAAGAATCGGTGCTTTTGAACTGTGGTGTTGGAGAAGACTCTTGAGAGTCTCTTGGACTGCAAGGAGATCCAACCAGTCCATCCTATAAGAGATCAGTCCTGGGTGTTCATTTGTAGGACTGATGTTGAAGCTGAAGCTCCAATACTTTGGCCACCTGATGTGAAGAGCTGACTCATTTGAAAAGACCCTGATGCTGGGAAAGATTGAGGGCAGGAGGAGAAGGGGACGACAGAGGATGAGATGGTTGGATGGCATCACCGACTCAACGGACATGGGTTTGGGTGGACTCTGGGAGTTGGTGATGGACTGGGAGGCCTGGTGTGCTGCAGTTCATGGGGGTCACAAAGACACGACTGAGCAACTGAACTGAACTGAGGACATTTCACCCCAAAACAATGAATTTCACCTTTTTCTCAAGTGCACATGGAAGATTCTTCAGGATACATCACATCCAGAGCCATAAATCTAGTCTTGGTAAATTCAAAAAAACTGAAATCTTTTTAAGCATATTTTCTGATCATAATGCAGTAAGATTAGATGCCAACTATAGGAAAAAACTGTTAAAAATACAAACAGATGGAGGCTAAACGACACACTTCTGAATAAGCAACAGATTGTGAAAGAAATAAAAAAAGGATATAAATATGCATATAAACAAATGAAAATGACAATACAACAACCCCAAACCTACGGGATTCAGTACAAGCAGTGCTAAGAGGAAGGCTCATAGCAGTACAAGCTTACCTCAAGAAACAAGAGAAAAGTCAAACAAATAACCTAATTTTACACCTAAAGCTACTAGAAGAAGAAGAAATGAAGAACCCCAAAGGTAGTAGAAAGAAAGAAATCATAAAAAGCAGAGCAGAAATAAATGAAAAAGAAAAAATGATACTACAGCAAAAATCAACAAAACTAAAAGCTATTTCTTTGAGAAGATAAATAAAATAAACAAACCATTGGCCAGACTCATCAAGGAAAAAAGGGAGAAGAATCAAATCAACAAAATTAGAAATAAAAATGGAGAAATCACAACAGATAGCACAGAAATGCAAAGGATCATAAGAGGCTACTATCAGCAACTATATGCCAATAAAATGGACAACCTGGAAGAAATGGATGAATTCTTTAAAAAGTGTAACCTTCCAAAACTGAACAGAGAAGAAATAGAAAATCTTAATAGACCCACCATGAGCATGGAAATCAAAACTGTAATCAGAAATCTTCCAACAAACAAAAGCCCAGGATCAGATGGCTTCACAGATGAATTCTACCAAAAATTTAGAGAAGTCCTAATACCTGTCTTACTCAAACTTTTCCAGAAAATTGCAGGGGAAAGTAGACTTCCAAACTCACTCTGTGAGGCCACCATCACCCTAATACCAAAGCCAGACAAAGATGCCAGTAAAAAAGAGAACTACAGACCAATATCACTGATGAACATAGATGCAAAAATCCTCAACAAAACTCTAGCAAACAGAATCCAACAACATATTAAAAAGATCATACATCATGACCAAGTAGGCTTCATCCCAGGGATGCAAGAATTCTTCAATATTCACAAATGAATCAATGTGATACATCATATTAACAAATTGAAAGATAAAAATCATATGATTATTTCAATAGATGCAGAGAAAGCCTTTAACAAAATTCAATACCCATTTATGATAAAAACTCTCCAGAAATCAGGCATAAAACGAACATACCTCAACATAATAGAAGCCATGTATGATAAACCCACAGCAAACATTATCCTCAATGGCAAAAAAATTGAAAGCATTCCCTCTAAAGTCAGGAACAAGACGAGGGCACCCACTCTCACCACTACTATTCAACATAGTTTTGGAAGTTTTAGCCAAAGCAATCATAGAAGAAAAAGAAATAAAAGGAATCCAGATTACAAAAGAAGAAGTAATACTCTCACTGTTTGCAGATGACGTGATCCTCTACACAGAAAACCCTAAAGACACCACCATAAAATTACTAGAGCTAATCAATGAATATAGTAAAGTTGCAGGATATAAAATTAATACACAGAAATCCCTTGCATTCCTATACACTAACAAAGAGAAAACAGAAAGAGAAATTAAGGAAACAATCCCATTCACCTTTGCAATGAAAAGAATAAAATACTTATGAATAAATTTACCTAAAGAAACAAAAGACCTATATATAGAAAACTATAAAACACTGATGAAAGAAATCAAAGATGACACAAATAGATGGAGACATATACCATGTTCATGGACCAGAAGAACCAATATAGTGAAAATGAGTACACTACCCAAAGCAATCTATAGATTCAATGCAATCCCTATCAAGCTACCAATGGCATTTTTCACAGAACTAGAACAAATAATTTCACAATTTGTATGGAAACCCAAAAAACCTCAAATAGCCAAAGTCATCTTGAGAAAGAAGAATGGAACTGGACAAATCAACCTGCCTGACTTCAGACTGTACTACAAAGCTACAGTCATCAAGACAGAATGGTATGGGCACAAAGACAGAAATATAGATCAATGGAACAAAACAGAAAGCCCAGAGACGAATCCACACACCTATGGACACCTTATCTTTGACAAAGGAAGCAAAAATATACAGTGGAGAAAAGACAATCTCTTCAACAAGTGGTTCTGGGAAAACTGGTCAACCATTTGTAAAAGAATGAAACTAGAACATTTCCTAACACCATACACAAAAATAAACTCAAAATGGATTAAAGATCTAAATGTAAGACCAGAAACTATAAAACTCCTAGAGGAAAACAGGCATAACACTCTCTAACATAAATCACAGCAAGATCCTCTATGACCCACATCCCAGAGTAACGGAAATAAAAGCAAAAATAAGCAAATGGGACCTAATTAAACTTAAAAGCTTTTGCACAGTGAAGGAAACTATAATCAAGGTGAAAAGACAGCATTCAGAATGGGAGAAAATAATAACAAATGAAGCAACTGACAAAAAATTAATCTTAAAAATATACAAGCATCTCATGCAGCTCAATATGAGAAAAATAAATGACCCAGTCAAAAAATGGGCCAAAGAACTAAACAGACATTTCTCCAAAGAAGACGTACAGATGGCTAGTAAACATATGAAAAGATGCTCAACAGCACTCATTATCAGAGAAATGCAAATCAAAACCACAGTGAGGTATAATCTCATGCCAGTCAGAATGGCTGCTATCAAAATGTCTGCAGACAATAAATGCTGGAGAGGATGTGGATAAAATGGCACCCTCTTACACTGTTGGTGGGAATGCAAACTAGTACAACCACTGTGGAGAATGGTGTGGAGATTCCTTTAAAAACTGGAACTAGAACTGCCATACAACTGAGGAATCCCACTGGTAGGCATACACACAGAGGAAACCAGAATTGAAAGAGACACGTGTACCCCAATGTACATCCATTTGGCAGATGAATGGATAAGAAAGTTGTGGTACATATACACAATGGAATATTACTCAGCTATTAAAAAGAATACATTTGAGTCAGTTCTCATGAAGTGGATGAAACTGGAGCTTATTATACAGAAAGAAGTAAGTCAGAAAGAGAAACACCAATACAGCATATTAACACATATATATGGAATTTAGAAAGATGGTAATGATGACACTATATACCAGATAGCAAAAGAGACACAGATATAAAGAATAGACTTTCGGACTCTGTGGGAGAAGGCAAGGGTGGGATGACTTGAGAGAATAGCACTGAAGCATGTATATTACCATGTGTGAAATAGATGACCAGGCCAAATTTGATGCATGAAACAGGGCACTCAAAGCCAGTGCACTGGGACAACCCAGAGGAATGGGATGGGGAAGGAGATGGAGGGAGTTCAAGAAGAGGAGACATGTGTACACCCATGGCTGATTGATGTCGATGTGTGGCAGAAACCACCACAATATTGTAAAGTAATTAGCTTCCAATTAAAATAAATTAATTAATTTTTAGAAAAAGAAGTGCAAAAAATAATAATAATCTGTGAAATAAGAATGACTCTAGAAACCTTTTGATGGGACATACGATGGCTTCTTAGTGGAAAGCTCAGCTAATTCTGAAATGTTTGCCTATTGAAATTACATCCCAACTAGTAAATAACAACATACTAAGTAAGTTTGCTTTATGTTTTTATCAATTTATCTGTCACCTCTGACTTCTTCCCAAAAGTATCTGAGACTATAATAAGGATGTGTTTATACTCTTCAGCAAACTGATGAAAATAAAGGGATCTTTGAAATTATTTCCTTTGGGCAACTTGCACAAATTCTTCACTAGCTTGAACCAGCTCTTCTGCCGTCTTCTCCAAAGAGGCAAACACTTCATACTCCATGCCTTTTTTCTCCATTGAGAGGATCAGATGACAAAGCTGAACAGTCATCAGTGAGATGATTCTCTCGATGGCTTTGTTGTCTATCATGGAGCCGACGTCATTCAAGAGGAAAGACTCCATCTGTGGACAGAAGTGTGACACAAATGAGATGGAAAGAAGGCGGCTTGGACTTAACCATCTAGTTAGGATGTAATAGATTACAACAGGTCCAAGTCCCTGCTATGACAGAAGTCAGAGAAATGGTAAAAATTACATTTCAAGCACATCAGAGAGCTGAGGCAGCAAGGATTATGAGACATTAAAATTCCAGAGATGAGAGAATCTTCTGGAGATGAGTTAGTATAAATGATTGTTCTCTTGGGGGAATTTGTTAATTCTGGGCACAGTTTGAGGAACAGGGCCTGCTGGACTTCCCCAGTGGTACAGTGGATAGGACTAGCCTGCCAATGCAGGGGACACGAGTTCAATCCCTGGTCCAGGAAGATTCCACACACGGAGGAGCAACTACATCCATGCCACAACTCCTGAAGCCTCAAGCCCTAAAGTCTGTGCTCTGCAGCAGAGAGTGGCCCCCGCTCGCTGCAGCTAGAGAAAGCCCACACACAGCAATGAAGACCCAGGGCAATCAAAAATGTTAATAAATAAATAAAGAAGAATTAGGACCAAGTTAAAAAAAACAGAAGTGCTAGAGGAAACAAAAAGAAAATTTTTATAATAAAAACACCCTCCCAAACTTTAGAAACATTACATAGTCCAATTGCTGAAAACTAAATATAAAAAGAAAAAAATTATAAGCATCCAGAGAAACAGTTATCCTATCTCTAAAGGAATACTGTTAAATTTGACAGGTGACTTCCCCATAGGAAGAAAAGAATCCAAAAGATAATAGAATGACACCTCTAAAGCAATGAAAGAAAATAAATAAATATTTTTAACTTATTTCTTCTGTGTCTCAATGGTTAAAAAATTAAAATATAAAATTTGTTTTTATTTAGTATTTTTAAATTTATTATTTTAGTGGATCATTTTTAATTGGATACCCACACAATATTTCTAGTATGAACTCTGTTCATAAAACATTTTAATGCACCAAAAATGTATTATAAAATAAATTGTTCCAGATAAGAAAGAGTTTAAGAGTTTATTCTAGATAAAAAAAAAATTACTCCATATAAGAAAAGGAGAATATGATTATTCCTGCTTCTGAGTATGCTTAGATATCATCCAATACCATCTTACAGCAAGAGCATGATTCATAAAAACCGTTTGATTCACCTTTGACTGACAATCATGAAAGTGTAGCCACCCATAGAAAACCAACAAGGGGGGAAACATGGACATTTTTGCTTACCTTGATGGGAGATGCTTTCCACATTCTAAGCCAAAGAGCAGAAGACTGGATTCACTGTATATGTAAAAAATCCGGTTTTTTTAAACCAGCCACAGGAATCGATTCACATTCACACTGCTGTTCAAGACTGTGGTATCTCCTGACTGTTAGCTGACTCTGTCACTGACGTCACCGACAGTATTACTGACAATCAAACATCATAATTTATGCATGGAACTATTGAAGGTCTACTGTTTCTGCAATATTGAAAGTCCTGCTTATTTACAGAAACAGGAATCAGATACAGTCTGAGAAAGAATCTAAATGTTTTAATCAATTCAGTCATAAAAATAAGACTCAGCTGTGTGTCTTTGAAAAGTTTTGTTGTGGGCAACTGAAAGGAAATTAGGCTTCTAAAAGTAAGATCGCTAAGCAGTTTAATTAACCTGGCTCGTTTCCAGCTCCCTCACATGTATATTTTTGCAAGAATCTGGTTTGTGAGTGAATATTCAGGCTGGTGTTTCCTGGGAACAATAAAAGAAATGGAGTCTTAAAGAGGAGAGGAAATAGAATTAAATATGTATTTAATATGTGTACTGAGTCCCAAGGGCATCCCTGATAGCTCAGATGGTAAAGAATCTGCCTGCAATGTGGGAGGCCAGGGTTTGATACCTGGGTTGGGAAGATTCCCGGGAGAAGGAAATGGCAACCCACTCCAGTATTCTTGCCTGGAGAATTCCATGGACAGAGGAGCCTGGCACACTACAGTCTGTGGGGTCAGAGTCAAAGAGTCAGACAGGACTGAGTGACTAACCCACAGACACACACACACAGACACAGACACACACACACACACACACACACACACACACTGAGTCCCAGATGTTTTCCATACATCATCTTATTTCCTAAAACAATTTAATTAGATAAGTGTTATGAATTTCACTTTGAATTTCTCTTTACAAATGAGGAAACAAAAGATTGGGGCCCGTGAATGGTGCCAAAGCTTTGAGAATTTTTTCCTATTCAAATTATCACTCATTACTCTATTTGCAATAAGTTCCTAAAGACTGCGTGGTGTCTGAGTTGTGTCTAATCAGGAAATCAGTATAGGTACTTAAAACAGAGGGAATTTGATTCAAAGAATTAAATATGAAAGCTTTGGGAAGGATAGTTGATTTGAGGCAGTACTTCTGGATATGGTTGAGTGAGGAGACTGTAAAGTGTTTTCCGCTAAAAACAACCATTAAGATGGACAGAATTGCCGCCAATCATGTCTGCACTCTGGAAATTGGCGAGAGGCATTTAACAATCTGAGAAGTTTACGCTTGAACAAATGCTGGACTTGGTGGAAATCAATGGCATTCTGGTCTGTGTCTAATCCCATCTCTCCCTTCAACATGGAGTTCTACCAGGGAGGAAAAAGCCATGAGAACTAGCAACTTTTCTTTTGCCGCTAAAGGGGACTCACTCAGTTTGGAGCTGCAGACAATGGCCACACTGAGGATCCTTGTCAGGATCCCACTCAGTGAAAGTGGTTTCCCAGAGCTGGGAGAGTCTAAGAGAGTCAAGGACTCGTTTCTACTGGCCAGAGGTTGAGGTTGTGATTGGGGCAAGCACATTCCCAGCTGACACTTTGCATATATGTAAGAGAGATCAAGAATCCTCAAGCTATTTATGGACTCCTGACTGTCACTAAGGTCTTGGACATAAGCATAGAAAACCCAAAAGCATCCATCAGAAATGAAACCACTTGCACAGACCTGAGAACAGCCTACATCATGAATGGGCTCTTCTGTCTACATACAAATGCATCCACATAAGATGAAGCCTAACTGGTTTGAGATGTTTGAGTACAATCTCTGTCCAGTCACTGGCTAACCACTGAGCTGTGCAGACATAGGAAAACCATAAAAAACAAGGATAAAAAATAAAAACAAAAATATATTCTTGAGTAAAGCAATCTATGAATATGTGGTTACACACCACAGAAGAGATAGGCAGATTTCACAGATATAGTCCAAGCAAACTAGTACATGTTGTTGTTCAGCCACTCAGTCATGTTTGACTCTTTGCAACCCTGTGGACTGCAGCATGCAAGGCTTCCTTGTCCTTCACTATCTCCCAGAGTTTGCTCAAACTCATGTCCATTGAGTCGGTGGTACTATCTAGCCATCTTAACCTCTGTCACCCCCTTCTCCTCCTGCCCTCAATCTTTTCCAACATTCCCAACTTTTCTAATGAATCAGCTCTTCCAAGGTGGCCAAAGTATTGGAGCTTCAGCATCAGTCCTTCCAATGGACATCCAGGATTGATTTCCTTTTGGCTTGACTAGTTTGATTTCCTTGTTGTCCAAGGGGCTCTCAAGAGTTTTCTCCAGCACCGCCATTTGAAAACATCAGTTCTTCAGTGCTCAGCTTTCTTTATGGTCCAACTTTTACATTCGTTCATGACTACTGGAAAAACCTTAGCTTTGATTCTACAGACCTTGTTGGCAAACTGATGTCTCTGCTTTTTAATACACTGTATAGGCTTGTCACAACTTTAGGAGAAAAAAGAAATCCAGAGTCACTAAAGTGACCAATTTCTAACAAAAATTATGAGACATGTAAGAAAAAGGAAAGTGTTAACAGTATTTAAGAAATAAAGGCAATCAATAGAAACTGTCTCTAAGTGACTAAAAATGTTGTTTATTCACAAAAAAGTTATATTAATGTTTTCAAAGCAGATATAGTATGTTCAAAGAAAACTATGTGCAAAGACTTGAAAGACATTAAGATAACAATGAATTTACAAACAGTGCTTCTCAAGGATGGTCCTTGTCAGGGAACTAAGATTCCACATGATGGAACAAATAAGTCCAAGAGCCACAATTAGAGAAAGCTCACAAGCAGCAATGAAGACCCAGTGAAGCCAAAAACAGACAAATGATTTTTTAATTTATGCTAAGTGGCAACTTCCTGGATGTCTTGGTTTGAAAAGATGCCACCAATATCTAGTTAAGTTGGTTATTCACAGGTCTATCACCCTGTGTGTAAACTCTGAGCAGGGATCACATTGCAGAAACATGATCCAGGCAGAAGGAGGGTGTGGGCTCCACTGACTAGGAGACATGGGTGTCACCTCAGTCACTGGTACCCTGTAAGTCCAGATTTCACAATGTCCTTTGACTGCAGCTCGCTGAGTTATTTTTCTATTTTCCAATATCTCTGCATGGGAGTCACTGCATTCATTCCAGAAAGAACATGAAGACAGAGGAAAATTTACTTCCTCCGACATGGTGAGGTGTGAGGTTTCTTGAAGGTATTCTTGTCCCTTACAACTGTCATCCCCACCCAGAACTGCAGCTGCAGAGATAATGGAAATAAGTGCTCCTCCAGTTAAAATCCCTCTCGCTAGCATCTAGGAAAATCCAGACTTCCCCAGGAACAGAAGTTCTGTGCAGGCAGCATCTTGTGTCCTCTGTGCCTTGGGGAGCAAAATCTGCAACAAGGATTTGTTAAATATTGAATGAGCAGTTCATACCTTGAGAATAAAGCATTTCCTGTGTTCCAAAGCCTTTGTTTCAACCACCAATGCTGCTAGAAATACCAACACAGTCTGCAGTCTCAGCATTAAGAAGTTCGATTGAAGTGGAAAATATTCTCATTGTGGTATGAGAGATGCTTGGATGGACCTAAAGATGAAAAGGTCAAGGTGCTGTCCTCCAAGGACTTTATACCCTAGTGCGTCAATTTGATGTCCATTGGCTGCGTGGATGGGCTTAATGAGGATAGAGGAGTGCAACACTCTCCAGGCAGACTGGCTCCAAAAATGTTGAAAAATCTGTTAATTAGCAGATTAACACATTTTTTAAATTTATTTATTTTTAATTTTAAGGTAATTTCTTTACAGTATTGTGTTGGTTTCTACCATACATCAATATGAATCAGTCATAGGAATACATATGTGCCCTCCCTATTGAACCTCCCTCCCACCTCCCTCCCCATCCCACTCCTCTAGGTTGTCACAGAGCACCAGGTTTGAGCTCCCTGCATCATACAGAAAATTCCCACTGGCTACCTATTTTATATACAGTAATGTATACATTTCAATGATACTCTGTCCATTTGTCCCACCCTCTCCCTCTCGCACTGTGTCCACAAGTCTGTTCTCTATGTCTTGGCAGACACCTCTTGACATAAAACGCAGTACCAAAAAAAAAAAAAAAAAACCCACAATTCTCAGGACTTCCCTGGTTTTCCAGTGGTTAAGACTCTACACTTCCAATGTAGGAAACTAGGGTTCAATCCCTGTCCAGGAACTAAGATCCCACATGCCCTGCAGTATAGCTTAAAGATAAAAATAGAGCAAAAACAAACCAAAAGAACCCCATCGATTCTGGTATTACCCACCATTGACAGACCTCGTAGCTTCCTGCAGTCCTGTTCCATAGTCATAATTGTGGGTACATTCTGGTCTCTAGTGGTCCTATTTCCACAGCTCTATTCCATGGTTGGATGTGTTGTTGTTCAGTTGCTAAGTCATGTCCAGCTCTTTGTGACCCCATGAACTGTGTAGAGGTAGGTCTCCTCTTTGTGTTCATGGGCTGCAAACCCATCCCACTCTCAAGGTCCAGCAGGAATCTGATGGGAAAGCAGTTATCTGGTCAGAGCTTACCCCGCTGCCTTAAAAGAACGGCACCAGGATGTGCAGTGGGGCCCTGGCTAGTGTGGGGCATGGGCTGAGCTGGGGTAGGGTCAGGGAACTAGTTCCCACATGCTGCAACTAAGAGTTCACACCTGAAACCACAAGATCCCACTTGTCACAAATTAGAAGGGGCGCAGCCAAATAAATTTTTTAACTCTTTTATTGAATGTTACAATATTGCTTCTGTTTTATGTTTCTAAGTATCTTTTGTTTTTTTTTTCCCAAAAAAACATGGGATCTTAACTCCCTAATGAGGGATCAAACCCACACCGCCTGTTTCAGAAGGTGAAGTCTTGATCACATACCACTGGGGAATTCCCAGTAAAAAATTATTAAAAAAAAAAAAAAGACCTGTGTGGTTCATGGACTTTTGTATACAGCATAATATGCAGGAAGAGTGCTGAAATCAGTCTGTCAAAGGCAGAAAGAGTGATTCCAATTAAACTTTTCCGGTATGTGAAAGCTTTTCATTTCATAGTTTCACGTCCTGATTGGAAAAACAAACAAAACTCTCCCATCATGTGTTCACAACAGTTAGGACTTTTTTTTTTCTTCTTTCCTCAGAAAGCATTAAATACCTGCCATGGGAAAGCCTGACAAGAAATGCTGAAATGTAAAACTGAACATGGTCCTTGAGCTTATGATCCAGGGAATGTAACATCATGTGCTTAGCATCATGAGAACAGCAATGCAGGTTCTCTGGGGGCAGAGGATGTTGTGGGCATTCTTCCTCAGGAAAGGGGTCAACGGCTCCATTGAAGGGTATCTCCAAAATGCTTAGGAGAGACTGAGACCTCAAGCTAAAGAAATAGTAAGTCTTATTTTACTTAGCATAATTATGAGAAAGAAAATGCTGGCTCATTAAAGATTTTGATTAATAAGGACTTTATAATTCATATGGTATTTGGTTCATCTATTTGGGCAGGTTCAGTACACACCCAATATTAAAACACAGTTTCATTTGACCTTGATGATGACCAGGGCACTTTAGAAACTGGCTGAAGGAGTGTGGGAGACACTGTAGGGAACTTCCAATGGGAAGACTTAATGAAAGGCTATGAACTTGAAACTAAGGATGCTGGTTTCAATGAACCATTGCAGTTTCTGATGGGTGGATAGACATGATGAATGCTGTGTTTTAGAAAGATTAACCCAGTAATGATGTTCAGGGAAGAGGGAAGATAAAGGAGCTAAAACAAGAAGAACAGCCAGGAGGCATGAGCAGTAACAGAAGCATGCAATGATTGTGGTGATGTTACAGATGGTAGAAAGTAAAACAACTTTGAGTTGCTTCAGTGTCCAAGTAGGAGACACAAAGAGCGAAGAGAGGGGAAAGGGTGGTTGAGGATTTTGCAACTTGCATCTTCAGAGCATCGCCCTTAGGCTGTGTAAAAAATGTCCATCCTACTGTATACTAAAGAACTCTGTTCAGTGTTACGTGGTGGCCTGGATGGGAGGGAAGTTTGGGGGAGAATGGATATCTGTATATACATGACTGAGTTGCTCTGCTGTGCATGTGAATTTGTCTCAACATTGTTAATCGGCTATACACCAATACAAAATTAAAAGTTTAAAAAAAAAAAAAAAAGGTCCTGCTTTAGAAGCTCCCATTCTTTAGAAGTTCCCATTCTAGCCAAGTCCTTTTCTATGTGAGATATCTGTGAGGTCAAGGGGATATGGCCACCCCAAGACTATAATCTTCCCACTTTCTAGACTAGTCTAGATACCTGAGAACCAGAATTCACTGTCCAAGCAGCCCAGCTCCTGGGCACTCACAGCCTTCTTCCCTGGGTCCATGCTCCAAGAGTCAGTGGCATGGCTGGTGTGGGCACCTCTAGGCCTGCAGGGTGGGAGAAGACCAGCTGTTGTGGGAGGTGTTTGGTGAGTGGGTGGAGCTTAAATTCCCTGGCTACCGGGTGTCTCCATGAATGATGCAGGACTCTTCACAGCATAGGATGGAGTCAAGGAGGTGGGCTGTGGGCAGGGGCCAGGGCCATTTCTTCTGGTATTACCAAGGTCTGGCATGGAACTCCTATGAGTCACAAAATTCTAAAAATCCTGACCTTCCAGGTCATTCTCATAAATGTATATTTGTAAGGTAGAGGGATAGACACATTATTTAGCAACTTATTGGCTTGGTTTATACCTTTGAAATATTTAGACATACGGCTCCCTTTTTACTCATTGGAGGATAATTGCTTTACAGTGTTGTCTTGGTTTCTGCCATACGTAAACATGAATTAGCCATATGTATACATATGTCCCTCCCTTCTTCCCTTTTCTAGAATCAATCTTTCTAATAGATATGATTATTCAGATTTTGTATTTATGTGTCAGTCTTGGTAAACTGGGTTTTTCAAGGAATTTGCCTACTTTTATCCAAATTGTCAAATTAACTAGCAAAAAATTATTTCTAGTATCTTATTCTTTCTAATGTCTTCAGGATTTCTAGTGATGTCTACTTTTTTATTTTAATACTGGTTCTTTGTGTTTCCTTTCATTTTTGTTTGTTTGGTTTGAATCTGTAACAATTTGAACTGTCTTTAAAATTTTTTAAAACCTCCTTTTGGCTTACTTACTTTTTTATTGTACATTTGTTTTTCATTTCCTTGGCTTCTTCCCTTATTCCTTCTTTCCTTTCACTTACTTTGGGTTTGATTAGATATTCTTTTTAAATCTCATGATGTGAAAGTTTAGATAGTTGATTTTCAGTCTTTTTTCTAACATATGAACTACAGACTATAAATTTACATTTAAGGACAACTTTAGCTGTGTTATACCAGTTTTGATATAACACATCTTTATTACCATCAGATAGAAAAAAATGTTTGCATATTATTGTGATTTCTTCATTGACTCATGGGCTATTTAGAAGGGTTTTACTTAATTTCCGAGCAGCTTGATTCCACCACAGTCACAGAAATTGTTCAGAATCAATTCAGATCTTTGAAATTTGTTGAGGCTTACTTTATGACCCAGCATTCAATGAGTTTTGATAAATTTCCTACAACTTTGCATTCCACTACTGTTACTGACTGTGCATCCTGCTACCAGGAGAAGAAGGAGAAGGCATGTCCAAATTCTAAGGTCCAGACTTGGAAGAAATGCACAGCACTTCATTTACATAATATGGCAAGTCCATATACCTACATGGCCAGGCCTAATGCAAAGGAAGATGGGAAACATCTCTCAGACAGGGTTTTCCCCAACTAGTGTCCCACACAATCTCCACACTAAGCAAGTCCAGTTAGGAAAAGAGAGGCAGAGAATCTTTCAGTTCAGTTCAGTCGCTCAGTCGTGTCCGACTCTTTGTGACCCCATGAATCACAGCTCTCCAGGCCTCCCTGTCCATCACCATCTCCCGGAGTTCACTCAGACTCACATCCATCGAGTCCGTGATGCCATCCAGCCATCTCATCCTCGGTCATCCCCTTCTCCTCCTGCCCCCAATCCCTCCCAGCATCAGACTCTTTTCCAATGAGTCAACTCTTCGCATGAGGTGGCCAAAGTACTGGAGTTTCAGCTTCAGCATCATTCCTTCCAAAGAAATCCCAGGGTTGATCTCCTTCAGAATGGACTGATTGGATCTCCTTGCAGTCCAAGAGACTCTCAAGAGTCTTCTCCAACACCACAGTTCAAAAGCATCAATTCTTTGGCGCTCAGCCTTCTTCACAGTCCAACTCTCACATCCATATATGACCACAGGAAAAACCATAGCCTTGACTAGATGAACCTTAGTCAGCAAAGTAATGTCTCTGCTTTTGAATATACTATCTAGGTTGGTCATAACTTTTCTTCCCAGGAGTAAGCGTCTTTTAATTTCATGGCTGCAGTCACCACCTGCAGTGATTTTGGAGCCCAAAAAAATAAAGTCTGACACTGTTTCCCCTGTTTCCCCATCTATTTCCCATGAAGTGATGGGACCAGAGGCCATGATCTTCGTTTTCTGAATGTTGAGCTTTAAGCCAACTTTTTCACTCTTCTCTTCCACTTTCATCAAGAGGCTTTTTAGTTCCTCTTCACTTTCTGCCATAAGGGTGGTGTCATCTGCATATCTGAGGTTATTGATATTTCTCCCAGCAATCTTGATTCCAGCTTGTGTTTCTTCCAGCCCAGCATTTCTCATGATGTACTCTGCATAGAAGTTTAATAAGCAGGGTGACAATATACAACCTTGACGTACTCCTTTCCCTATTTGGAACCAGTCTATTGTTCCATGTCCAGTTCTAACTGTTGCTTCCTGACCTGCATACAGATTTCTCAAGAGGCAGGTCAGGTGGTCTGGTATTCCCATCTCTTTCAGAATTTTCCACAGTTTATTGTGATCCACACAGTCAAAGGCTTTGGCATAGTCAATAAAGCAGAAATAGATGTTTTTCTGGAACTCTCTTGCTTTTTCTATGATCCAGTGGATGTTGGCAATTTGATCTCTGGTTCCTCTGCCTTTTCTAAAACCAGCTTGAACATCAGGGAGTTCACAGTTCACGTATTGCTGAAGTCTGGCTTGGAGAATTTTGAGCATTACTTTACTAGCATGTGAGATGAGTGCAACTGTGCGGTAGTTTGAGCACTCTTTTGCATTGCCTTTCTTTGGAATTGGCATGAAAACTGACATTTTCCAGCCCTGTGGCCACTGCTGAGTTTTCCAAACTTGCTGGCATATTGAGTGCGGCATTTTCACAGCATCATCTTTCAGGATTTGAAACAGCTCAACTGGAATTCCATCACCTCTACTAGCTTTGTTCGTAATGATGCTTTCTAAGGCCCACTTGACTTCACATTCCAGGATGTCTGGCTCTAGATTAGTGATCACATCATCATGATTTTCTGGGTGGTGAAGACCTTTTTTGTACAGTTCTTCCATGTATTGTTGCCACCTCTTCTTAATATCTTCTGCTTCTGTTAGGTGCAGACCATTTCTGTCCTTTATCGAGCCCATCTTTGCATGAAATGTTCCCTTGATATCTCTAATTTTCTTGAAGAGATCTCCAGTCTTTCCCATTCTGTTCTTTTCCTCTATTTCTTTGCATTGATCGCTGAAAAAGGCTTTCTTATCTCTTCTTGCTATTCTTTGGAACTCTGCATTCAGATGCTTATATCTTTCCTTTTCTCCTTTGCTTTTCGCCTCTCTTCTTTTCACAGCTATTTGTAAGGCCTCCCCAGACAGCCATTTTGCTTTTTTGCATTTCTTTTCCATGGGGATGGTCTTGATCCCTGTCTCCTGTACAATGTCACGAACCTGATTCCATAGTTCATCAGGCACTCTATCTATCAGATCTAGACCCTTAAATCTATTTCTCACTTCCACTGTATAATCATAGGGGATTTGATTTAGGTCATACTTGAATGGTCTATCTTTACCCATAGCTCAGGTAGAAAATTTGGATTACTCTCTTATGTTTTACCAATCACAATGGCAAAAGGGATGGAGCTGGCCTGTTGGACCAAGTCTGGATATTCATTTTCCAGTGCCCATAATGCACAGTGTCGATCCCACCAGAATCACACAAAGTGGGTTACAAGCAGAAAAATGAGTCCATTATCACAGATAAAGGATGCTGTGCAAAAACTAAAACAAAGAAGATAATGTTCACTACAAAATGTAGGTAAGAAAAGGGAGAAAAGAAACGACTGAATTTAGACAGCTAGAGTCCTAATGAAATTCATGGCTGTGGAGCAGTAGAGAGAGAAGCCAGCTTGCAGGGGTGAGTGGGCAGTGCAGAAGGAGTGAGTGAGGAAGAAGGCTGAAAGTGGGTGTCACTGTCAAGATGACTGGCTGTGAATGGCACTTCCCTGGGAAGTGGCTAAGACTCCATGCTTCCAATGCAGGGGGTGCCTGGGTTCCAGCACTGGTCAAGGAACTAAGGGTTTGAATGCCGTAACTGAAGATCTTGCATGCCGCAGCCAAATAAATAAATACTTAAGATGACTGGCTGTGAAGAGAAGCGTTACAGTTTTCACCTGAATTCCCCCAAAAGGTGGCCCTGATAAAAGGATTGAGAGCAAGGAGTTTATTTGGTAAGTGATCCCAAGAGAGGTGGGACAGTAAACCAGAAGAAGGAAGGAATCCAACAAGAGAAGATGCATGAATGAACAGGTTACAGCTGTGGACAACTGGAGTGCTTCTGCCGATGACCTTGAATTAAAGTGTAGGAAGTGTGCCTCCCCTCAGATTCATTCACTGGAGGGGTGAGGAAGCTGGGGGACTATCTACCAACTCTCATTCCTCAGGGATGTTGGACTGCTGGGGGTGGAGCTTGAGGGGTGAGCAAATGTAATCACCCCAGCCTTCCTGGGCCTGCTCCATTTCCCCGCTGAGCCAGCTTCTCACAGCCAGTGATGCCCCCAGATAGTGGCCCAACTGGAAGCACAAAACAGGCAAGTACTCGCCCCTGGGAGTAAGGGCAAAATGCGAACGAGGAGAGCGCTCTTTAAATACCGTGAGCACTGGGAGAGAAGAGTAATAGATGTGAGGGCTGATGTGGGTAATTTATAAGGAAGTCTAGGAACCTCTGCTAGAAATCCTCTCTCCTTCCCTCAAATGCATCAAAAATTGTTTCCTAAAAGGAATTCAGAGTGAGATCAGGACTGAACGGACTTCAAAGTACCACCCTCCTCTCACTCATAAGGAGAAATGGGTCTGAAGAAGGGAAAACGAGTGACCCATCGCTGGTAAGAGCAGGGCAGATCCAGGGCTCTCCTGCCTGTATGCAGGGAACCAACAACCAACAACCTTAGTCGCTCAATCGGGACCCACTCTTTACGACCCTATGGACTGTAGATCGCCAAGCTCTTCTGGCCATGAGATTTCCCAGGCAAGCCTACTGGTTGCCATTTCCTTCTCCAGAGGATCTTGCCCACCCAGGAATTGAACCCCAGTCACTTGTGTCTCCTGCATTGGCAGGTGGATTCTTTACCACTAAGCCACCAGGGAAGTCCCATGCCAGTGACCTAAGGAATCTAAAGTCACCTCCAACCTCCGGCTGTGCGCCACCCAGGAGGTCTCAGAAGGTGAAAGGAGCATTCGCCCCAAAGGAAACCAGCAGCCACCGGAACGCTTCTGGTTCTCTGCGGTCTTTAAACAGGAGAGTAAAAGAGCATCGTAGACACAGAATGAAGACTTAGAACTTGCTTTTAATCCATAAAATGTCCCCTTGAAATAGCAGGTAGAAAGCTACTAGAGCAAACCCCCTGAAAAGTGATCCTCCGACACCGCCCAGTCCCCGCCCCTCGACAGTGACCCTGGGCTCGGGAGGACCGCCCCAGTTTCCGGTCCTCTCCAGGGCCCGCACCTGCCGCCGCGCTCCCCCTCCTCCAGCCAGCCCCCGCACCCTCAGGCTCAGGGGGGCGGCCCGGGGAGGGTGCCAGGCGCGCATGTGGGTACAAGCCTCCACCCCGTAGCCAGCCGCAGAGCCGGCCGCACGGAATCACGGGGCGGAGGCGGGGCCGCGCCGGTGGTGGGAGTGGCCTCACCCAGGATGGGCGGGGCCGCGCCGGGGGTGGGCGCGGCGTCCCGGCTGCGCTCGCGGCTCCAGCAGACGCGCAGGCGCCCGACCGTGGGCAGCCTCCGGGACCGGGAGTCGCTGGGGGCGGGCGTGGGGGCGCTGTCGGAGCGTGCAGGGCGGGGCCGGAGCGGGGCGGGCACGCGGCTAGCGCCCGGGCTGGTCCCTAGTTGAGCCGCCGCCCAGCCGGCTGGTCTCTGCGGCGGCTGCCGGGGCGGCCCGGGCGCGCGGCCTTTCGCCATGTACACCTTCGTGGTGCGAGACGAGAACAGCAGCGTCTACGCCGAGGTGTCCCGGCTGCTGCTCGCCACCGGCCACTGGAAGCGGCTGCGGCGGGACAACCCCAGGTTCAACCTGATGCTGGGAGAAAGGAACCGGCTGCCCTTCGGCAGACTGGGTGAGCGTCCCCGTTTGGCGCCCTCCTGCTCCTTCCCTCCCCCCGTAGGAGCGCTTTTGTTTAAGGTTGGAAACCTTTTCCCCTCCGTCGTTCCTCGGTCAAATCGAAAACTGCATCCGTAGAGGGCCAGGCGCAGCGTTTTTCTTGCCTTCTCGTGCCCTCGATCGAATTTGGGGCGGGAGTGGCTGTGCGGGCCACTGGGACGGCAGTTGCCTCCTGACAATGACCGGTCCCCACAGCCCTCTCCCCCCGGGGGCGTCGGTCTCTCCGGGGCGGGGAGCCGAGACCGCTTGTTCCCCGGATTCCCCAGGGCCCGACACCCCCAAATCGGGCAGGTCGGCTGGGCGGATCGCCGGGCGGTGCGAGGTTCCGCGAGCCGGGGACGGATGTCGGGCTGGAGCCCTCTTGCAAATTTCCTCCTCTGAGGATTCCGCCCTGCCTGTGTGGGCTCGGGAAGGGTGCTTGCGTGTGTTGAAAGCCCTGAGCATTGAGTTCCCCGAAGACTCAAATAGACTGTCAGGGGATTTGGAAAAGACCTCTGAATTCCAAAACCAGTGAGCCCAGCCCGGCGAAGGGCGGAAGGGTGTCTGATTTTGGACCATTCCTTAGACCACCAAAGAACACGTTTCCACAGTTGCGTGTTGAATGCAGATTTTTCGTGACACTGGATTCTCTGTCCGGCTCTCTCCGAGGGAGTTCCCTTCGCGCCCATGGTTGCAGCAGGCAGCACAACATCTCCATATCCGCCTGTAGGAAGGGGCTGGAGAAGGAGAGGACCAGCGGCTCCTTTTTAGATGACGTAATCCAGAAGTTGTGCGGATCACTTCCTTTCACATCCCATTGACCTGAGCACAGTCCCACGGCCACTGCTCACTGCACAGTCATCCGGGAATTGCAGCCTCACTCGAGGTCGCCAGTGCGCCCTGCCAGAATTCCCCTGGGTTTGGGACCCCAACATACTGCCAAAGAATGGAAGGAGAGGACTGATAATGAGAAAAAGTCATCTGTGCCTTGGAGGGCTTCCCGAAGAGGGCAGTGTCCTACCTCTAGCAGAGGAGAGTGTTTTTAGAAATAGAATGTGGTCAGAGGGTGGAGAGATGGAAGAGGCAAAGAATGAAAATAGCCATTTGAAATTGACTTGCCCTTGCTGAGGGCTTCCCTGGTGGCTCAGCAGTGAAGAATCCACCTGCCAATGCAGGAGACATGAGTTCAATCTCAAGATGGAGAAGATCCCCTGGAGAAGGAAATGGCAACGCTCTCCAGCATTTTTGCCTGGAGAATCCCATGGACAGAGAAGCCTGGCGGCCTAGAGTCCATGGAATCGCAAAGAATCAGACACAACTTAGCGACCAAACAATAAGCCCTTGATGAGCTTACAGAAAGAGCACAGTTGGGAGGGGAGCTGTAGAATTGTAATGATCTGAGCAGTGAAGGGGGTTCACCCTATTCTTACTGAAATGTCATTAAAATGGGACCACGAACAACTCTTTATTCTTACACAAATTTCTAATGTATGATGGGGACTCCATGGAATAGCTGATTCCAACCCCCAGAAATTCTGGAATATAGAGAATGTGCCTGGAGATTGCCTTTTGTTAAACTGTCTCCCCAGGAAGCCCTCAGCAAGAATACCTTCCCTGAAAGAAAAAGACCTGCTTATTGTTGAGAATGTTAAATTTCCTCCTTGCTCTCTCTGCTTCCCTGCCTGACAGACTTTCTTCTTTGGACTGGGTGGTACCTAGCTGAAAGAGCTGAGGTTGGAATCCTAAAATTAAAAGCTGACAACAATCCTTCAATAAAAAATAAGTAAATTAGAAAAAAAAAAAAAAAACAAATGACAACAGTGGCTCAGTGGTGGTGGAAGCAGGGGCCATCAGCACTGCTGAGGGGCTCAGCACTAGGGTGTAGAAGCAGAATTCTAGAAGGTCTAAAACCTACACCGGTACCATGAAGTCAACAGTTGCTCAGTAAACATTTGGTTTTTATGAGAAAGCTGAGGGCTTCCTGGGGAGATAAAAGGCAATCTCCAGGCACATTCTCTTATTCCAGGATTTCTGGGGGTTGGAATCAGTCCTTCGATGCAGTCCCCATCATACAACAGAAACTTGTATGACATTAACTCCCAAGCATCCTGATTGGGAGTTTGATGTTAGCAATTGCAAAGTATTCTATATATGTATAACTGAATCACTTTGCTGTATAACCAGAAATAACAGCTGTGTGCATGCGCACTAAGTCTCTTCAGTTGTGTCCAACTCTTTGCAACCCTATGGACTGTAGTCCACCAGGCTCCTCTGTCCATGAGATTCTCCAGGCAAGAATACTGGACTGGATTGCAATGCCCTCCTCCAGGGGATCATCCCTACCAAGGGATCAAACCTGCGACTCCTGCATTGTAGGTGGATTCTTTACCACTGAGCCACCAGGGAAGCCCCAATTCAACTCTAGTCCAATATAAAATAAAAATTAAAAAAAGAAATTCTAAAAAAGAGTGTCAGCCAAAAAATAAACAAACCCTTATACTTCAATAAAATTTATTTTGAAGATTAGTTTCTTAAAAGCAAGCAAAAAAAAAAAAAGAAAAGGGCAAAACAGCATCCCACAGCCGGGTGGTTATATGACTTCAGTGTTAGGGGTATTTACCTTTTGTACACAGTGAGAAACCCAAGGAGATGGCCCAGCCAGATAAAGGCCCAAGAATGCTGGTGCCATGGAGATGAGAAGGTGGGCAGTTTAGGTGTGAACCAGTCCACCTGTCTTAGGGAGATAATAAGAGCTAGTTAGTGCCTGAAAATTATTTGATTATATGCTGTCCTCCGATGAACTATTCTTTCATCTGGCATCTTCAATTCTAACTCCCTTTGTTTCATTCCTCTTTTGTGTGGCTGAAAACTCAGTGCATTTTGTTAGGATGTTAACTATACATTGAGGCTTTTGTAGAGATTATCATACTGCGTGAAATAAGTCACACAGAGAAAGACAAATATTATGTGTCACATATATGTGAAATCTAAGAAAAAATAGTACAAATGAATTTGTTTACAAAACAGAAACTGACTCACAGACATAGAAAAGAAACTTATGGTTACCAAAGAGGAGGGAGGGGAAGGGAAAAATCAGGCCTATGAGATTAACCAATCCACACTACTATATATAAAATAGATGAAAAAGAAGGGTTTATTGTATAGCACAGGGAATTATATTCAATATCTTGTAATGGATATGATTATTAAATACTTACAGTGGAAAAGAATCTGAAATATATATATATAGAGATATGTATAACTGAATCACTGCTGTACATCTGAAAGTAATACAATATTATAAATCAACTACCTCAATAAAAAGTTTTTTAATTGAGGCTTTTGTTTTTATTTGTATCCTTCTGCTTTAGTTTTATAGAGGAGGGGGCATGCAGTGCAACCTACTGTAAATGAGTTTCCCTGTGGGAGTATGCACAGAAGTATGGACATATTCTCAGGGCTTCTGAATTTATAGACACGACCTCTCCACCATCCCCTCTCAGCTAGCTAATGGCTCTCCTAAAAGTTTGCAGAGGTAGACATGCTCGCAAATAGCAGGATCTTAGTTCTACTGCCTTCATCGATGGCTGTAGAGAGCAAGGGTAGCAACTTCAGAAGTCTGACCATTTGAGTCTTTACTGTACAGATATCATTAAATCCATGTGTTAAGCCACGAGTTGGGTACGGTGGGGATCCAGGAGAGGCAAAACAGAAAATACTTGTCCACCCTAGGAACAAAGGCAGCAGTGGTCCTTGGCAGACCCATGATACTGGTATAATCTCTACTCTGGGAAGGGTGAGAATTGCGAGCCGAAAACTGAGCAAAGGGGCATTGAGGCACAGGGCAACAGAATCACTCTCTTTCCAACACCCAGTCTGATAATGGGGGAAAGATGAGCTAAGCATGACACGCTTGCTCTGTGTCCTATATGCAGGTGCTGACATTGTTTTCCATCGGAGTAATGGTCTATTTCCTTTCTGAACCTCCTCTCTGCTTCACAGGTCATGAGCCTGGGCTGATGCAGTTGGTGAATTACTACAGAGGGGCCGACAAATTGTGTCGCAAAGCATCTTTAGTGAAGTAAGTGTTCTTTAAGACCCAGTGTTTTCCATTGTCACATAAACATAAGCTTTCATCCTGAAGCACTTAAGCAGAATGTGGAATTGTCATTTAAAGGTGAAAATACTTTCATTTAGAAAGCAATCAAAGATGAGTTTTGGTGTGTGTGTGTGTTGCCACATTGCTGGAATCTTAGTTCCCTGACCAGGGATCAAACCTGTGCCTTCTGCATTGGAAACTGGGAGTCTTAACCACTGGACTGCCAGGGAAGTCCCCAAATATTAGTTTTGATTGTTATCCAAACTTTGCTGTATGTGTCTGATAAAGCCTGCCTGTCTCTTACATGAAGGGCTTCCCTGGTGGCTCAGTGGTAAAAAAAATCTGCCTGCTAATCCACAGGTTCGATCCCTGGGTCGGGAATATTCCCCAGGAATGGCTACCACTCCAGTATTCTTGCCTGGAGAATCCCATGGACAGAGGAGCCTGGCGGGCTACTGTCCGTGGGGTTGCAAAGAGTCGGGCACGACTTAGCGACTCAACAATAACAACAACTCTTAGGTGAGGATTCCTTGAAGCAGAGCCTAAGACAGGGCTTCTCATGGCAGTGATTAATGAGGAGAGGGCTCGCAGGAAAAACTCATTGAGAACCAGGAAAGCCTGGGAAGCAGCCAAGCAAAGAGGTGGTTTCAGCTGAAATCTCAACTCAGCCTGATTCCATGGAAATTGGAGCAAACGGCCCCTTGATAGTCTAGACTCTGATGTCGGTCAGCCACTGGCTATGGGAGGACACACCCTCCCAGCATTTCTAGGCAGCAGCTGGTCCCTGGAGAAGGGGTGCACATGTGCTTATAGCAGTCAACTCGCAGCAGCCAGGGTCCCCTCAGAAGGGACACCTGGGGAGAATATACCAGTATCTACCGCACTGCCCATCTCTGAGCAGTTCGCTTATGGCTTGCTGCCAAAAGAACAGCATCATGTGACTTCCCTGATGGTCCAGTGGTTAAGACTCAAAGTGGTAAAATCAGTCCAGTGTCTGACTCTTTGTGACCCATGGACTGTAGCCTGCCAGGCTCCTCTGTCCATGGGAACCTCCAGGCAAGAATACTGGAGTGGTTGCCATTTCCTCTTCAATGCAGGGAGCACGAGTTCCATCCCTGGTCGGGGAACTAAGATCTCATATGCCTTGCTATGTGACGGAACAAAACAAAAAAAGAAGAGCAGTGTCATAAGGTGGAAGGGGGCAGCCTGATCCAGTGATTAAGATCTAGGATCAGCAGCTTGGGTTTTAATTTCAACTCTTCTTAACAGCTTGGGCAAATTTTTTAATCCCTCTAAGCCTCAGTGCATCCTTCGCAAAGATGTTGTAATGCACAGAATGTCTATAACAGTGGCACAGACTGAGCATTTGACCCTATGCCTTCGTTTCCTTTTCTGTAAAATGAGGATAATAATAGCAACTACCTCAGGGTTGTTGTAAGGGTTAGTTGAATTAATTTATGTAACGTCTTGGACTCATTCAAGGGTCAGAGTCCATATTGCATAAATGAAAGAGGGGTGGGGCCCCTAAAATCAGGTCTCCAGGATTCCCTCCACGGTGACTAGTGTGAGTGTGTATGTAGCCAAACACATCACTTAGGAAAGACAACACTAGAAGCCATGACTCAATGAAAACACTCTTCCCCAATCACGCTGCTTTTCGGGCTCTAGATATTTACTAACTTGTGTTGATAGGAATATTTCCACCTTTTGGCTCAGACTCACTGCCCTCAGTAACTTATGCACCACTTCTCCCTGTGATGGATTTTCATGATTTATCAGCTACTCCTAAAGGAGAACAAAGCTTCGTAAAGTCTTCTTTTTACATATTTACGTATTTATTTGTTTTTGAACATTTATTTACTTGACTGCATTGGATCTTAGTTGTGACATAGAATCTTTGTTGCATCATTCAAGATCTTTCGTTGTAGTGCAAGGATTCTCTAGTTATGGTGTGCGGGCTTAGTTGTTCCATAGCCTTTGGAATCTTAGTTCCCTGACCGGAGATCAAACCCATGTCCCCTGCATTGCAAGGTGGATTCTTAACCGCTGGACCACCAGAGAAGTCCCCTTATTTACATATTTAGAACGCAGAAGTTTGTTTCACAAGAACTAGGAGTAGAAGTAGGATTGTTTATTGAGGTTATTCATTTAGATATTTTGATAAAATGCTTGTTCATTCTATGATTTTTTTTCTAAAGATAAAGGTAGGATTTTATTTTGAGTAAAAGTAATGTTCTCTATATTTGCATACTTGGCAGCTAAGATAAAATGGAGAGAGTTCAGAGCTAGAGGCATGAGTAGATCTGAGTAAGTGTCTGGATCTCTGTGGCTTTGGACAGTGCCACTCAGAATCCCCATGTCCCATCTGTGAGGATGTCGGGGATCATGCCCGCTTCTTGCCTCCCCAAGGCATGTGACGTGGTCTGTTATGGCACCCTATACATGGCGACGTGACTTACGCAGGCTGGGGGTTGTCGTCATCCTCTAAACTTCCTTCATTCTCTCAGGTGTCCTGTGAAGGACTGCTGTCATTTCCTTTGTCCCATAGTTTATATGGCTCAAAGTGAAAGTAAAAGTGTTAGTTGCTCAGTCGTGTCCAACTCTTTTCGACTCCATGGACTGTAGCCCACCAGGGTCCTCTCCATGGGATTTTCCAGGCAGGATACTGGAGTGGGTTGCCATGCCCTTCTCCAGGGGTTCTTCCTGACCCAGGGGTTGAACCCAGGTTCCCTGCATGGCTGGCAGATTCAAAATAAAGTACATAGAGTGCTAGCTGCATGTATCATTTAAATTGCCTAGTAGCCCCATTAACATGGGTACAAAGATGGCTCCCCTGGTGGCTCAGTGGTAAAGAATCTGCCTGCCAATGCAGGAGACTGGGTTTCCGTCCCTGATGCAAGATCCCACAGGCCTCAGAACAACTAAGCCCGTGTACCACAACTACTGAGCCTGTGCTCTAGAGCTTGGGAGCCACACTACTGAGCCCACAGGCCCTGTAGCCCGTGCTCTGCAACAAGAGAAGCCACCACAATGAGAAGCCCGCGTACCGCAACTAGAGAGTAGCCTCCACTCGCCACAACTAGGGAAAAGTCCGTGCAGTATCGAAGGCCCAGACAGCCAAAAAAAATAATTAATTAATTGATTGATTGATTTTAAAAAATGAGTACAAAGACATTGTACAACTTATTTTAGTAATATATTTTATTTAACCAAATAATTCTAAAATGTCAGTTTGACATGTAATTAATATAAAAAACAATTAATGAGATATATTATTTTTGTATTCAAGTCTTCAGAATCTGGTGTGTATTTTATATTTATAGCACGTCTAAACTCAAACATTAAATTTTCATTGGTGTGCTTCCCAGGAGGTGTAGTGGTTAAGACTCTGCTCTTTGACTGCAAGGGGGCACAGGTTCAATTCCTGGTTGGGAATTAAGATCCTGCATGCCTTGGTGTGTGGGGGAAGAAAAAGAAAGACATATGCAGCATGGATATAGGTGAAAAAGTATAAATCACAAGGCCATTTTTTATCTTTGATTATTGAGTGAAATAATAATTGAAAAGAATGATTTGGTAAGCGTTCCTCTTATTTAAGAAAATGTGAATTGGAGTTAACAATACAAGAACCCTGGTAAAATTCTTCTATCTCTTACTCAGGGGCATTGGTAGAAAATACAGTACCATTAAATTCATCATCTTGTGTTTCTTCCATTCTTCATTGTATTATTTGCAAGTATGTACTGAACCATTTTAACAATTTATCCATACTGAGTACAAATGTTTTTAGTATGTGTCGATATGTATCATGAAATAGAATGTAGCAATAAAGCAAAAAAAAAAAAAAACACACACACACACAAGCAAACATCAGTCTATTCAGTTCAGTTCAGTCCCTCAGTCGTGTCCAACTCTGTGCGACCCCCTGGCAGCACGCCAGGCCTCCCTATCCATCACCAACTCCTGGAGTTCACTCAAACTCCTGTCCATCGAGTCGGTGATGCCATCCAGCCATCTCATCCTCTGTCGTCCCCTTCTCCTCCTGCCCCCAATCCCTCCCAGCATCAGAGTCTTTTCCAATGAGTCAACTCTTCACATGAGGTGGCCAAAGTATTGCAGTTTCAGCTTCAGCATCATTCCTTCCAAAGAACACCCAGGACTGATCTCCTTCAGAATGGACTGGTTGGATCTCCTTGCAGTCCAAGGGACTCTCAAGAGTCTTCTCCAACACCACAGTTCAAAAGTATCAATTCTTCCATGCACATTAAATCCCAGTAAATCCAGACTTTAACCCAGGTTAGCTGAAGTAATGTCTGTCATGATAGAAACTATTTTATCACATATAGATGAAATTCATCTGACAAATGTAAAAGATTAGAAAATATCTTATCATAAGTTTCTATTTTAGGCTGCAATTTGACAATATTTTTTCATATATTTGGAAATCTTTTGAGGCAAAATATACAAATTATTAATTGGGCAGCTTATATCACCCAGCTCATCTAAAGATAAGGGAAAATATTTCAAATTTTTTAAATTTTGATTCAATCTTTGATATTGTTAGAAATGCTTTGTACTCTCTGGGCAGTTATTGATGGCTTAACTAAAGACCATTCACTTTTTGTAAAATATTTTTTTAGGCTTTCCTCAAAATTCTTTTACTACATTTCCATCTAAAATGATACTTTTTTGTGTGAGACGCCAAGCCATTTCATAGCTGAACAAAATTACAAACCCAGATCCTTTAAAAAATGTTTAAAGTTTTTTTTTTCCTGTGGAATTTTTAATTCTGATTTTAGCCACTAATTTCATTGTTTGTTTTTTGACTGTTGAAAGGTAAACACTTATCGAATTCCTTGTTTCTTGAAAATGTCCCCTTTATACAACAAACTTCATTTTTCTTTCCACTGCTGCTGCTGCTAAGTCGCATCAGTCGTTTGTGACTGTGCGACCCCATAGTCAGCAGCCCACCAGGCTCTGCCATCCCTGGGATTCTCCAGGCAAGAACACTGGAGTGGGTTGCCATTTCCTTCTCCAATGCATGAAAGTGAAAAGTGAAAGTGAAGTCGCTCAGTCGTGTCAGACTCTTAGCGACCCCATGGACTGCAGTCTACCAGGCTCCTCCGTCCATGGGATTTTCCAGGCAACAGTACTGGAGTGGGCTGCCATTGCCTTCTCCGAAACACAGCAGATTTTAATTGCCATCCATGGTGAAATTTGTGACACACGTTTGAATGTCTTCTAGTGCTTATTTTTCCTTTATTGTGTGGTTATAGCTCTAGCTTCTGCATCTCCACTCAGTTTTCTATCAGTACTATACCTTTGTTTTAAATTGAAGAACTTGTCCGTACACATTTTTTTTTTAATTAGAAAAATAATTATGCTTGCTTACCAATTATGATTACCTAGCTATTACTAGGGCTTCCCAGGTGGCTTAGTGGTAAAGAATCACCTACAGGAAATACAGGTTCAATCCCTGGTTCAGGAAAATCCCCTGAAGAAGGAAATGGCAACCCACTTCAGTATTCTTGCCTGAGAAATTTCATGGACAGAGGAACCTAGAGGGCTATAGCCCGTGGGGTCCTAAAGAGTTGGGCACAACTTACTAAGCAAACAACAACAGCAAGGCTATCACTATAAGTTATGCTATGAGCATAATAAGCATGTTATAGTGTTTCATCAGTGCCTGGAAAACAATTCACATGAATCCATCTATTGTCCACAAGCAGAACAGTGATGCTTTTATGTTTACTACCAGAAGCAGCATGTGCACCCGACACACAGGCCACCCTCCAGCAACAGCTTCTTAGGTCATCCAGTGGTGAAAGGGAAACATCAACTTGCCAAACAGTACTGTTGTGCTTCATGGAAACTTATCTTACTATGCTTCAACTTTTAAATTAAAACTAGACACAGTTGGAAATTCAGTTCCTGAGTTGCACTGGTCACTTTTCAAGTGCTGCGAAGCACTTGAGAGTTCCATGTGGCTCATGGCCACCATATCGGACGGTGCAGATAGAGCCGAATGGTCTGTGAGTAGAAATGTATGGTTTGGTGGGTTTTTTGTTTGTTTGTTTGTTTTGGTTATTTTGAGTTCTTTAAGTTAAATTCCATTGCCTCTGAGTTAAAAAGAAAGTGAAAATGAAAGTCACTCAGTTGTGTCTGACTCTTTGCGACCCGTATAGTCCATGGAATTTTCCAGGCCAGAATACTGGAGTGGGTAGCCTTTCCCTTTGTCCAGCGAATTTTCCCAACCTAGGGATTGAACCCAAGTCTCCCACATTGCAGGTGGATTCTTTACCAGCTGAGCCACAAGGGAAGCCCAAGAATACTGGAGTGGCTAGCCTGTCCCTTCCCCAGAGGATCTTCCTGACCCAGGAATTGAACCGGGGTCTCCTGCATTATAGGCGGATTCCTTACTGATCTATCAGAGAAGAGCTTTATTTAAAAATCTCAATTAATAGTTTCTTTTCATTATTTCTGCTTTTGGCTCACCGGCTGAGTTTTGCTGATTATAGACCAGGCTCTGACATTTCTGTTTTAGAGAGACAAGGAAGTGCAGCTCAGGGGACGCTTGTGAGTGTCTTTGGCTAGGTTCTTCCCTCCTCTGATTCCTGGGGACCAAGGATGGGTTTAGAGTCAGGACTTGAAAACGATTCAGGGCTTGCATCCTGCCTGTTCCTCACTACCTTTATGATGTTGGGAAGTTCACTTCTCTGTGACCCAGTACCTCATCCATGAAAGATGATGCTGGTGCCTCCCCCTACGGATCTCACTGGGAAGGCGATGCCAAAGGAAGCCCTTGTGTTTATTAAGTGCTTGATGTTATATCCCCCTTGTTATATTATTTGGGAGGCAAGAGATGTGTTTAGTTATGACCATCAGAGTCCTGTGTTCCAGTAGAAAGACTCTTCCTAGGAATTCCCTGGCAGTCCAGTGACTCAGGTTCGATCCCTGGTCTGGGAACTAAGATCCTTCAAATGCCGAAGTATTAGGCTTTTCTCTCCAGAGTTGGGCCAAGGTAGTATTTTTGCTCGTATTCCAGATAGTTTCCTCAATTCTCCACTTGGTTTTGTTAGTGCAGGTCTAGCTTGGCTATAGCATATTTGTTGGAAATATGTTGTTTCAGGATCACTGCAAATTAAGTTTCCTTAGTGATGCATTTTAAGAGGAGTTAAAGTTCTGGACATTAAGCCCCTTTGGAATTCCATGGAGTGTGCCTGTAAGGTCGTGTGTAACAGCTGTGTGCTGCTCTGTAGTCCATTGGAGGTCTGCCCAGTGAGGCCAAGAGTGAGGTGTGGGATAAGGAGACCAGCTCTGGGCCCTGGCCATGCCTCCTTGGAGAGCTGTGGGGCAAAGCACTAGCTTTTCTGAGTACAGGGAGAGACTGTCCTCAGAAGAGAGACTGACCTTCTATCATCTGCCAGGCTCATCAAAACCAGCCCAGAACTGGCTGAGTCCTGCACATGGTTCCCTGAGTCCTACGTGATTTATCCAACCAACCTCAAGACCCCAGTTGCTCCAGCTCAGAATGGAATCCATCCACCGCTCCATAGTTCAAGGACAGACGAGAGAGAATTTTTCCTGGCTTCATATAACAGAAAGAAAGAGGAGGGAGAGGGCAGCGTTTGGATTGCAAAGTCATCGGCCGGAGCCAAAGGTGAGTTGGCATCACTGCCCCTTCTCCCTTCCCTGCAGGTGCTTGATATGCTTTGTTAGATTCAAATGATGTCTTTAGATGAGTGACTAGAGACCACATCTAGTTACACAACTTAAAATATCTTAGGTTCTGATGACCTAGAAATGTGTATCTCCAAATCACTTACAGTAAGTCCTCCATGTTCGAATTCGTTCCATTCTGAGAGCACATTCATAAGCCCAGTTTGTTTGTGTGTGTGCTTAGCCACTCAGTCGTGTCCGGCTCTTGGCAGCCCCATGGACTGTAGCCCACCAGGCTCCTCTGTCCATGGGATTCTCCTGGCAAGAATACTGGAGTGAGTAGCCATTCCCTTCTCCAGGGGATCTTCCCGTAGGTACCCAACTAACACAATCAGCCATATAGGACTGTACTGTAATAGATTTATAATACTTTTCACACAAATAAGACATTTAAAAAAAATAAGCATTTTTCATCTCACAGTACAGTACCTCGAAAAGTACAGTAGCACAGTGCAACAGCTGGCACCAGGGGCTGGCATCGAGTGAACGGGCAAGAAGAGTTACTGATGGAGGAGGGAGAGGAGGTGGGAGATGGTGCAGCTGAAGGGTCATCAGCAATAGGGGATGAAGGGCAAGCTGCGCAACCGCTTGCAGAGGATGCAGCCCGTGACAGTGTACTCCAGACGCGTGAACTCCCTTCGGTGATTTTGACATACAAACGCACATTCTCATCTTTGAAGGTTTGCAACTTGAAGGTTCGTGTGTAGGGGACTTACTGTATACTAAAATAAAGTAAAATAAAATAAGCAAAAGTGTCTCTAGCTGAGGGCTTTCTCTTTAAGCTCCAAACCCAACGGTAAGCTTTTTCAACTTAACATGTCTGATGTAGAACCTTTTGTTTCCTTTCGAACTATACCCACCCCAGCCTGCTCCTCTTTCTGCCTGCTCATGGAGTACATGATCCCACTTTTCACCCAGCCTCTGAACCCCAAACCTGGGAGTCCTTCTTGCCTGCTCTTTGCTTTACAGTCAATCTCTAACACATCAGCAAGGCTTGCTAACTCTACCTTTAAAATAGAGTCTCAAATAGAACTTTTCTTACCATTTCCGCTGCTCCCACTTGACACCAAAGCTCCTGTTCTCTCTAACCTAGGTAATTGCAGTGCCTTTCCACAGCAGCTCTCCTGCTCTTGGGCCCAGTGATGTTTTAAAAATGGAAACATGATCATATTACTCCCCACTCAAGACTTACCAGCTGGCTCCCTGAGGCAACTAGAATACACTCAAGTCCTGCTAGAAGTCGACACCACTTGCTATTTGCCCGTTTCTCTGATCTCACCCCCATCCTTGGCCTTGCTCCCTGTACTGTAGCCAGGAAGCCTGCCTAGAGTCCCTCAAATACTCTGAATTCATCTCTGTACCTGGAACGCACTTCCATGAGCTGTTTTTCATTTCTCAGCTCAGATGGTGCCTTGTCAGAGAGGCTTTTCTGACCTAAAATAGCCTCTATGTCCATTGCTTTCTATCCTTTCCCCTGCTTTAATTTTCCATCCCTGCACTAACCTTTTCCAGCACTCTATTACTTATTAGTTTATCTCTTCATCTCCTCCGTAATCCTGCAAGCTCCATGTAAACACAGACTTTGTTTTCTTCATCTCTGTACCTTCCCTGCAGGCACTTAATAAATGTGTATGAATGAATGCACTGAAGGCATAAGGTGTGCCTTAAATCAGGCTTAAAGTAAGGCAGTTGCCAATGTAATGATCACATAGACATGGTCCTTCTCTATAACTACTATCATATGCTGTCTTAAAAACCATTCCATTTTGAACTTATGCTTCTTTGATTGCCTTGAAAGACTGTCTGGCCATTGGTACTCATTTTTCTGAGTCAAAATCAACTTCATTATTTTTTCCAACCTCACTTCTGATCTTATAAACAATACGGGTTCATTATAGGAAGTTAGAATGTACAGATACTATTATTCCCCTATTATAAATTAAAACACCTATTACCATCATTTTGGTAATTATCTCTTTTTTAAAAAAAACTTTTTATTCTGTATTGGGGAATAGCTGATTAACAGTGTTGTGATTTTCTGGTTTAGATAAACAACTAAGGGACTCAGCCATACATACACATGTATCCATTCTCCCCCAAACTCCCCTCCCATCCAGGCTACCACATAACATTGAATCGAGTTCCCTGTGCTGTGTAGTAGGTCCTTGTTAGTTATCCATTTTAAATACAGCAGTGTGTACATGTCCATCCCAAATTCCCTAACTATCCCTTCTCTCCATTCTTCTCCCTGACACATTGGTACTTATTTTTATCCCAGGTCCAGTGGACCTCACCTTCTTTTTCACCAACTGTGAGACAGAAGGGCATCACCTAGAATCCTCAGGTGCCTCACCTACCTCTCCCTCCCCTCCTGTGACCTCTTCTGCAGAACTGTCCCCTAGCTTTGTGCCAGTAGTAAACAGAGGAATTGGAAGAGGAAATAGTCGTCTACAGTATTCCAGATTCCTCCTGTGGATGGAGACTGGAGTCAGAGGTGGCCACCATGAGGACATCTTGCATCCTTGTGTCATGGACTTGACCAGTACGAGAATGAGGAGTGAGGCAGGCCTTGGGCAGAAGGACATGTCGGGTCATGGCAGTGATCCCACCCTGGTGGTCCCTGGACCCTCAGCAACACAAGACAGAGAGTGATGCTCAGCAGCAGAGGGAGATACAGACAGAATTAATGCCAAACAGAGAAGACATTTCACTTTAGGAGCTGAGGAGATTAGTGGTGTGGATTTGTTTTATTTGGGAATTACAAAATGAAATGAATAGCTGAATGAATGAATTGTATTCTTGTTAAACAAACACATAGTACCTAGTGCTTTCTGGGTATAGTTGGCATAACTTGACACTATATTCAGAGCAAGCCACTGTTTACCGTCTCCACTGCCCATCTTGGATCTGAGTCACCTTCACTGTCGCCTGGAGCATTGCTCCCTGTCCTCCTATTCTTGGCCATTCTCCCGATCTCCACACAGGACAGTAGACAGAGATCCTATTAGAGCAGAGTCAGACCATGTCACATTTGTACTCAGCACTGTCTCAGGACCAGGCTAGCACCTGACAATCAACAGAGGATCAATATATATATTGAGTGAATGAATGAATGTATAGATGGATGGATGAAAAGAGAAATAATGAACATTTGGAGGTAGAGATAAATGAGACAGACAGGGTTCTCTTGCACTCCTGGACCCACAGTCTAGTCAGAAAGAAGGCTAATGATGCTAATTTCCAAGAGAGAGGGAATCATTTTTCAAAAGTTTTTGAAAACAGAGACTATGATACAAATCTCCATAGCACCTTATAGTTCAGTTCAGTTCAGTTCAGTCACTCAGTCGTGTTCGACTCTTTGCGAACCCATGAATCGCAGCACGCCAGGCCTCCCTGTCCATCACCAACTCCTGGAGTTTACTCAGACTCACGTCCATCGAGTCAGTGATGCCATCCAGCCATCTCATCCTGTCGTCCCCTTCTCCTCCTGCCCCCAATCCCTCCCAGCATCAGTCTTTTCCAATGAGTTAACTCTTTGCATGAGGTGGCCTAAGACACAAACAAAGATAAATATATATATGTATAACCGAATCAACTCTGCTATACCCCTGAAACTAACACAACATTGAAACACAACATATTCCAATATAAAATAAAAGTTTTTTAAAAAGCCAAACAACAGTGGATACAATCCAAATGTCCATCGATTGATCGATTGAAAAAAATGTGGTGTAGTCATGCACACA
The DNA here is from genome assembly GCF_023091745.1 of Budorcas taxicolor. NCBI lineage: Eukaryota > Metazoa > Chordata > Mammalia > Artiodactyla > Bovidae > Budorcas > Budorcas taxicolor. Next base: position 105,693,428 of record NC_068920.1, read on the forward strand.
GTGGAATATTTAGTCATAGAAAGGTGGAAAGGCATATTGACACATGCTGCAACATGGATGAAGCTTGAAAAAAACTATGTTAATGAAAGAAGCTAGACCAAAAAAGGCACCTTACTATTTATTTCCATTTATATGAAGTCTCTAGATTCAGCACACCTCTGGAGATAGAAAGTAGGTTAGTGGTCATCAGAGGCTTGGGTGAGGAAGGAATGGGTATAAGTGTTTAGTGGGTATGAAGTTTGGGGGGAAGTGATGAAAACATTCTAAAATTAGATTGTAGTAATGGTTGCAAACCTCTCAAATATACTAAAGACCATTGAACCTTACACTTTAAAAGGGTGAATTTTATAGTATGTAAAATATCTCAAAGCTCTTTTAAAATATTGCATCCTTTATTTAATGTTAGGGACACTTTTTATTGGAATCTAGTTGATTTACAATGTGTTAGTTTCAGGTGTACAGCAAAGTGAATCAGTTATACATATACATATATCCACTCTTTAGATTATTTTCCCATATAGGTCATTATCAAGTATTGAGTAGAGTTCCCTGTGCTATACAGTAAGTCCTTATTAGTTATCTGTTTTATATGCAGGAGTTCAGTTCAGTCGCTCAGTCATGTCCTGCCCTTTGCGACCCCATGAATCGCAGCACACCAGGCCTCCCTGTTCATCACCAACTCCCAGAGTTTACTCAAACTCATGTCCATCGAGTCCGTGATGCCATCCAGCCATCTCATCCTCTGTCGTCCCCTTCTCCTCCTGCCCCCAATCCCTCCCAGCATCAGGCTCTTTTCCAATGAGTCAATTCTTCGCATGAGGTGGCCAAAGTATTGGAGTTTCAGCTTTAGCATCAGTCCTTCCAGTGAACACCCAGGACTGATCTCCTTTAGGATGGACTGGTTGGATCTCCTTGCAGTCCAAGGGACTCTCAAGAATCTTCTCCAACACCACAGTTCAAAAGAATCAATTCTTCGGTGCTAAGCTTTCTTCACAGTCCAACTCTCACATCCATACATGACCCCTGGAAAAACCATAGCCTTGACTAGACGGACCTTTGTTGGCAAAGTAATGTCTCTGCTTTTCAATATGCTATCTAGGTTGCTCATAACTTTCCTTCCAAGGAGTAAGCATCTTTTAATTTCATGGCTGCAACTACCATCTGCAGTGATTTTGGAGCCCCAAAAAATCAAGTCTGACACTATTTCCACTGCTTCCCCATCTATTTCCCATGAAGTGATGGGACCAGATGCCAAGATCTTAGTTTCCTGAATGTTGAGCTTTAAGCCAACTTTTTCACTCTCCTCTTTCACTTTCATCAAGAGGCTCTTTAGTTCCTCTTCACTTTCTGCCGTAAGGGTGGTGTCATCTGCATATCTGAGGTTATTGATAATTCTCCCGGCAATCTGGATCCCAGCTTGTGCTTCTTCCAATACGTATGTTCAGGTAAATCCCAGTCTCACAGTTTATCCCCCTCCCCTTCACCCCTGGTAACCATAAGATTGTTTTCTACATCTGTGACTCTGTTTCTGTTCTGTGAGTAAGTTCATTTGTACCTCTTTTTTTTTAGATTTCACATATTAGTGGTATCCTACAATATTTGTCTTTTTCTGTCTGACTGACTTCACTCAGTATGATTATCTCTCAGTTGATGGACGCTTTGAATGTATCCAGTGTTTTCTATTACAGTGCTGCAAGAACATTCTATTACATTTGTCTTCATGCCGTAACCTTACTGATGTTTCTGTAAAATATAGTGTTTCCAGTGGGTTTATTGGTTATAAGCAACGCACAACCTTTATTGTGATACCAATGACCAAGAGTAGTGGCCTGTATTCAGCGCACTCAGATTTTGAATATCCATCAAAATGAAATTTCATGGTTGGAGCCTGCCATGATGGTGTTTACAATCCTACGTAAATAGAGAGTAGGATTGGATAATGCAGGTGCTTTTGTAGGGAGACAGGAGAATGAGAGATGGAAGGAGGGAAGGGATGGAGAAGAAAAGCGAGCCGGCCAGTAACAGCCTCCTGTCGGCTTTTTCCCGCTGTCAGCATTTCCCTTCTGGCTTTGCAGAGAGCTTTTCTTTTTCCTCTTGGGATGAACCGGACTGATCTGGCTTTGCTTTTGCGCTGTTAGGTGAAGGCATCCTCATCTCCTCAGATGCTACAGAACTGTTGGATTTCATAGACAACCAAGGCCAGGTGCATGTGATCCAGAAATACCTGGAGCGCCCTCTGCTTCTGGAGCCCGGTCATCGCAAGTTTGACATCCGGTAACACATCCACGTCTGGAGTTTTTGTTTTTCGAATCTGGGAAAAATGCAATCGTGCGTGATGACCAGTGTGATGTGGAGTGTGAGAAAGTACTGGACTGCATTCACCCAAGTTGGGCTTCCCTGGTGGCTCAGAGAGCAAAGAATCTGCCCACAGTGCATTGATCCCTGGGTGGGAAAGATCCCCTGGAGAAGGGAATGGCAACCCACTCCAGTATTCCTGGCTGGAGAATCCCATGGACAGAGGAGTTTGGCAGGCTACAGTCCATGGTGTCGCACAGAGTTGGATACGACTGAGTGACTAGCACTTTCAAGCTGAGTGGCTGAACGGAACTGAGTTTCTGTACTTCATTTTCTGGTTTTCTGTCACTCTTTCTCTTGTCTTTCTATAAAATGTGGCTAAGATGATGAATTTCCTCTCTCTCTTTTTCTTTTAGTATTCTCTCTTTTAAAAGCTGTCTATGGCTGCACTGGATCTCTGTTGCTGCACACAGGCTTTCTCTAGCTGCGGCGAGCGGGGACTACTCTCTAGTTGTGGTGCGCAGGCTTCTCGTCGCAGTGGCTTCTCTTGCTGTGGAGCACAAAACTCTAGTTCTAGGGCTTTCGGGCTTCAGTGGTCGTGGCACATGGGCTTAGTTGCCCCATGGCATGTGAGATCTTCCCAGACCAGGGATTGAACCTGTGTTCCTGCACTGGCGAGATTCTAAACCACTGGTCCACCGGGGAAGTCCCTTTAATATTCTTTTTACTGGAGATGACTGCTGCTGCTAAGTCGCTTCAGTCGTGTCCGACTCTGTGCGACCCCATATACGGCAGCCCACCAGGCTCCACCGTCCCTGGGATCTGGAGATGACTAGTGGATCCAAAAGGAAGGGCATCAGTGTGTGGAGCTTGCTTATGAAAGAAGCAAAGAGATACACACAGAACACATAGTCAGACACAGCAGATCACATGACCCTGCTAAAGGCTGTGTCCTCCCTCTGTTATCCGAGTCCCACTTTTTAAGGGTTTCTTGAACACACCTTAGGGTTTTGGACTTTATGTTTCCCAGAAAGGACATGGCAAAGAGAAAGAGATTGTGGGTGCTTTCAAAAGCTGCATAGCCCTGGCCCCAGCTTGCCCCAAGCCTTTTTATCATCACCCAACCAGGACTCTCTCACCTTCATGCCTTCACTTTGGCTTATTGCTTCTCAAACACCTGTCTTGTCAGACCAGGTTCAGTAGGAACAGTCTTCCTAAGATTACTAAAAGAGTAAACTTGGCAACTGGGGGTTTCATATTAACCGTAAAAACCAGCCCACTCAGATCTCTTCAAAATAGTGTGTCTTTTGAATGGACCAAAGTCTCCTTGTCAGTTATGGTGAAATGTTTTCTTTGCCTCATTACAGTGATAATTTGCTTTTTTGGCTAATTGTCATGGCTTGCCTTATGTAACTTTATTTATTTTAATATTTGTTTATTTATTTTTGGATGCATTGGGTCCTTCTTGCAGCGCAGGGGCTTCTCTCTAGTTGTGGTGTGCAGGCTCAGTTGCCCCACAGCATGTGAGATCTTAGTTCCCCGACCAGGCATCAAACCTGCATCCCCTGCATTGCAAGGCAGCTTCTTAACCACTGGATCACCAGGGAAGTTTGTAACCTCGTATAATTTTAGAAACTACCTCCTTCCTCTGTTTCCTCCCAGAATAGTCAAGGTGTGGGCATGATAAAAAGAACATGGAGAAGCTTTCGATAACTTGAATAAAATAGTGTGGTTTTTTTTTTGACTTTGCAGAAGCTGGGTCTTGGTGGATCATCAGTTTAATATCTACCTCTATAGAGAGGGTGTCCTTCGGACTGCTTCAGAACCATATCATATGGATAATTTCCAAGATAAAACCTGCCACTTGACCAATCACTGCATTCAGAAGGAGTACTCAAAGAACTATGGGAAGTATGAAGAAGGGAACGAAATGTTCTTTGAGGCATTCAATCAGTACCTAACAAGTGCTTTGAACATCACCCTGGAAAGTAGTATCTTACTACAAATCAAACATATAATAAGGTAACCTAATCCTATCTCTTTTGTTTAAATGTGTCTTGAAGGAGCTTTGGGAGTTTGTGCCTCTCAAGGAATTGTTCCATTTTAATTGTCTAATTTAAGGACAAAAATTATTTGTTATATCCCTTTATTATCCTTTTAATATCTATATGATCTGTAGTGATGAAGCTTTTTAAAATCCTTATGCTTAATCCTTCGATTACCTTATATGGGTAATTTATATCTTCTCTCTTTCACTTGGGCAGGTTGGTTAGAGGCTTATCAGTTTTATTAATCTCTTCTAAAAGTCAGCATTTGGCTTTATAGATTTTGTCTGCCATTTTTGTTTTCAATTTCCTCATGTTCTTGATTATTTTTATTCTTCTGCTTTTGAGGGGTTTGCTTTCCTCTTCTTTTTCTAGTGTCCCTAAAGTGAAAGGTCAGATCACTGATTTGAGATTTTTTTTTTAATATAAGCCGTTAATGCCATCAGCTTTCCTATAAAAACTCATTAGCTGCATCCCACAGATTTTGCTGTCATGTTTTTGTTTTCATTTTATTAAAATATTTTCTAGTTTCCTGTGACTTCATCTTTGACTTACGTGTTATTTAGCAATTTTTGCTGAATTTCCAAATATTTGGGATTCTCAAGGAATTTTCATTTCATTATGGCCAGAGAACAAACTTTGTATGGTTTTGAATTTGTTAAAGTTTGTTTCATGGTCCAGAATATGGTCTATCTTTACTTATTTAAATTTTTTTCTTAATATGGTCCATCTTAGTGAATGTTCCACATGTACTAAAAATAATGTTTATTCTGCTGTAGTTGAGCAGGGTGTTCTATAAATGCCCATTAGGTGAAGGCAGTTGGTAGTGTCATTCAAGTCTTTTGTATTCTTGCTGATTTTCTGTTCTGCTTGTTCTGTCCATTATTGAGAGGTAAAACTTTGGAAGTCTCCAAGTAAAATTGTGGACCTGTCTATGTCTCCTTTTCGTTTTATTTGGTTTTTGCTTTGTATATTTTGAAGATCTGTTTTCAGGTGCATATGCATTTAGAGTTGCTGTTTCTTTGGGAAGAATTGACCTCTTTATCATTATGTAGTTCCTGTCTTTATCTCTGGTAATATTTCTTATTTTGAAGTCTGTTTTGCCTGACATTAGTATAGTCACTCCAGCTTTCTTTTGATTAATAATTTGTATGTTTTCATCCCTTTACTCCTCCTCTCTACTGTATAATTAAAATGGGCTTCTGATAGACATATCGTTGGATTTTGTTTTGTTTTGCTTTTAATCCAGTGTATCATCTGGTTTTCAGTCATTGTGTTTGTACCATTCTCATTCTAAGTAACTACTGGCTTGATGAAATTTACATCCACCGTGTTATCATTCATTGTCCATTTGTCCCCTCTTTTTTTTTTTTTTTTCATTTCCTTGTTTCTTGCCTTCTTCTGAATTGTTTGAACTATTTTAGAGTTCTGTTGAGTATTTGGCTATATCTCTTTGTATTTTTGTTTGTTTGTTTTAGTGGTTACTCCAGGGATTATGGTATACATAAACCTAATATGTAATAGATTATCTTGTTGGATTAAAAAAAAGACCAAACTGTATCCTGTTTACAAGAAACCCACTTTACATACAAAGGAGGGAAACACTCTTTCACATTTACCCAGATGTTTGCTCTTTCCTTTGCTCTTGCTTCAGCACTAAAATTCCAAGTTTCATGTCCCTTCTAACTTCAGCATTTCTTTTAGAGCAGTTCTGCTGGTGATAAGTCCTCTCGATTTTCCATCATCTTAGAATGTCTTGGTTTCTCCTTATTCCTGGAGGATTTTATCACTCAGTTCAGTTCAGTCACTCAGTCATGTCCAACTCTTTGTGACCCCATGAATCGCAGCACACGAGGCCTCCCTGTCCATCACCAACTCCCGGAGTTCACTCAGACTCACATCCATCGAGTCAGTGATGCCATCCAGCCATCTCATCTTCTGTCATCCCCGTCTCCTCCTGCCCCCAATCCCTCCCAGCATCAGAGTCTTCCAATGAGTCAACTCTTTGCGTGAGGTGGCCAAAGTATTGGAGTTTCAGCCTTAGCATCAGTCCTTCCAATGAACACCCAGGACTGATCTCCTTTAGAATGGACTGGTTGGATCTCATAATGTCACGCAAAAAATTACGAACTGGCCCTATTCATGTAAATTGAAAAACAAGCAAAGCTAAGGTAATACATTATTTGGAGAAATGTACATATATGGTAAAAATCTAGTGAATTTTAAATTATGCATACATTCATCTAATCATAATGCAAATCAGGATATAAAATATTTACGGCATCCTAAAAGATACCCTTGAACTCCCTCAAAATATATACTCTCTGCCAGAGATAGCCATTCTGACTTTTATCACCATAGATCCTTTTTGCTTGTTCTTAAACTTAATATAAGTGGAATTATACTGTAGTTCTTGCTTTGTGTTCCGATTTTTTCAATATTGTTTCTGTGTCATATTCCACTGTGTGAGTGGTCCATGGTTTATCCTTTCTGGAGTTGATGGGCCTCTGGGTTTTCTCTCATATTTTAGACCTGTAACCTCTCTGAATTGTTTTATGTCAAGTGTCATGTTTTTCTGGAAATACATCCTGTTGACCCAGGCTCACTTGTACATGTGACTGTCCCTTCCCCACCACGTTTTGGTGTCCCTTCCTGTTGTAAATCAGGTGGTCATTTATGCGAGAGTCTGTTCCTGGGATCTCTGTTCTGTTCTGTGTCTGTGTATCTGCCCTGTCGCTGCCACCCTGTCATGATGACTGAACTTTTTTCCTTAATGTGTTCTTATACTGGGCTTCCCTGATGGCTCAGTGGTAAAGAATCTGCCTGCCAACGCAGGAGATGCGTGGGGTTTAATCCCTGGGTTGGGAATATCCCCTGGAGAAAGAAATGGCAACCCACTCCAGTATTCTTGCCTGGAGAATCCCTATGGACAGAGGAACCTGGCAGGCTACAGTCCATGGGGTCACAAAGAGTCAGACACGACTGAGCAACTAAACAATAAAAATAACAACATTCCCACATAGAGTCCAGCAGAAAAATTACAAGGCTCAGAGTTCCATTTCTTCAGGGATTATACATGCTTAGAATTCTGACACCAGACAAATCAAATATACTGAAGAAAGAATTCCTATTTTAGGCAGAAGATGTATTTGATATTTGCCATCCCCCTCCTTCCCATTGTTCTGTGCCACTCAGACAGTGTTCCTACTCAAGAGCTATAAAAGCTCCTCCTGAATCTTATGTTCTTTTTTTTCTCCCCCAGCTAACTTCCCCCAGACTTCCTACTCCAGCTAAAAAAAAAACATTAGATACACTATATTTAAAAAAAATTCTTCTGAAGTGATTTATTAACTTGAACTCCCAACAAATAAAAAATATTTTGTTTTGATTTGGTTCTGACTTCTGATTTTTCCTATAAGTGCTGGAGTGTATTGTTTCTTTTGCTTTTTATTCTTTATCCTTTAGTATTGTTTTTGTATTTAAGAAAAAATTTTAAATGTAATAAACTTTTTATCATGAGAACCCATTAAATTTTAAATTTTTTCTTAATTATAATATTGCAAAGAACATTTTAATTACAGAAGTCAAGGGTATTCTCTCATAGAGATGAAATACAGAAACTGCAGAATACAGAAGCCCCAGTTCTTCTTTAAAGTCATAAGCCAAAACCTATTTATAAGACACATCTTTTTCCTTCTACATATACAGCTGAGTAGGACAGCTTTCTCTGATATCCTTAGAGTCATCCTGACATACTGTGTTCACTAAGATAAATATTTTTCCCCAACATCCAGTTGAGAGAAAAATCAGGGAAGAGTTTTATAAAATAAAAGCGACTTGGAGGTTAGAGGTGAATGGGAGAAGAAATTTTATTCCAGCTGGTTCTTAAATAGCTGTCAAAATGATTTTTAGAGGTTTGAACACATCTATAGAAAGCTTTTCCCCTTTGTAGAAAAAAAGAAGGAAACTGATGATTTGGGGTGGGGGACTGTTGGAGGGAGGTTGGGGAAGCAAGACCGTGATTCCAAGTTCACAGAAGCCTCAATTCTCTTGTTGTTTATTATTTATTTTAAGATTTTTATTTATTTTTGGCTGTGCTGAATCTTCTTTGCTGGGTGGACTTTTCTCTAGCTGCGGTTGCAGGGGCTACTCTTCACTGAAGCACCAGGCTTCTCATTGTGGTGGCCTCTCATTGCAGAGCATGCTCGGTAGTTGTGGTACACTGGCATGGTTGCCCTGCAGCATGTGGGGTCTTCCCAGCTCAGGAGTTGAACCTGTGTCCCATGCATTGGCAAGCAGATTCTTAACTACGGGACCACCAGGGAAGCCCCAGTTCTTTAAAGTCATAAGCCAAAACCTACTTATAAGACACATCTTTTTCCTTCTAAATATATAGCTTGCATAGAAGGAGAGCTATCTCTGATATTCTTAGAGTCATCCTGACATACTGTGTTTACTGAAATAAATATTTTGCCCCAATATCCAATTGAGGGAAAAACCAGGGAAGAGTTTTATAAAATAGAAATGGCATAGACTTTCTGGGATGTTGTACTGGATAAGAGTTCTTTCTCATTCATAAGTAATAGATTCATGACTATCCAAAATTAATGATAAATTAATAAAATATACTTGTTCACTAGTAACAGCATTCATTAGATGCCTCCCAGCTTCCAGGAGGTATGACAAGTTCTTTAGGTAGTTATATCACTGAACCATCTCAGCACTGGGAATATGTGTTATTTTTACCCCAGTTTCACAGACAATGACATCAACACTTGGCTTAAAGAGGTTAAAAAATTTGTCTGAGATTCTGGCTTCGGCAGCATGACCTCAGGCTTCATGTACTATTTCATCATGGTTTCTAAGATTCACTTTCAACTTTTCCTTGTCACTAAAATCCTCTAATTTTTGCAAACAGTAGTTGACCTTAATACAGTCCCATATTTCAATATCTTGTTTCAGCATATAAGGCTTTTAGTTAAAAGCAACAAAGTGGAGCTTGTGAAAGAAATGAATGAGATCAGCCTTCTCCTTGCAAATTCTGTGTCACAAAATGGTGGGCCATTTTTTTAAATATGGCAACAATATATAGAAGTGTTTTGTTTATTATCAGGAGATGTGGTAGCAGCCCACCCGTTGGAGGAACCCACACTTAAAGGAACTGTGATGACTCAGCGCTTGCTGGGAAAGCAGCCAATACTTGTCAGAATAAGAGTGATGGCAGAGTTTTCTAACAAATAAGTTGCATCTCCTTGAATAATCTATTGGTAATACATTTAAAAGAGAGAATTAAGCCAAGGCCAGTTTTCATCAGCACACTGGATGTAAAATCATCCAAGCACCCCTCCCCTGGTCTTGCTGCCCAGACCACCCCATCCTCAGCAAGCTCTTCCCTGTGCCCTGTAGGAGCTGCCTCATGAGCATAGAGCCCGCCATCAGCACCAAGCACCTCCCTTACCAGAGCTTCCAGCTCTTCGGCTTTGACTTCATGGTGGATGAGGAGCTGAAGGTCTGGCTCATCGAAGTCAACGGCGCCCCTGCTTGTGCTCAGTAAGTCTGAACACCACTGGGGTTTTTTTTGTGTGTGCGTGTTTTTATTGGGCTATAGTTACTTTACAATGTTGTGTTGATTTCTGCTGTACAACGAAGTGAATCAGCTACATGGATAATATATCCCCTCCCTCTTGAATCTCCCTCCCACCGCCTCATCCCACCCCTCTAGGTCATCACAGAGCACCCAGCTGAGCTCACTGTGCTATACAGCAGCTTCCCGCTAGCTAGCGGTTTTACACTTGATAGTGTATATATGTATCAGTCCTAATCTTCCAGTTTGTCCCACCCTCCCCTCCCCTCGTGTGTCCACGTATTCACTCTCTACATCTGCATGTCTGTTTCTACCCTGCAAATAGATTTGTCTGTTCCACTTTTCTAGATTGCACATATATGCATTAATATGTGGTATTTGTTTTTCTCTTTCTGACTTCACTCTGTATGACAGACTCTAGGTCCATCCATGTCTCTACGAATGACCCAATGTTATTCCTTTTTATGGCTGAGTAATATAGTCCACTGTATACGTACCACATCTTCTTATTCATTCATCTGTTGATAGACATCTAGGTTGCTTCCATGTCCTGGCCATTGTAAATAGTGGTTCAGTGAACATTGGTATGCCTGTGTCTTTTTGAATGAGCTATCACCTCACATGGGTTAGAATGGCCATCATCAAAAAATATATAACCAATAAGTGCTGGAGAGGGTGTGGAGGAAAGGGAATCCTGTAGCACTATTGTTTGGAATGTAAATTAGCCAGAATGGAGAACAGTATGAAGGTTCCTTAAAAAACTAAAAACGGAACTACCACCACTGGATTTTAACAAGTGGGAATTTGGTTCCACAGGTGGGGTAGTCTGTCTTGACACGGGGTGAGCTCCCATTTCCAGGGTGTCTAAGAATGCTTGCTAAGTCCTTCAGCATGTCCAACTCTTTGCAACCCCATGGAGCCCACTAGGCTCCTCTGCCCATGGGATTCTCCAGGGGATCTTCCCAAACCAGGAATCGAACGCATGTCTCTTGGGTCTCCTGCATTGGCAGGTGGGTTCTTTACCACTAGCACCACCTGGGAAGCGCATTACTGGGTCTTCTAGCGTAGACCCTTTGAATGATGTCAAGGAGGATGTACCAGCGGTGGTAGTGCTTTGGTTGGACCCTGGCCAGCAGGGGCCCTTGTCGAGTCATTCCCTTTTCCATCTCCTTCCCATATGAGCTGACCATTTAGCCTGTGCTGAGGTGGGTGGTGGATGCCGTGAAAGTTCCAAACAAAGCCAGTAGTAGCAGCCAAGACCCTCTTGTGTGGCAAGGTGATGGGTCAGCTGGTCCCGTGAGTGGGGGAGATAGTGATGAGCAAGCATTTCAGGGGCTCCCTGAACAGGAGGTGGTCTGAGAAGGTGCCATGGACATGGTGGAGCTGAAGCTGGGTTGGAAGAGGAGAGAGTCACCTGTGCCAAGGGGAAAGGGACCCAGCTTCCAGCCGCACCTTGCTCTGGGCCAGGCTCTAGGGGAGATGTGCAGATGAACAGACCCTGCCCTCAGGGAGCTTCCACTCCTCCAAGGAGGAGTCTGGCTGCAGCATGGCGTGAGTGTTGTGGGGTAAGAAAAGGTGAGGGTATAGGTGAGTTGGAGTCTACCTATGGGAAACCTTCCATGTATGGGAGTCATCGCACTTCATCCTCAAAGGTTGCAGCTTCATCCATGCCTGCAGCTAACGGTACTTGTTAGGTCCCTGTCACCTGCCTGGCCCCGGATTGGGCTCTGGGTCTCAGCCTTTGTACCGAGAGACCTAGGTCCACCCTTTGTAGAGGGAGACTGGGAAGGACCAAGGACAAGAGAAATACAGATGACAGACTGGGATACACGCTGTCATAGAGTGAAAGATGTTAGAAGATAATAAAATTGAGCACAAGGTCCCCTTGGGAGGTGATGCTTGGGACTGAGATCTGAAGGAGGAGGAGAGTGAGGGAGGCTGGGGTGGAGGGGTGTGAAACCTTTCACATTCTCCCTTCATCACGTCCTTAGGGGTGCCTGCCTTCTCCTGTCCTTCCTGTCAGCTGTACGTCCCTCCTTGTGCTCTGACGCAGTCCCCTCCCTCCAGGCAGGAGGGCAGGATGAGGATGCTGTGCTCAGCTACCTTCTCCCTCTTTGCTGAATACTTCCCACCAGCATGTGGTACCCAGCAGATTTCCCCAGTGATTACAAAGAACCCTCCTGGACTGCCCTGGTGGTCCAGTGGTTAAGACTCCATGTGTCTTATACAGAGGGCACAAGCTCAGTCCCTAGTCAGGGAACTAAGATCCCACACGCCTGCTGTGCAGTGAGGCCAAAAGGAAAAAAAAAATGCCCTCCTCTGATGCCCTGTCCTGCTCCACTGACCACTCCCTCCCTGCTCCCTTCACAGCCACACTTGGGTTTTTTTGGCCACTCTGCGTGGTGTGTGGGATCTTATTAGTTTCCCGACTCAGGATCGAACCTGCACCCCTTGCACTAGAAGCACAGTCTTAACCTTAATCCTTAATCCTTAAATCTTAACCTTAATCCTGGACCGCCAGGGAAATGCCCACAGCCACACATCTGGAGAAGCCACATCTGCGCACACTGTCTCCTCTTCCTCGGTCCCCATGCACATTGTGGTCCGCTCCAGGCTGCCTTCCATCCACTCTCACAGAAACTGCCCTTTCCAGGTCTCCAGCCAAGCCCATCTTGCACTCCTGGATTTTAAAGCCAGCCAATTACATTGTATCCCTGAGTCCCAGGCCAGTATCTGCACCTGTCTTCCCGGCATCCTGCGAGGAGCTGTGTGGATGTCCAGTGGGCATCCCACCCCAGAGCTGCCCATCTCAGTGAATGTCCAGCTCCCCTTTTTGGGGGTCCTGAGCCAGAAACCCAACTAAGACCCAGCCTCCCCCTTTCCATGACCCCCAAGGTTCTGTCCATCAGGCCTGGTCAATTCTGCCTCCATCTTTGGCTCAAGGGTTGACCTCTAGTCTCTGGATAGGAAAAGGTGGATCTCCCTCTTTTATTCATGTAAGGATTGAAGGCTAGAGAGAGCAGAGAAACAGCAATTTCTCAGTTCACTTGGAGTGATGAGTAATATCCTTGACCTCTTTTTCCATTAGTGGCATCCACACACTGGCGAAGGCTCACTTGCTTGCTGAGATGCTCTGCAGGATCTGGTCATGCTGGAGCCTGACAGAGGCCTCTAGTGAAAAGCCACTGGGCATCAGGGTTTGCTGTCTTCTCTGGGCTGCATCTCGCTAGCCCCTCAAAGCTACTTCCCATCTGCTGGATCCCCTTTGCTCAGAGTCCTGATGAGAGCAGTGGGGTCTAGAGAAGAGTGGGGTTTTGAGAAACATGTAAAAATGAACATCCTTAAAGAGTCCACTGGAGGAGGGAGCTGGACACTGCCCAGTCAATTATTGTATGAATTATTTTGAGTTACAGTTGCTGTCATAGAAAAGAAACAGATTCTATCTTCTAGAAGAAGTGAAGTGAAAGTGTTAGTTACTCAGTCGTATCCAACTCTGCAACCCCATGTACTGTAGCTTTCTAGGCTCCTCTGTCCATGGGATTCTCCAGGAAAGAGTACTAGAGTGGGTAGCCAATCACTTCTCCAGGGGACCTTCCTGACCCAGCAATTGAACCCAGGTCTTCTGCATTGCAGGTGGATTCTATACCACTGAGCCACAAGGGAAGCTCTTCTATCTTTCAGGTGCATAATTTTGAGTAGGGAGAGCTCTTGAAATGGGGGGCTTACTGTGAGGTGGCTTGGAAAGCCCCAAGGGACCCAGGCCACACCATGAGGTGGATGGGTTCTGTTCTTATGCTGAAGGAAGTAAACTTTTTTTAATATATAACAATGATATATAATTTTTCCTGATTTGGTTTTTTTTTTTTGGCCATGCCTCAAGGCATGGAGGATCTTAGTTCCCCGACCATGGATCAAACCTGTGCCCTCTTCATTGGAAGGGAAAGTCTTAACCACTGGACCATCAGGGAAGTCCATGAAAGAAATAAACTTTCAAATGCCTTTATCCTTGCTTCCTAAAGGACAAATGGGAAGAGAGTTGATGGAGATGATGATACGATGGTGTAGTCAAAGGAAAGTCTTTATTCAGGTGGCACGGTTTCATTGTTGTGCAGATGTTAAAACAGGACTTACTTATCTTGCTGTATGAACATAGCAGGATGTTCAAAGACCCATACTTGCTTGTATATTGGGTACCTCCTATGCCAGAAATATCAAAGTTGTTAGTTGACTTGACGAGGCTGAAGCTATGTCCTCTCCCCCCACCCCCAGCATCCCTTTCAGAAAAGCTTTCCCAAGGTGACTAATGACACGCTTCATGGAACACCAAACACTGTCTGTTTCAATGGTTCTGGCTCTTGGTGACTTGCCAAGACCCAAGACTACTAAGACCCACGCTACCACCCTTCCTGTGCTGGCCTCCTGATCATTGTCCCTTCAGAAGGGGAAGGTTGAGTGGTGTAGCCTAGACCCTGGGGCTTGATCCATGTAGACAGAAGAAGCAGGGGCTGGGGGGTGGGGGGAGGGGAGATAGGAAAGAGCAGACATCTCGCAGGAGAAACGAAGGTCAGCTGGTAGTTAGGGCTTACCAAGACAGACAAGAGAAGCATGGATTTGCACGAGCTCTCTTCCCAGAGGGCCTTACAAAAGGTTAGGACATAGCAATTCCAGCCTCAAGGGCAGTAGAAGGGGATGAGGGTGGGAGAAAGTTTCTGTGATGAGGAGAAAAGCAGAGATTTGCCACTGGATCAGGAGGGACCGGAATTCGGTTGTGAAAATTTCCCACCTGGTGGAGATTGGGAGATAGCGTCTTCTGGAAGTCAGGACAGTGAAGACCTCTGTTCCTCCAGGTTGGGCTGGCCTAGATGCCTGCCACCTGTATCCCAGCAGTCCTGAGCAAGTTAGGCACATAGCAAATAGGCACATCTGGCCCAGAGCATCATCTCAGATGTGGATTTTCTCTTTGAACCATATGTCTCTGGTTTTTCCCTGTGTTGACATGAGTGTGTGCTAAGTCGCTTCGGTCATGTCCAACTCTTTGCAACCCCATGGACTGTAGCCCAACAGGCTCCTCTGTCCATGGGGTTCTCCAGGCAAGAATACTGGAGTGGGTTGCCATGCCCTCCTCCAGGGGATCTTCCCGACCCAGGGATCAAACCTGAATCTCTTACATCTCCTACATTGGCAGGCAGGTTCTTCATCACTAGCGCCACCTGGGAAGCCCTCCCTGTGTTGGAGCCAGTCCTAAAAGAGCTCGCCTCATACACTGCTGTGTGAAGCAGACAAAAGTCCTGTAGGGAACAAGGGGGTGTGGAGTTTGAGGGCCTCCTTATAGCTCTGGATGGGAGGTTTTCCTCCTTGGCTTTGGTGGTTCCTTGGCCTCTGGCTGAAGTCCAGGTGCCAGCATGTGGCGGCAGGCCCCACCTTGTCCCCTGCCTCACACTGCAGTGGTCTCCTTTCCCAGATTTCCTGAGTTCTCTGCTTGGTGGGTGCCCCTCCCTATATTTGCATGGCCCTTCCTCTCTCTCATCCTTCTCTCTCTTTCTCCCTCCCCTCCTTTGTCTCTGTATCTCACCCTCATTCTTTTTTATTTATTATTTTTAACTTTTATTGGAGTATAGTTGCTTTACAACAAAGTGAATCAGCTATGGAAGTGTTTGTCACTTGGTCCTGTCCAACTCTGTGACCCCATGGACTGTAGTCCATCAGGCTCCTTTGTCCATGGGATTCTTCAGGCAAGAATACTGGAGGGGGTAGCCATTCCCTTCTTCAGGGGAATCTTCCCAACCCAGGGATTGAACCTGGGTCTCCTGCATTGCAGGCAGATTCTTTACCATCTGAGCCACCAGGGAAGTCCACGAATCAACTATACTTATACATATATGCCCTCTTCTTTAGATTGCCTTCCCATTTAGCTCACCACAGAGCTCCGAGTAGAGTTCCTTATGCTATGCAGTAAGTTCTCATTAGTTATCTGTTTTATATAAATGCACAGTATATGTGTGTCAATCCCAATCTCAGTTCATCCCACCCACCCCTTCCCGCTTTGATGTCCATACATTTGTTTCTACGTCTGTGTCTCTATCTCTGCTTTGCAAATGAGAGGACTTGTAAAGAAGTGTGGTGTGTGTATACAGTGGAACACTACTCAGCCCTAAAAAGGAACAGAATTTTATCATTTGTAGAGACATGGATGGAATCAGAGAATGTCATACAGAGTGAAGTCAGTCAGAAACAGAAATATTGTATATTAACATGTATATGTGGCCTCTAGAAAAATGCTACTGATGATCTTACCACCCTCGTTCTCTGTGTCTGACTCCCCTCTCCTTCCTCCTCTTTTCTGCCCTGTCACCCATTCTCTGTCCGTTGTCACTCATTCTCCAGGTCTCAGATGAGCTATTACTCTGAGGAGTCTTCCTTAAAGGCCCCTCGACCACAGCACGCGGGTGCTTTCCTTGGGGAGAGCCTGTGTCTCCATGTGTACCCCCCACAGACAGGCAAGATGGCCCTGTTCTCTTTGGAATTGCCTGTCTCCCCTGCAGGCAGTTAGAGCAGGCGTTGCCTTGTCTGTTCACCTGCAAGACCTTCCAGAAATATCCATTAAGTGGACGCTTTATCTTCATGCAGTAGTACTTCCTACAGTATTTGTATGGACAGTTGGCACATGTCTTATAAATACCAGGTGGAATTTTGGGGCAGATCCTGGTGAAAGAGCTTCCTAGGTGGTGCAGTGGTAAAGAATCCACCTGCCAATGTGGAGAAACCAGAGACTCGGGTTCAATCTCTGAGTCAGGAAGATCCCCTGGAGAATGAAATGGCAACCCACTCCAGTATTCTTGCCTGGGAAATCCCATGGACAGAGGAGCCTGGTTGGCTATAGTCCATGGAGTTGGAAGAGAGTTGGATAGGACCTAGCAACTAAACAATCCTGATTTTAAAAAAACACCTTTGATTTTCTCCTGCACTTTGATGTGCATCCTCAATAACAGATCTCCAAACCTGTTTCAGGAAGCTTTATGCAGAGCTGTGCCAGGGCATCGTGGACATAGCCATTGCCAGCGTCTTCCCGCCCCCGGATGCGGAGCAGCAGCCCCCCCAGCCGGCCACCTTCATCAAGCTGTGACCCAGGGAGGTGCGCAGAGATGCCTCAGAAGAAGCAAGCGAGGGGGCCCTGCCCAGGAGAAGGAGATGTGTCTGAATTGCTGTCAAGCGCAACTCGGAGAGATGTGCTGGGAGAAAACAAAGGAGCTTCCCCCAGGAGTGATTGGTTGCCCAGAGGTCCCCAGGTGACGCTCTCGGCCCTGCTACGGAGATTGGAAAACTGCAGCACATTTCTCAGACGGGAGAGCCAGATATTCTTCTAAGGGGCAAAAACAGGGATGTACTTACTTTACTTCTCATTCTTTGAAAAGATCTGAATTATATCCTAAGGCAGCGTTCTGAGCAGCAGGGCGTCTCCTTCCCAGGGGTGGCAGCTGTCGGACCTGGTTGGTGACTGTCCACTGCTGCGTTAGTGCCTTAGCTCTGTGCCCAGCTGCGGCCTCCGGTCTGGGGTGGGGACGGGATGTGAGAGCACTCAGGAGGTGGCCAATGAGTCCCCCCAGCTCGTCCCCGTCATTCCCCCAACCGTCTGGACACGTGCTCACCATCTGTCCCTGGGGCCTGGCTGTGCAGGCGCCGCCTCGCCACCAGGGGGCGTGCTCACCCCGATCCTGATGGTGTCTGGCCGGTCACCAGTCAGGGCTGGCGTGGACTGGGCGCCGAACGCTGCTCTCAGTCTGCTCTCTGCATGTTTTAGAAACCAAGCAGCAAAGTTTGCTGTGAACCCATAAGCATTCAATAAGCATGAGAGAGGAAAAAACACGGTGTCTTGCTTTACTTAATAGCTGGGTGTGTGTGGGTGGTGGGATGGGTCTTTGAAATATGACGATGGTGATTCTCAAATCAGCTTGTTTTAACCAGAATTCTACATGCCCTTTGGACAGGTTCCCTTTTGTTCATTTTTCGGAGGATTTAACTTTTGTTAGAAAGCCCTCCAGGAGAGTAGAATTCCCCTCACCCTACCCCACCCCGGGGGGCTCCTCCCCATTTTGTTTTTCTTGCTCTTTATACACCTTTTTTAAGAGTTGGAAGGTTAGGTTTTGTTCCAGGGAAGATTTTTCGTCTCCTTGTTCCTCTCAACGTCCGGGAGAGCCTGTGGATCAGTGTATGTCTCACCCAAAAGGGAGAATCTCTTGAAATGGAAAAGGTGTGGTTTCAGAGCGGCACATGGCACCCTGTCAATCAGCAAACGTTAGCAGTGTCCCCTTAGGTGTAGTTTCTACTACCCACGGCATGGATGAATATTCTACAGACTTTCTGGGAGGCCACCTCACTAGCAAGAAGGAGCCCCCACATGCCACTTGTGTCCAGTGTGAGCTGAGTGCACAATGCATGGGAATCCCCGCAGACCCACTGAACAGGCATGCACCCTCCACCCCAGGACCCTGGGCCTGGGGGTGGGGATAGGTGCTGTCCTTCTCTCTGGCACAGGTGCCCTCCCTTATTCATCTCCATTTGTCATCAGAAAAGAGTTCTGCAGCCAGGAGAGACTTTTTTACAAAGCAAAGAAAAAGCAGCTTCAAATATGATGAGATGTGGGAGCTGATGGTAAAAAAAGGAATGATGGAAATGATTTCATGGATGCACCAGTGGGTGTGGGATGTGAAAGTATTGTGTCTCAGTAAAGTGGAGGAAGGCCCAGCCGGCTGGGCTCACCCGGCAGTTTAGAATTAAAAAATAAACATGCCAGTGGTTACCCAGAATGTATAGATGATGAAGTTTGCATCCAGAGCAAAATAAAACAAGTGTTACTGGAATCCTAGAGGCCCAGAGCAGCTGATGGGTTAGTGTTTGGGGAGATTCTGAGTAGACTGTGGGCAGGTGCGCACCCATGGAGAAAGTGTAGGGTTCTGGGGCTTGGGAAGTCTGTGTGGGCCAGTGATGGGAAAAGTAGGGAGGTTTCGGGGACTTCCCTGGCTGTTCAGTGGTTAAGACCCCACACTTGCACTAGATGGGGCACCGGTTCAATCCCTGGTTGGGGAACTAAGATCCTGCATGCTGCCCAGAGCGGCCAAAAAACAAGAGGGAAAAAAAAGCGGGGAGAATTTTGTAGTCCCGTCACAAGCAAATGCAGATTTGTAATGATCTTTTGGACCTAAATTACAGGGACATTTGAGAATTTTCCAGTGTCTTTTACAGTGGCACAACTAAGAATCCAGGTGTTAGGAAGTCTGTGGATTTTGATGGGTTTTCTAAGAAAACAGAATTGATAGCAATATATGTGAGGGAAGAAAGGCTTTAAAGAGGAAGTTATGCTTCATTCCTCACGTGGTTTCAAATAAGTATCTGTTTTGTGCATTTATGTCTGATCAGGGAGAGCAGCTGGCACAGAACTCTTCCATATCCTTCAGTGGTATCTGTGGCACAGATGGTCATGCCTCGCCCCCGTCAGTCTTCATCCGTGTAGTCTGTGTTCGTGTCGCCAGTTGCTAGGGAAGGAGGTGGTGGTGGTGTTTGGAGATGTTGATTTCAGTCTCGACTCATTGGCTGCACAGCATCAGAAAAACCCATGAACCTCTGTGCCTTAGTTTCTTATCTTGTGGAAGAACTTGTTGCCTGATCCAGGGACTACCTCAAGGGCATTCAGTGAGAACACAGGAGATTAGGAAGGCTGGAGAGCCCTGAGGACCAAGGTTCTCAATGCAGATAATTTGCTGGAGTCACTGGGGAAGCTTTAAAGAATGTTGGTGTCCACACCTCCCTCCTCATGACCCCCTGGCCCATTAGGCCTGAACCTCAGGCGTCAGATGCATTGAGATGCCTCGAACCACTGCTGGAGAAGGAAGGACGGATAACATTATTACCTTGGAAGAATCCAATAAGGGTTAGAGATTTTTTTTTAATTCCTTGTGGAAGGCCAGGCATTTCTTTAAGGATGACCGGATGCTGACGTGATATACAGCATATTCCATCCAAACAAGTTCTCTCTCTCTGCTCCCCGTCATAGCCTTTGGAAACTCAGCCGTGCTTTCATCTACTTAAATCTGCTTTCATCTACTTTGTGAAGCCTTGTTGTCAAATGTAACCAGACATGAATTTATAAATCTGCTAAACATGTGTTAGGGTTACAAATGAATTATTGAGAGGAAAGCCCCTTCTGTCTCACTGGACTCCTATGATGACTGTAAACTCTGTTTCCCCAGGACATGAAAGTGCCTCAGTGTCTGTCTGATAAAGTGGAGCAGGTGCTGGTGGACTTAACCAGCTAATGTGGTGTTTCAGGAGCGCCTCAGGGTGATGGTCCCAGACTTGGAACGTCTGGTTGTGCCGGAAACAGACGGACCCACGAGCTGTGGTAACGCTACGAAGGGTGTTTCCATTAAAGTGGAGGTTGTGTCAAGCAGGGGTGCGTCCAGCCTTGCCATGGGTCGTGGGGACTCTACCAGAGAAGACAACGTGCTGGAGAGGGTCCCCGCAGCACTAGTGGGTGCCGTGGAGAAAACTGTCTCTGCTCCTGGACACAGAATCTGTACCTAAGAGGAAATGACTTTTGAAACAAGGCAATTCTATGAATGTTTGAATGCCTGGAGCATTAAAGGAATTGTATTCAAGTGTTTTTGTCCCCTTTGGTTCTCTCATCTTACTGTGGGTGTTGACTGTCCTCCGATATGCCTGGTTATTGGAATCTGTGATTCTGTTAAACTAGAGGCAGGCAGACTTTTTCTATAAAGGGCTAGGTAGAAAATATTCTAGGCTTTGCAAGCCCAACTAGGTCTCTCTTGCATATTCTTCTTTTTTTTTCCTTAACTCTTAAAAAATATTAAGAAAACAAAACTTAGCTCACGGGCCATGCAAAAATAAGCACACACATGGCCATTGTTTGTTGACCTAAGAATGTTGGTATGTAAGCCAATAGACTTGTCCTTTAAAACTGTGAGCTGCTCCAGGATGATGCACTGAGCAATTTCAGCAACCAAAATCGAGTCCATCATGTTTTACATGACATGTATATTATCTGAATCATGCTGCAGATTGTGTGCTTTAAAGTGAGGCTCCTTCTCCAACTAGCCAGAAGTTCAGGAAGTCCTTAAGACTTTACTAAGGCCATATAAATACCTAGCGGCTTCCCTTGTAGCTTAGTTGGTAAAGAATCTGCCTCCAATGCAGGAGACCTGGGTTTGATTCCTGGGTCAGGAAGATCCCCTGGAGAAGGGAATGGCAACCCACTCCAGTATTCTTACCTGAAGAATCCCATGGACAGTGGAGCCTGGCAGGCTACAGTCCATGGGGTCGTTAAGAGTCGAACACAATTTAGCGACTAAACCATCACCACATCAGTACCTGCTGGTCTCACCTCAGACCCTAGAAAGGGCTTCACTTATGTAAACTGTAATTAAACTTGTAACTTGTGGACAAACCATCCAACTGAGGCTGGATGCTTTGAACTCCTTTCCCGTGTATAGTTGGCCTGCCTTGCATAACAGCTTCCCCACCAGAAACCTTGGCTTAAACACCCCACTCCAAACAGGTTTCTGATGTGACATAACACATACCCACTGGATTCAGTGGGGACTGCATGGGTAGGGTGCAGAGATCAGCAGACATGCATGAACCCAGGCAAGCAGCTACTTATAATCCTGAGAGTGGACAGGTTCAAAGAACTTCTTTTAGAGCCTGGTCCCATTTGCTGTTAGTAGCTGCCCCCTCCCCTTAAGCTGACATTCTCCCATGGCCTAAAAGTTCCAGTAATATTTTAAAGAGGTTTTCCCCAAAGCATCCCCAAAGACAAAGGAAAATGAGTCCCTGTCCATGGGATACTTGCTGGCACAACTTGAAGATTGCTACAATCAAAATTCGTTTTCAAAATTCACAGGTGAAGACATCAGGGGGAATAGTGGAGTAAGAGCCTCTGAAAATCCCATCTTGCATAAAACAATGAGAACAGTGGCAAATTAGCCAAAAGCTTGCAACAATCCAGGAAGCATTTATTAAAGAAAAATGTTTGCATATTGATAAGAACAGCAAGTTTGGTGATGTTTTAACTTGCCCCATTTTCATCTCCTTTATATCATCTCTGTGATATCATCTTTATATCATCTCTGTGATAGCCTTGGAAACCAAGAGCCTCAGAGTCTTGGTGAAACCCAGCAGCCTAGCAGCCATTAGAGGGTACAGAATGGTGCTGGAGCTCACCCAAAGCTCCATCCCTAATGAGGTGTTCTTATTTGGCCTGACTGGCAGTTTCATGTAAGTCCTCATCTTAGAGTTTATTTTATTTGACCCGTCTTAGAGTGTGCCCACTGTGAGCAGCCTATCCCTGGGTGCATTTTGTTAAAAAATAATCAGCAACAACTGTTTAACACCTCAACTTGCTGAGATGGTTTTAGCAGCTGGAAGAACAAAAAACTTAGAAGGGAAAGATGGGGAATGAGATGTTCATAAGTTTTGAAAAGCTTCAGTATATTCCTAAAAATACAAGTGTAGGCTGTGTATGTGCCCAGAGGAGAACTGAATTCCCTCAGCCTTCACCTCTGTCTGACTAGGAGGATATTCACAAGCAGGAAGTGAAGACTAAGGCAGGGATGTAAACTGCTTGCCTGAGCATGAAGGCATACCTTTCACACACACACAAACATACACACACAGTCCTGTGCCAAAGACTGGGAGATGTACTTGTTCCAAGTGTTTAAGGAAATCTCTGTAGAATCATTAGTTGACCACTAAGCTGACAGAGCAGACCCTTCAGTGGCCATACATCAAAAAATACAGGCTTGACAGAACTAGTTCAGGAAAGTCACTAAAAAAACAACAATAAACCCTGAGGAGGTAAGAGTGGTTTTCCAACATTGCCCCATAGTATTATCAACGTTTTGATCACAAGTTATGGGACATGCAAAGAAAAAGAAAGCATGCCCCACAGAGGGAACAGTCCATAGGAATCATCCCTGAAGAAGCGCAGGCATTGAACTTAACTACATAAACACTTTAATTCAGCTATTTAAAATATGTTTAAAGAAATAAAAGAGAATGATGTGTCACCAAAGACACAATATCATTAAAGAAATAGAAATTGTTTTCTGAATAAAGCAAAGTAGAAATTTTGGCATTGGAAAGTATGATAAAGCAAATGAAAAATTTAATAGAGGTGTTCAAAAGCAGGTTTGAGCTGGCAAAAGAAGAAGGAATCAGTGAATCTGAATTCAGTTGAGATCATCTAGTCTGAGGAATAGAAAGAAAAAAGAATGAGGGAAAAATGAACAGGCTCCAGAAATATATATGTACAGCAACATAGACATAACAGGAATCCTAAAACATACTAGAAGAAGTAGTCAAAAACTTTCCCTCTGATGAAAACCATTAAAATGCATTCAAGAGGTTCAGTGAACTCTAAATAGAATAGATTCAAAGAGATCCCCCCCAAGACACATTAACCACTAAGAAAATGACTTTAATATATAGTAAAAAGGGACATGGGAACTAAAATATTACACTGTGCCGCTTAGTCACTCAATTGTGTCCACCTCTTTGTGACCCCTATGGACTGTAGCCTGCCAGGCTCCTCTGTCCATGGGGATTCTCCAGGGAAGAATACTGGAATGGGTTGCCATGCCCTCCTCCAGGGTATCTTCCCAACCCAGGGATTGAACCCAGGTCTCCCGCATTGCAGACGGATTCTTTACCATCTGAGCCACCAGAGAAGCCCTGGTGGAAAATATTACACTAGAAAATATTTAGCAAAAGAAAAGGCAGTAATGAAGGAATGGGGGAGGTAGGAGGCATATACAAAGCAAATAGCAAAATGTAGACATAAATTCCTATCTTACCAGTATTTTCATTAAATGCAAATGGATTAAAGACTCCAATCAAAAGGTAGAGACTGGCAAAATGGATAAAAAAACAAAACAACCACAATCCAACTCTATGCTATCTACAAGAGACGGTCTTTAGATTCAAAGACACAAGAGGTGAAGGTATGAGAAAAAATATACCATCAAACAGTAACTCAGAGAGAGCTTAGATGGCCAAACAAATATTAGATAAAATAGGCTTTAAGAAAAAAATTGTCACTACAGGCAAAGGACATTTTATAATAATAAAAAGATGAGTCCATCAGGAGATACAACAATTATAAACACATGCACCTAACAAAAGAGTCCCAAGATACATGAGGCAAAAAATGGCAGAACTGGACAGAAATAGACATTCAATAACAATAGTTGGAGTTTTCAATCTCCCATTTTCAATAATGTCTAGAAGATCAACAATGAAATAAAAAACCATATAAACTAGCCAGATCTAACAAGTATCTATAGAACACTCTACCCAACTATATATTTAATATATTTGTATAGCAAATACACATTTTTTCAAGTACACATGGAACATTCTCAGGAATAAACCATATGGTACACCATAAAGCCTCAATGAATTATGAAATCATACTACATATGTTCTCTGACCACAATGAAATAAAACTAGAAACCACTGACACATCTGGGAAAATCACAAATCTATGAATATTAAAAAACACAGTCATAAATAGCCAATGGATTGAAGAAAGAAGTCACAAGGGAAATTAGAACTTTGAGATAAATGAAAATGAAAACACAACATACCAAAACTTCTGGGATGCAGTTAAAGCAATGCCTAAAGGAAATTTTATATCTTTAAAAGACTATTTTTAAGAAAGATCTCAAATCAATAACCTAACCTCCCACCTTAAGAAATTAGAAGAGTAATCTAAATTCAAAGAAAGTAGAAAGAAACAATAAAGGTGTGTGGAAATAAATGAATTAGAGAATAGAAAAACAATAGATAAAATCAATGAGTCCAAAAGTTGGCGCTTCAAAGAAGATCAACAAAACTGAGAAACCTTTATTTAGCTAGACTGGTGAAGAAAAAATATAAAGAACTCACATTACTAAAATAAGGAATGAGACAGGGATATTACTACAAATGAAAAGGATTATAGGGGAATCCTATGAACAACTGTAGGCCAGCAAATTAGATGCCATGGGCATATTCCTAGAAAGACATTTAAACTGATGAAACTGACTCAAGAAGATAAATGCTGAATAGACCTAAAAAGAGACTGAAAAATGGACCAAGTATCTAAACAGACATTTCTCCAAAGAAAATATACAAATGGTAACACATGAAAATGTGCTCAATATCACTAGTCATTAGAGAAATACAGAAATCACGAATAGATACTATCTCACATGTACTTCAGTTCAATCGCTCAGTCGTGTCCGACTCTTTGCGACACCATGAATTGCAGCACGCCAGGCCTCCCTGTCTGTGTACTTAGGTGGATATAATTTTTAACACACAGAGGGTAAATACTGGTGAAGACAGGAGAAAGTAAAACCCTCATACATTGCTAGTGGGAATGTAAAATTGTACAGCTGCTTTTGGAAAAAATTGGCAGTACCTCAAAAAGTTACCATATGTCCCATAAATAGCTGTAGCACCCAAGAGAATTGAAAACATAGGTCTGTACAAAAACTTGTGCATGGATGTTTCTAGCAGTATTACTCCCAACAGTCAAAGGCGGAAACAATCCAAATGTCCATCAAAAGGTGAACAGATTAACAAAATGGGTCTCCATACAATGGGTTCTTAATCAGCTGTGAAAAGAATGAAGAACTAAATATGCTGAGACATGGATGAACCTTGAAAGCAGTGGAGAGACAGGAATGATGATCAACCTTTTTAAGATCCGTGTTCTAAAGGGGACAAGAAAGAGATCAGTGAGCTGTTTTCTAACAGCTTTTCCAGCAAGTTTGTATGCTGATGGAAATGGTTGCACCTGTCATAATCCCCTCATTCTCCTACCTTCCTGACCAAGAGAGAGGGAATAGAGGAAGAGAGTTTTTCCTAAAAGTAGCAGTCGCTGTAAAGGAAGAGAAGGCAGAATTTAGGTCACAACTGCACACATCTTGGGAGATTTGATGGTGTAAACATAAGAAAGAAACAGAGGATAATTTTTAAAATTGATACAGGAATGAGAATTACCACCTGACCTAGGTAAAGGTGGAATTGCGTCAGGTGGACATTTCTCTAAGTGGTGAATGAATTCATTATCTTAATTGTGACGACAGCTTCATCAAGGAAGCCCAAGAGGTATATACCTAGGTCAAAACTTAGCAGCGCGTACCCTTTAAACAGGTGTAGTTTATCGTGTGTCAGTTATACCGCGTACACAATAGAGCTGTTAAACGCACATACACAGGAAAGATTACGCTGAAAGACAGCTTCAGACAGTCTCCGATAAATCGTTTTCTGGGGAGATGAATGGAGTATAGGATTTAGAGACTCAAAGGATCCCTGGAGGTCCAGTGGTTAAGAGTCTGCATTTCCACTGCAGGGGGCACAGGTTTGATCCCTGGTCAGGGAACTAAGATCCCCGGATCCCTGGGTTGGGAAAGATCCCCTGGAGAAGGGAATGGCAACCCACTCCAGTGTTCTTGCCCGGGCAATCCCATGGACAGAGGAGCCTAGAGGGCTAGAGTCCATGGGGTCGCAAGGAGTTGAACATGACTTAGCGACTAAATAACTAAAGGATATTAGGGCTAGGACGCCCGCCTGCACACACGTTGCCGGCTCCCGCTCAAGACTCGAGTCTAGACGACGCGGGGAGGGGCTGATGGGGGTAGGACCACCGCTAGACGGTCCCAGTGATGAACCTTCCCGACTTAAACCCTTACCCTGGTCTGGGTAGAGGGCAGTCGGCTTGGTGCCCAACTGCTTTTTCCTTGAAGCCAGAAGTCTGGTTGGGTGTCACCCCGAGAGTCTGCATCAATATTGGATCGCAAAGTGGTCAAGGAAAGAGAAGGAAATCTTTGAACATCACTCTCCGCCGGTCCTAAACCGCAAATGAAAGATGGAGATTTCACACGCGGAATTGGCCGTGGAGCGGACTTCCCCTTTGTGAGTGGAGAACGGAGATATACAGGGGTGGACGCCGGAAGAGGGGAGACGGGGCCGATCCGCCGCTCTCCGACTCTGCAGGATTTTGAACGGGCCCACTTGCTCCAAGTATTAGTTTCTAGTCGACCCTGTAAAATCTGAGGACACAGGGCCGGCAGACCAAGAGGAACTACATTTCCCAGCAGGTCATGGGGGCTGGGCGCCGGGCGGTGTTTCCGGCGCGTGTGGAGCAGTCCCTGGCGCCCGGTGTGCAGGCAAACTCATGGATCCCGGCGGCCGGTGGCGAAACCTGCCCAGTGGGCCCAGCCTAAAGCACTTGACCGACTCCTCTTACGGGATCCCGCGGGAGCAGCAAAAGCCAGCGTTGCAGGAGCTGACGCGGGCGCATGTCGAGTCTTTCAACTACGCTGTGCGCGAGGGGCTCAGCCACGCGGTGCAGGTGAGCTTGGCCTCCTCCCAGCCGTTCCTCAATTTTGGGTTCTCCGGCGCCTCTAGCCCCTGCTACAGGCGGGTGGAGCAAAGGGGCCTGGCGGCGCGGCGGATGGGGTGCGGGGTGTGTGCGGCGCTGGAGAAGGAAGAGGGAGAGGTGAGTGAGGCTGGGGGCCTGGAAGAGGGGAGGAGGGATCCAGGAGATGGGGGAGTTGGGCACAGGCCCAGCGCCGGGCTATGTCGAGGAAGGTGCCAGTGAGTCATTAAAGCGAGATTCAGTGGGAAACCTTTGGTCCTCCTTAAGAGATTGGTAACGTCATTAGGTAACATTTACTCCATACTAAAGTGATTGGTCTAGAGGGTGATGGTAGCAGGCTTCAGGTTAAAATAATGGGGTAGGGTCTCATTTAGTAAGCATCCCGGTGTCTCCGGGCACTGGGCTCTGACAGTGAGGGAGAGGCAGACCTTTGTAAGAGATAGCTCTTGCTTGCAATCGTGTTTTGGGTGGAGGTGGTGGAGCTGTGATGGAGAAGGAAATGGCAACCCACGCCGGTATTCTTGCCTGGAGAATCCCAGGGACGGAGGAACCTGGTGGGCTGCAGTCTATGGGGTCGCACAGAGTCGGCACGACTGAAGCGACTTAGCAGCAGCAGCAGGTGGAGCTGTGAAGGCAGTCAGTGCCAGTACTCTGGAGCAATGCTGTTGCCAAGGGGCTATGTAGGGTACTTCGGGGGCACAGAGGAGGGAGGTGCAGCTAACCCAGGGCAGGACCTCATGAATCCAAGAGAAGAGTGCGTTCCCTCCAGGGGGAGTGCAGGAACAGAGCTCTGGGGTCTCTACCCTATGCTTTTGTTGGGTAGGGCTTGTTCTGCAGGAGGGGTGGAGAGAATGTTGAAAGCTGCGCCAGTTTCTGATGCTTGAACTCTCTTCTACAAATAATGGGGGAGCCATCGAGGCTTCTTCGAAGATTAATACTGCTTCACCCGTTTGCAAAAGATGAGATATTTTTGTCTGATGGGAAATAATTTCTATCGTGCCTGGACTCATTGTATCATGTCTATGAGAAAAATTGTAAATCTGCTTATAAGTTAATTGACCCTGGGATTTATTAAAACAATGAAAAAGAGTCCAGCGTTGAGATGATCAAGGAATCTTTCCGCTAAAATGGGTTCTCTGGTAGCTCAGACGGTAAAGAATCTGCAATGCAGGAGACCCAGGTTCAGTCCCTGGGTCAGGAAGATCCCCTGGAGGAGGGAATGGCAACCCACTCCAGTATTCTTGAGGAAGAGCTTGACGGGAGTACAATCCATGGGGTCGCAAAGAGTTGGACACTGCTTAGCAACTGAACAACAACATATGCACAAAGAGAGTACAAAGTAAAATGTGGAGCAGAAATAAATTAGGAGTTTGGGATTAACATATACACACTACTGAAGTCAGGTACTTGGTTCAGAGGACAGCTTTGTCCGTAAACAGCTGTATCCCTAGAACCTATTATAGAATCCAACAGTGAGTAGACCAGAAAGTCTTCTTAATGCTGTTTTAGGTACTTAGGACAGGAGTAGCCCAGATGTAGTGCCGGCTCTTTTTAGATGTGTCGCGTTAGCATGATAGCCATCAGTGCTTGTAGAACACCTGAAATTTGAAAGAGTCTTTGAGAGAATGTGCCTTGCAAGTGCAAGCGGTTGACTGTCTCAACTGTATTTCAGGCCGTCCCTCCCTTTGAATTTGCTTTCAAAGATGAGCGGATCTCTCTCACCATTGTGGATGCCGTCATCAGTCCTCCAGCCGTTCCCAAAGGGAGCATCTGCAAAGAGCTCAACGTTTATCCAGCAGAGTGTCGAGGCCGGAGGAGCACCTACCGGGGAAAGCTGACAGTGAGTATGAGTGCCAGCGTGCGACTCACACACTGTACATTTTTTTGAATAAGCCCAGTGCCTAATACAGTTTATACCAGAATTTGGCTTTCTCAGTGCTGTCGTCCGAGAGATCCCATCTTTTAAACCTAAAGCATAAAATCATTTAGTTTATGGTCCTCTGCCTTAATCTTTTAAAATACTCATCTATTCTTTTTTTATATACATTTTTTTTTCAGTATTCTAGTGTGGTTTATCACAGGATATTGAATATAGTTCTCTGTGTAGGACCTTGTAGTTTATCCATTCTAACTGTAATAGCTTCCATCTACCAACCCCAAAGTCCCAGTCCATCCCTCTGTCTCCCTCCCCTAGAATACTCATTTATTCCTACAGATCTAGATAGTCCCCCCACTTTTTTTTTTAACTTTTTTCTCTCTCTCATTTTCACTTAGGCCGATATCAGCTGGTCAGTGAATGGAATCTCAAAAGGAGTCATTAAGCAGTTTCTGGGCTACGTTCCCATCATGGTGAAATCCAAGCTTTGCAACTTATACAGCCTTCCTCCAAAAGCCCTCATCAAGCACCACGAAGAAGCAGAGGTACCTACAGGGGAGCCGTGCCCTGAAAGACCTGGTGACGGTAGAAAGGGCCAGAACTGGGAGTGTGAGAACAGAAAGCTTGTCAGGGAGTTCAGTTTTCTTTCTCTGCTTTAATTTCTAGATGAGTAACAGGGGCCTTGATGTCTTGTCTATGCTCTGTGTAGGCTTCATAACAAGTCTCAGATGAGACAGTGTATGAAAAAGAACACTCTAGGGGCTTCCCTGGTAGTCCAGTGGTTAAGACTTCATGCTTCCGCTTCAAGTGGTATGGATTCAATCCCTGGTGGGAGATTTAAGTCCCACATGCTGTGTGGCATCAGCAAAAAAGGGAAAAAGAGGAGGAGCAAATGGCAACCCACTCCAGTGTTCTTGCCTGGGTAATCCCATGGCCAGGGGAGCCTGGCCGGCTATAGTCCATGGGGTCACAGTTGGACATGTCTTAACGTTTAAACAACAACAAGATGGATTTGTCAGTTTCTATTATGTGAGTACTATAAGAAGCTAAATACTTAAAAGCATTATTTGTGATTTAAAAAAAAAAGAACTCTCCAGTTAGAGAATATTACTATTTGTGGGGGGTAATTGGTAGGTTTTTCCCTAATTTTCTGAATGATACATATTTAAAGATGTATTTGAATTTTTACAGCTCTCTCAACATTTTAACCCACAAAACGTGTCTAATATGTCTGCTTTACCTACAGTTGAACTCTGTGGATGTATTAAATGCTTCATATACCCTCCCTTCAGCTCGGTTAGGTGGCTTGGGTTGATGTGCAGACTCTGCCTACAATAGGGAGACTGTATTATGTGGTGGGAAGAGGCCTTTGGTGGCAGATCTGGGTTTGACAGCCAGCTGTTCCACTTTACCCTTGTGCACCTTTGGGAAGTTTAATCTCCCTGAGGCTCAGTTTTCTCTTTTGAAAATGGCATGTAGTTCTCCCATTTGTGCTGACATAGAGCACCCAGCATGATATACCTGCTCTGTGTGTGTGTGTGTGTGTGTGTGTGTGTGTGTGTGTGTGTGTGTGTGTGCGCGCGCACGCACGGACTCAGTTGTGTCTGACTCTTGCAACCCCATGAACTGTAGCCCACCAGGCTCCTCTGTCCATGGGATTTCCCAGGCAAAAGTACTGGATCAGGTTGCCATTTCCTCCTCTAGGGGATATTCCCAACCCAGGGATCAAACCCACGTCATCTTGTGTCTCCTGCATTGGCAGATGGATTCTTTACCACTGAGCCACCATGGAAGTTTCATGAGAAACCATACTCGTGTGGAAACAAAACCATTACTGTTTTCAACTTTGGACTTTGGAGTAAATTGTTTTTGGTTTTTAATGTCATTGAAGAGTGCAGTCATTTTAGGGATAAGAATGTGGCAGGTTATGTCCAACCTGTCTGGTCAAAGGAAGTACCATGATTTCCTTCCATACTTTTCTCCCAAGTCTTTACAGCCTTTTTAATGTGCTTGAGAAGATTTAATTAAGTCAGCAGTTTCCCAGGGACCCACAGGTCCTCTTGCCTAAGGGCACTTGTGCACATCTGGTTAGGAATGAGGGTGATACTTGCCCTTGTTCAGTATCATGTTTGCGGGTAGTTATGTGTCTTTGTTTAAAAAATTTTAATTCATCTCTTTGGCAGGAAATGGGAGGCTATTTTATCATCAATGGCATTGAGAAAGTCATCCGAATGTTGATTATGCCTCGCAGAAATTTCCCCATTGCAATGGTAAGACCAAAGTGGAAAAGCAGAGGGCCTGGCTACACTCAGTATGGTAAGTTGCAGGGATATTTGGAATGTTCTTTCAGAAATATTTAAGCTGTTTTATTAAAAGTAGATGTATCCACATAGAGTCCGATATTTTTCTCTCATATATATAATTTTTGGTTTGTTTTTCTGTTAGGCAATTCTGTGCTATAAATTCATAGTGGGACACCTAGTTTCTACTGTGTTCAATTTTTTTTTTTGAACAGTATGAACTTTTTTTTTTAAGAAATAATTTTATTTATTTACTTTTTATTGTGCTGGGTCTCTGTTGCTACACAGGCTTTTCTCTAGTTGCAGCGAGCGGGGGATACTCTCTAGTTGCAGTTCATGGGGTTCTCGTTTCGGTGACTTTGCACAGGCTCTTAGGGTGCCGTGGGCTTCGGTAGTTACCCCATGTGGGCTCAATAGCTGTGGCTCACAGGCTTAGTTACTCTGTGGCATGTGGGATCTTTCCAGATCTCAGGGATCAAACCCATGTCTCATGCATTGGCAGGTGGATTCTTCACCACCATCAGGGAAGCCCCTGAACATGAGTTTTTATGTTATTGCTTACGATACTGAAGGCTGGCTGACTTGGCCAGAGGTGGGTCTGGGCCTCTGAATTCTTCCAGTTCAGGAGGCACGGCATTTGCCTTGGTCTCTGACTGATAGCAACCTGACTTCTGTTTGATCACTCTCCATGACAGGGCCTGGCTTCTCAAGATAGCATTTTGCAGTCTGGAATCCTATACTTAAACATTTTATTCTTACAATTGAGCTAAAAATCTGTCTCTGATTATAGCCGTGGATACTATGCTTAATGGTAGTGTTGCTGAGTTTTTGATTATTTGCTTTGTTTCTTTCACTAGGAGTTTCAATGCACTGTGTGAGAGAGGAACATTCTGCTGTCAATATGAACCTTCACTACTTGGAAAATGGCACGGTTATGTTGAACTTTATTTACCGGAAAGAACTGTTTTTCCTTCCTTTGGGATTCGCACTTAAGGTGTGACTTACTAAATATACTTCTCCTGTTAGGAAGCGAATCTTTGGAAGTGCAAAATGAATAGGTCGTCCTCGTCAGCATTCATGCTATGCTAATATCCACTGCTCCATAACAAGTTACCTCAAAATGCAGTGGTTAAAACATGACTAAATATTTCTCTCTCTATTTCTGTGGTCAGAAATTTGGAAGTAGCTCCTGATTTGGGCAGTTCTGGCCAGGGTCTCAGGAGGTTGCCATGAGATGTCAGTGGGGGCTGCTACTGTGTAGAAGGGTCGCCCAGGGCTGCCAAATCCCCTTCTGAGGTTGATTGAGCTTGGCTGGCAAGTCAGTGCAGGCTCTTGGCAGAGGGTCTCAGTTCCTCTTCACAGGCCTTTCCACAGGCTACTTGAGGCACCTGTCTTCCCCAGAGAGTTCACCAGGAGAATGAGGCTGGACCTGCAGTGCCCATCACGACCCAGCCTTGAGAGTCACACTTCAGCTTCTCTGCCATACTCCCTTGGTCACACAGGCCAGTCCTGTTCAAGGCAGAGGAGACCAAGGTTGTGGGTACCAAGAGGGAAGGGTCATTGGGACATCTTGGTGTCTCCCATACAAGTGTGACCCTTATTTTGAAGAGCTCGCTTAGACTCGGCAATAGTAGAGGGCTGATTTTTCTTGGGTTTTAAAAAGAAATAGGGGAGAACCATTACTAAATGATGGTTAACAATTTTGAAAAAACAACTGTTTTTTGTATATATGTGGAATTTTAAAAGATGGTAATGATGACCCTATATACGAGACAACAAAAGAGACACAGATATAAAGAACAGACTTTTGGATTCTCTGGGAGATGACGAGGGTGGGATGATTTGAGAGAATAGCATTGAAACATGTATATTACCATGTGTGAAATAGATGACCAGTCCAAGTGTGATGCATGAAACAGGGCACTCAAAGCCGGTGTACTGGGACAACCCAGAGGGTTGGGATGGGGAGGGCAGCGGGATGGGGGTGTGGGGTGGGGGACACATGTATACCCGTGACTGATTCATGCTAATGTATGGCAAAAACCACCACAATATTGTAAATTAATTAACCTTCAATTAGAATAAATTAATTAAAGGATCTTTTTCCTTTCTTTCCTAGGCACTCGTCAGCTTTTCCGATTATCAGATTTTTCAGGAGCTCATCAAAGGAAAGGAGGATGACTCTTTCTTTAGGAACTCGGTTTCTCAGATGTTAAGGATCGTAATGGAAGAGGGATGTTCCACACAAAAACAGGTCCTTAACTATCTGGGGGAGCGCTTCAGAGTGAAACTCAACCTTCCTGACTGGTACCCAAACGAACAAGCTGCAGAGTTTCTGTTCAAGTACGTGAAACTGTTTCTTAGGGTTGGACAGTGTCTGTGGTTATCAGTAAGGATATACATGGGGCTGGTGAGTCATCTGGAAATCAGGATAGCCCTGGGGGTGGGATTCTGGTGTAGCGAGATAGGAGCTAACTTTGTTCCTGCAGCCATCCTCACCTTTCTCTTCTTGCTAGCTTCCTGTTTTATATTGTACTTTTAAGGTTTTATGTTGAAATAACTTCAGACTTCCAACTTACCAGTTTATTAACATCTTTCCTACTTTCTCTGCATATACGTCATTTTTCTTTGTGCATTATCTGAAAGCTGCAGGCATCATGTCCCTTTATTTCCCCAAGGCTGGGACTCTGTCTTCTGTATCCACTGTGTAATTGTTAACGGAGCCCTGCTGTAGTCCTCCACTGAGCAATCTGTAGCCACAAGCCACATTCAGGGCCATTTCAACTGAGAAACTGAGTGTTTTTTTTTTTAATTGATTTAAATTTAAATAGCCACTTATGGCCTGTCCCTACAGTCCTAGATTTTGTGAGTCTGTTCTGTTATTTTGCTAATGTTGCCAGCAAAAGTGAAAAGCAGTTTTTGGAAAATGACTGAAGACGTCTGGGGTAAATGTGGATTGGGGACCTTGGTTAGTAGGACATGGGATAGTATCAGTAGCTGGATTAAGCTTTCTCTTTCGGCAGCCAGTGTATCTGTATCCACCTGAAATCCAACACTGAGAAGTTCTATGTGCTTTGTCTCATGACCCGGAAGCTCTTTGCTTTAGCCAAAGGAGAGTGCATGGAGGAGAATCCTGACAGTTTAATGAACCAGGAGGTTCTAACTCCTGGTCAGCTCTTCCTCATGTTTCTGAAGGTAAGTGCAGGCTGTTTCACCCTGGAGCATCGTTACCTCTTGTGGGATGGTGTGGCCATATTCAGCAGTATTGTTTCTTGCATGCTTATAATTTCTAGTTTGAGCATTTTTTTTGTAGGGTTGTGTTTTATTTTTCCTTCTATTTTTTGTTTGTTTAGCAGTAAGGGACTTAATCAGAGGTCTTAGCTTACGGCAGGTTCAGGACTTTCTTTAGTATCTTTATAGACGCTAAATAAAAACTGTCAAATCTTGGTCGTAACATTAATGAAGTGTAAATGGCCAATATACTCACTTATAGTCGGTCCTCATTATTCACAGATTCTGTACTATTAAATTCAACTACTCACTAACATTTATTTTTAATCCAGCAATATCAGTACTTGCAGCACACTCTTGGTCATTTGCAGACATGTACAGAGTGCTGAAAAGTTAGTCTTTTGAGGCACAAGGCCCAGCTCAGTTCTGATGAGCAGTAAACGAGTATCTCCTCAGTGCCATGTTTTTCACATTTTTCTGCTTTTTCTTGGTGATTTTGCTGTTTACAATGGCCCCCATGCTCAGTGCTGAAGTCCCTTGCCGTGGTCCTAAGCTCAAGAAGGCTGCATTGTGCCTGCCTTATAGAGGAAACACTTGTGTTAGACACACTTTGTACAGTTATGATGCTGTGTGCTCTGAGCTCAGTGGTAAAGAATCAGCAGTGTAAACTAAGATGTCTGTTCACAAACACAGAAAACAAGGTCATGTGTTGACCAGTTGACAAAGACGTCAGTAAATCAACACTCACATCTGACCCTGCATTTCCTCTGGGAGCAGGGGTTCTGTGCAGTGTTCACAGAGACGTAGGACATGATTACTGTAAATAATAACTCTGGGTGTCTGTGTGTGTCTAGGGAGAGAATATTAACAATAATTTTATAAGAAAGTTGATTAGATAGCATTTTATATTTTTAATATTATCCCTAAAAAGAATTTAAGAGATAACATAATGACAGGAAAGATGGAGAGGACTGAAGTAAAAATCGCCGAAGTCTTTATCAATAATTAGGGCTTCCCAGGTGATGCAGGGGCGAAGAATGCGCCTGGCAATGCAGGAGGTACATGAGATATTGGTTCGATCTCTGGGTTGGGAAGATCCTCTGGAGAAGGAAGTGGCAACCCACTCCAGTATTCTTGCCTGGAAAATTCCATGGACTGAGTAAATATGAAATTTGTGGTTTAAAAATTAAACTGTTTTTCTTATTTCAGGAAAAATTGGAAGCTTGGTTAGTGTCTATTAAAATAGCTATAGACAAGAAGTCTCAGAAGACCAATGTGTCCTTGAACAGTGAAAATTTGATGAAGATTTTTAGTCTGGGAATAGACCTTACAAAACCATTTGAATACCTTCTTGCTACTGGGAATCTACGTTCTAAAACAGGTGAAATTAAATAGAAGGGCTTCATTTTGTCACAGTTTTCAAATTATTTGCTTAATGTCAGTTTGTATATTGCTTTGAGAGATGTGGTTTTGTTTTGTTTTGGTTTGATTTTTTGGGCACACCACATGACCCATGGGTTCTTAGTTCCCTGACCAGGGGTCAAACCTGTGCCCTCTGCAGTGGAAGCTCAGAATCTTAACCCCTGGACTGCCAGGGAAGTCCCGGGAGAGCTTCTTTTTGAAAGTGAGCTGCTCATTCATTAAAGACCAATTTCACGTTGTGAATTTTGACAGATGTATATTGGGCTGAAGGACTTTAGACAGGTTGTCTCTATAGCTTAAATCTGATTTTAATGAACAAATGCATTTCCCATGCCTCCTTCTAGAAAACCGGAGACTGCTTAGATTTCTGAGGAAAGGTTAACTAGGTGGTAGTCTGGGAGGGTTTTTAGACATACCCATCCCTAAAGCAGTCATATCAGAACAACTGGAAAACTTTACAAAGTGGTTATTGAAGGCTCAGAAATCTTTTTTTTTTTTTTTTTTTTAAAGGAGATGGTACTGATGCAAATTCCTTAAGGACTAACAAGTGCTTGTGTGTTACACAACTCTCTCTCGGATGAATCCCGTTTAATTACTTGCTGTTTTGTAACTCATTTATGTTTCTCCATAGAGATCACGTGGAAGAGATGGGGAAACAGTTAAGGCTAATACAGTTTGTGAAATCTGGAGATTTTTACTGTATTTTTTTTCCTTTGTAAGCTCTTCCTCTCACCACAGCTGGATAAACTTTGTGATAACCCACTCTGTGATCTCTAGTGTGGGCTTCCCAGGTGGCTCAGTGATAAAGAACCTGCCTGCTGATGCCTGAGGGAAGGGAAGAGCCCCTGAGAAAGAAATGTCAAACCACTCCAGTATTCTTACCTGGGAAATCCCATGGACAGAGGAGCTTGGCAGGCTATTGTCCACAGGGTCCCAAAGAGACACAACTTAACAACTGAGCATGCATGATCTCAAATGTGTTCTGAGGTTTTATTATCTTTTCAAAGCCTCCAATAAAAAGAGGCTTTTTCTTTTTTTTCAGTTTATTCTATTTTTCAATGATGTCTGTTTTATTAAGGTCTTGGCTTCCTGCAAGATTCTGGACTTTGCGTTGTGGCTGACAAGCTGAACTTCATACGCTATCTCTCCCATTTCCGCTGTGTGCACAGAGGGGCCGATTTTGCTAAAATGCGGACCACCACTGTGCGCAGGCTGCTGCCAGAGTCCTGGGGCTTCCTTTGTCCCGTGCATACCCCTGACGGGGAGCCCTGTGGTCTGATGAACCACTTAACCGCCATCTGTGAGGTCGTCACGCAGTCTGTGTACACAGCATCTATTCCGGCTCTACTCTGCAGCTTGGGTAGGTGGTTCTCGGCAGTCTGCAGTCTGTCTTGTTTGCTTGTGTGGGTTTTACAGGTGCAAAGCTATTAAGTTGTGCTTCTCTGAGGTTTGAGCAGAGAGTTCATATAAGGGTGATGGTGTCATGCTGTAGATAACTTGTGCCATTTTGTAAAGCACCTTTACAGAGGGTGTTGACAGCTCATGGATGAGTGTTCTTTACTTAGCTAGAGTAGATTCTTGTTGTATGCAGTACTTCTTTAAGTCACCACTGG
This sequence comes from Budorcas taxicolor, assembly GCF_023091745.1. Taxonomy (NCBI): domain Eukaryota; kingdom Metazoa; phylum Chordata; class Mammalia; order Artiodactyla; family Bovidae; genus Budorcas; species Budorcas taxicolor. Next base: position 105,731,234 of record NC_068920.1, read on the forward strand.
CACTGAATTAGCAGACACTGAGTCATTGGTCCTGGGGAAGAAAAGGTTAGGTTCCTGCATACCTCTCATGACAGCATTTTCATCAGCTGCTGAGTCCATAGCCTTGCTTTATGCATGTTTCTGTTTAAAGATGCCTTTTTTTTTTTTTTCTTTTTTTTCTTTTTTATTTTTTTTAATTTTAAAATCTTTAATTCTTACATGTGTTCCCAAACATGAACCCCCCTCCCACCTCCCTCCCCATAACATCTCTCTGGGTCATCCCCATGCACCAGCCCCAAGCATGCTGTATCCTGCGTCAGACATAGACTGGCGATTCAATTCTTACATGATAGTATACATGATAGAATGCCATTCTCCCAAATCATCCCACCCTCTCCCTCTCCCTCTGAGTCCAAAAGTCCGTTATACACAGCTGTGTCTTTTTTCCTGTCTTGCATACAGGGTCGTCATTGCCATCTTTCTAAATTCCATGTATATGTGTTAGTATACTGTATTGGTGTTTTTCTTTCTGGCTTACTTCACTCTGTATAATCGGCTCCAGTTTCATCCATCTCATCAGAACTGAATCAAATGAATTCTTTTTAATGGCTGAGTAATACTCCATTGTGTATATGTACCACAGCTTTCTTATCCATTCATCTGCTGATGGACAAAAAGATGCTTTATTTAATATATATTGTTGATTCATTAATGCTGAGCTTTCAGCTAACTACACTTATAAGCACAAAGATGCAAAAAATACGGCACTGAACAGTGCAGAAAGGACCCTTAATTGCAGTATGAGCTGTAACTGCATCCCCTTGTGTGACCTCAGCTGGAAACATGTTTCTGGTGACTCAAAATTTTCACTAGATGTCCTCAAATGATGCGAGAGGAGCCAGTAGTATTGATGCTGGGGTTACAGATACATTTTAGCAAGTTGGCAAATTTGTGATGAGTGAATAATGAGCAAATGTAATTAGATTTCGGGGGAAAAGTTAATATGTTTTACCTGGCTCAGAAACAAAAATATAAAAGGTATAGAGGAAAAAGCCTCCTTTATACCCCTGCTACTCTGCTCAAAGCCAGAGACCCTAGACCTGGGGGTCCTTGCTGAAAGACTTAAATGTTTCCTCAAGCAATATGAAAACATTCTGGTCTAGAGACAAGGTCACTAGATGCCTAGAAAGGTAAAGCTATTGTTGAATCTGGAGGGAAATTTAAGTGTTGGGAAAGCATCCTGATGAGATCATTCCATTTGTTCACTTCACCAGGGGTCACTCCAGTTGATGGAACTCCACATCAGCCGTACAGTGAGTGCTACCCTGTCCTGCTGGACGGTGTCATGATTGGCTGGGCCGATAAGGAGATTGCCCCTGGCATTGCCGATTCTCTCCGACATTTTAAGGTGATCTTGAGTCTCTGTGAATTGTTTTGTCCCTCCATCTTAGGTTTTCATGCCTTTTCTAATTGTTGAGGTAGCCCTAGGGTATTATTGAGTGTCAAGGGGTTGGAGGTCAGAAGCCAATTCTGGAATTGCCCATAGGGTCCTTCTGGTGGCAGCATCTTGCCTTACACTGGCCTCATTGGTTAGGGTCAGTGACAGGTATTGAGCTACATGCATTTTTTTTTTTTTTTTGGTTTGTTTCATTGAGGCCCTAGTCTACTATTCTAACACATTTCTAACTTTTTTTTTCCCTTTGTAAATACTAGTGGCAAATAGGGGATCTCAAAATATGGCCTTCTATTTCAAGTAATACTGAAGCTAATCAAGGTAGCAGTCATAACCACTTGCCTTCTGTTTCTTGAAATACTTTTTAAAAAAGTCAAATAGAATAACATTCTTTGAATAACTAATCTTTAGAATTTTCTCTGGGAAAGAGTCTTTGCTGCCTAGATAATGGCTATGAGTTTGGCAGTAAGATGAATTTGTAGTTTATGCTCTATCCTGTTTAGTTGGGTTTTTTAAATTTGGTTTTCAGTTTTTTCATTGTTTTACTTTGATGGTTTTACACTGAAAGCATGTTTGACCAGCATAGAGAGCTCACATATGCCCATTACCCGGATACACCAGTTGTTATATTTTCCCCCACGTGCTTCATGCTCTATAAATACTATGTACATTTTACTTCCAAACCATTTGAAGGCAGTATACAGACATGTTCTCCTTTCCATGAAGATTTCAGTGTATATTTTCTAAGAACAAGGATTTTCTCTTTATTAACCACAATGCACTTAAAAAATCTCAGGTTGGTGAAGTCTGCAGCTGATACCCCAATTTTTTTTGTCTGGGACCCAGTCCAGAATCCCATGTTACATGTGGTTGGCGTGTTTTTTCAATCTCCCTTAATCTGGGACAGTTCCTAAGCCTTTAATATCTCACTTTTTTGTTTTTAAAGAGTATAGGCCAAATTGTGAGCACTGTCTCTTGATATATGTAGCTTTCTTATGATGAGACTCAGGATATCATTTCAGGAGGCACTTAATGTAGGCTGGTCTCCTGGCTGCTGATGTTAACTGTGATCACTTTAAGATTGTGTTCTTTACTCCCCACACACAATTCTTTTGCTTGTATACCTCACCTGTGGAGAAAAAAATTGTGAGATTTTCTCCGTAGACATATTAAAAGTATTGTATTCATTCCCTGACAAAGATTGTTCTTTAATAATAAAGATGAATAACAAGTCTTCCATTCCTGGAGTAAATCCCACTTGGTTATTATTTTAATACCTAATAAATACAGATACTTTCTCAATTTTATTTAAGATTTTTTAAAAAGTCAACATTCACAAATTTCTGCTTGATAAAACGCATTAGAAAGTTTTCCTTGGTGTTCATTGCTCTGGAGCAGTTTGCACAGCAGTGTGTCCTCTGGTCTTAGGTCTTCTAGAATTCACCTCTGAGGCCATCTGGCTCTGGTGCTCTCTTTGGGGCAGCTCCTTGATAACAGAAGTTGGTCTTGAAGCTTTTTACCTCTGCTGAGGTCTGTTCTCGTCACCTGCATTTTATCCATTTCATCTTGGTTTCAGAGATATGCAAAGCAGGCTCATGGTTTTAAAATTTTGTTTCCATGTTTTTCCCTCCTTTGCCTTTTTTTACTCAGTATATTCATACCTTTGGTTTCCCCACAAGGAAAAAGAATACCCGTCCCCTTCTCAGTTACATCAAAAGAACTAAAAATGTTTTATTAGTTTGAACCTTTCTGTTCTCTGCTTCTTTAATTTCAGATTTTATCTTTGATTTCTTGTACTTTGTTGTTTTACCTTTGGGGCTAAGAATTCATCTATTTTTACTCTTTCATTTTATTAATAATATATTTAATTGTAAATATATAAATTCTACTTATATATTATATATTTAAGTATTATGTATACTTAAATAAAGGTATACTTATTGCCATCAGTTCTACTGTACAGATTTCATTAATTTTTTTCACATTTCTGTAATTTTAGTATTTCTCCTTTCACCCAAGTGTTCATAGATTTTTTGTTTTCTTTAAATGCCAAGTGGAAGAGTTTTTGCATTGAATACATTTTAAAATAACACCAGTAATCTTATATTTTAGACATCAGCCAACAGAATTTCATATGTTTACCCACACATTCTTGGTTTACCTTTTGCTCAGTCTCAGTCATTACTAGTTTGCCTGATAGTGAGATTGAGTCCCCAATAAAGTAGGGCTTTTGCCAGCTCTCAATGTGGGGTGAATAGCCATCTGTGGGGGGCTGAGGCTGGCAGGGTACTAGGTGTGTTACCTGCAAACCTCTCAAGATGTTGCTTTTCATGTTAGATCTCGTTCTCCATACCCACCTCCTAGGTGGCAGGGGGATAGACGTCACTTACTCTTCATTGAACTCTCTTTTTATTGAAAACAGGTGTTGAGAGAAAAAAGAATTCCTCCCTGGATGGAGGTGGTCCTGATCCCCATGACAGGAAAACCAAGTCTGTACCCAGGATTGTACCTTTTCACCACTCCTTGTCGACTGGTGCGGCCTGTGCAGAACTTGGAACTAGGCAAAGAAGAACTGATCGGAACTATGGAACAGGTACATAGACCCCTGTGATTATATAATATGCAGCTTTCAGAGACTCAGTAACTGTTAAAATGTTACAGTTCTCATGACAGTCAGGCATTTGAAAGAAAGTCACAACTTATTTTCTTCCTCCTCTGTGATCAGCATGAAGCAGTTTTCATGCTCATCAAACCTGAGAGGGTTGGTGGTCACCTTAGCTGCCTTTCCCATCCCACTCAGCTCCCCAAGTTTCTTTGCACCCCGTTCTGCCTTGGGTGGTGAGACTGTAACATTCTGCTAAAATCACTCACAATCTTTGCTTACATCTCTGTAGTTGCAAAACTCTAGGCTTTGTGCTGCTTATAAAAAAGTTTTCCTCCTTCCTATCCCCCTTCATAGCTGGACCAGGGTAGATTTAGAATGAAATGTTTAAGATGTGCTATTTCTTACTGTGCATCCCTTCAGTGTTCGTGATACTGGGTGGGTGGGAAGGTTTTCTTAAACTCTGATCAGTAGTAAGAGCTAATACGTGTTAGCAGTCACAGTTACCTTGTGCCTTGAACTTCCTGGTCCTTCCTCTTTCCAGATCTTCATGAATGTTGCCATCTTCGAGGATGAGGTTTTGGCCGGAGTCACCACGCACCAGGAGCTCTTCCCTCACAGCATGCTGAGTGTGATCGCCAACTTCATCCCTTTCTCAGATCACAACCAGAGTCCGAGAAACATGTACCAGTGCCAGATGGGTAAGACGGAGCAGAGTGGTGGTGGTCACAAAAGAAAACGGACTGCAATTTTTAACTCTTGAGATTACTTCAAACTCAGAGAAAAGCTAAAAGTTATAAGAATAGTACAAAGAACTTCCATAGACCCTTTACCTAGATTTTGCCTCATTTGCACTATTTCCTATTGGAAAGTGAGCCGCTCCTTTACCCCCTGAACATCCTGCTATGTATTTCCTAACAACAGGGCGGTCTACTTACATAACCAAGGACAATTACTAAAGTCAGGAAATTTAACAATAATATATTATTTTATAGCATAATAAAGTTTGTGGAAATTTTTCCCTGGGTAGCACCTAGTCTAAGACCATATGGTGTATTCAGTTCTCTTGTCTCTTTGGTTCTTTAAGTTAGATCTTTAGCCTTAAATGTCTGTCTTACCTTATTTTTAAGGAAAAGATAACTATATTTTGTAGAATGTCCATCAGTTTGGTTTTGCCTAAGGTCCTGTGATTAGATTTATGTTAAGAGTACAAGCCATGTGGTCACCTGTCATTATCATCTCTAGTGTTTTCTTTCCTTCGTGCCTGATGATTCAGGTTTTCATGGAGTGTCATTTCAGCCTGGAATTTTCAGCCTGAACAACTCTTTAACATTTTTTTATAGCTGCAGGTTGCTGGCTGCAAATTCTGTTAGTTTTCATTTATCTGATGTCTTTATTTCATCTTCACTTGCAGAAACTGGATATATAATTCTGATTTGACAGAACTTTTGGGTTCCCCCCTCCCCCAGCACTTAAAAGATGTTGTTATGCTCTGTTTTTGATCTTTGTCAATTCTAATTAGAAGTCAGTGGTTTTGTGTATTATTGTTTGCTTGATTATAGTGTTATTTATTTTTCTTCTGTCCTTAAGATTTTCCCATTATTTTTGGTATGTAAACTGATTGACTGACACGCCTAAATATGTTGCTGTTTGTATTTACCTTGCTTGGAGTTCGCTGATATTCCTAAACCTGTTTTAAAAAATTAAGTCAAATCTATAAGATATTCTGTCATTATTTCTAGAAATAATGAGACTGTTCTGTCTCATGTCCTGAGATGTCTGTTATGCATCATATATGTTAAGCCTTTTAACACATTATTGACCAGAGGACTTTTGCAGAAACTAAGGCGTGTGGCCAATTATTTGTTACGTAAGTTAATATTGAAATGTCTCTGGTAAATAACATTTGGGTAACAAAAGACATACTAATACATCTCCAGTCAATAAGTTGTTAATATTGTCCCATAAGCCATTGAATTTCTGTTCTTTTTTTTTCTTTCTGCTTCAAGATTGGGTGATTTTATTGATTTGCCATATTCACTGACTTTTCTGTCATTGCTGAATTTTTGTTTCAGATACTTAATTTTTTAGCCTAGAGCTTCCATTTGTTTCATTTTTATAGTACCTGTTTTATCTGAGATTCTGATCTCCATTCATTGTGGACGTATTTTCCATTACATTTTGAACACAGTTGTAACAGGTATTTTAAAGTCATTACCTCCCAGTTCCAACATTTGGATCGTCTCAGGATCAGTCTCCACTGATTGCATCTTTCTTGAGTCTAGGTAACGTTTTCCTGTTTCTCTGTAGGTCTAGTAATGCTGGATTGTATTGTAGATAGAAAATATGCGGTAAAAACTGGAATTCCGTGGTGCTCCAATGGTTAGGACCCAGTACTTTCACTTCTGGGGCCCAGGTTCAATCCCTAGTTGAACTAAGACCCTGCAAGCTGTGTAGTCAAAGGAGGGAAAAAAAAAAAGTGGATTCTATTCTGTTCCTCTGGCGAGGGCTGGTTTTCAGATTTCTGGAAGCAAGCTTCCAGTGGTTGAAATTTGCTCTTTAGCCTTAGCTGGACTGCTTATGTCTGTCCCACCCTGCATAGTTCTAGAGTCCACCAAAGATTTGGACTGCTGTTCTGACTGGGCCATCAGACAAAACATGAAAAACAAAACATTCAAAACTGAGAAAACTGGAAATTCACTCAGCTCAGTTCCTTTTGTCCAAGTGTTAATCCCTCTCTAGTTTGTAACTTCCTGTGGTTACATTCCAGTGCTTTCAGCTAGTATGTGTATGTATATAATTGGCTTTTGTTTTTCTTCTGGATCTTTAACTTATACGTGTTGAAAGTGATATTGTAGGCGTGGCCCTCTCTTACTGGAAGCTGCAAATCTCCTTTTCTGTTTTTCAGAAGTTCTCCTATGTATATATTTATCTATTTTAGTTTTTAAAATCATTTTGTTTTGAATTGATTATCTATACTGTAAGGAAGTACAAAAAAAAACTTACCTATCCCATACCTGACTACCCACAGTTAACAAATACTGACATTTTGTTCTGTATATGTGTGTGTGTAGGTGGATGTCTGTGTAAGAAAGTAATCTAATTAGATAATAGTTACTATCACTCCTCTCCCACCAGTAATAGTAATATCCTGTAATTTTGTATGTATCCTTTAAATCCTCTTTTTATGCTTTTTTTACATTGCATGTTTCCATAAACTAGGTCTAGAACTGTTTGGATTGTGTGGCAAATCTACACGAATATATCCTAGGAAATGTCATTCCCTACTTTTTCTCACTGAGCATTGTTTTCTTGGTTGAGTCATGTTCATACACATCTGTCTACTTCATTTTCACACCAGCTATTACTCTGTAGTAAACATAACCAGCATGACTTACTCATTTATTCATTCCCTTATGACAAAATGTTAATTTTTTTTCCCTTTGTAGGTAAGCAGACCATGGGCTTTCCACTTCTAACTTTTCAAGATCGATCAGATAATAAACTGTATCGTCTTCAGACTCCACAGAGCCCTTTAGTAAGACCGTACATGTATGATTACTATGACATGGATAACTATCCAATCGGGACAAATGCTATTGTTGCTGTTATCTCTTACACTGGCTACGATATGGAAGATGCCATGGTAAGTGCTGCCAAGAGATGCACTTCCACCCTTTCTCATTTTTTAACTTTTTTGTTTACCATCAGATCACTGAAGGAATACTTCTTATGTGCCCAAGTACCTAATATTTGGTGTATGAATGTTCTATTAATTAATTCCTGGTCTAAGTTAAAAGTGACAAGGGGACTTCCCTGGTGGTTCATTGGTTAAGACTCCGTCCTCCCAGCGTTGGGGGTACAGGTTCCATCCCTGGTTGGGGACCTAAGATCCCATATGCTGCTCAGCAAGGCCTCCCACCCCGCAAAAAAGTGACAAGCTTTGAGGGATATCACTAGATATTTCATATGCATATAGCCTGCATATTTGAGTGCACAATACAAGCAGATGTCAAATGAATGTAAAGTAGTCTTAGAAATATCTACTTTTCATATTTATGCATGATTGGGTTCTAAGCCATCTTGTGTCTGGATTTTAATAGTTAGCACAGGTGATTTGGGAGATATGAAGTTTTAAAATCAAATGCCAGTTATCCTAAACCAGTTATATTGCTAACCAGCTTTACTTCGAAAACCCTCATTTGGCCTCAGCCTGTGAAATGAATGATCCTCTGACTTCACAGATTGTGAATAAGGCCTCTTGGGAACGAGGCTTTGCCCATGGGAGTGTCTACAAGTCTGAATTCATAGATCTGTCTGAGAAAATTAAACAAGGAGATGATAGTCTCGTCTTTGGAGTCAAAGCTGGAGACCCACGGGTTATGCAGAAGTTGGATGATGATGGATTGCCATTTATTGGAGCACAACTGAAGTATGGAGACCCATATTACAGCTACCTAAACCTCAACACCGGGGAAGGCTTTGTGATGTACTATAAGTAAGTTTGCATACCCGGGGCTATTTCTTGTGGACTGTTTCTCAGTGAAATCTCTGGAAGTCAGTGAATGTTATTTTTTAACAGGAGAATTTTTGGAGTATTTCAAAGGGTAGCTTAGTTGTTAACTGAATGGACAGATGAAGTTCTGTGGTCTGTTGTACTGCCTTTGTTTTCCTACTCTTCTTGTCAGTCTGTTACACCTCATGAGTTATCTGTGATTTACTTACAACGGTTATTATTCAAACTTGATCATCTTTCTCAGACATGTTAATAATGTGTCTTAGCTAAAAAGTTGAATTCATTATCCCTGTTACTAAAACTGGATTTTTTAGGTCTTAGCTGCCTTTCTTGCTACTGTTCTTCCAATCAGTTCTGTAGTGAATGTAATCAATAGCCCTGTCCATAAGTTTTTTAGGGATACCAGCTCTATTTGTAGTGAAGAATAGAGGTGAGAATAATTTTTGCAAATATCCATTATGAAGCACTAAATATTAATATATCAATAAAATTATATTTAGACATTTGTTTATTAAACAACAGAAATTTATTTTTTCACAGTTGTGGAGGGTCAGAGTCCCAGATCAAGGTGAAGGCAGGTTTGGTTTTCTCGAGGCCTCTTGGCTTGCAGGTGGCCAGCCGCCTTCTCCTTGTGGAACATGGTATTTTTTCCTGTGCACGTGTGCCTCTCTTGTCTCTCCTTATATCCAAATTTCCTCTTCTTATGGTGACACCAGTTATTAGATTGCATTCGGGAGGGACCAGCCTAATGGTCTTGTTATTAACTTCTATTACCTTTTTAAAGCCCCGATATCCAAATACAGCCACACTCTAAGGCACCCTCCATTCATTTTAACAAATATTTTGACATTATGTCCGCTTTACTTTTTCCTAGGAGTAAAGAAAACTGTATTGTGGATAACATCAAAGTGTGCAGTAATGATACCGGAAATGGCAAGTTCAAGTGTGTGTGCATCACGATGCGAGTCCCCCGGAACCCAACAATTGGGGATAAGTTTGCCAGTCGTCACGGGCAGAAGGGCATCTTGAGCAGGCTGTGGCCAGTGGAGGACATGCCATTCACCGAGAGCGGGATGGTCCCTGACATTCTGTTCAACCCCCATGGTTTTCCATCCCGCATGACCATAGGCATGCTGATCGAGAGCATGGCCGGCAAGTCTGCAGCTCTGCACGGGCTCTGCCACGACGCGACCCCCTTCATCTTCTCAGAGGAGAACTCGGCCCTGGAATACTTCGGCGAGATGCTGAAGGCCGCTGGCTACAACTACTATGGCACCGAGAGGTTGTACAGTGGCATTAGTGGGTTGGAGCTAGAAGCAGACATCTTCATAGGCGTGGTATACTACCAGCGTTTACGCCACATGGTCTCCGACAAATTCCAAGTGAGGACCACAGGAGCCCGAGACAAAGTCACTAACCAGCCTATAGGGGGGAGAAACGTCCAGGGTGGAATCCGTTTTGGGGAGATGGAGCGGGATGCCCTTTTAGCTCACGGTACATCTTTTCTCCTCCACGACCGCCTCTTCAACTGCTCAGATCGGTCAGTGGCCCACGTGTGTGTGAAGTGTGGCAGTCTGCTCTCCCCACTGTTGGAGAAGCCGCCCCCATCATGGTCCGCCCTGCGCAACAGGAAGTACAACTGTGCCCTGTGTAACCGCAGTGACACTATTGACACCATCTCCGTGCCTTACGTCTTTCGGTATTTTGTAGCTGAACTGGCAGCTATGAATATCAAAGTGAAGCTGGACATCGTTTAACCTGACGCAGGTCTTTTGGGTCAAGACTGCTATCAGATTAAAATAAGATGTTGTTCTGGTGAGGCTATTAATAGTTATTACTCTGGAGTTTTTCATAGTTGTCAGAGCTCTCAACCAAGACCTGGCAACTCAGAAGGCAGACTTTCTCAGTTGCTTTAGTAAAACTACTGAAGGTGACTTTCAGTATATTTGTTCTTCAAAAAGCGTACATTGACAAATAAAAGGATATTCAGGGAAAAGTCTGTCTAACCCCAGGTTCTCTGCATCCTGCTTTCAGCAGGCAGTGACTGTCAAACATTTATCTGTCCATGTGGAGCAGAGCAGTTCAGTATAAGCATAATGTCATCGTAAGCATATATGTCATTTTATATTTTCTTACATTAAAAAATAAAAGGTAGAAATTTTTAACAGCTTTATTGAAGTGTATGTTTACCCAAAAAGTGCACATATTTAATGTATATAATTAGGTGGGTTTGAACATATGCATATACCTGTGAATGATCACCACAGTCGTAGTAATAAACATCACCTCCAAGTTTCCTTGTGCCCCTTTGGGTTGTTTTTTGGTGTTTTTATGGTAAGAACACTGAACTTGACATCTATGCTATGGACTATGGATAGAACACAAATTAATATATCGCTCCATAAAAAGTTATTCAAAAGATTGATGTGTGTCTCCAGAAACTGGGTCTTTGTATAACAAAAAAACAATGTCTTTATTGAAAGTCATGTCCGACTCTGTGACCCCATGGACTATACAGTCCATGGAATTCTCCAGGCCAGAATACTGGAGTCGGTAACCTTTCCCTTCGCCAGGGAATATTCCCAACCCAGGGATTGAACCCAGGTCTCCAGCATTGCAGGCGGATTCTTAACCAGTTGAGTTATCAGGGAAGCCAGTCTTTACTCAAGAAGTGATAAAATTGAATCTGTATATAACATATCTATGAGTGAATTGTTGCTAAAACCCATAAAAAGATACAACTCAAAATTGAATGTTATACTTACGTGAGTATAACAAAAATGAACCTAAAAGAGCTATATTCAACATGGAATGATACGAAATATATTAATATCTATGAATGAACAGTTTGTATAAAACAGTTTACTCAGAGGAAATATCTGAATACAAGAATGATTGGTATCTTTGAGAATAAACTACTGTAGAGTGGGAACAACTATACACACCCAACTCAGCTATATGCTATGTATCTATAATAGGAAAATAGAATATAGAAGGAAATATTTCAACATAAGAGAAATTTCTGTATACATAATTGAATATATCTTTTATATCTCCATGAATGAAGTTTGTGCATCTAAATGAGTGTATCTACTAAAAGGAAGGATTCACACACAAAAGTGAGTGATAGAAAATACGTCTAAATGGCATGTTGGTAGAAAACAAAAAAGGTGTCAGGAATTCCCTAGTGGTTTGTGTGTTAGGACCCCATGCTTTCACTGCAAGAAGCCTGGCTTCAGTCCCTGGTCAGGGAACTTGAAGTCCCACAAAAAGTGCAGCCAAAAATAAGGTGGGAAAAAAAGGTGTCTACTGAAAGGAAACATCTATATAACACATACTATGAATTTGGAATAAAATGTGGCTAAAATGGAAACTAATATATCTACTCAAGAGTATAGCTGAATCATTGCTTACTTATCTCTGAATTGAATGTTGGTGTAATGATGAGTGTATCTAATCAGAATGAGTGATGTGTTTGTATCTATGAATGAAGTGTTTGTGAACACAAGTGATACACATGGAGTATTAGAATACAAGTAACTGTCCCTATTAATAGGATTTAGAAACAAGACTGTAAGGTTTCTTCCCTATGAATGGGTTGCTGGGTGTCTGCGGAAACGAGCTGCCACATTGAATGATGTTTTATGTCTCTATGAATGGAGTGTTGGTGAACCCAAGTGAATATGTCCACTCAGATAAGGTATATACAAGGTCTATGTGTGTGTGAGAAACTCATGTGTAAATATATATATAAATATATAATCTCAGTGAACAAAAAATTACTTAAAGGAAAAATACATTCAAAAGTTTTAATTATATGTTATGCAACTTGCAGAAAAATATCTTCAGTGAGAGGATAGGGCTAAACATAAAACTGAGTAAGTAACATATCCATGAATGGAGTGTTAAATAATGAAAGAATCTGAGTATCTCAAAGAAGTAAATACCCAACTGAATGGCAGATTTTGGTTCCTGGTGATACCCATCCCTGGGTGCAGCTAGAAGCCAGACCTCCAGATCTAGCCCACTTGGAGACAAATCCACAGGGTAGGGTCAGCCTTCGATCCGTCGGGCAGTCAAAATGCTTTCACCTAAGTTCCTAATGAGACGCCGCTTTTGATTCCATCTGTCTTGTTATACAAGAGGCTGTATCACAGGGCAGCACCACAGCCCCACTCACCCAGATTTGTTAGGGGTCCTGCATCACTCTTTTTATCAAGCTGTGCAGCATGTGGATCTTAGTTCCCCGACCTGGGATGGGATCCATGCCCCCTGCAGTGGGAACCAAGTTTTAGCCACTGGACCACCAGGGAAGTCCCTATCTCTTGCCACTCTTGGCACATCTTCAGGTTATATAGGGTTGCTGTGACAATCCTGCCAACTCTGTCCTCCCAACTGTGCCCTTGAAACACAGACCTGCCAACACACTTAGTGATTGTAACTGGTACTGTGTGATGTATTATAAAAACACGTTTCAGTGACTGGAGTGATTCTCTTGATGGTAAGAGTTGCTCCCACTGGGAAAATGTTAAAATGACAACAGCAGCAATGGGATGAGCACACTTCTGGGACCTGTCTGGCACCCCCAGCTCAGCTGTGTGGTGTGGGAGAAGCAGTGTAGGATTAGAGGGGAAACCACTGCACTGGCATTTAAAATGTGGAGGCAGGTGTGCCTAAGAAATCAGCCAGCAGACTACAGACTGCCCTTCCACTCACACCAGTCAGTCCTGGAGAGCCTTTGAATTTCGAGTGTTAATTACTGACAGTTATACAGAGTGCAGCCTGTGGCAAAGGATGTGAGCAAACATGGCCCCTGGAGCTTGGGGCTTGGCATCTTTACAGCAGGAGAGGACACAGACAGAGGAGGTTGATGTAAGTGAAGGCTGAATGAGTATCTATTAGAGAAAGGCCAAGAACTGTTGGCAACCACCAGAAGCTGGAAACAGGCCTGAAGATTTTCCCAGTCTCCCGAAGGAATCAACCTGCCAGCACCCTGATTCTGAACTTCGGGCTTGAACTGTCAGAGGATATGTATCTGTCTCCTCACTTTGTGGTTGACTGTTCAACAGCCTCAGGAATCTAAGGACTGAGCTCGGCGCCAAGCAGAGCACACTGTTGGATAGTATGTGCTCTAAGAGTGAAATTTAGATGCCTCCCTTGAGACAGTATGTTTAACACTGGGGTCAGTGAAGAGGGGGTGAAGGGGCCCAATGGAGGCCACTCTCTCCCTGGCCAGTCACCTGGCCAATCCCCTTCCAGGCGACCTGCTCCCCATTGCCTTTCTTTTCACCACACCCTCCTCCCTTCCCGCTGAAATGTGCAAATCTCACATAAAATCAAACAGCTGATTCCTCCTCCCTTCTCAACCTCTCCCAATTCTTAGTGCTATTCTCAGCTAAACTATCAAGAACAAAGTAATCATTAACCCTGCCCAGAGGGGTTTGCATTTGTAACTAGGTACTTTTTAACCCAAATTAATTCAAGTGAGTGTACTCAGTCCCTTCAGTGATGTCTGACTCTCTGCGACCCTAAGGGCTGTAACCTGCCAGGCTCCTCTGTCCATGAGATTCTCCAGACAAGAATATTGGAGTGGGTTGCTATTTCCTACTCCAGAGGATCTTCCCTATCCAGGGATCAAACCTGAGTCTTTTGTGTTCCCTGCATTGGCAAACGGGTTCTTTACCACTACTGCCACCTCAAGGGTGAGCAGTTTTTGTGTGTTTGTTTTTGAGTGTTTCTGCTTCTAGGACATTCCTCAGCAGAGTGCAGCAATACTAGGACCTCCCTTCTAGATAAATTGGCCTAAAGAAGGGGCTTCCTTTCTGCCTCTCTGGCTTCTCACTGAATCCTCAAACACTATTACAGGTAGATTTGCCTTGGGAAGCTTACTGAAAATACACAATCCGGAGCCCCACACACCATCTCACTCAGTGTAAAAGCCAGAGTCCTGGTAACTGCCCCCAAGGCCACATGCATCCAGCCTCCTGGTAGTGCCTTGACCTCCCTCATTGTGCACCCTGTACTCCAGCTAAACTGCCCTGTCCTCGTGCTCCTTGAATGGATCCTGCATGTTCCAGCCTCAGGTGAGGGCCTTTGCATTTGCTGTTTTCTCTCCTGGGACACATGTCCCCGGGGCTCCCTCTCTCCCCGTCTCAGGTCTTTGTTCAGTGTTCCCTCTCTGGGAGGTCCATAAAGTTCTGCAGCAATTCCAGTGGGTGGAGGTCTCCACCACCAACTCAATTTTTCAGATACCAGCTGGGTGGCCTACAATTCAACTGAAGTCTGACCCTACTGTTACCAAGCCAGGGTTCTGCAACAAAGAAGGAGTTTATTCACAGAGCATCCAAGTGAGGAGATGGCAGAACAAGTCTCAGATCTGCCTTCCCAAAGGCAAGGGGCTTGGGATATTTATGGGATAAAGAAGCAAGGTGGCCTTAGGCACTGGGAGGGGTGGCCGGCCAGAAGTGGGAAAAAGATGAGGTTGTTCTGCACAGGATATCCAAGTTACATGCTTCTTCATGAGATGCCTGCTCAAAGGTGGAGGCATTAGCAGGACCTGAGGGTGGAGTTTCCAGCCCTCAAATGTCAAAAAGTCATTCATCCAACACCTGTGCAGGCCCAGTTTCAGGGCTGGTGGTCTCAACCAATCTTAAGGAAATTGAGTGGAACCCTACAGGGCTATCCCAGTTGCAGTCCCCTCCAGGTTCCTCAACCTCCTGCCTTCCTTAAATAAATAAATAAAAATCCACCTTAGTTTCCCTGCCCTCTCAAGTTTTCAGAAGAGCGACTCAAGCAATTAATTATTTAAGAAGGGACAAAAGCAGGGAAATTCCCTGGTGGTCTGGCGGTAAGGACTCAGTGCTTTCACCGCCATGTGCCCAGGTTCAGTGCCTGGTCAGGGAAGTAAAATCCCACAAGCTGCATGGCGAGGCCTCTCCACCTAAGGAGGAGGGGAGGGCAAAAGCAAGAACTAAGAAAAGTTCAATCAGAAGAAATTAACACACACAAAGAAGAAGAAAGTCACACAGCCTACAGCCTTCACCCTATATTGTCTATAAACACACCCCCCACCCCAAAAAAAAAAAAAAAAAAAAAAAAAACTTTGGAGGGTTTGGGGTTTTTGAGTACAAGCTACCCATTCTCTTTGCTTGCCCCTGAAATAAACCTTTCGATGCTCCAAACCTCCAGGTTTCAGTTTTTTGTTTTTTTTTTTTTTTTTTGAGCAAGCTGTTTCCTTATCTGCTATAAGATAAGCTCAAGAATCTCTATTAGTCACCAGTTTCTGTTAACCAGGTGGAGCTGGGTTTCCCTTTCTACAGGGAGATAGTGTCAGATTCCACAGGTTAAGGGCTTGGTCCTCCAAGGCTGCCTTCCTTTGCCCCTCCCCCCCCCCCCCCCGCCCCCGCGCCGCCCCTCCACCCCCATCCCCCACCCCCACCCCGCCCCATAAGCAGGTACATTTCAGGGGCTAACCCTGAGCCCAGGCTGTGCTAACCTGTACTTCTGGCCAACTGGCTAGAGAAGATGGGAGTTTTCAACAGAACCCTCCTTGTGTTCGATTAATTTGCTAGAGAGGCTCACAGAACTCAGAAAATATTTCACTTGCTGTTGGACCAAGATATAACTGAGTATGTCACTTGGAAACAGCCAGATGGAAGAGGGGCATAGGGCAAGGTATGGAGAAAAGGCAGGAGCTTCCAAGCTCTCCACCAGGCCACCCCCTCAAATCCTTTTAGGTGTTCATCAACCTGCAAGTTCTCCAAACCTCTTCCTTTTGGGTTTTTAATGGGGGATTCATTACATAGGCATGAGTAATTAAGTCATGGTCATATGTAACCGATTTCACCTCTGGGCCCTCCCTCTTCCCAGAAGTCAGGAGGGTGAGACTGAAAGTTCCAACCATCTAATCACACGGTTGTTTCTTCTAGCAACCAATTCCCATTTAGGTCATTCAGGTATGACCTAAATCAAATCCCTTATGATTATACAGTGGAAGTGAGAAATAGATTTAAGGGACTAGATCTGATAGATAGAGGGCCTGATGAACTATGGAATGAGGTTTGTGACATTGTACAGGAGACAGGGATCAAGACCATCCCCATGGAAAAGAAATGCAAAAAAGCAAAATGGCTGTCTGGGGAGGCCTTACAAATAGCTGTGAAAAGAAGAGAGGTGAAAAGCAAAGGAGAAAAGGAAAGATATAAGTATCTGAATGCAGAGTTCCAAAGAATAGCAAGAAGAGATAAGAAAGCCTCCTTCAGCAATCATTGCAAAGAAATAGAGGAAAAGAACAGAATGGGAAAGACTAGAGATCTCTTCAAGAAAATTAGAGATACCAAGGGAACATTTCATGCAAAGACAGGCTCAATAAAGGACAGAAATGGTCTGGACCTAACAGAAGCAGAAGATATTAAGAAGCGATGGCAAGAATACACAGAAGAACTGTACAAAAAAGATCTTCACAACCCAGATAATCATGATGGTGTGATCACTCACCTAGAGCCAGACACCCTGGAATGTGAAGTCAAGTGGGCCTTGGAAAGCATCCCTACGAACAAAACTAGTGGAGGTGATGGAATTCCAGTTGAGCTGTTTCAAATCCTGAAAGATGATGCTGTGAAAGTGCTGCACTCAATATGCCAGCAAATTTGGGAAACTCAGCAGTGGCCACAGGACTGGAAAAGGTCAGTTTTCATTCCAATCCCAAAGAAAGGCAATGCCAAAGAATGCTCAAACTACCGCACAATTGCACTCATCTCACATGCTTGTAAAGTAATGCCTAAAATTCTCCAAGCCAGGCTTCAGCAATATGTGAACTGTGAACTTCCAGATGTTCAAGCTGGTATTAGAAAAGGCAGAGGAACCAGAGATCAAATTGCCAACATCCGCTGGATCATCAAAAAAGCAAGAGAGTTCCAGAAAAACATCTATTTCCGCTTTATTGACTATGCCAAAGCCTTTGACTGTGTGGCTCACAACAAACTGTGGAAAATTCTGAAAGAGATGGGAATACCAGAGCACCTGACCTGCCTCTTGAGAAATCTATATGCAGGTCAGGAAGCAGCAGTTAGAACTGGACGTGGAACAACAGACTGGTTCCAAATAGGAAAAGGCATATGTCAAGGCTGTATATTGTCACCCTGCTTATTTAACTTCTATACAGAGTACATCATGAGAAACACTGGACTGGAAGAAACACAAGTTGGAATCAAGATTGCCGGGAGAAATATCAGTAACCTCAGATATGCAGATGATACCACCCTTATGGCAGAAAGTGAAGAGGAACTAAAGAGCCTCTTGATGAAAGTGAAAGAGGAGAGTGAAAAAGCTGGCTTAAAGTTCAACATTCAGAAAACGAAGATCATGTCATCCGGTCCCATCACTTCATGGGAAATAGATGGGGAAACAAGGAAACAGTGTCAGACTTTATTTTTGGGGGCTCCAAAATCACTGCAGATGGTGACTGTAGCCATGAAATTAAAAGATGCTTACTCCTTGGAAGAAAAGTTATGACCAACTTAGATAGTATATTCAAAAGCAGAGACATTACTTTGCTGACTAAGGTCCATCTAGTCAAGGCTATGGTTTTTCCAGTGGTGATGTATGGATGTGAGAGTTGTACTGTGAAGAAGGCTGAGCGCCAAAGAATTGATGCTTTTGAACTGTGGTGTTGGAGAAGACTCTTGAGAGTCCCTTGGACTGCAAGGAGATCCAACCAGTCCATTCTGAAGGAGATCAGCCCTGGGATCTCTTTGGAAGGAATGATGCTAAAGCTGAAACTCCAGTACTTTGGCCACCTCATGCGAAGAGTTGACTCATTGGAAAAGACTCTGATGCTGGGAGGGATTGGGGGCAGGAGGAGAAGGGGATGACAGAGGATGAGATGGCTGGATGGCATCACTGACTCGATGGACGTGAGTCTGGGTGAACTCCGGGAGTTGGTGATGGACAAGGAGGCCTGGCCTGCTGTGATTCATGGGGTCGCAGAGTCGGACACGACTGAGCGACTGACTGAACTGAACTAAGGTGTGATCCTCATTAACATAACAAAAGATACCTCTCATCCCTTGCTGCTCCTGCTCTGCTGCTAAGTTGCTACCATCGTGTCCGACTCTGCGACCCCATAGTCGTCAGCCCACCAGGCTCCCCCATCCCTGGGATTCTCCAGGCAAGAACACTGGAATGAGTTGCCATTTCCTTCTCCAATGTATGAAAGTGAAAAGTGAAAGTGAAGTCGCTCAGTCGTGTCCGACTCTTCACGACCCATGGATTGCAGCCCACCATGCTCCTCTGTCCATGGGTTTCTCCAGGCAAGAGTGCTGGAGTGGGGTGCCATTGCCTTCTCCGAACCTTAGGAAATTCCAAAGTCCAGAAGCAAATATCAATACCTCAGATATGCAGATGACACCACCCTTATGGCAGAAAGTGAAGAGGAAGTAAAAGCCTCTTGATGAAAGTGAGTGAAAAAGTCAGCTTAAAACTCAACATTCAGAAAACGAAGATCATGGCATCTGGTCCCATCACTTCATGGAAAATAGATGGGAAATAGTGGAAACTGTCTGACTTTTTTTGGGCTCCAAAATCACTGCAGATGGTGATTGCAGCCATGAAATTAAAAGACACTTACTTCTTGAAAAGTTATGGCCAACCTAGATAACATATTAAAAAGCAGAGACATTACTCTGAGAAAAAGGTCCATCTAGTCAAGGCTATGGTTTTTCCTGTGGTCATGTATGGATGTGAGAGTTGGACTGTGAAGAAGGCTGAGCGCCAAAGAATTGATGCTTTTGAACTGCAGTGTTGCAGAAGGCTCTTGAGAGTCTCTTGGACTGCAAGGAGATCCAACCAGTCCATTCTGAAGGAGATCAGCCCTGGGATCTCTTTGGAAGGAATGATGCTAAAGCTGAAACTCCAGTACTTTGGCCACCTCATGCGAAGAGTTGACTCATTGGAAAAGACTCTGATGCTGGGAGGGATTGGGGGCAGGAGGAGAAGGGGATGACAGAGGATGAGATGGCTGGATGGCATCACCGACTTGACGGACATAAGTCTGAGTGACCTCTGGGAGTTGGTGATGGACAAGGAGGCCTGGCGTGCTGCGATTCATGGGGTCGCAAATAGTCGGGCACGACTGAGCAACTGAACTGAACTGATGCTTCTCTGGTGGCTCAATCCAAAAGGAATTTGCCTGCAATGTGGGAGACCCAGGTTCAATCCTTGGGTCAGGAAAATCCCCTACAGAAGGAGATCACAACCCATTTCAGTATTCTTGCCTGGGAAATTCCATGGCCCAAGGAGCCTGGTGGGCTAGTCATGGGGTCACAAGAGTTGGACACGATTTAGTGACTAAACCATGCTGAACAGTTAGAACCAGACACAGAACCACTGGTTCAAAATTAGGAAGAGTACATCAAGGCTATATATTGTCACCCTGTACATTTGATGCTTTTGAACTGTGGTGCTGAAGAAAACTCTTGAGAGTCCCTCAGACAGCAAGGAGATCAAACTAGTCAATTCTAAAGGAAATCAACCCTGAATATTCACTGCGAGGACTGATTCTGAAACTGAAGCTCCGATACTTTAGTTACCTGATGTGAAGAGCAGACTCATTGGGAAAGACCCTGATGCTGGCAAGGATGGAAAGAAAAAGGAGAAGCGGGCAACAGAGGATGAGATGATTTGACAGCACCACTGACTCAATGAACATGAATCTGAGCAAACTCCAGGAGATAGTGAAGGACAGAGCAGCCTGGTGTGCCACAGTCCATGTGGTCCCAGAGTCAGACGCGACTTAGCAACTAAACAAACTCTGACGAGGCTAGAAAGAGAATACCAAGTGCTCCATACCAGGTGCTTGGCATATGTCATCTCAGTTCCTATTTCCAAAGGTATCCTGAAACATGTTACAAGGAAACTGAAACCCAAAGAGAAGCATTCTCCAAAAGCTCAAGTTCAAACCCAGCTCTGCTTCACTCCAAACCCCATGATCACTTGGGTCTCCCTTACATTTGATCCCTAGAGAGGAAGTCAGTTACATTCTTGAGCCACAGACCAAAAGGCAACTAGAAGTTTGGAGGCGTGAATGTCACACTCCCAAAGGGGCTGGGGTGAGGGGTGGGGGTCTCCTGTTGAGGTCTCCATCGTACCTATTTACAAGCCCAGCCATTTGAACCCGTTCCTGAGAGGAAGCTATTACCTAGACTTTGGGATAAGACTCAGGGAGAGGGCATGGGAACAGCTTAAGATTTCATTCTCCCAGGAGGGGAGAATGTGAGACTTTAGTCTACATCTGAAGCCAAAGAGAGGAGATGCTGATGCTGTTCCCTTCCTCTCTTTCAGGCTTCATGCAACTGTTCACACGCACTATGTCTTATGTGAAAAATGTCACTGTCATTGTCCCCACTTTACAGTCGAGCACACTTGCAACCAAGCAGGATGCTATGAGGCCTTCTCAGAACAGACCTCCCTCCCCATGTCCTCTACCTGCCTCTTGTCTGTAGTAAAACTTCAGCCTTTTATGTCTTCCCCAAGTTCCAAAGAGTAAATTTAATCAGAGAAGTGAGAAAAAGCAGAAAGGGTAAGTCAAACAAGACAAAATTGCTTAGCCATTAAACAAAGCTAAGGACCTTTAGTTCCTCCTCATGGCTATAGTTATTATTCTGAGCCATACCCTTTGAGCTGTTTTGCAGATACCAAAACCCACACCAGGTTGAGGCAAATGGAACCCAGACTGACTGGAACCAGAAGGCTGATGACACTGACTCCTGGTTACCTCACCACTAACCAATTAAAAGAATGTCCAGAACTGATCACACAGCCCACAACCCCCTCCCTCACCCTGTCTTTAAAACCCATTCCCTGGGAATTTCCTGGTGGTCCAGTGGTTAGGACTTGGGTGCTTTCACTGCCATGGGCCCAGGTTGTTCTGTCTCTGGTCGGTTGGGGAACTAAGATGCTGCAAGCTGTGTGTCAAGGCCAAAAATTAAATGAACAGCATAGCTGTTGTCAGTATGACAAAAACCAGTTAGAACCAATTAGGCCCAAGAGGGAGGACTTCAACGTCCAATAGACTTTGAGCCCCATGATACACTCATTGTAAATATATTAGCACATGCAAATGACACCCCACTGGCACCATGACAGTTCTGTGCTCAGTCGCTTCGGTCGTGTCTCTCTCTGTGACCCCATGGACTGTAGCCCACCAGGCTCCTCTGTCCATGGGATTCTCCAGGCAAGAATACTGCAGTGGGCTGCCATGCCCTCCTCCAGGCTATCTTCCCGACCCAGGGATGGAACCTGCGTTTCCTGTATTGCAGGCAGATTCTTTACCACTAGCCACCTGGTAAGCCCCATGACAGTTCTAAGGCAGACCACAAGAGGGCAAAAAGTGGGTGGTGGCCTAATTCCAAGAAATCCCCACCCCTTTCCCCCAAATAGTTGGAATATCCTCCTACTCCTTAGCCTAAGAAATTACCCAGCCCCCCAAAAATCAACCACCCCATATTTCATGGCTGCTCTCCCCTTTTGAGAGGGATCGCATTCTGCTTATAGAGTGTGCATCTCTGGAAATAACTCTACTTAACACTTTGTCTCTCAATGAATTGTTTCTGTGAAGAGACATAAAGAACTTGAGCTTCATTAAATCCTGAGACCAGGTGAGCAATCTGTTAAAAGACTAGGTTAAAATCCCAGTCCATAGGTTCCAGTCCCATCTGAACTGTGCTGTTTCAGTTGGGTAATATTCTGAGACTCCAGGCAATTGTCAGGCACACTAAACGTGTGCATCACTCAGTTGCTCAGTGTGTCCGACTCTTCGCGTCCCATGGGGTGTGGCCGGCCAGGCTCCTCTATCCATGAGATTCTCCAGGCAAGAATACTGGAATAGGTTGTTGTGCCCTCCTCCAGGGGATCTTCCTGACCCAGGGATCAAATCTGTGTCTCCTACATTGCAGGTGAATTCTTTACCGCTGAACCAGGGAAGCCCAAGCAATTGTCACTTGCTCACAAACCGCTATTATTTCTTTTAGACGTTATGATTAACTACATTTTACATTCATTTTGGCTGGGAACACCTCTGTATACGAGACAGCAGGACTGATGCTCAAACCCAAGGGATTAATCACACAGAACCTCCACACGTGAAGACACACGGAGGAGGCGTAAATAGTCATAACATGAAAAATTACAGAGAAGTAACTAACTCCCCCATGGCAGCAGGGACCCAAGATGAAAACTCAACTTCCGTCCTTAGATTAAGAGTGTATGCCCCGGGTAGCGGTCACAGCCTGGGTAACCTAGCTTGAGTAACGGAGACTTCCAGGTCTCCTGGTACAGCTGTTGGGGTGACTTCCCCCTTCCCGCCCACTCAGCCACGCGCGGACCAGCCTCCTGAGTAACGGATGAGCGCATGCGCAGACAGAAGGTGCAGCGCGGCCTCAGGGGTCAGTTTCCGCGTCCGAGGGCTCAGCAGCAGGCAGCCACAGAGCCCAAACAAGCAGCGAACAGCAGCATGTTGAGGGGTCGCAGCAGCGGAAGCCGCTCGCCACCAGCTCCAATCGGGAGGCTTAGAGAACGATCGGCGACGGCGAAGTACCACCGTCCCGCAAATCTGCACAGCACTCCCAGTATGGCGGAGGTACCGCGATACTTCCCAGTACTTCCGGGGAATTCCTCACGCAGCCACGGCAAGCCGGAAACAGAAGGGCGTCAAGTACCCCAGCCGGCCGGAGGCGGAAGTCGCTACGCAGGGCGCCGCCATGACTGTTTGGGCCTGATGGGAAGGGGATTTCCTGTCCGCTTTGCGACCGACCAAAAATAGGAGTCAAGGAGGCTGGGCGCCGCCATGACAACTTGATATCGGAAAAGGCGGGACTATTCTCCCTCATTGATCCTCCTCCAGCATCGGCCTCAAGATGTGAGTAGCTGGGTCGCCTGCCCCTTTCCTACCCCCGTACTCCTCCTTTTCCCCAGTGTTCTGGACGTAGGCCAGGACCCCGGGAAGCATTGACTTCTCTGTTCCCTGAAGATTCGAGCCTCAGGATTCAGCTCTGTCCTTCACAGACCCCAGTTCTCTGCGTGTTCACAGAGCCCTCTGAGCGTTTAAATTCCACTCCTTTCGGGTCCAGTCTCTTAATACCCCAAACTTTGCCCCTGAAACCCCAGGTCTGGTCATTCACCCTGTAACCCTACCACTCTGGACTTGTCTCAGGAGCTCTAGAACTTTTAATAAACCTGTCCTTAGAGCTCCATATTCCTCCTCCTGGATCATCTGACTGTACCTGTTGAACCTTTCAGATTTGTCCAGTACTTCAGACTTCACCTATAAGGCCCACAGACTTGTTCCTAGACACCTCTGATCTCACTCTGGATTTCCAGACCGTGTTCCTGAGAGTGAGAAAAGCTCAATTGTAGAACCCTCCAGATTTACCCCAGAGCCCCGGCCTCACCCAGGAGTCATGCCCCTAGGACCCTGAGACCTCCCCCAGGACCCCCAAATCCGCCCCTGGGCTTCAGGTCTCACTTTCAGTACCCATGTCTTCAGGCCTCATCTCTAAGACCCTCTGGTCAAGAGACCCTTCCCCAGGACCCAAGAGGTCACCCACTTGGACCTCTAAACCTCACTTTTAGGGCCTTCAAACTCATTTAGGGCTCCCAGGTTCTCTCGGAGAATTCTAGGTGTTAGTCCTAAGGCCCTAAGACTTCTCTGCATGATTCCCAGGCCTAAACTGGGGGATGCTTGGACTCCCAAGACCCCTCTTCCAGGACCCTTAAAATCTGCCTTAGATGATCAGACTTTTTTTTTTTCCGGGGCCTTCCCTATCTCCCCAGAAGCTTCCAGCCTGCTCCATAATCCCCAGGGCTCATGCTTAATTCTCTACTCCCTGGCCCTTTTCCAGGATTCTTTAAACTTTCAGATTTACCCAAGACCCCAGTCCCACTCCTGACTGATCAGAACTACCTCCCTTTTTAAAAAAGCGTTTCTTATTTATTGTTTATTAATTTAGGAAAGGTCACAAACAAGCAGAACCATCTTTTTGATGTGACAGTAGAAACATGTGTCATTTCTTTTCAGAAAGTCTTTAAGAACAGAATTTTAAATTTTAGTTTAGGTTTAGAAATGATCATGGTTTTTCTTTCCTAATGGTAATAGCTAAATGCAGTGTACAAATACGAATGCTTGAACAGTATAAGTATAGGCACTTTTTTCAGTTGTTCTGTTGTGTGTTAATCTTTTCATTGGATGCATTGGTATAAGCAGATGCTTTTAAAAAACAAGAGCCACTAATAGCTTGTCTTCTACAGTATCTAAAATGAGATGGTACACACATATACTTTCATTTATTCAACAAATGATTTTTGAACACTCACTCTATACTGAACACTGCTATATGCACTGGGGCTACAGCCGTGAACAAAATGGGCCAAGTGCCTGCCCCTAAGTGCTCCCTTTCTTGCCTTCTGCCTGGAATTTTCCTAGTGTATCGTGTCCCACAGGCAGGCGGCCCTGGAGATCACTGCTCGCTACTGCGGCCGGGAGCTGGAGCAGTATGGCCAGTGTGTGGCAGCCAAACCGGAGTCGTGGCAGCGAGACTGTCACCATCTTAAGATGAGCATTGCCCAGTGCACATCCGCCCAGTGAGTGTGGGCAGGTACGGGACAATGGGGGTGGGCAGTGTAGTGAAAGTCTCCCTGGCTTGAAATGCCCTGCGTCCCACAGCCCAGTCATCCGTCAGATCCGCCAGGCCTGTTCGGAGCCTTTCGAGGCCTTTGAGGAATGTCTTCGACAGAATGAAGCCGCTGTGGGCAACTGTGCGGAGCATGTGCGCCGATTCCTGCAGTGTGCAGAGCAGGTGCAGCCAACACACAGACCCTCCACCTTGGAGGTAAGATGGGGCTCAGCAGTTTGTCCCACTCCATCATCCTTTTGCTTGCTCAGAGTAAAGACCAGGGAGTCACCCTCAGCCCCACACAGAGCTTCACCGTGCATCCTGACCCCAGGACATCGGAACGCAGTCCTCTCTCACCCCTTCCATAGCCCCTGCTTTAGTCCAGCCACCTCCACCGCCAGGAGACCTGCCTCAGCCTTCTCCCTGGTCTCCCTAAATCCCCTCTTACCTTTCTAAAGATTTTTTTTTTTTTTTTTGAGGTTTTGGCTGTGGTGAGCTTGTTGCAGAGCACGGGCTCTAGATGTTCAGGCCTCAGTAGTTGCAGCGCATGGGCTCAGTAGTTGTGGCTCCCAGGCTCTAGAGCACAGGCTCAGTAGTTGTGGCCCACAGGCTTTGTTGCTCCACAGCATGTGGGATCTTCCTGGATCAGGGATCACACTGGTGTCCCTCGCATTGCAAGGCAGTTTTTCAACCACTGAACCATCAGGGAAGCCCCCCCTCTTACTTTGTCTCCCTACAGTGGCCAGAGAGAACATTTAGGAACTGAAAACTGATCACATTACATCTTTGTCTAAAGTTCTTCAGCAGCTTCCGATCCACATTGAGAACAGAATCCCACCTTTCTGCTGGTTCTCTGTGTTCTTTTCCAGGCCAACCCGATCTGCCTCCTCCCTTACCCACATCCCCCCTCTCTCCTCCTCACTGCCTCTCAGCTCTGCAGGGATGGGGCAAAAAAAATCATAACTCGTTTTAATGTATACAGTACATAAGCACATGTACGATATATCTGTGGCATTAAAATGTCATGGATGAGTGCACGTTTTTTTTTTTTGACTCCTTGGGGTGGGGAAGCAGTAATTTTAAAAACAGAAAAGTTGAGAAATGCTGGTTTAGATATTTACTGTCTCCTCCACTGGACTACAAGCTCTGAAGGTGAAAGATCTCTCACCAGTTCCCTCTCAATCCCCCTTCATTTGCCCCCCTCTCTCAGTTCTTGGGGTGCCATCTTCTCTTCTCAAACCCAGAGGAGAAGCCTTCTCTTGGGCCTCCATGTTCTGTCTTATTCTTTCAGTCCATTCTCTGTGATGGTTCCAGGGTGATTCCAGAGGAAATCTGATAATGTACTGCTTTATTTAGAAACCTTTTCATGGGGGAGTGGGAAGGAGGCTCAAGAAGGAGGGCATATAGGTATATATATAGCTGATTCACTTTGTTGTATAACAGAAACTAACACAACATTGTAAAGCAATTATACTTCAATAATAAAATTTAAAAAAAGAAACCTTTTCATGGTACTTATGTTGACCAGGTCTAGTCTACCCCTCCTCCCCAACTCTGGCACAGCCTCCAGGGCCCTGCAGGATGTGGCCTTTGACCCTCCTTCTCCCCATATCCTCCTCAAGCCCTGTGTTCCCGCCCCAGTGAACCTGCAGTTATTCGAATGCCCATTAAACTCGCCTGCTGCTAAGCTTCTGTCTCACTGTTGCTGCCTGGACTGCCCTTTCCTACTCCATCTGACTCATTCCATTTCCAGCTTAGATGTCCCCTCCCTCAGGAAACCTCCCTGTGGCCTATCTCCCTGCTCCCAGGATCCCTGAGCTCCTTCCACTATGGCTTATATTTTACCCCTTGTAACTGCTTCCTTCCTATCACCAGTTTCAGAGGAGTTCTTGGCTAAAGACTGGGGAGCCGCCCTTTTACCAGATCCTGTAGTCAGTGGATCCTGTAGTCAGTGGGTTTTTTTCATAAGGCAGAGATGAGTTCAAATCCCAATTGAGTCATCTGTGAGACAGACTTCTTTCCAAAAAAATATTCAGTAAGGACTGCATACTATTTATACTAGTTTATTAATCATATGTTGGTGACGTTTCTTTCAAGTTATTGGGCATCTGACCAAAGACCTCGTCTTCCCATCTCAGGGCCAGTTCCTCCCTCCCTGCCTCCCTGAGTGAGCAACCAAGCCTCTCCCTTGTCTTCCTGTGGTTACCCCTGCCCTGCTCCTCAAGTCTACTCTCCCTTTGAAGCCAAACGAGCTTTTTATTTGTTTTTTTAATTATTATTGAAGTATAATTTATTTACAGTGTTGTGTTAGTTTCTGCTGTGCAGCAAAGTAAATCTGTTATACATAAATATATGTCCACTCTTTTTTAGATTCTTTTTTCATATAGGTCATCATAGAGTATTGAGCAGAGTTCTTTGTGCTATGCAGTAGGTTATCTATTTAATTCATATATATATGCTTCCGTAGTGGTTCAGACAGTAAAGAATCTGCCTGCAATGCAGGAGACACAGACAGAGGTTCAATCCCTGGTCGAAAAGATCCCTTAGAGGAGGGAATGGCAACCCACTCCAATAGCCTTAGCTGGAGAATTCCATGGACAGAGGAGCTAGTCTATGGGGTTGCAAAGAGTTGGACCGACTGAGCGACTATCACTGATTTTTTCGTGTATGTGTGTGTATATATATACACACACACACACACACACACAATCTGTTTTATTTCAATTTATCCCCCCCTTTTTTCTCTTCGTAACTATGTTTGTTTTCTACATCTGTGAGTCTATTTCTGTTCTGTAAATAAGTTCATTTGTACCATTTTTTAGATTCCACACATAAGCGATATCCAGAGGAGCTTTTAAAAACAGAAATTGGGTCACATCTGCTCCTTTAAAGCCAGGTGGTTCTCCAGTGCACTCACAGTAATTAACCCCACACCCTCTCCTCCTCAGTGTCCTCTCCTGCCCTGTGTTAACATCCCAGTTGTAGCTTTTCCTCTTTGATGGGGGCATTGAGATTCGGGCCTCCTGTATTCTCTGGTCTCCAAAATAGCAAACACACAGACTCATTTAGTATAAAGTAGTATAAAGACATCTCGTATTAGCTTAGCTGACAGCATAAAGTACTACTTGCACCACCATACACACACACCACACACCTCTGCTGTTCACCCTGATGTAGCTGTAGTTATTTTGTCTTTTCTTTCCTTTCCTTTTCTGTTTTTTTTTTTTTTGGTCTGAGGGGCGTGTGGAATCTTAGTTCCCTGATTCGGGATCTAACCCGTACCCCCTGTAGTGGAAGCTGGAAGTACAGACTCAACCACTGGATCACCAGGGAAGTCCGTAGTTTTCTTCATGGGATTTATCAGCTAACAAGTTTTTGTTCACTTGTTATCTGTCCCTCCCTGGAGTCAGAGATGTGTGTCTGTGTCCACTGCTGGGTCCCTGGAACCTGTCACAATCCTGTATGTACACAGCAGGTCCTTTGTAAACCCAAAAGAATGCTGCATTTCTGACCCCAGTGACAGTTCCCTGCTCCCGAGGTGTTCACATGACAGACAACTGAGGTCATCACCTGATGCCCTTTCCCTCCAGTCTGAGCTCTGCCAGGGCAGTCTCTGCTGTGTCTACACAGTCTCCCCAGCATGGTCCCAGGGCCAGCCAGGCACACAAGAGGTGCTGGTAGATGCTGATGTGTTTTTTTCTCAGGCACACCCACTTCCTGCCTCCTGAGGACCCTTCGGATTGTAGGAAAACTGGACGTGAGTGATTGGCCACAGGATATTCCCGCCCCTGAAGAATGGCCAGGTGGAGTCCTGAGGGCCCTGCATGTGGGCTTGGCTTCCCTGGACATCAAGATTCACAATAAAGACTGTTATCAAGACTGTATACCAGGCTTCAGTCCTGCCTTCAGCACCTGAGGGGGTCCCGTTCCCCACCTTAACCTAGTGTACCAAAGGGGTCCTGGGGCACTAGCCAAGCCATGCCAACTGTTCACCAGGGTTAAGACAACCCCTCTTCTGTCCTTAGGTCTGCCAACATCTGTTTCCTGGTTCCTGCTGCACGGATATGGAGAAGAGCTCTCTCTCCCTTTACCTCTAGCATTTACCAGGTCTTCACTGTTTCCTTGAGGCTTTGGGGGCAATAAATAACATACCTTCTTGCCGCCTGAGTTCAGAACCAGCTGGATGATAGACACGGACATGAGGCGATGTAGGTGAAAATACTTGATTTTGTATTGAAAACATCTGCATTGAAGGATGTGGCTTAGGGTTTGCCGCCCTGGACTTCTCTTCTGTGATGGTTTCCATCCTTCCAGGGTCTAACCCTGGCCTCCTTGGGGGCTCAGTGGTAAAGAATCCTCCTGCCAAGGTAGGAGACGCTGGTTCAATCCCTGGGTCAGGAAGATTCCTTGGAGAAGGAAATGGCAACCCACTCCAGTATTCTTGCCTGGAAAATCCCATGGAGGGAGGAGCCTGATAGGCTACAGTCCAAGGGGCCTCAAAAGAGTCGAGACACGACTGAGCTATTAAAACAACAACAACGAAGGAGTGAGTTTGAATGCAGGTAGTATTTGAGGGCCGTAATTCCAGGAACACCAGTAGGGAGTAGAGAGAGAGGAAGGTGCATCATCAAGCCAATTATTCCTGAGGCTCTGTCCCACCTGGGACTTCTGGGAGAGAGCAAAGAACATCCCTCAGTTTCCCCTTCCCAGGGGCAAGGAAGTCAGGGTGTGTGCACACCAGCTCCCCATCTGACATTGAGGGATGTTTTCACAGGCGTTGACTGCCCTGTATGTAGCCAGGTGCCCTCCCACCAGCAGAAGAACCCTGAGCAGAGGGCAGCAGGGAATGAAGTGAGCAGCCTTCAGCACACAGGATGAGCGTGCTCAGGGAATGGGTAGGTGCCAGCTGTGGCTCCTGCAGCTTCTCCGTGTTTGTTTTCAGGATCACAGGCTCCACTGGCACAGTTGGTTGATCTGTCTTCCTGCAGAGGCAAGTCCTAAAGGGCAGAGGGTAGATGGGCAGGTGTGCAGGAGAGAGCGAGTCCAGAGTCCGCACCAAGCTTCACTATTTAGATAAGTTGTTCCTCTTTTGAGGGGACTCATGTCGGAGTGCTGGCCAGATCCTAAAACTTACACTCTGGCTTGGAAAAATGAGCCGGGGGTCTCTCCAGGGGATTTGATTCCTGAAACAAAGGGCATTGTTAGTTGGCTTAGGAGCCAGGGTGGAAGTCCTGTGCAGCCAAGGCTGATGCCGTGAGACCCAGACAAGAAAACCCAGGTAGTGGAGAGTGGATTGTTCTCCCTTCCTGTGGTTCCTGAAAGGGTGGTGTGGGTCTCGGTGGCTTTCTGTTCCCAGCTTCAGTTTCCCTGGGCTGTAGGTTGAGCCCTCAGATCTCTGTGTATGTTTTCAGCCTAGCCCTCTCTACTTGAGTAAGGTGCTGTGGGGTTCTCTCCAAGTGACTAAAAGAAGTGATAAGAACAAACAACGTGGAGGTGGAGACTTATCTCTAAGGGGCCTCTCTTTTAACAGGCTGGACCAGCTTCCTAATAGGTGAGTCTCAGGGTTCCTGGAAAAGGAGATGGCAACCCACTCCAGTATTCTTTCCTGGAAAATCCCATGGATGGAGGAGTCTGGAGGGCTGCAATCCATTGGGTTGGAAAGAGTTGGAAACCACTAGGCAACTAACACTTCACTTTTACTCAGGGGTCCAAGAGAGCAAAAAATAAAAGTTCCCGCCGTTACCACATTCTATTAGTCAAATAAGTCATGAGGCCAACCCAGATTAAAGGCGCAGGGAGAGGGGAGATTGCCTCTTGATGGCATTTGCCTGCAAAGAGTTTTTGCCTATATTTGCCCACAGAAACTTCACAGTTTCTTTCTATTCCTGTATCTGTTTGGGTAAAATATATTTTCTAGGAATTTTTCACATGATCTGAATTTTTTAATTGCTGTTAATTTGTTTTTAATATCCTCGTTAATTTTTTTAAGGTCATCAAATCTGTAACAAAAAGCCCCTCTTTCATTTCCGTTTTTGTTTTTGTTTTTTTTGGCTGCACTGCCTGGCTGTGGCATGTTAGTTCCCACCTGGGCTCTGGGTAAGATTTTTTTTTTTTTATGTGGACCATTTTTAAAGTCTTTATTTGTTACAATATTGCTTCTGTTTAGCCAAGATGCAGCTGGAACACACTGAGTGTGGGTTGAACCCACATCCCCTGCACTGGAAGGCAAAGTCTTAACCCCTGGACTATCAAGGATGTTCCCTTTCTGATTTCTGAATGGTTATTTGTGCCCTCTTCCTTTTTTTCTTTGTCAGTCCTGACAGAAATTTACCTATTAATCTTTTCACAGAATCTACTTTGGCTTTGTTGGTGCCCACTTCCTATATTTGTTTTTAATTTAAATCTCTTCTTTATTATTAAATCCTTCTTTTCTTGGATTTAATTTTGTTTTCTACTTTTTAAATGTTTAGCTCACTGATTTTTAGCCTTTTCCATTTTCTGATATACACACTTAAGTTTCCTCAAAGCATAGCTATTTTGCTTTTTTCACTGATACCAGATCACTTAGATGTTTAAAATTATGTTTTTAAATTTCTAAACTTAGAGATTTTTCTAGTTACCTTGTCTAATTGCAGTTGAGCTGGGAACACATTTTATATGATTTCAGTCTTTTGGAAAGATGTTGGACTTTATGGCTTGGCATATGGTCTGTTTCTGTTATGTGCCATATGTGCTTGAATCATCATCCTGGGTTCATGATGCATTATCTTAGCTTGGATTCCCCCAGAAACAAACTCTGGGACAAGGATTTGGGAGATGATCCCAGAAAGCACTGAAAAGAGTATGGGGGATGAAACGGATGGGAAAGCAGCTCATCAGAGGTGCATTAGCAAGCAAGTTACCACTGTGGACAACAGCTTCATCCTCTTAGAAATCTGGGAATTGGTGGAAATAGGTTTCCCACTCAAGTGGTGAGGGTGTCTGTACACCGACCCCCACCATTTATTTGATTGAGGGCTGCTTAAAGGGATGGGCTTTGTTTTTATTTTTATCTTAGTTTGACCTGCAGAATCTTAGTTCCTCAATCAGGGATGGAACCCGTGGCCCCTGGAGTGAAGTGTGGAGTCTTAACGACTGGGCCACCAACGAAGTCCCAAGGGTTGGGTTTTTAATTTCCTGCCACTTCCTGCTTGCCACACACTTGGTTGGGGTGAGCTCTGTAGAGAGTTCTCCAGCAAAGAGCTGCTGTCTTGGCTGCTTCACCCACTGAGTTCTCTTCAGTGGTCTCCACCTTGTGACCATTCACCTCTGTGGCCACAGCTGCTATTGCTCCTGTCTCATGGCTGCCTCATCAGCAGCTACCATTATCCTGACCACCTTTGCTGTCTGTCATTCCTGACGCCATCACCACATCACACTACAGCCTCTGTTGGTGGGAGCATTGAGATAGAATGCCTTCAAAATGCTTGACTCAGTTCACAAGGAACAGCTATAGTCAACCCAGGAGGCCAGTGAGAAATGGTGGGCATGAAGCGGGTAAGAACTGGGAAGAGTGTGGGGAAGGGCAGGCAGCAATGTTGAGGGAGCTTGTGTGGATGCTGAAGTGGTTGAGTGAGCTGACAGCGCTCAGAATTCTGAGGAGGCAGAATTCCAGTCGAAGTGTGAAGGTGATGAGGCAGGAGTATGTGAACCAGGAAGCAGCATCTTCAAGGATCATTATTTTCATCTGTGATGGTTGAACTGAGCATTTTGTGCTTGTCACTGAACATACTTAGTTGATAATCATTCACTGTGTGAATGATAATAAATAGTTCAGTCAGTATTTATCTTCAAAGGATAAATACCTCATTTATACCATCAAAAACTTTCAGGCAGAATGTGTGCAAATAGAAGCCAGATCTCTCAAGAAATGGACAGTCTTGAAAGAAAGCAAGCTAGCTTTTATCATAAAATGTGCTGCTTTTCAAAAAAGTTCTGTTGCCACATCCTAGACCAGTTTAATCAGAATCTCCTGGGGAAAGACCCAGACATTGATTTTTTTTTCTTTTTTTGGCTTCAAGGCATGTGGGATCTTAGTTCCCCAACCAGGGATCAAACCCATACCCTAAGCCTTGATAGCCTGGAGTCTTAACCACTGGACTGCCAGGAAAGTCCCTAAATACCAATTTCAAAATTGATTTCAATACGCAATCAAGAACCACTGCTTTGGTGGAATTCCTAATTTTTGATGGACTACATTTTATGACACTAACTTGCTTGGAAATAAGGTTCTGAAAGTTTTTAACCCTATTCTGAACCCCCTGATAAAACAATTTGCAGATTCTGGGAGCCTATAAGTGTCACAATATGTATTTTTTAACTTTATTTTGTTTTTGGCTGTGCTGGGTCTTTGTTGCTGTGTGGGCATTCTCTAGTTGCAGTGAGTGTGGGGATACTCTCTAGTTGTGGTGAACAGGCTTCTTTTGTTTCAGAGTGTGGGCTCTAGAGCACTTAGACTTCAGTAGTTGCAGCACGTGGATTCAATAGTTGAGGCTCTCAGGCTCTAGAGCACAGGTTCAATAGTTGTGGCACATGGGCTTAATAGCGCCACAACGTGGGATCTTCCCGGATCAGGGATCAGACCCGTGTGTCCTGCATTGACCGACAGATTCTTTATCACTGAGCCACCAGGGAAGCCCACGATAGTATTTCTTTTTAACACAGTGAATATTTACCAGTGAGGTGGTGACATACAAATAAGGTCAGATTCAAATAACATCCTTTCCTCCTCCTCTGATGGGCCAGAAATTATGGGATGCAAGGTGTGTCAGTTCAACCAGTCAGAAGGAAAGGGTGTCACTCTAAAAAGCATTAAGCAGTAAAAAAGTGTCAAGAACATAGACAAGTTTGTGCAATAAGGGGAACCCACCCTCCTGAGTCTCCCAAGGGCCAAGGGCTGGACACCGTCTCTGGGCTGTGCTGGCTGCCAAGCATGGGTAGATAGCCCCAAAACAAAATGTCTGACTTCCCAGTAAGACAACACTGAGGATAAAGTGGTAACTGCGATGCAGCAGTGTGAGGTGCTTTCAAGGAAAAGGGGGAAATGCAGATGGGAAAAAGGAAAAAAAAAGAACAACTCCAAAGAGTCTGTACGTGGCAGTGTGCAAGCCACAGGAAACCTGTCCCAGGGAAGCATGTGTGTTCTCAGCATATAGAAATGTGAGACTTTAACAAAGAAGACGGCAAATAAAATAGTACTAATTGAAGTAGATATAGGACCTGCCTCATGGCACAGTGGATAAGAATCTTCATGTGAAGGCAGGGGACACGAGTTTGATCCCTGGTTCAGGAAAATCCCACGTGCTGCAGGGCACCTAAGGCCATGCACCACAGCTACTGAAGCCCCTGTGCCCTGCATAAGAGAAGCCATGGCACAGCAACGAAGAGTAGCCCCCATGTGCAGCAATGAAGACCCAGCACAGCCAAAAGTAAATATTTTTTTAAAGTAGATGTATAACCTATCAGTTCAGTTTAGTTCAGTCGCTCAGTCGTGTCCGACTCTTTGCAACCCCATGAATCGCAGCACGCCAGGCCTCCCTGTCCATCACCAACTCCCAGAATTCACTCAGACTCACGTCCATCGACTCCATGATGCCATCCAGCCATCTCATCCTCTGTCGTCCCCTTCTCCTCCTGCCCTCAATCCCTCCCAGCATCAGAGTCTCTTACAATGAGTCAACTCTTCGCATGAGGTGGCCAAAGTACTGGAGTTTCAGCTTTAGCATCATTCCTTCCAAAGAGATCCCAGGGCTGATCTCCTTCAGAATGGACTGGTTGGATCTCGTTGCAGTCCAAGGGACTCTCAAGACTCTTCTCCAACACCACAGTTCAAAAGCATCAATTCTTTGGCGCTCAGCCTTCTTCACAGTCCAGCTCTCTCATCCAGAAAAACCGTAGCCTTGACTAGACGGACCTTAGCTGGCAAGTAATGTCTCTGCTTTCGAATATGCTATCTAGGTTGGTCATAACTTTTCTTCCAAGGAGTAAGCATCTTTTAATTTCATGGCTGCAGTCACCATCTGCAGTGATTTTGGAGCCCCAAAAAATAAAGTCTGACACTGTTTCCACTGTTTCTCCATCTATTTCCCATGAAGTGATGAGACCGGATGCCATGATCTTCGTTCTCTGAATGTTGAGCTTTAAGCCAACTTTTTCACTCTCCTCTTTCACTTTCATCAAGAGGCTTTTTAGTTCCTCTTCACTTTCTGCCATAAGGGTGGTATC
This sequence comes from Budorcas taxicolor, assembly GCF_023091745.1. NCBI lineage: Eukaryota > Metazoa > Chordata > Mammalia > Artiodactyla > Bovidae > Budorcas > Budorcas taxicolor. The sequence continues at coordinate 105,766,714 of NC_068920.1, forward strand.
ATCTGCATATCTGAGGTTATTGATATTTCTCCCGGCAATCTTTATTCCAACTTGTGTTTCTTCCAGTCCAGCATTTCTCATGATGTACTCTGCATAGAAGTTAAATAAGCAGGGTGACAATATATAGCCTTGACATACTCCTTTTCCTCTTTGGAACCAGTCTGTTGTTCCATGTCCAGTTCTACCTGTTGCTTCCTGACCTGCATACAGATTTCTCAAGAGGCAGGTCAGGTGCTCTGGTATTCCCATCTCTTTCAGAATTTTCCACAGTTTGTTGTGATCCACACAGTCAAAGGCTTTGGCATAGTCAATAAAGCAGAAATAGATGTTTTTCTGGAACTCTCTTGCTTTTTCGATGATCCAGCGGATGTTGGCAATTTGGTCTCTGGTTCCTCTGCCTTTTCTAAAACCAGCTTGAACATCAGGAATTTCATGGTTCACATATTGCTGAAGCCTGGCTTGGAGAATTTTGAGCATTGCTTTACTTTACTTTTGAGCATTACTTTACTAGCATGTGGGATGTAACCTATACAGATGTAACCTATACAGAATAAAAATAATGACATATTTCTTCCTGTCTGATGATACAGTATTTAATAGTTTTGCTTGTAAACTGCCTGCAGTCTTTAGGGTATCTTGTTTTCTTTTACTGGTAAAACAGAATTCTCAAGATTCCATTTTCAAAGCTTTTGTTGAGAGAATGTTTAGCTTGATGTCATCACATTGGCCTGACACAAGGAATCAGTGTGATGTGGGCCTGTTGAGAGTCGAGTTTCAAGGCAAAGTGAATTTTATGTAATAGAAAAGTGAAAAAAAAAAGAAAAAAATCATTTAATTCTTAACATTTTGAGGAAGTGGCAAAATGACAAAAATGTGCATTATGAAAGCCTTGACATCACAGGGAAGTAATCACATCTCTTTTTAGCAAAATATGTCCAGGATACTTAGCAAGTTAACATCTTTTCATTTTCTTTGGTAAGCAGTTTATACACTGAATGGGATTTGCCAAAATTTACAATTGCATTTTCTGCCAAATATGCAGATTAATAAACAAAGTCTTGGTAGCTCAGTTGGTAAAGAATCCACCTGCAGTGCAGGAAACTGGGTTCAATCCTTGGGTTGGGAAGGTCCCCTGAAGAAGGAAATGGCAACCCACTCCAGTATTCTTGCCTGGAGAATCCCATGGACAGAGGAGCCTAGTGAGCTATAGTCCTTGGGATCCCAAGAGCTGGACATGACTTAGCAACCAAACCACCACCACCAGTTTGTATCTAATAAGAGATCAGCAATCTTTTGTCTTCTGCAATTTCAAGGCAACCTTGGTAGAAATTAAAGAGATTATTTGAAACTCCAGTTTTCAAATCAAAGAATCTAATCACTAGGGGAACAATTGCTGTGGCTGCCCTGCCTTGGGCGAGTCTGTGTGCTACGTGGGATCATTGGGGAGAGCTGCTGGAATCAGTTTTGCACTGTAAGGATCCAGCACATCTGTTATGCTTTAGCATTTCCCCTTTTGTTCACCCACAAGATATTTTAGTTGCAGTATCTGAATGAGGAAATGTAATTCTGCTCAGTTTCATAGAACAGCCAAGGGAACAATGCACTAATTGTGCTTGTTTGTGTCAATTTAGTGGCTGCTGTTTTCAGCTGAGCTTTGATGTCTTTTGGGGAGAAAAACAAATGTACTTTTGCTAGATTTAGAAGAACTTGCCTATCTCATCCTGAACTTGTGAGTTTCAATTTCCACATGTGCTTTCAGATACTCTTTTCCACCATGTGCAATCCCAGATTCTTTTCTGTACAGTGTACAGTCTGATCTATTTTGATTAATTACTTTCCTAATTCAGTTATATGTGTCCTTCCATTTGTGCATCGTGCTTAGTCATGTCCGACTCTTTGTGACCCCATGGACCGTATTCCCCCAGGCTCCTCTGTCCATGGGATTTCCCAGACAAGAATACTGGAATGGGTTGCCATTTCCTTCTCCAGAGAATCTTCCTGAACCAGGTATCGAACCTGTGTCTCCTGCAATGGTAGGTGGATTCTTTACCACTGAGCCACCTCAGAAGCCCACATAAACATTTAGTCTGTATTTTATGTGCTATCTGGATCATGTTGGCATTGTTGGGTTTTCTTTTTCTTTTTTTTTTTTTTGGCTATGCTGTGCAGCACATGGGATCTTAGTTCCTGGATCAGGGATTGAGCCCATGCCCCCTGCAGTGGAAGAGAGGAGTCTTAAACACTGGATCACCAGGGAAGTCCATGGCATTGTTATTATGATCATTCTCATTTTCATTTTCCTGACTCCTAGGAAACAAAGTCAGTATATTCACAATGTTAAAAATTAAACCATCACTGTCCCAGTGCAAAGCACAGCAATTAATCTGCTAAGACTGTTCACATACAACTGCAGTGTACTGAAGTTACACGTTTAAGCTGTATTAGAGTGAGGCAGCAAAGGAGGATTCATTATTCTGAGTCACAAATTATCAATTGGGGGAGAAATAGCAACAGCAACCACTGGGGAATTTGGTCGTGGTCCAGTGGTTAAGTCTCCGTGCTTCCACTTCAGGGGGCATGAGTTCAGTCCCTGATCAGCTAAGATCCCCCAAAGAATATAGCCAAATCAAACAATGGCAGGTGGTCAACTTTTGAAATTTAATCTCCACTCAGGCATCTCTCCGAAACTCCAGACTTGCATATCCATTGCCTACCCACATTTCCATTTTATGTCTTGAAACATCTCAGTATTACAGTGTTCAGAGCTGAACCTTTGATTCTGCTCCTAAAACTGCTCTACTCCTGCTTTTCCTAAATCAGGCAGATCCATTCTTCCAGCTGCTCAGGTCAAAAGCCTTGGGAGCCTCCTTAACCCTGCTTTTGTCTCACACCCGGTGTCCGATGTGTTTGGAAATCTTGTTGACTCCTTCCTCAAAATATATCCACAATCCCACTACCTCTCAGCATCTCCTTTTCCCAAATCCAGCAGAGCCACCATCCCTCAAAGCTGGATTTCCATGTCCCTTCTACCCCAGTTTCTCCTTCCTCCTGCCCTGAGTGTGTTCTTAATACAATGGCCAGCCTGGAAAATCCCATGGACGGAGGAGCCTGGTAGGCTGCAGTCCAGGGGGTCGCTAAGAGTCAGGCACGACTGAGTGACTTCACTTTCATTTTTCACTTTAATGCATTGGAGAAGGAAATGGCAACCCACTCCAGTGTTCTTGCCTGGAGAATCCCAGGGATGGAGGAGCCTAGTGGGCCGCCGTCTGTGGGGTCGCACAGTCAGACAAGACTGAAACGACTTAGCAGCAGCAGCAGCAGCAGAGGGATCCTTTTATTTTTTACATTTTTTGGCTGTGCTGTGCATCATGTAGGGTCTTAGTCCCCCAACCAAGGACCCAACCTGTGGCCCCTGCATTGGGAGTCTTAACCACTGGACTGCCAGGAAATCCCCAAAGGGGATCATTTAAACATGTGAATCAGAATATCTGTCACCTCTCCATCTAAAACTGCAAATGTACATCATCTCAGAGCAAAAGCCAAAATCCAGAGTAGCCTCCGAAGCCCTGGGCCATCTGGGCACCCTTCTCCTCACTCACTCCTTCTGACCTCATTTCCTGCCAAGTTCCCGACCACAAGGTCTCTTTCTTGCTCTTGGACCGCTCTAGGCATGCCCCTGCCTCAGGGCCTTTACTTCATTGTTTTACTGGGAACCTTCTCACAGAGAAACACATGACTGTCACCTCTAAGTCTCTTCTCAAATGTCACCTTCCTACCACCCTACTTAGCATGGACACCTACCTCTTGCCTTGTGCTTCAGATAACCAGCTCTTTTCCCTTTATCACCTCTTCACGTGTTTGTGCATGTGTGTGCGTGTGCTCAGTTGCTTCAGTCGTGTCCAGTTCTTTAGACCATAGCACTCCAGGCGCCTCTGTCCATGCGATTTCCCAGGCAGGAATACTGGAGTGGTTTGCCATTTTCTCCTCCAGGCGATCTTCCCAACCCAGGGATTGAACTCACGTCTCTTATGTCTCCTGCGTAGCAGACAGATTCTTTACTGCTGAGCCAATGGAGAAGCCCTGTTACCTCTTCACCTACCTTACTTATTAGTGTTATTGCTTATTCTCTGTCTCTCTCACTTGAACAGGAAGGAATCTTTGTCTTACCTGTTCACTGGTATTTCGAAAGGCTTGAGAATAATATCTGGTAGATGCTCAGTAGATATTTTGGTGTGTTCTTTTTTGAAGATTTATTTGTTTTTAGCTATACTGGATCTTTGTTGAAGTTGCTGAGAGCAGGGGCTACTCTAGTTGCGGTGCTCCAGCCTCTCATTGCAGTGACTTCTCTTGTGGAGTACAGGCTTTAGGCACTCAGGCTTCAGTAACTGCAACACGTAGGCTCAGTAGTTGCAGTGCGTGGACTTCGTGGCCCTGCGGCATGTGGGATCTTCTCAAACCAGGAATCAAACCTGTGTCCCCTGCATTGCAGGTGGATTTTTAAGCACTGGACCGCCAGAAAAGCCCCAATATTTTACTTTTTTGATTTAATTTAATTTTAATTTTGGCCACACTGCAAGGCCTGTGGAGTCCCGCATGCACTAACCAATATGGAACTGGTGACCTCTTCTATGGAAACTTGGAGCCCTAACCACTGGACCATCAGGGAAGTCCCCCAATAAATATTTTAGAATGAATGAAGGAGGTGATCACCATGCTTTCACCTCCTTTGTTCAGGAATAGTATGCCCAGATGGTGTAGGGCTTCAGAGACTACTCTAAGGACTTTAGCCTGAGAAATGTGGCCAGCGTTGTCCTGGTGAGGTACAGGGCCCCAGAGTGGTGGTGGAGTGGTAGCTGAGGTCTTGGGGCCCAGTGTTTGACCACTGTTCTTTCCCACCTCTGCCCTAAATGGCTCCAGCCAGTTTTTCAAGGTTGCACCATCATCTAGGGAAGAAGGGTCATTGGAAGTGCAATTATCAGCTTACCTTGGAAGACAGCCATGTCCCTCAAAGTTGCTCAGATATATAGGGCAGGGGCCAGGAGGCTGAGCTAGGTTAGGTGGTGGGGAATACCCTTTGAGAAGTTCACATTTGAGCAAAGACTTGGTTCTAGCTCCACGGCCTGGGATCAACTCCCAGGGAAGAGAGAGGGGAGGGGACAACAGTGAGAGATGGTAAAGTTCTTTGTAAACATTAATATATCCATAATCCCTTTTTAAATAATCATTTTTATTTATTTATTTGGCTACACCGCATCTTAGTTGCAGCATTCTTTGTTGTGATATGTGAGCTTTTAGTTGTGGCATGTGGGATCTAGTTCCCTGACCAAGGAGCCCACCTGGGACTTCTGATTGGGAGTGTGGAGGCTTAACCACTGGACCACCAGGGAAGTCCCCTGGTAAAAGTTTATTTCTCTGCTCAACCTAATGTTCTAGGGCTCGGAGAGCTCATCACTTGAACTTCTGCACAGGTCAAGCAGATGAAGGAAGAGAGAGAGAGAAACTTGATCATGGGGAGGATTTTTAGAAGCCAGTTGTGCAAGTGCTGGTGTATATCTTTACTGCCACTAACCAGGACTCAGCCTCACCTCATGGCAAGGGATGCAGGGAAATGTGGCCTACTTGTCTGTCCTGGAGGCAAAGCAAGTGAGCACTCAGTATTGTCTTTGCCACAAAGGTACCCTGCACAATTTGTGGACAATGCACAGGGCTATAGAATAGGTACAGTACTCGAAACACACTGGTGTGGAAGGGAGAGGTGTTTGGCCTGGAACAGCCTTTCTGGAAGGCAGTGTGGAAGTATCTTGTTCCATTTGTAAGCATTTACACTTACAGGATCTTAAGTATACACAGACTTACCTGGTGGTCCAGTGGTTAAGACTCTGTGCTTCCAGTGCAGGAGATGTGGGTTCAGTCCCTGGTCAGAGAACTAAGATCGATCCCACATGCCATGCAATGCAGCCGAAAAGGGGGAAAAAAAATCATGAATGTACACATGTGAATGTACAAGAACGCATCTTGAAATCTAATTCACAATAATAAAAACTTGAAAACACTGGACAGAAAATGGGATGCATATAATTTAAAAACAAAGACAAGGACTTCCCCAGTGGTCCAGTGGTTAACACTCTGCACTTCCATTGCAGGGGGCACAGGTTCCATCCATGGTTGGGGAATTCACATCCCACAGGCCATGTAGCATGACCAAAAATAAATTAATAAATAAAAAAGGAGACAGATCTCCTTATATTGTCATCTGAACAGATGTCCAACAAAATGCAAATTGTACTATAATTATAGTATGATCTCAAGAAGAATATTTACACATTAATTTTAAATATACATAATACAAAAACTTGAAAGGTAGAAAAAGCTATCTACTGAAAAATCTCCCTTTAACCCTTGCTTCATCAAGTTCATTTCCTTAGAGGAAACCTACGCTATCAGTTTCTTGTGTATCTTTCAAGAAGCATCTTATGTATACACCAGTAAACGCGCATTCCCGCACATATGTATGTGTATTTTTAAAAAATACTTGTTTGGCTGTGTGGTATTTAGGATCTAGTTCCCTGACTAGATCCCTGGTCCCCCTGCATTGAAAGCTTGGAGTCTTAGCCACTAGACCTCCAGGAAAGTCCCTGTATGTGTATTTTGATCTTCTTTTTTTATGGAAATGCTAAATTATTAATATTATACATTTTTTCAAAATAAACAATTTTTATTGAAGTATACTTGATTTACAATGTTGTATTATTTTCAGTACAGCAAAGTGATTCAATTATATAAGAATATTTCAGATTCTTTTCTGTCTCAGGGTATTACAAGTTATTGAATATAGTTCCCAGTACTACACAGTAGGTCCTTGTTGTTTATGTATTTTGTATATAGTAGTGTGTGTATGTTAATCCCAAACCTCTAATTTATCCCTCCCTCTCCCCCACTTTTCCCTTTGGTAACCATAAATTTGTTTTCTATGTCTGTGAGTCTATTTCTGTTTCGTAAATAAGTTTATTTGTATCATTTTTCAAGATCTACATATAAGTGATATCATGTGATATTTTGTCTTTCTCTGTCTGATTTACCTCACTTAGTATGTTAATCTCTACATCTTTTTCCACCTAAAAATTTAACTTGGTAATCATTCCATTATGAGTATCTAAATGAGAAATATCAATAACCTCAGATATGCAGATGGCACCACCCTTATGGCAGAAAGTGAAGAGGAGCTAAAAAGCCTCTTGATGAAAGTGAAAGTGGAGAGTGAAAAAGTTGGCTTAAAGCTCAACATTCAGAAAACAAAGATCATGGCATCTGCTCCCATCACTTCATGGGAAATAGATGGGGAAACAGTGTCAGATTTGATTTTTGGGGGCTCCAAGATCACTGCAGATGGTGACTGCAGCCATGAAATTAAAAGACGCTTATTCCTTGGAAGAAAAGTTATGACCAACCTAGATAGCATATTCGAAAGCAGAGACATTGCTTTGCCGACTAAGGTCTGGCTAGTCAAAGCTATGGTTTTTCTAGTGGTCATGTATGGATGTGAGAGTTGGACTGTGAAGAAGGCTGAGTGCCAAAGAATTGATGCTTTTGAACTGTGGTGTTGGAGAAGACTCTTGCGAGTCCCTTGGACTGCAAGGAGATCCAACCAGTCCATTCTGAAGGAGATCAGCCCTGGGATTTCTTTGGAAGGAATGATGCTAAAGCTGAAACTCCAGTACTTTGGGCACCTCATGCGAAGAGTTGACTCATTGGAAAAGACTCTGATGCTGGGAAGGATTGGGGGCAGGAGGAGAAGGGGACGACAGAGGATGAGATGGCTGGATGGCATCACGGAGTCGATGGACGTGAGTCTGAGTGAACTCTGGGAGTTGGTGATGGACAGGGAGGCCTGGCGTACTGCGATTCATGGGGTCACAAAGAGTCGGACACAACTGAGCGACTGAACTGAACTGAACTGAACTGAAATGTGTGTGTGCTCAGCTGTGTCTGACTCCTTGAGACCTCATGGACTGTAGCCTGTCAGGACCCTCTGTCCATGGGATTTTCCAGCCAAGAATACTGGAGTGGGTTCCCATTTCCTTCTCCGGGGGATCTTCCCAACCCAGGGATCAAACCTGGATCTCCCACTTTACAGGCAGATTCTTTACTGTCTGAGCCACCAGGGAAACCCAAGTATCTAAATAGTCTCTTATTCTTTTTATGGCTACATAATATTTCTTTGTATGGATATAAAAAATGACATTTAAAATTAAGTATTTTCAGTATGTATATACATATAACCATTTGAAAAATATCCCTACACTCTATACAGCTCTGGCTATGGCCACAGTGACTCCCACATGCAGTAAGTACCTTTCAGTCCTCGTCTTGGTCACTTGTGACTGGTTGTCTTCTGACAAAGACTCTCCTTAATCAAATTTGAGTCAGTTTCAGTTTGCATCTGCTAACCCCAAACAGGATTTCCCCTGTAGCTCAGTCGGTAAAGAATCTGCCTGCAGTGCAGGAGACCAGGATTCAATCCCTGGGTTGGGCAGATCCTCTGGAGAAGGAAATGGCAACGCACTCCAGTGTTCTTGCCTGGCGAATCCCAGGGACGGTGGAGCCTGGTGGGCTGCAGTCCATGGGGTTGCAAAGAGTCGGGCACGACTGAGTGACTAATACTTACTTGCTGCTGCTGCTGCTGCTAAGTCGCTTCAGTCGTGTCCGACTCTGTGTGACCCCATAGATGGCAGCCCACCAGGCTCCGCCGTCCCTGGGATTCGCCAGGCAAGAACACTGGAGTGCGTTGCCATTTCCTTCTCCAGTGCATGAAAGTGAAGTCGCTCAGTCATGCCCGACTTTTTAGCGACCCCGTGGACTGCAGCCTACGAGGCTCCTCAGAGGATTCTTTGCTATGAAAACCCACTGAATCAATGGGATTTTCCAAGCAAGAGTATTGGAGTGGGTTGCCATTGCCTTCTCCTTATTTACTTACTTACTTACTTAACCCCAAACTCCCAGTCCAACCCTCCCCTTTCTCTCCTCTCCCTTTGCAAACACAGGTCTGTTCTGTCTGTAAGTCTTTAGTATGGTAATTTCTAGGTCCATCCATGCAAATGGCAGAACAAAACAAAACTTAAGTCAGTTTCTCCCAGGCATTCTCTTGACTAAATCTTAACCTTGGCTGCCATCCTATGTCCATCCTGCACTGCCTAGTCTTAGCAAAGAATCCTCTGAATTAATTCAGGGAGAATTCCCTCAGGTGGTGCTAGTGGGTAAAGAATCTGCCTGCCAATGCAGGAGACTCGAGAGACTTAGGTTCGATCCCCTGGAGAAGAGAACAGTAACCCACTGCAGTATTCTCACCTGTTAAATTCCATGGACAAAGGAGCCTGGCAGGCTACAATCTGTAGGGTCACAAAGAGTTGGGTGTGACTGAGCACTGCACTGAGCCCTCACTTTTGACAAGTGATCAACTTCCTCATCCCCCACCTTTGATACATATGTCCTTCACCTGCCTTAACAGCAAGAATTCTGCTGTCAGTTTAACAAGAATCCTTTGAAGTCTCCTCTCAGTCATTTTCTATCCACTGAGCTCTTCAAGCTGCCTTTTGGCTATAAATCCCTCTTGTCCTGGTGTGTTCAGAGTTGAGTCAGATATTTCTCCCCTATTGTAATACTGCTGTTGCAATAGTCCCGAGGAAAGTCTTTTTTTTTTTTTTTTTTACCATTTTAACAAATGTCAGAGTTAACCTTTAACCTTGCTCCTCATTCCCTGAAATTCGTATTCCCGTGTCTTTCTTTACTTCCTCTGCAGGCCTCCTCTTGCCTCTCTGGCCATCCCTTCACCTGCTTCCACCCCTGGTGATATTCTTCAAGGCTTAAACTAGGCCTCTTCTATCCTGTACTCTCTGCAAGGATGTAATTTGTTATAGAGAATTTCAAACAATTCATTAGGTCACAGATGGTTTCCTTGAGCCTACATCTCTGCCACAGGCTTCCCCTGACTACCTGAATTTTTTTTTTTAATTAATGTATTTTTTACTGTTACTGGACCTTTGATGTTCCACATGGGCTTTCTTTAGTTTCGGCGAGCTGGGGCTACTCTTTGTTTCAGTGTTTGGGCATCTCATTGCAGTGGCTTCCCTTGTTGTGAAGCACAGGTCCTAGGTGCGCAAGCTCAGTAGTTGCGGCTCGTGGGCCTTAGAGCACAGGCTCAGTAGTTGTGGCGCATGGGCTTAGTTGCTCCACAGCATGTGGAATCTTCCCAGACCAGGGGCCAAACCCGTGTCCCCTGCATTGGCAGGTGGATTCTCATCCACTGTGCTGCCAGGGAAGTCCTGGACTATATGGACTTCTCTTCAGATTTTTCAAAGGGAACCCTCGCCATCCAGAACTAAAGGCATCATCTTCCCCAGCCTGTCATTTCCTTTAGCCCCCTTTCTCTTTCTAGAGGCCATAACATTGTACCTGGGTGTGGAGCGATCTTGCTCCCAAAGGCCAGTATGTTTACTTAATTTCATCTCATCATTCATACTTGAGCTAAGCCCAGAGTCTCTTAGAGAGTCTGCTCTGTCCCCACACTCCTCAGAGTTCAGGTTCCACAACTGTATGTTTCCACAGCAGTACCATAAGCCTCTCACTCATGACCCCGCTTGAAAGAGGGAACCTCAGACAAATCCACATGGAGCATCTGCAAAACAACCATTTCAGACTCTTCAAAAATGCCAGTGTCATGAAAGACAGAAAAAGTTCAGGGACTGGTACAAAAGATGCATTGCTGGATTGTCTCCAAGGCGTTACAATATTGGCGTGACTTGGAATATTTTAACATAGACTGCATGCATGCATGCTCAGTCGATCAGTCTTGTCCAACTCTTTGTGACTCCTTGGACTGTAGCCCACCAGGCTTCTCTGTCCATGGGATTTCCCAGGTAAGAATATTGGAGTGGGTTGCCATTTCCTCCATCCAGGAGATCTTCCTGACTCAGGGATAGAACGCAGGGCTCCTTCATCTCCTGCATTGGCTAGCAGATTCTCTACTACTGAGACACTTGTATATTAGATAATAAATATTAAATGTCTTGGATTTGATGATGATACTGAGTTAATATATGAGAATTATAGGGAATTTCCCTGTAGTCCAGTGGTTAGGACTCCAAGCTCTCACTGCCAAGGGCATGAGTTCCATCTCTTGTCAGGGAACTAGTATTCTACATGACACATGGCTTAGCAAAAAAAAAAAAAAAGTTGCATAATATATGAGAATTATGATATATAATATATAAGAATTCTTTAGGAGAAAAACATTGAAGTGCCTTGGGATAAATTCCAATAAGAAATGTAACTTATTCTCAAATAATTCAGAAAAAAAATGTCAGTGTATATATCTATATACCTATAAATATAGGTGTATACATATGCCTGTATTTATCATTCACATATATGTATACATATGTACATGTATATATTCATATTATATGTAATCAAGGGGCTTCCCTGGTACCTTGGACAGTTAAGACCTGCCTGTAATGCAGGAGACCTGAGTTTGATCCCTGGGTTGTAAAGATCCCCTGGAGAAGGAAATGGCAGCCCACTTCAGTATTCTTGCCGGGAGAATCCCATGGACAGAGAAGCCTGGCGGGCTACAGTCCAAGGAATTGCAAAGAGTCGGACATGACTGAGTGACTCTCACACACACACACACACACACACACACACACACACACACACATATCTAGCTATCTATAGAGAAAACATGTATTAAAAGCCTAAAAATAAAATCAAAGTAAAGGGTATATTGTATTATTTTTGCAACATTTATAGGTTTGAACTTTTCCAAAATAAAAAAATTGAAGAAAATGAAGTAAAGTAATGCTCAAAATTCTCCAAGCCAGGCTTCAACAATACGTGAACCGTGAAATTCCTGATATTCAAGCTGGTTTTAGAAAAGGCAGAGGAACCAGAGATCAAATTGCCAACATCCGCTGGATCATGGAAAAAGCAAGAGAGTTCCAGAAAAACATCTATTTCTGCTTTATTGACTATGCCAAAGCCTTTGACTGTGTGGATCACAATAAACTGTGGAAAATTCTGAAAGAGATGGGAATACCAGACCACCTGACCTGCCTCTTGAGAAATCTGTATGCAGGTCAGGAAGCAACAGGTAGAACTGGACATGGAACAACAGACTGGTTTCAAATAGGAAAAGGAGTACGTCAAGGCTGTATATTGTCAGCCTGCTTATTTAACTTCTGTGCAGAGTACATCATGAGAAACGTTGGGCTGGAAGAAGCACAAACTGGAATTAAGATTGCTGGGAGAAATATCAATAACCTCAGATATGCAGATGACACCACCCTTATGGCAGAAAACAAAGAAGAACTAAAGAGCCTCTTGATGAAAGTGAAAGAGGAGAGTGAAAAAGTTGACTTAAAGCTCAATACTCAGAAGACTAAGATCATGGCATCTGGTCCCATCACTGCATGGCAAATAGATGGGGAAACAGTGGAAACAGTGTCAGACTTTATGGTTTGGGGCTCCAAAATCACTGCAGATAGTGATTGCAGCCATGAAATTAAAAGACACTTACTCCTTGGAAGAAAAGTTATGACCAACCTAGACATCATATCAAAAAGCAGAGACATTACTTTACTGACAAAGGTCCATTTGGTCAAAGCTATGGTTTTTCCAGTGGTCATGTATGGATGTGAGAGTAGGACTATAAAGAAAGCTGAGTGCCAAAGAATTGATTCTTTTGAACTGTGGTGTTGGAGAAGACTCTTGAGAGTTCCTTGGACTGCAAGGAGATCCAACCAGTCCATCCTAAAGGAGATCAGTTCTGGGTGTTCATTGGAAGGACTGATGTTGAAGCTGCAACTCCAATACTTTGGCCACCTGATGGGAAGAGCAGACTCATTTGAAAAGATCCTGTTGCTGGACAAGATTGATGATAGGAGGAGAAGGGGACGACAGAGGATGAGATGGTTGGATGGCATCACCAACTCAATGGACATGAGTTTGGGTGGACTCTGGGAGTTGGCAATGGAGAGGGAGGCCTGACGTGATGCAGTTCATGGGATCGCAAAGAGTCGGCCACGACTGAGCGACTGAACTGAAAGTGTAAAAAGCTTTGGAAAAAGAAAATGAAGTTTTGGAGAAGAACTTCTTGATAACAGTCCTTCAGGCCCGTGTTGTCATCCTCTTGTTTTCATATACAGTCCCAAAAGATGGACTTAAAAAAAAAAAATTCTGAGATGCAATTTAATGATTTAAAATACAATCCAAAAAAATAAAGTAAAATAAAATACAATCCAATTGATAGCAATCTAATTGTTCAAAATCATAGAAATATAGCTTATTCTTTCCAGTTCTTACGTTGGACATAGACTGTGCAACTGTTTGTTCTATTATATTTTATTTTTTGGCCATGTCTCACAACATGTGGGACTTTAGTTCCCCTACCAGGGATCAAACTCACACCCCCTGCTTTGAAAGTGCAGAGTTTTTACCACTGGACACTGAAGGAAGTCCCTGTGTTATTTCAAAAAATAAATAAATAAAGCAGACCATTCAAAAAATAATGATGAGAGTATAAAGGAAAAAAAGATTTAGTTTGGTCCAAGTCTGAGGTCTTGTGGTACACACACACATGCACACACACAAAAGAGAGGATTAGTAAAATTAAACTCTGATGTTAATGAAACGGGAAATAAAAACAAAGCAATAAAAGGCTTAGAAGGGTTAGTCCCAAGTTGTTTCTTCAGAAGCCTGATCAAAGAAAAAGAAAGTAAAAGGTTAAAGGAGATGCATTAAAAATTAGAAAGGAAATGTAGCCGGAAATTGCCTGGAAAGTATTGTGTGCCACTCTATTACAAAAATTTCCTGCTGAATATTTAAGGATCAAATCTGACATAAGAGGAAGAAAGCATGACTATCTCAATTACCATGGAAAAAATGGGAAAGGTGATTAAAAAGCCGTATAATAAACACCCGTATACCCTTACTCAATGGGCTTCCTAGGTGGCTCTGTGGTAAAGGATCTGCCTGCTAGGCAGTAGACTCGGGTTCAATCCCTAGATTAGGAAGATCCCCTGGAGAAGGAAATGGCATCCCACTCCAGTATTCTTGCCTGGGAAATCCTATGGAAAGAGAAGCCTGGTGGGCTACAATCCGTGGGGTCTCAAGAGTGAGACATGATTGAGTGACTAAACAAAAAAACCGACTCAGATTTTCTTATTGCTAAGATTTTGCCTCCCTTGCCTTATTGTTTGTTCTCTCTCTATGTATATTCTTAACATTTTTTTTCCAGAACAATTTGAGAATAAATTGCAAACATCATGGCCCTTTACTCCTTATGTGATACAAAGTGCACTTGTGGCAGTGAAAAATTCAGTGATGGGGTCCTTCATAGGCTGGGATGACAGTAGGACACGGCAACAGCGAACTGGACTCCCTGGCGTTACTGGGAATAATGAGATTCTGAAACAGCAGAGACAAGTGGGAGCACTTAACCATCAGAGGCAGGGTGGACATAATTACTGGAACAGGCAGGAGTCTTGCAGTGGCAACCAGGGTGTCTTGATATACAGAAACCTGGGGCAATGGCTAATGATCCATAATGTCTTTGGGGAAGAGATATGATGGCATCTGAATATTGTTTGGTTGTATAACCAGAAAACATGGAGAGCTGGGAAGCAAAAGACTGGTGCCCTTCACTTCAGTGGAAAATTACAAGTTTTCACCCGGTTTCTAGATGAGTCAGTTTTCAGACTGACAGACGGGCATTCCAGTTCCCTGTGAGAAAGGAGCTGGTAAGGCCACTGCAAAAATGTACAATATTCCTTTAGTTTTTTTCTTAAACAGACCTGTGGCTGTTTTCTAGAGAAATTGTCCACCACAGAAAAGGGAATACAGAGGCTTCTTACAGGTGGCAAGGCCAGCAGAATACACTAACTCTCCTGCTTCCTGTTACGGCATAATCCACAGGGATCTTGATCATCTTGATATTCTATGGAACATGATACTAATTGAATTTTGTTGAACAAAATATGGTAAGTACTCTGGATGCCCAGATGCCAGCTAGTAGGGGAAAAAAAAACTTTACCCAAAATTCAAAGTGTTTGCCATATTGGTGAAATTTTTATGAACCCACTGGTTTGTACCTCCATCACTATGGAAGATGCAGATAGTATTAAAAAAGAAAGAAATAGCATTTTGGGGAACTCTTTGAGACAAAATAGCACCGATTCATTTACTTTCTAATTCAAACAATGTCCAGAGCAAGGGGAAATTTCTCATAGATCCAAATACAAGGCAAATTGACTGCCCCTTGGCCACTGAACGTAGCAGCACCTGTGGTGCCCAGGTGTCCATGATAGGTAAAGATACCATGTGGAGTCAGGAAGGGCCAGTAGGAGGTTTGCAGCACGGCCCTCTAGGGATCTGGAACAGTTGTCAATGTGTGTATGTGGGTTGGAGACCCCCTTGTTGTTGTTCAGTCGCTCAGTCGTATCCAACTCTTTGCAATCCCATGGAATACAGCATGCTAGGCTTCCCTGTCCTTCAACATCTCCCAGAGTTTGCTCAAACTCATGTCCATCGAGTCAGTGATGCCATCCAACCATCTTATCATCAGTCATCCTCTTCTCCTCTTGCCCTCAATCTTTCCCAGCATCAGGGTATTTTCCAGTGAGTTGGCTCTTCGCATCAGGTGGCCAGAGTATTGGAGTTTCAGCTTCAGCACCAGTCCTTCCAATAAATATTCAGGGTTGATTTCTGGAACTTCCCCAATGGCTCAGCAGGTAAAGAATCTGCTTGCAATGCAGGAGACCCAGGTTCAATCCCTGGGTTGGGAAGATTTCCTGGAGAAAGAAAGGGCAACCCACTCCAGTATTCTTGCCTGGGAAATCCCATGTACAGAGAGGAGTGGCAGGCTACAGTCCAAAGGGTCACAAAGAGCTGGACAGGACTGAATGGCCAAGCATACATAGTTGCTTTTATTTGGGGACCTTACTGAGGACTGTAGTATATGGGAGACAGCCTCTCAGATTCTTAGGCACTCTTCCAAAGAGGTAAAGGAGAAGACAGTATATATAGGAGTTTTTGCTGAAGAAGAACAAAACCCGTGTAGTTGAACATCAAAAGATTACTGCTAATCAAAAGAAAACCCAAACATCTCAGGTTAATAATTTTAGTGCTTTTCTATACATGAGAAGATGCAATAATCCAGGCTCATTGAAATTATTCCTTTGATATGCATCTTAATTGTCTAGGAACAGTATCTATTTTTCTCCATCCTGAAGAATTCTCCTTAGGGAACATGGGCAGTAGCTGATGGCTCTATGGAAGGCAACATTCATAGTTTACTGGAATGGCAGATGGTTTTCTTTTAAGTAGTATTTTATTCTAAGAGTATACAACATTAGAGACAAAGGGACTTTTTTTTTTTTTAAATTGGAGGACAATTGGTTTACAAAGTGTTGATTTCTGCCATATAACAACTGGAATCAATCATAGTAATATATACATCCCCTCCCTCTTGAGCCTTCCTCCATTCCCCACATCCCACTTCTCTAGGTCATAGCAGAGCTGGGATCCCTGTGTTATATAGCAGCTTCACACTAGTTATCTATTTTACACACTATAGGGTATATATGTTAATGGTACTTTCTCCACTTATCCTACCCACCTCTTCTCCCACTGTGTGCACAAATTCCTTCTCTACATCTGCGTCTCCATTTCTTTGTCATAAATACATTCATCCGCAAAGGGACATTTTAACCAAATACA